>NC_135801.1:170237443-170856246 GCF_964213995.1 Mustelus asterias
TTTAGCATGGCCAATCCATCCAACTCACACATCTTTGGACTGTGAGAGGAAACCAAAGCACCCAGAAGAAACCCATGCAGACACAGGGAGAATATTCTTGCTATAGAAGGAGTGCAGTGAAAGTTTACCAGGCTGATTCCTGGGATGGCAGGTCTATCATATGAGGAGACAGTAAGTCAGTTAGGATTATATTCATTGGAGTTTGGAAGAGTGAGAGGGATTCTCATAGAAACTCATTAAAATTTAACAGGATTAGACAGGGTAGTTTCAGAAAGAATGTTCCTTATGGTGGCCGAGCCCAGAACTAGGGGTCATAGCTTGGGGATTAGAACTGAGGTGAGGAGAAATTTCTTCACCCAGAGGGTGGTGAATGTGTGGAATTCACTACCACAGAAAGTAGTTAAGGCCAAAACGTTGTGTGATTTCAAGAAGGAATTAGATATATCTCTTGGGGCTAAAGGGATCAAGGGATATGGGGGGAAGGGGAAGATCAGGATATTGAATTTGATGATCAGCTGTGATCAAAATGAATGGCGGAGCAGGCTCGAAGGGCCGAATGGCTTAGTCCTGCTTCTAGTTTCTATGTTTCTATGTTTCTAATATCTTGTCCAAGTGTCCCTTTGTGTGCTTTGCAGTGGTTGTGAAGCAACTGAACTCAATCCTGTCCTCACCTTTTTATTGATTCTTTCATGGGATGAGGGCGTCGCTGGCTAGGCCAGCATTCTTATTGCCCATTCCTAATTACCTTTGAAGAAATGGTGGTGAGCTGCCTTCTTGAACCGTTGCAGTTCTTGGGGTGTAAGTTTCATCTTATCTACTGTGTCCTGGCCCTGCAAGGACTTTGAAAGCCACTTTGTCTTCTTTAAGGGAAGCAATCCTTCACTAATCTATCCATGTAACTGAAGCTTCTTATCACTGGAAGCAATCCTAGAATCGGAAATCTTTTTTGCACCCTTCCTAAAATTTTCACGTCCTTCCTGAAGTACAGTTCCCAGAATCATACACTATATCCCAGCTGAGGCCTAACCAGTGTTAATTTAAAAGCTCACCATAACCTGCTGCTTTTCTGCTGTCTACCCCTAGTTATAGAGCCCAGGGTCCTGCATGCCGTTTTAACAATTTCTTCAACCTGCCCTGCCACTGTCAACAATTGCCATGTCCTGCTGCTTCTGTTCCTCTTTTAAAATTAGGATCAGAATTCTCTGACCTCACCCATGGCTGGGATTCTCCAGTCCCGCTGCAGTGAATGGAGTTTTGCTGAGCACCAAATTCTCCGTTCTCGCTGGGAGCGGTGGTGGGGCGTACGAGACCACAGAATTCCAGCCTCGACCTCTCACCTTATTTTCATCTCCTTGTTCTTTCCACCAGAATGTGTCACTTTGTACTTCTCTGCAGTAAATTTCATCTGTTACCTGTCTGCCCTTTCCAACATTCCAAGTATAGTGAGGTCTATCACGATCTTTCTCACAGTTTGCAATATTTTCAAGTGGGGATATCATGCCTGTCAAACTTATCCGAATTCTTTAAGGTGGTAATGGAGCAGGATAGATAAAGGGGAACCAGCAGATGTCACATACTTGGATTTCCTAAAAGCATTCAACAAAGAACAAAGAACAGTACAGCACAGGAAACAGGCCCTTCGGCCCTCCAAGCCTGTGCCGCTCCTTGGTCCAACTAGACCAATCGTTTGTATCCCTCCATTCCCAGGCTGCTCATGTGACTATCCAGGTAAGTCTTAAACGATGTCAGCGTGCCTGCCTCCACCACCCTACTTGGCAGCGCATTCCAGGCCCCCACCACCCTCTGTGTAAAAAACATCCCTCTAATATCTGAGTTATACTTCGCCCCTCTCACCTTGAGCCCGTGACCACTCGTGAACTTCACTTCTGATCTGGGAAAAAGCTTCCCACCGTTCACCCTATCTATCCCCTTTATAATCTTGTACACCTCTATTAGATCTCCCCTCATTCTCTGTCTTTCCAGGGAGAACAACCCCAGTTTACCCAATCTCTCCTCATAGCTAAGACCCTCCATACCAGGCAACATCCTGGTAAACCTTCTCTGCACTCTCTCTAACGCCTCCATGTCCTTCTGGTAGTGCGGCGACCAGAACTGGACGCAGTACTCCAAATGTGGCCTAACCAGCGTTCTATACAGCTGCATCATCAGACTCCAGCTTTTATACTCTATACCCCGTCCTATAAAGGCAAGCATACCATATGCCTTCTTCACCACCTTCTCCACCTGTGTTGCCACCTTCAAGGATTTGTGGACTTGCACACCTAGGTCCCTCTGTGTTTCTATACTCCTGATAACTCTGCCATTTATTGTATAACTCCTCCCTACATTATTTCTTCCAAAATGCATCACTTCGCATTTATCCGGATTAAACTCCATTTGCCACCTCTCCGCCCAATTTTCCAGCCTATCTATATCCTGCTGTATTGCCCGACAATGCTCTTCGCTATCCGCAAGTCCATTCAGTAAGGTACTGCACAAAGTAGATAACAAAGATATCTATGGCAGACTCCTATTTATTGACTACAGCTCAGCCTTCAACACCATTATTCCTATGAAACTCATCTCCAAACTCCGTGGCTCGGCTCCTCCCTCTGCGACTGGATCCTGAACTTCCTAACTCACAGACCACAATCAGTAAGGATAGGCAACAACACCTCCTCCATGATCATCCTCAACACCGGTGCCCCACAAGGCTGTGTTCTGAGCCCCCTACTATACTCCTTATACACCTATGCCTGTGTGGCCAAATTCCCCTCTGACTCGATTTTTGAGTTTGCTGATGACACAAGTTTGTTGAAGTTTTTTACACAGAGGGGTTGTGGGGGTCTTGAATGCGCTGCCAAGCGAGGTGGTTGAGGCAATACGTTAGCGACATTTAAGACTTATCTGGATAGACACATGACCAGACAGGGAATAGAGGGATATAAGCGGTTGGTCTGGATAGGACAAGTGATGGGTACAGGCGTGGAGGGCCGAAGGACCTGTTCCTGTACTGTACTGTTCTTTGTACTTTGTTCTTTGTTTGACACCACCGTAGTGGGTCGGATCTCAAAAAATGATGAGACAGAGTACAGGAATGAGATAGAGAACCTGGTGAACTGGTGCGATGACAATAATCTCTCCCTCAATGTCAACAAAATGAAGGAGATAGTCATCGACTTCAGGAAGCGTAGTGGAGGACATGCCTCAATGGGGTTGAAATAGAAATGGTCGAGAGCTTCAAGGTTTTAGGTATCCAGATCACCAACAACCTGTCTTAGTCCCCCCATGCTAACACTATAGTTAGGAAAGCCCACCAACACCTCTACTTTCTCAGAAAACTAAGGAAATTTGGCATGTCCGCTACAACTCTAACCAACTTTTATAGACGCACCATAGAAAGCATTCTTTCTGGTTGTATCACAGCTTGGTATGGCTCTTGTTCTATCCAAAACAGCACGAAACTATAAAGGGTAGTGAATGAAGCCCAATCCATCACACAAACCAGCCTCCCACCCATTGACTCTGTCTACACTCAAAAAAGCAGCCAGCATAATTAAGGACCACACACACCCTGGACATTCTCTCTTCCACCTTCTTCCATCGGGAAAAAGATACAAAAGTCTGAGGATGTGCACCAACCAACTCAAGAACAGCTTCTTCCCTGCTGCCTTCAGACTTTTGAATGGATGCACCTTGCATTAAGTTGTTCTTTCTCTTCACCCTGGCTATGACTGTAACACTACATTCTGCACCCTCTCCTTTCCTTCCCTATGGACGGTATGCTTTGTCTGTATAGTGCGCAAGAAACAATACTTCTCACTGTATACTAATACATGTGACAATAATAAATCAAATCAAATCAAAATCAAAAGGCAACTTAAAAAGTTAAGAGCTCGTGTCGTTGGGGGTAGTATATTAGCACGGATAGAGGATTGGCTAACTGATAGAAGACAATGAGTTTGGATAAGAGGAACATTTTCACGATGACAGCCTGTAACTAGTGAAGTGCCACAGGGATCAGTGCTGGGGCCACAATTATTTACAATATATATTAATGACTTAGATGAGGGAAGTGAATGTACTATTGCCAAGTCTGCGGATTACACAATAATAGATGGGAAGACAAGTGGTGAGGATGAAAAGAAAGACTCTTAAGAGGGATACAGACAAGTGGGCAAAAACTTGGCAGATGGAGCATAATGTAGGAAAATGTGAAGTTATGCACTTTGGTAGGATGAATAAAGGAGCTGAATGTTATTTAATTGGAGAAAGACTGCAGAAAGCTGCAGCTCAGAGGGATTTGGTGGTCCTTGTGCATAAATCACAAAAAGCTAGCATGCAAGCTCAACAGTGAATAGAAAAGGCAAACGGAATGTTGGCCTTTATTTCAAAGGGAATGGAGCATAAAAATAGGGAAGTCTTGCTAAAACTATACAAAGCACTAGTTTGACTGTACCTGGAACTCTGTGAACAATTTTGGTCTCCTTATCTAAGGAAAGATATACCGGCATTGGAGGAAGTCCAGGGAAGGGTTTTTCCGCTGAGGCTAGGGGAGAAAAAAACCAGAGGGCATGGGTTAAGGGTGAAAGGAGAAAAGTTTAAAGGGAATATTAGGGGGGGCTTCTTCACGCAGAGAGTGGTGGGAGTGTGGAATGAGCTGCCGGATAAAGTGGTAAATGCGGGGTCACTTTTAACATTTAAGAAAAACTTGGACGGGTTCATGGATGAGAGGGGTGTGGAAGGATATGGTCCAAGTGCAGGTCAGTGGGACTAGGCAAAAAATGGTTCAGCACAGACAAGAAGGGCCAAAAGGCCTGTTTCTGAGCTGTAATTTTCTATGGTTCTATGGAAGGTTCACTAGGGTTGGTCCTGAGTTTGGAGGGATTTTCTTCTGAGGAGATTGGGTCTATACTCATTGGAGTTTAGAAGAATGAGAGGCTCCTTATTGAGACATATAGGATTCTCAGGGGCTGGGCAGGGTAGATGTTGAAAGCTTGATTTCCTTTGTGGGAGAGTCTAGAACCAGAGGGCATAATCTCAGAGTAAGGAATCACCCATTTTAGATGAACGTGAGGAGGAATCTTTTCTCTCAGAGGGTAGTGAATCTGTGGAACTCCTAACCGCAGAGGGCTGTAGAGGCTAGGATGTTAAGTATGTTCAAGGCTGAGTTAGACAGATTTTTAATCAGTAAGGGAATCAAGGGTTATGGGGATAAGGCAGGAAAGTGGAGTTGCGGATTATCACATCAGATCAGTCATCATTTCATTGAATAGTGGAGCAGATTCGATAGGCCGAAAGGTCTAAGTTTTGTGTCATCTGTAAATTTTGATATTGTGCCCTGCAACTCCAAAACTAGGTTGTTATTATATATATCAACGAAAGCAGAAGTCTCTGGGATACTACGCTGTATACTATTCTCCTGAAAACAAATGTTCATCACTACTATAATAAAAAAAAATATTGCAGATGCTGGAAATCTGAAACAAAGACAGAAAATGCTGGAAATATTCAGCAAGTCTGGCAGCATCTGTGGAGAGAGAAACTCAATCTGGCAAGAGGTGATTGTGCACAGATAATATTGCTGAACTAGTAATACAGAGGCCCAGATATTGCTCTGGGGATATGGGTTCATATCACACCATTGTAATTGATGGAATTGAAGAATTAATTAATAAATCTGGAATATAAAGCTTGTTTCAGTAATGGTAACCTCGACAATGTTTGTTGTAAAAACCCATCTGGTTCACTAATATCCTTCAGGGAAGGAAATCTGCTGTCCTTACCTGGTCTGGCCTACAAAGAACAAAGAACAATACAGCACAGGAACAGGCCCCTCAGCCCACCAACTCTGTGCCGACTCAGATGCCTCTCTAATCTAATATTTTCTTGCCTCTATGTGGTCCATATCCCTCTATTCCCTGCCTATTCATGTATCTATCCAGATGCCTCTTAACTGTTGTTATAGCATCTGCTTCCACCACTTCTTCTGGCAGCGCGTTCCAGGCATTCACCACCGTCTGTGTGAAAAACTTGCCCCTTACATCTCTTTTAAACTTTCCCCCTCTCACTCTCAACCTATGCCCTTGAGAAATTGATCCTCCAGCTCTGGGAAAAAGACTCTGACTATCCACTCTAAGCCTGTCATAATCTTGTAAACCTCTTGTCAGGTCCCCCTCATCCTCTGACGCTCCAAAGGAAACAATCCAAGTTTGTTCAACCTTTCTTCATAGTCCATATCCCCCAAACCAGGCGACATCCTGGTAAATCTCTTCTGCATCCTTTCTAATGCATCAACACCCTTCCGGTAGTGTGGTGACAAGAATTGTACACAATGCTCCAAATGCGGCCTAACCAAAGTCTTCTACAGCTGCAACATGATTTTACAATTCCTATACTCAACGTCACGACCAATGAAGGCCAGCATGCACATTCTCCCCGTGTCTGCGTGGGTTTCCTCCGGGTGCTCCAGTTTCCTCCCACAGTCTGACAGACGCGCTGGTTAGGTAAATTGTCCTTGCTAAATTTTCCCTCAGCAGAGCCAGCCATGGTGCCATCAACCTGGGCTGCTGCCACCTTCCCTGGTGAGTCATCTCCCCCAACTGTATCCAAAACAGTATATCTGTGTGGTGAACCATAGATGGTTACCACTATGGGTACTTGTACATATGTTACTCTTGTTACTGTTGGGGTTAGGGTTGGGGTGTTCCACCTGTTGGTATTGTTCTGTGGTACACTCCGGTTGGCTCTGCCTTCCTATAGGAGTATAAAGGTCACTGCACTTCCTAGTGACCCTTTAGTCTGGGATTGTATTGTTAAGCAGTATGCTCTATTCTTGTTGCTAATAAAAGCCTTTATTTCTCGGGTACGATCCAGCCTCCTGAGTGAATTAATCGCGCATCAATCTGTTTTGGAGGGAGATGTCCACAGGGGACCCCTGCAGTGCCTTCCTACTCTTCCTCTGTCTGGTGGTCACCCATTCCCTCTCTGCCTCAGTGATGTTTATCTGTGGTGTGACCAACTCACTGAACTAGCCACGACTTCCTCTGCATCGCGGATGCTCCAAAGTGAATCCACCCGCAGCTCCAGAGTCGTCCAGCGGTTTAACAGGAGCTGCAGTTGAACACACTTCCTGCACATGAAGGAGACAGGGGCATTGGAAGGGTCCCTGAATTCTCACATCGCACAAGAGGAGCATGACACGGGTCTGGGATCTCCTGCCATGACTTAACCCTTAAGTTACCTTACTACAACAACTACAATGCCTGGGGAAAAAAGAGAAAAAAGGAAAGAAAAACTCCTTACCAGTCACCAGCCCATAATTTATCTGCTGGCTGTGATGTCACGGTTCGATTTCTTCTGCCTCCCACTTGCCCTCGAGCCTCTCTCACAGGTCTGCCTCTCCACTCCTTTCCCCTCAGCACCAAATTCCTACTCAGCTCCAAATTTCCGATGCACTCACACTGGCTGGGCCTCGCTCCGGCTGCAGTCTCTCTCCCACTGGTGTGCGTAGGCTCACTGTGACTCCAGAGCCACAGCAATGTGGTTAATTAACTATCCTCAGTTCAAGGGCAACCTGGGATGGGCAGCAAATGCCAGCCAGTGATGCCCGTACATCATGAAAGAATAAAGGGAACGGGAAACATGTTTTGCCTTTAACATGTTGCCTTTCCTTAATGAATCCACACTTGTCCAAGTGATAACTTTGTCCCGCATTATTGATTCTAAAAGCTTTCACAACATTGAGGTTAAACTTTCCTTTCATGCGATGAGACCATCATTGGCAAGGCCAGCGTTTGTTATCCATCTCTAATTGCCCTCGAACTGAGTGGCCTGCTAGACCATTTCAACGGGTAGTTAAGTTAATATTGAGTCACATGTAGGCCAGACTATGTAAGGATGGCAGATTTCCCTCCCGAAAGGATGTTAGTGAACCAGGTAGGATTTTACATCAATGATAGTTGTCAGGGTCACCATTACTGAGACTAGCTTTATTTTAATTTATTAATTGAATTTAAAATCCACCAACTGCCATGGTGGGATTTGAATCCATTTCCCCAGAGCATTAGTTGGGTTTTGGATTACTAGTTCAGCAATATTTCCATGCTGCCTCTACCTCCTCTTAAATTGAACTGACTGACCTATGGCAGTTGGGCTTACTTTTGAACCCTTTTTTAAAATTAGGGTATAACATTCGAAATTCTCCAGTCCTCTGGCACCATCCTGATATGGAAGGTGAATTGAAAGATTGCGGCCAATGCTCACATAATTTCCACCCTTACTTGCCTCTTTGATTGCATCCCATTCTGTCCTGAGACTTATCAACTTTAAGTGTAGCCAGCCTTTCTAATACCTCAGGTTATCACTTTCCAGTTATCCAGGATCTCCACTATGTCCTCTTTCACTATAATTTTGGCAGCATCTTCATTGATGACTTCCATTGCTTAATACTCATGATGTCAAGTTGGAAGATTGACATATTTGGCAGTTAACATTGTAAATGTCACATTCTTGTACTTTTGAATGAAGCAGATGACAGGAGTTGAATGCATGAGAAACCATAATTCAGCGATGTGAGGTTAATTATACGCCTATATAAGAACATAAGAACATAAGAAATAGGAGCAGGAGTAGGCCATCTAGCCCCTCGAGCCTGCCTCGCCATTCAATAAGATCATGGCTGATCTGACGTGGATCAGTACCACTTACCCGCCTGATCCCCATAACCCTTAATTCCCTTACCGATCAGGAATTCATCCATCCGCGCTTTAAACATATTCAGCGAGGTAGCCTCCACCACCTCAGTGGGCAGAGAATTCCAGAGATTCACCACCCTCTGGGAGAAGAAGTTCCTTCTCAACTCTGTCTTAAACCGACCCCCCTTTATTTTGAGGCTGTGTCCTCTAGTTTTAACTTCCTTACTAAGTGGAAAGAATCTCTCCGCCTCCACCCTATCCAGCCCCCGCATTATCTTATAAGTCTCCATAAGATCCCCCCTCATCTTTCCTGCTGGGGGGTAGGTACAGAGGAGATGTCAGGGGTAAGTTTTTCACTCAGAGGGTGGTGGGTGAGTGGAATCGGCTGACGTCGGTGGTGGTGGAGGCAAACTCGTTGGGGTCTTTTAAGAGACTTCTGGACGAGTACATGGGATTTAATGGGATAGAGGGCTATAGATAGGCCTAGAGGTGGGGATGTGATCGGCGCAACTTGTGGGCCGAAGGGCCTGTTTGTGCTGTGGCTTTCTATGTTCTATGTTCTATGTTCTAAACTCCAACGAGTACAAACCCAATCTCCTCAGCCTCTCCTCATAATCCAAACCCCTCATCTCCGGTATCAACCTGGTGAACCTTCTCTGCACTCCCTCCAATGCCAATATATCCTTCCTCATATAAGGGGACCAATACTGCACACAGTATTCCAGCTGCGGCCTCACCAATGCCCTGTACAGGTGCATCAAGACATCCCTGCTTTTATATTCTATCCTCCTTGCGATATAGGCCAACATCCCATTTGCCTTCTTGATCACCTGTTGTACCTGCAGACTGGGCTTTTGCATCTCATGCACAAGGACCCCCAGGTCCCTTTGCACGGTAGCATGTTTTAATGTGTTTCCATTGAGATAGTAATCCCATTTGTTATTATTTCCTCCAAAGTGTATAACCTCGCATTTATTTTAATTTTAAGTTTTTCAATGGTTTTGGAATGGAATTCTTTAGGAGCTACAAAGAGAATGAATGTTTGGCCAACAACTTGGTTGTCAGTGTGAATCTTGGAAATGTTATTATGAGGACTTGCTTGATGATAATTCTTGTGGTGAGAATGGGATTCGGGCTGGCTCAGGTGACATGGCTGACATCTCTCTGAAGCTTCCATCAGCTGTTCATTTGCCTTTTGAATAATGGAGGTTTTCAGGGTATCCAGATGTTGGTTCTCCTGGTTACACACTTCACTTTGGCCTTGACATTCATTTGCGCCTCTAACCACATCATGGGATAGATTTTAAACTAACTTCTTGGTGTAAAAGAGGCATTGCCCATTGTCGATTAGCCACTCGTTGCAGACATCAGCTCTGATTTTCAATCCTGTTGATGGCCGAACAGCAACACCCAAGTGGCAGGTAGATAATTTGTGGGCTAATGGCTGTTACTTTTCTTAGTCAAGTTTTTAAAAAATTCATTCGTGGGACATGGGCGTCGCTGGCTGGTCCGCATTGATTGCCCATCCCTAGTTGCCCGAGGACAGTTGAGAGTCAACCACATTGCTGTGGCTCTGAAGTAACATGTAGGCCAGGCCAAGTAAGAGAGGCAGATTTCCTTCCCTAAAGGACATCAGCGAACCAGATGGGTTTTCCAACAATCAACAATGGTTTCATGGTTATCGGTAAATTCTTTATTCCAGATATTTTTTTATTGAATTCAAATTCCACCATTTGCCGTGGTGGGATTTGAACCCGGATCCCCAGAACATTAGCTGAGCTTCTGGATTAAAGGCTAGGGATTATTAAAGTGCCTTTGAATGTGTGAAATCTGCACTATTGCCCTGAGTAGATTTCTGGAGATATCAAATAAAATAAGCAAAACACTTTTCAAGTGGAAACAAACATGGTTTTCCCAATGAACAATGTATAAGTAAATGATTCCAGACATAGGATGAAGTTTTACAGTCGAGTTCCCTGTTGGGGCGTTTGAACCAAATAAACCTGTTGGACTTTAACCTGGTGTTGTTAAACTTCTTACGGGGCGTTTGAAAGCAGGGAGAGTCATAGATACAGTACAGGCAAATTAATGGCCACTTAAATGCCGAATCTCAGCCCCATCATTATTTTACTCATGGTAAAACGCAGGCCAGAAACTCCAAGGTGTTTTCTGAAGATAGCCTAGTCCCTAAGTTTTTACATTTGAATTTGACACAGGTGAGCTTAAAGTGTTTCACTCCAGATATGATTCAAGTGACCCGCTCGGAAGCTTTTCATAGAATAGAATCATAGAATCCTACAGTGCAGAAGGAGGCCATTCGGCCCAACGAGTCTGCACTGACAACAACCCCACCCAGGCCCTGTCCCCGTAATCCCACATATTTACCCCACTAACCTACACATATTTACCGCATATTTACCCCACTAACCCCACTGACCTACACATCCTATGAGACTAAGGTGCAATTTAGCATGGCCAATGCACCGAACCCGCACATCTTTTGGACTTTATCAAACAAAGTTTATTTAAGAACACAGTTTTTAAAAATTCATTCGTGGGACATGGGCGCCATTGGCTGGCCAGCATTATTGCCCATCCCTAGTTGCCCTTGAGAAGATGGTGGTGAGCTGCCTTCTTGAATCGCTGCAGTCCATGTGCTGTGGGTTGACCCACAATGCCGTTAGGGAGGGAATTCCAGGATATGTTAAAATATAACAAAAAGAAATTAGCATAACTTTTGTCAATTGCAAGATTTAAACATACAGTATAAACCTTATCAGATAGCTATCTATGTTATTCCAAGTCAAACAGCATCTCATAGGCACACACCCATCTCTAGACTTGGCACAGAAACAAGTATGCTCATATGATGCTGGATTTTGAAGCTTTCTAACACCTGCTGTTACCCGGTCTTTTGAACGTTGGAACAAATCTCTGAGGCATCCCAGTCCCGGAGCCTTTGGCACTCTCCTGGAGAGAGAGAGAGACAGAGAGAAACTGCCTACTTCCACCAGCTTCTAAAAGCAACTAAACCAAAACTATAAACCTGGACTTTAACTGTCCCCAGACATATCACCTGACCTGTCAATCAACCCTAAATCAAGCTCCACACATCAAACCCTAAAGGACCATAAAACCACAGAAACACTGCATTAGTCCAGATAAAAATCAGCATGTTGTCCATTATATTGTTTCAGTAACAATTAGAAGACACCGGTTACAGCCATCCCGGTGCCGACAGCTTCCAGGTCCTGCTAGAAACATCCTGCAAAGTGACATGATTAAAATACATTTCTTAAAGGCACAGTAGTGTCATTTCATGGCAGTGAGAGTCACACGCCAAGTCACTCAGGAGCTTTAGCTGAACAGACTGGTTGTCGGACAAAGCGTGGGATATCTCCTTTGGGATTCTCCTGTGCCCATCAGAGGCAATAACACCCCCCCCCCCCCCAAACACTGATCCCCACCTTCTCAAACCCAACCCTCCTCAATCCCCTCACCCCCCTTGTTGAGGCTTGCTAGCCAGCTCCTGTTGATACCCCACACTTGCCCTCATTCCAGGCTCCATTAACTCCTCTCCTTCAGGGACTGTTGGCCACCTCCCAAGCCTGGTGCTGCTGGTACTACTGAACAGCCAGCCATCCGATTGGCTGGCAGCCCTCAAAGGCAGGACTTCCTCCCCAGATGTCTCACCCTTTTGGTGAGACAGCAAGTTTCACCCTTTGTCAACTAACGCTGCACTGAGCAAGGCCACAACATTTGAGGCCAAAACGCGTGATTTTAGGAAGAAATTAGATACAGCTCTTGGGGCTAAAGGGATTAAGAGATATGGGGGGATGGCGGGATCAGGATATTGAATTTGATGATCAGTCATGATCATAATGAATGACGGAGCAGCCTCGAAGGGCCAAATGGCCTACTTCTGTTTCTAGTTACTATGAATATTAAATGACCAAGGGGCAGCTGGTGTTGGTGTCTGCGTTGTCATGTGTCTTGAAGGCCGCCTTGGAGAATGCTTACCGGAAGATCGGAGGCTGAATACCTGTGTCCTGAGTTGACTCTTTAGGTGGCAGGACAGGAAACCCCACTGTTCAAAACATCCTGCCCTTGGGAGTCATTCACAGCCTCTCTTCTCAAAAGCAGATCATACGACCGGCTCCTACTCCTGTCCCCCTAGCACCAGCCTGTTTACCAATCTCTTCAACAAGCTCCTGATGCCAGGGAAACGGTTGCATTTTTTTTTCATAGGCGGGCACCTAACTGAGGGAATTTTTTTGTTCAAAGTACAAATATCCATTCAATGCTCCACAAGATGAATTTTAATTGCAGCCCATTGAATGTTTGGAGAAGGAATAACAAAAATATATCGGCTTGGCCAGGAACTGTGCTGAGAAGACCAATTGAATGCCCCTTTAACCCAATGCCAGGTAGTAAAAGAAAGATTGATGCTAAGGCTTTTTCTTTGGAAACTCAGCCTACTGACCGGTACTTTTAAAAATCAGTCAAGTACCTGTACCCGCTTTACTCCAGTTAATTTTGCAAAGATTAATCGAATCCATTTTCAGGAATCACTGTGCGTTTATATAGAATCGGTGTTCAGTAGTCTTCCCTATTGAAACCCAACAAAGTAGAGCAATAAAGATTGTTGTATTACAGGTAAACCCCAATTTATGTAGCATTTTCTTTTACCAAAACTGCTGGTTTTACAGAAGGAGAGTGATTGGGTTGTAAACCGACAGTAACGCAGGCTGTGGGGATAGCTGCTCCCCTCAAACACATAAAATCACACACCTCCCAGTTCAATAATCAACACATTTGTTTCCCATGACCTCCAATGATATTAATATCTTTGTGTACTTTACTATAATTCTAAGGGTGAACGCCACAATACCGGTTTTTCTACGGAATGAACTCATTTCGTTAAAACAGGATTTACCTGTAAAAGGAAATCCTTTGGTTCATTGTGTCTGCTGCATCTTCACTTGGAGTTGATGAGTGTACAATGTTCAGCACCATTCACAACTCCTCACTAATCCTATTTCCTTACCCTTTTCCTGTCTCATTTTGTATCCTTCCTGTTCAAATATATATACAATTTATCTTTGGTTTTGTCGTTCACTTTATTATTCAACCTGCTCACTGATGCTCAGTTTGGGTTTCGCCAGGGTCACTCAGCTCCCGAGCGCATTACAGCCCTGGTCCAAACTTGGACAAAACAGCTGAACTCCAGAGGCAAGGTGAGAGTGACTGCCCTTGACATCAAGGCAGCATTTGAACGAGTGTGGCATCAAGGAGCCTTAGCAAAACTGGAGTTAATGGGAATCAAGAGGAAAATTCTTGGCTGATTGAAGCCATACCTAGAACAGAGGAAGATAGTTGTGATTGTTTGAAGTCAATTATCTCAGTCCCGGGACATCACTGAAGGCGCTCCTCAGGGTAGTGTCCTAGACCCAACCATCTTCAACTGCTTCATCAATAATCTTCCCTCCATCATAAGGTCAGACGTGGGAATGTTTGTTGATGAGTGGACAATGTTCAGCACCATTCACAACTCCTCAGATACTGAAACAGTCTGTAGCCAAGACATGGATGATAAAAGCAAATTACTGCGGATGCTGGAATCTGAAACCAAAAGAGAAAGCGCTGGAAAATCTCAGCAGGTCAGGCAGCAGCTGTAAGGAGAGAGAAGAGCTGACATTTCGAGTCCAGATGACCCTTTGTCAAAGCTTTGATAAATGGATGATATTTGGGCGTGGTCCGATAAGTGGCAAGTAACATTCACGTCACACAAGTGCCAGGCAACGACCATCTCCAACAAAAGAGAATTTAATTAGCTTTCCATGAATGGCATTGTCATCATTGAATCCCCCTTTATTAACATAATCATAACAAAAACAGAAAATGTTGGAAAAACTCAGTAGGTCTGGTAGCATCAGTGGAGAGAGAAATAGACCAGGATTTGATCGGCCCACCCGCCATGCAATTGGAGTAGGCGGGTGACAGACAATGGAACTGTCCATTGACCTCAGGTGGGATTTTACGGTTTTGGGGCGAGCGAGGCCTTAAAATCCCGCCCACAGTTTTGAGCCTGGATGACTCTACTAAAATCCTGGGGGTTACCATTTATCAGAAACTGAATTGGACCAGCTAGATTTGATTTGATTTGATTTGATTTTGATTTGATTTATTATTGTCACATGTATTAACATACAGTGAAAGGTATTGTTTCTTGCACGCTATACAGACAAAACATACCGTTCATAGAGAATGAAATGAGAGAGTGCAGAATGTAGGGTTACAGTCATAGCTAGGGTGTAGAGAAAGATCAACTTAATGCGAGGTAAGTCCATTCAAAAGTCTGACAGCAGCAGGGAAGAAGCTGTTCTTGAGTCGGTTGGTACGTGACCTCAGACTTTTGTACCTTTTTCCCGAGGGAAGAAGGTGAAAGAAAAAATGTCCGGGGTGTGTGGGGTCCTTAATTATGCTGGCTGCTTTGCCGAGGCAGCGGGAAGTGTAGACAGAGTCAATGGATGGGAAGCTGGTTATCGTGACGAATTGGGCTACATTCACGACCTTTTGTAGATCCTTGCAGTCTTGGGCAGAGCAGGAGCCACACCAAGCTGTGATACAACCAGAAAGAATGCTTTCTATGGTGCATCTGTAAAAGTTGTTGAGAGTCGTAGCTGACATGCCAAATTTCCTTAGTCTTCTGAGAAAGTAGAGGCGTTGGTGGGCTCCCTTAACTAAAGTGTTGGCATGGGGGGACCAGGACATATTGTTGGTGATCTAGACACATAAAAACGTGAAGCTCTCGACCCTTTCTACTTCGTCCCTGTTGATGTCGACAGGGGCATGTTCTCCTTTACGCTTCCTGAAGTTGATGACAATCTCCTTCGTTTTGTTGACATTGAGGGAGAGATTATTGTTGCCACACCAGTTCACCAGATTCTCTATCTCATTCCTGTACTTTGTCTCGTCATTGTTTGAGATCCGACCCACTACGGTGGTGTCGTCAGAAAACTTGAAAATTGAATTGGAGGGGAATTTGACCACACAGTCATAGGTGTATAAGGAGTATAGTAGGGGAGTGAGAACACAGCCTTGTGGGGCACCGGTGTTGAGGATGATCGTGGAGGAGTGACCTCAGACTTTTGTATCTTTTTCCCGAGGGAAGAAGGTGAAAGAAAAAATGTCCGGGTTGTGTGGGGTCCTTAATTATGCAGGCTGCTTTGCCGAGGCAGCGGGAAGTGTAGACAGAGTCAATGGATGGGAAGCTGGTTATCGTGACGAATTGGGCTACATTCACGACCTTTTGTAGATCCTTGCGGTCTTGGGCAGAGCAGGAGCCATACCAAGCTGTGATACAACCAGAAAGAATGCTTTCTATGGTGCATCTGTAAACGTTGTTGAGAGTTGTAGCTGACATGGCAAATTTCCTTAGTCTTCTGATTGTGGTCTGTGGGTTAGGAAGTTCAGGATCCAGTTGCAGAGGGAGGTGCTGAGGCCCAGGCCACGGAGTTTGGAGATGAGTTTCGTGGGAATAATAGTGTTGAAGGCTGAGTTGTAGTCAATAAATAGAAGTCTGACGTGGGTGTCCTTGTTATCTAGGTGTTCCAGATTGAGTGCAGGGCCAGGGAGATGGCGTCTGCTGTGGACCTGTTGCAGCGGTAGGCAAATTGTAGTGGATCCAGGTAGTCCGAGAAGCTGGAATTGATTCGTATCATGACTAACCTTCGAAGCACTTCATAATGACGGATGTCAGAGCCACCGGCCGATAGTCATTAAGGCGTATGATGCACCATCAATCGAGCAAAGACTAGTTTGTATGCAAGAACAAATAGGCTTTTATTAGCAAAAGACTTGGAGCATACCCATGCCGATGAACTGGTCCAGACTGATGCAGGGGGGGTGGGGAGCAGTTGCCTTTATACCTGGACTGGACCGGGGGGGGGTGGGGGGGGGGGTGGGGGGGGAGTCTCGGGTAGGACCGGCAGGGATGTGTCCAGGCATGTCACATATACAGGTAATAAGCTAACAGTGGTTTACCACAGCGTACTGCTTGCTTTTTTTTAGGTACCGGGATGATCTGGCTTCAAGAACAGGTCAGAAGCTGAGGATTTGGTGGTGAGTAACTCACCTGTCCACCACCTACAAAGCACATGCCAGGAGTGTGATGGAATACTCTCCACTTGCCTGGATGGATCCAACTCCAGCAACACTCAAGAAGCTCGACACCATTCAGGACAAAGCAGCCCACTTGATTGGCATCCCATCCATCAACTTAAACACTCACTCCGTTCACCAACGATACACAAAGGCAGCAGTGTGTACTATCGGCAAAATGCATTGCAGAAATTCACCAAGGGTTCTTCGACAACACTGTCCAAGCCCATGACCTCCACTATCTAGACGGAATGGAGCAGCAATGTATGGGAACACCACCATCTGATATTTCACCTCCCAAGCCACTCACCATCCTGACTTGGAACTCTAGCGCCGTTCATTCACCATTACTGGGTCAAAATCCTGGAACACCTTCCTAACAACACTGTGGGTATACCTACAATGGATGGCCACAGCAGTTCAAGAAGGTGGCTCACCACCACCTTCTGAAAAGCTATTTGGGATGGACAATAAATAAAATATTCTGCCTAAATAGTTACATCGACCTGGAATATGTCAATAGCTTTATGCCCACAAGCCGACATTAGACTTGTATTCCGGGACTTCTGTTCCTAGCCCGTAAGAAGAAAAGAGATACTGTCTCATTGCCCTGACATGACTTTCGCTGCATCTACATCCCAGCCCCCACCTCAAGCCACAGCCTTGGCTACAGATGCTGCAAGCTGCTCTGTTCCTGCCTGCTGAATGCAGAGGGAGTGGGGTACAGTTAAAATACTCGGTCCATTTTCCTCCAGTCACCCCGTTGCTCTTCCTCCTTCTGAGAATGATGCTCAGAAGTAGTCCCTGAAGTTAGAGAGAAGTTATAGAGAAGTACTATTTTAGATAGTACTGGGAGGAGATGATGGGCTAATGGTACTATCGCTGCACTATTAATCCAGAAACTCTGCTAATGTTCTGGGGACCTGGGTTCGAATCCCGCTGTTGCAGATGGTGGAATTTAAATTCAATTAAAAAAAAATCTGGAATTAAGAATCTACTGATGACCATGCAACCATTGTCGATTGTTGGAAAAACCCACCTGGTTCACTAATGTCCTTTCGGGAAGGAAATCTGCCATCCTTACCTGGGCTGGCCTACATGTGCCGCCAGAGCCACAGCAATGTGGTTAACTCTCAATTGCCCTCCAAGGGCAACTAGAGATGGGCAATAAATGCTGGCCACCCAGCGACACATGAATAAAAAAAATCTGGCCTTGTTACCTTTATTCATTAAGGGCACGTGTGCATGCATGGTTTTGTGTCCACATGTGCATGTTCATACCCGTACACCCATGCACATATGCATCTGTATACTTTTTTTGCAACTTCATAAACTGAATTTCTATCCATGACTGGAAGTTTCAAGAACTCTGGCAATTTCAGCAAGAAAAGTTATATTATTATAGATTACATATTACTGTGCTGGATGGTGTTAGAAAGCCGCCCACACTAATCTTCGCATCTGTCTATCGCCCGTATAAAAAGATTAGGAAAAGCAATGAATTTTACAACAAAATGACAGTACAAGTTTCTACAGCACAGCCCTCGCCTATTCAAGGTCCTGAGTGTGGCTTTCATTAGTATCTACAATTATGCCTTAATTAATTTCATTACCATATAAATGAACTGAGCACAAGGAATCACTGTCTAGCTGCTTGATTTACGTTTCAGAAAGCACTGAGTGAATGGCTGCTCACGAAAAAAATTGAACAGTACTTAACGTGAGTACATGGAATAGGAAAACACTGTCGTATTAAACACAGATCACGCACAATCTACCCTACCAGAAATCTACGGCTGTTTTACTCCTGTTGGTGAAGGAAGAAATCAGAGCCAGTCTTTACTTGGAATAGATTTATTCGGATTGCAATATTACAGATCTCCTGATTCCACTGTATACCTGTGTCAGTACCTGCGCTCAAGTAACTATCCAATCTATACCTGCCACCTGAATGTATTTCATTCATCTAGCACCTTTCCCATAGCACAAAATCACAGAATTGTCATGATGCACAAGGAGGCCATTTGGCCCATCACGTCTGCACCGACTCTCCAAACGAGCATTCTGACTCCCCTCCACCCATGCACATTATTTCTCTTCAAGTAACCATCTAATGCCCTCTTGAATCCCTCGATTGAACACCTCCAAGTAGTGCATTCCAGTGAATTTAAATTCCACCAGCTGCCGTGGTGGGATTTGAACCCTGGTCCCTAGAGCGTTCACCTTGTCCTCTGGATTACTCATCCAGCGACATTACAATGGCCTACCCATTCAGATTTTCACCATCTGCTGTGGTGGGATTCGAACTTAACCTCATTTGATAGAAATAGTACAACATCCATTTAATCTCTCAATGGAAAACTCCAAGTAAAGCTCCCTGTTGGCCAACCACCAAGAGAACTTACTCTTTTTTACATAGCCCCATGGGGATTTCTATTGCTCACTTGAAGCACTGAAAAAAACTGTTTAATGTCTCACAGCACCTCCGATAATGCAGAAATCCCTCAGTATGCACTGGACTGTGCTTACGCCCTATAGTATGAGTTAAAACCACAGAGCTACCAGTATAATTTCAATGGAGAATAAACTTGATCACAGGAAAGTCAAGTCTGTTCAAGTTACATGCATGTAGAAAGGAAGGGTTGCATTTATATAGCACCTTTCATGACTTCAGAACATCCCAAAATGAGGGTTACCGTCGACCAGAAATTGAACTGGATACAAATCCTGTAGCTATAAGAGCAGGCTGGAAGCTAGGAATCCTGTGGTAAGTAACCCACCTCCTGACTCCCCAAAGCCTGTCCACCATCTACAAGGCACAAGTCAGGAGTGTGATGGAATGCTCTCCACTTGCCTAGATGAGTCCAGTTCCAACAACACTCAAGAAGCTCGACACCATCCAAGGCAAAGCAGCTTTATTGACTACTACCCCTTCCACAATCATTCACCATCGACAAACCGTGTGTACCATCTACAAGATGCACTGCAGGAACTCACCATGGCACCTTAGGCAACGCCTTCTAACTCACGGCCACTGGCATCTAGAAGGACCAGGGCAGCAGATAGTTGTGACACCACCACAGGGAGGTTACCCCTCTAAGCCATTCGCCATCCTGACTTGTAAATGTATCACTGTTCCTTCACTGTCGCTGGGACATATTCCTGGAACACTGTCCCAATTATACCTCAGGGACCACTGCAGTTCAAGAAGGCAGCTCACCACCACCTTCTCAAAGGCAATTAGGGATGGGCAATAAACGCTGGCCTAGCCAGCAACACCACATCCCATAAAGTAATTTAAAAAAATACTTTTTCAGTGTAGCCACAATTGTAATTGGGGGTGATCTAGGAAATTGGATCAGGAATTGGCTAGCGGATAGGAAACAGAGGGTGGTGGTTGATAGTAAATATTCATCATGGAGTGCGGTTACAAGTGGTGTACCTCAGGGATCTGTTTTGGGGCCACTGCTGTTTGTAATATTTATTAATGATCTGGATGAGGGTATAGTTGGGTGGATTAGCAAATTTGCTGATGACACCAAAGTCGGTGGTGTGGTAGACAGTGAGGAAGGGTGTCGTAGTTTGCAGGAAGACTTAGACAGGTTGCAAAGTTGGGCCGAGAGGTGGCGGATGGAGTTTAATGCGGAGAAGTGTGAGGTAATTCACTTTGGTAGGAATAACAGATGTGTTGAGTATAGGGCTAACGGGAGGACTTTGAATAGTGTGGAGGAGCAGAGGGATCTAGGTGTATGTGTGCATAGATCCCTGAAAGTTGGGAATCAAGTAGATAAGGTTGTTAAGAAGGCATATGGTGTCTTGGCGTTTATTGGTAGGGGGATTGAATTTAGGAGTCGTAGCGTTATGTTGCAACTGTACACAACTCTGGTGCGGCCGCACTTGGAGTACTGTGTGCAGTTCTGGTCCCCACATTACAGGAAGGATGTGGAGGCTTTGGAGAGGGTGCAGAGGAGGTTTACCAGGATGTTGCCTGGTATGGAGGGGAGATCCTATGAGGAGAGGCTGAGGGATTTGGGATTGTTTTCGCTGGAAAGGCGGCGGCTAAGAGGGGATCTTATTGAAACATATAAGATGATTAGAGGTTTAGATAGGGTGGATAGTGATAGCCTTTTTCCTCTGATGGAGAAATCCAGCACGAGGGGGCATGGCTTTAAATTGAGGGGGGGTAGTTATAGAACCGATGTCAGGGGTAGGTTCTTTACCCAGAGGGTGGTGAGGGATTGGAATGCCCTGCCAGCATCAGTAGTAAATGCGCCTAGTTTGGGGGCGTTTAAGAGATCCGTAGATAGGTTCATGGACGAAAAGAAATTGGTTTAGGTTGGAGGGTCACAGTTTTTTTTTTAACTGGTCGGTGCAACATCGTGGGCCGAAGGGCCTGTTCTGCGCTGTAATGTTCTATGTTCTATGTTCTATGTAATGTATGAAATATGGGAGCCAATTCGCACACAACAAGAATTGCAAGGTGACAGTGGTAGGGTTTTTTTGTGATGTTATTGAGGGATAAATATTGGTCAAGACACTGGGGATAGTGCCCTTGCCCTTCTCTCAAATAGTGCTTGAGGATCTTTTGTATCCACCTGAGAAGGCAGACCAGCCTTCCGTTTATTGTTTCGTCCGAAAGACGGCACCTCCGACAGTACGGCATCCCTTCAGTATTGCAATGGAGGATCAGCCTGGATTCTTGCACTCGGGACCTGGAGTGAGACTTAGAAGTGGGAACCTCCCTGAGTCAGAGCAGCGAGTGCTACCAACTGCGCCTGGGCTGATGCAGAAATCAGAGGTTGACGTGGGAGGTTTTCTGTTTGAAGAACGACTGTGACGGCAATTTTCTAATTTGATTTTACTTTGCTGAGGCTGTGGGAGGGAAACAAAACCATACTTCAGGACAGGACCTGCGAGGAGAACTATAAATAATGGAGAGTAGGAGTGTTTGAGTAATCTGTTTATCATACCTAACCTTCTCTATGCTCCACTGATTTGAAAAATGATTTGACAGAATATAATGCAAGCTCACCACTGAAGGTGGCAGCTCGCCATAACACTCACATTGAAATTGATGATGATGTTTTCTTTCTAAATTTAATGAATAAAAGGCTGTTGCACGCAGTGATAAATGTGCAACTTATTAAAAGAGGCAGTTGGTATATAACAGTTGGAATGACTTCCACATCCAGCTCTCTCTCGCTGCAAAATCAGGAATGTTGCCCCATTAAGTAGAATATTTTATATAAACGTGAAGCCTGAGCTGTGTCCAAACTAGGACCAAACAGGGGGAAAGTATGTGTTTAATGTAGAGTTGACACTTCATTTATATTAACTCTAAATTCACAAAGCCTCTAATATGCATGTAGTGTAAAAATAACACATGCGCAACACATAGCAACCCTTTTATATGTGGCTAAGTGAATGTGGACAAAGAAAAGCAGTATTGAACCAGACTTGCTTGTAACATAACCAATTATCCTATTACTGACTGTGTGTGGACTTAACCAGGGGGACTTGGAAATAGCTGTAACAGATTGGTGATATTACCAGAATTGTTCTAACCAGATCCAAGCTGGATAGAAAGTACTTTGATCTGTTAAAGTACCTATTTTTCATGTCATGCTAAGTAGTTTCGGGTAGCCATTCTTTAGCAAGAACAAGGTTCACATGAAATGCAATATTTATCTTGCACTGAGTGACTTTAAATGCAAATATTTTCACAAGTAATTCTGTGTATGGCTGGCATGTACCCAGTCTAATTTCAGCTCCATCTTAAATATGTTGGAATGGACTTTCCTGCCTACACAGGCCCTGCCATCAATCAATTTTATTGACACGAAGAAAATGCTCTTGCCCCACCCAAATGATAATATGTAGTGAAGGATCTTTTCTCGGTCCCCCTGCAGAGTACACCGAATACACAGGCTCATGACCTGCTCCAGGGCCTCTGCTAATGCTTTCTTTGGAATTTCACAGGAGCACCTGGGTTTATCTTGCTCCCACATTTCCCGTGATTAGTTCCCTGTGGGCACTCCATGGGAGTTCGTGCCTTCCACTCATCACTTCCCTCAATGACTTGATTCAAATCAGGAACTCAATGTACCAGAAATCCACCCCAGAAACTGGAAGACCGCTACTCCTTGGCAAGGCGTTTTGATATACAGTGCCCACTGCATATGAAGGGTGTGGTGGTGTCAAAAGAATTTACTTTCTATAATACCGATTACCAGTTACTCATGATACCAACAGCAGAACATGTACAGTCTGAATGGGCAAGGATAGATAAATTTTTGAACAGTAAAGGAATTAAGGGTTGTGGTGAGCGGGTGAGTAAGCGGAGCTGGGTCCACAAAAAGATCAGCCATGATCTTATTGAAGGGGCCAGGTGGCCTACTCCTGCTCCTAGTTCTTATGTTCTTATGTTGTTATGAATCAACCGAACTATAAATGCTTATATATTTCCATTCATCCTCCCACGCCCTTTGATATATTGATGGGGTGAGATGAAGTAGGCTGTGAGGGGGTTTGTGTTGAGCATTAACACCAATATATGGACCAATCGACCTATTTCCATTCTCTAAAATGTGATAATATCTTATTCTAATAACTCAAGCCGTGTTTGACTGAATGGCAGGAGAATCTTGGGGGACTGAATGGCCTACTCCGGTTCTTATGTTCCCAACTTCAGGATATATGCTTTAGTCTATGCCATATAGACTCTATGGTGTGCTAACAAGATGCAACGAGTTTATTGCATTTTCTGAAATAGTCAGCACGTTTAATACATTATAAGCAATGCTTTTGTAATTAACTCTATGGCAAGTCATTGGCACCACTTGTCCACAATAGATGGATAAACTTGGAATCTATTAGTGAGGGAAGCTTGCATTTATCACTGCATCATCATCATTTCATATTACAGATTCATCAAATGGTTACAGCACAGAAGGGGCCATTTGGCCTATCGTGGCCCTCTGAAGGAACAATTCATCGAGGGCCACTCTCCTGCTTTTGCCCCCTTAACCCTGCAAATTTTTCTTTTCCAGATAATGATCCCATTGCCTTTTGAAAGCCTCAGATGAACATGCCTTCCCCAGTCTCTCAGACAGGACATTCCAAATCCTAACCACTCACCATGTGAAAAGGTTTTTCCTCACGGTGTCATTGCTTCTTTTGCCAATGATCTTCAAATTGTGCCCTCTTGTTCTCGATCCTTCCACCAATGGGAACAATTTCTACCTATCTACTCTGTCCAGACCCATCATCTCAAACAATGATGAGACAGAGTACAGGAATGAGATAGAGAATCTGGTGAACTGGTGTGATGACAATCATCTCTCCCTCAATGTCAACAAAACAAAGGAGATTGTCATCGACTTCAGGAAGCATAAAGGAGAACATGCCCCTGTCTACATCAATGGGGACAAAGTAGAAATGGTCGAGAGCTTCAAGTTTTTAGGTGTCCAGATCACCAACAACCTGTCCTGGTCCCTCCATGCCGACATTATAGTTAAGAAAGCCCACCAATGCCTCTACTTTCTCAGAAGACTAAGGAAATTAGGCATGTCCAATACGACTCTCACCAGCTTTTACAGATGCACCATAGAAAGCATTCTTTCTGGTTGTAAGACAGCTTGGTATGGTTCCTGCTCTGCCCAAGACTGCAAAGGGTCGTGAATGAAGCCCAGTCCATCATTCAAACCAGCCTCCCACCCACTGACTCTGTCTACACTTCCCGCTGCTTTGGAAAAGCAGCCAGCATAGTTAAGGACCCCACGCACCCAACTCATACTCTCTTCCACCTTCTTCTGTCAGGAAAAAGATACAAAAGTCTGAGGTCATCTACCAACTGAATCAAGACAGCTTCTTCCCTGTTGCCATCAGACTTTTGAATGGACCTACCTCGCACTAAATTGATCTTTCCCTACACCCTAGCTATGACTATAACACTACATTCTGCACTCTCTCCTTTCCTTCTCCATGAACAGTATGCATTGTCTGTATAGCGTGCAAGAAACAATACTTTTCACTGTATCGCAATACACGTGACAATAATAAATCAAATCAAAATCTCAATTGTCTCTTCTCTTTGGCAAGGAGAACAGTCCCAGGTTTAACATAACTTTCTTGCAGGAGTCCAAACAATTTATTTTCAAAGGTTCTTCTGGTGAGCTCACAGCTCATGTGTTTTCATCGCCTACATATAAAGCAGGATGATTTTAACCCGGCAGTTAGTACCCATTTTACAGTAGCTCAGTTTTCACTCTAAGATTTAAATCTCGCATTGATATTATTCTGGCATTGCTGTCTGTCAAAGACAGTTTCAAATTTCTACAACTCTTTCTGCATCAAAATGTTTCCTGATTTTAGTCCTGGAAGATCTGGGGTGGGATAATCCCAAAAAAATTTCTAAGTGCTGAATTCACATAAAAACTGGATTAAATCCCGCTGGTTTTTTCCAACAAGTTTATTGCAGTTTTGGTTTTTTTCAGCGGGATTTTCAAAATGATTCTCCCACATTCTGTGCACTGCAGAGTGCACTAGTGTGAATCTTATTAAAGATCAGGGGGCAAGGCCTATTCCCGTTAGAGAGGCTGGCAGCATAGCGCTGAGTGGGCCACTGTACATGTGCCAATCAGTCAGTGCCGAGATCGGTGCATGTGCAGTAACCCCGCACTGTCGGCCTCCTGATTGCGGGCCAGCTCAATCGCTGGCCAGTCCCACGACCCCGCATCATCCTGGGCCAGCCTCAACATCCGTTCCTCCCCCCCCCGCCACCCGGCCCACCTCGACACCTGCCCCCCCCACCTGGAGTCCCACCCTCCCCCCACCCTGGCCCACCTCAACATCCCCTGGCAGGCAAACACCCCCCTCCCCCCCCACCCCGATGCCCAGCCCTGATCGCTGGCCTCCCTGCCTTTGTCACCAAGTGCAGAATGGCAGTGGGATCCCCAACCCACTGATCTCCCCCCGATCAGTGACTGTCTTTGTAGAGTTTGCACATTCTCCCCATGTCTGCGTGGGTTTCCTCCGGGTGCTCCAGTTTCCTCCCACAGTCCAAAGATGTCTGGGTTAGGTTCGGCCATGCTCAGTTGCCCCTTTGTGTAAGGGTGATTAACAGGGTAAATATGTGGGGTTACGGGGATAGGGCCTGGGTAGGATTGTTGTCGGTACAGGCTTGGTGGGCCGAATGGTCTCTTTCTGCATGGTAGGGATTCTATGATGCTATGAATTGTATAAAAATCACAAGGAGTCTAGACAATCTAGAGGAAACTGTTCCTATTGATAGAAGACACATATTTAAGAGAATTGACAAACGAACCAAAGGTGGCACAAGAAAAATCTTTTTCAATGTAGCAGCAATCAGGATGTTGAATACAATACCTGAGAATAGTGGAGATAGATTCAAACGAGACTTTCTAAAGGGACTTGGATAAGCACCTGAAAACAATTATAGGGCAGCAAGGAAAGGCTGGAGAGCAGAACTAGATCAGTTGCTCTCGCAGAGAGCTGGCATGGACATGACGGCCTGAATGGGATCCTTCTGTGCAGTAACCATTCTATGATTCTAATATTATTCATGGGACACAGGGCACATCTTGCACTCACCAGAACATCTGTTGGAAATGTTTGGAGTAGTTAGGTTACGAGGTTAGTTTAGAGTGTTGGTGTTGGTGTGGAACTGGGGTCACTTATAGGCCAAGCAAGAAAAAGCCAGGACCTCTCCTTTACTCAAGGACATTAATGAACCAACTGGGATTTAATGATAATCCAACAAGATCCCTGGTCACCTTTCATCAAACACGTGGGAAAATCTCAAGTGGGGAGAAATCTCATATTGTGACCTTGAAGAATGAAGATTCTGAAGTGCTCATATTAAATTATTTTGTTTGCCATTCGAATACAGCTATGTGCCAATTAGTTTTAAGTGGCTTTGAGAATTTCATACAAGTGAGTTAAGCGTTTGGCAAAGCTTTGCACATTTGTTTACAAACGAACAACTTTGCAAGATGAAGCTTGCGAAAGTGTCCTATCGGTCCAATTGTGTGTGGCACCTGCAAGTTGAAAACTAAGCTGATGCTAATGCACTTTATGCAAGGAAACAAATACTTGCCGACAATCAATGTTCATTTCCGATTGAGCAAACCAATCCTTCTGTAAGGTGAAGCACAAAGGAATGGGAGCTATGGGTCAGTGTTGTGTATTCATGTTTGTTCCTAGTTGGGATGTGGAGATGCTGGCGTTGGACTGGGGTAAACACAGTAAGAAGTCTCACAACACCAGGTTAAAGTCCAACAGGTTTATTTGGTAGCAAATGCCACTGGCTTTCGGAGCGTTGCTCCTTCGTCAGGTGAGTGGGAGTTCTGTTCACAAACAGGGCATATAAAGACACAAACTCAATTTACCAAATAATGGTTAGAATGCGAGTCTTTACAGGTAATCAAGTCTTAAAGGTACAGACAATGTGAGTGGAGAGAGCGTTAAGCACAGGTTAAAGAGATGTGCATTGTCTCCAGCCAGGACAGTTAGGGAGATTTTGCAAGTCGTGGGGATTACAGATAGTGTGACTAGTGGCTTTTGCTACCAAATAACCTGTTGGACTTTAACCTGGTGTTGTGAGACTTCTTACTGTGTTCCTAATTGGAACAGGGTCAGTTTAAGAATGCGATCACATAACCTATTAATGACATCATTTGCATGGGAAAACAGGCAGTCTATTTTAACAGCCTGTACAGTAAACACCTTTCTAATAGAGCTTTTGTTTGTTTGTATTTTAGTGGTCTGCAAGCCAATCCTTTAAATATATCACAGTTAGAGCAGCTTTAAGATGCTATGGTGTTAAAGGATTCGGTTTCCGATTCCAATCTTCACTGATGTAAAACCAAACAGCATCAAAAGTAGATTCATAGAATCCCTACAGTGCAGAAGGAGGCCATTCAGCCCATCGGGTCTGCACCGATCACAATCCCACCCAGGCCCTATTCCCGTAGCCCCACACATTTACCCCACTAATCCCCCCTGACACTAGGATCAATTTACCATGGCCAGTCAACCTAACCCGTACATCTTTGGACTGTGGAGGAAACCGGGCACCTGGAGGAAACCCACGCAGACATGGGGAGAATGTGCAAACTCCACATTGACAGTGACCTGAGGCCGGAATTGAACCTGGGTCCCTGGCGCTGTGAAGCAGCAGTGCTAACCACTGTGCCACCGTGCCGCCATGCTTTTCTGTATAACATTACTGCCAAGTGGTTTTGCTGTAAAATCCAAGTCCAGGGAAAACAGAAGAATAACATTTTACTTTGTATTTTATTTAAACATTGAAGATGATCATCAATTGTTTTAAGCAATTGTCGGCTCTTCACTGGGTGTAGATGTTCAAACCTTAAGGACCCCGGCTCTTGCCATTGTCTACCCGACTGCAGAGTACTGTGCACCAGTATGGCACAACTCATCCCACATTAGTCTTATAGAAAACCAGCTCAACTCAACAATACGTATCATCTCGGGTACCATAGAACCATAGAAAATTATAGCTCAGAAACAGGCCTTTTGGCCCTTCTTGTCTGTGCCGAACCATTTTATGCCTAGTCCCACTGACCTGCACTTGGACCATATCCCTCCATACCCCTCTCATCCATGAACCCGTCCAAGTTTTTCTTAAATGTTAAAAGTTTACCACTTTATCACTTTATCCGGCAGCTCATTCCACACTCCCACCACTCTCTGCGTGAAGAAGCCCCCCCTAATATTCCCTTTAAACTTTTCTCCTTTCACCCTTAACCCATGCCCTCTGGTTTTTTTCTCCCCTAGCCTCAACGGAAAAAGCCTGCTTGCATTCACTCTATCTATACCCATCAAAATCCTATACACAAGGGTACTCACTGAACAACTCAACTCCGCCTGGCTCCCAGTCCTGAGTAACATCCCACCCCTCATATAAGGAGGGAGTTTGCAACAAGGAAGCTCCTGGATAAAGTTTACATCAACCAAAGCCTGCTGCTAAACAAGAACCATACCAATCCACTTGTTGCTCACCTCCCATCACTCGGGCCTGTACGACCACGACCAGTGTGCCAAGGAATAACAGCAGAGGCAGGAGGCACCATTAAAAACCACTTCGTCATCACATCCCTCCCACCCAGCTTCAACCTGCCACGCCAACATTGGAAAGTAAAAGTAAAGATTATTTATTAGTCACAAGTAGGCTTTCATTAACACTGCAATGAAGTTACTGTGAAAATCCCCTAGTCGCCACACTCCAGAGCCTGTTTGGGGACGCTGAGGGAGAAGGTGGCGGGGCCAATCCACTTAACCAGCACATCTTTCGGACTGTGGGAGGAAACCGGAGCACCTGGAGGAAATCCACGGGGAGAACGTGCAGACTCCACACAGGCAATAACCCAAGCCAGGAATCGAATCCGGGTCCCTGGCGCTGTGAGGCAGCAGTGCTAACTGCTGGGCCACTGTGCTGTCCATTGGGCACTCCAAAATCATTTTGGCACTGGGCTGGGCCTTTGTATAGCAAATTGGGGTCTTGCAGGGAACCCAGATTATAGCTATGGTGCACCCCAATCAATGACTCACATCATTGAAGACTGCCCCCTGACAACATTCAGCGGAGGGCTCACAGAGCTCCAGTTAGTCACTGTGGAAGCTATTGCCTGGCTTGGTTAATACTGCATGCATTAAAACAAATTGCTTCAAAAATAAAGAACTTGTGGCACATTTTTTAACTTAATGACATCAAAGCATTTCAGGAGATGTGCTGTGAATTGAGATTCTCTGAACAATTTCACTAGGAGCGGTTGAGAAGTGACTTAGACAAAAAAAGAGTGCCAGTTGTTGTTTGCGGTTTCTCGTTTACTCTCCAGAAGCAGAGATCATCGTGGAATGTCAACAAATGCGTACAGCCCCCTCTCCCACCCCTTCAACCGCCCCCGTCCCATTCTGTCAATGTTTGGACGGGCTGGAGAGCCAGAGCACTTGTTCAAATACACTCTTGACATCCAGAAAAAGACCATCACTGGTCACAATCAATCAGTTATGGCTTCAACATTGCAAGAACGCCACTGGGTGGGGACCAGCCTGAATTGGACTAACAGCAATATCTCAATGATAAACTCATACTTCTCAACATTGGAGAGAGTCCAGGTTTCACAAGGTTTGTTTACAATTTGAAATTGGGCTGTTTATTACAACACTAAGCCCAATAAATGAACTTCTGCTGATTAATAATTAAACAAGTTGACTGTTGTTGAATGGTCTTATGCCTGGAACAGTGATTAGGACGACTCCTGGTAGTAAGATTGCATCATTCCTAATGGTAACAATTCCTCAGATCTCAAACACAATCAAGAGATTTGATGAACATTTGAATATTTCTTCCCTCCAACTGGGACTGTCCTGTATTTATGACAAGCGGTTTATGAAATCTTTCTTCTATCCTTTCCTGATTTGTTTTGGCATGCTGGCATTTGGCTTCCCTGGCCTATGGTCTGATACCTCACTCGTGTCCATCCTTTCCTGTGTGAAGAGAGACGGGGAGGGGGTCACAACCAGGCTTCGCGCGTCTGGATCCTCTGGAAGCACAGGGACCAAGGAGAAGAACCTCAACAGGTTCACACCTCCCATCCTCCAGCTGAGGAACATTCCAGCTGGTTGTTGTATAATTGTCAGAAGATGTGCGGGTTAGGTTGATTGGCCATGCTAAATTGACCCTGAGTGACAGGGGGATTAGCAGGGTAAATATGTGGGGTTACGGATAGAATCGTAGAATCCCAACAGTGCAGAAGGAGGCCATTCAGCCCATCGAGTCTGCACTGACAACAATCTCAACCAGGCCCTATCCCCTGCCACTCCCCCTGACACTTGGGGTCAATTTAGCATAGCCAATCCACCTAACCTGCACATTGGCACAGTGGTTAGCACTGCTGCCTCACAGTGCTAGGGATGATGGTTCAATTCCGGCCTTGGGTCACTGTCTGTGCGGAGTCTACACACTCTCCCGGTGCTTGCGTGGGTTTCCTCCGGGTGCTTCAGTTTCCCCCCACAGTCCAAAGATGTGCGGGTTAGGTTGATTGGCCATGGTAAATTGACCCTAGTGTCAAGGGGATTAGCAGGGTAAATATGTGGGGTTACGGGAATAGGGCCTGGATGGGATTGTGGTTGGTGCAGACTCGATGGGACGAATGGCCTTCTTCTGCACTGTAGGGATTCTATCTCTGAACTGTGGAAGGAAACCGGAGCACCCGGAGGAAACCTTCACCGACACGGGGAGAACGAGCAAACTCCACACAGACAATGATCCAAGTCAGGAATTGAACCTGGGTCCCTGGCGCTATGAGGCAGCAGTGCTAACCACTGTGCCACCGTGCTGCCCAAGAACACATGCAGGCCGTCACTGTATGGTGCAACAGAACAGAAGCTGAAGTCGCAAAACCATAACTTTGTGGTTAGAAGGAAAATCGGAGTGGGTAATTTTAACTTTGGATCATGATGTAAAATGAGTGGAATTGATCCAACTGCCTGTTATACGCCTGTCCTGATCTTTCACTTCCTGAAGGGCTGAATTCCCAATGTTGAATGCAGAGCAGAGAGCTACTGGAAACGCTAACCCATCTCTGCTCAATCTTCACTCTGTGTGTTTCCAACATTTCAGTCAATCACACAGCTTGGCATCTGCTGTCCGACTGTGAGCCACTTATTAAAGAATGCTGTCTCATCTAAACTAGTTTGGCAAGTGTATGGAAAGACATCATTCTGTCCTCTAACCCGAGAATCACTCTTTTCTGTGGAATTTGTTTCGCTCTCGAAGCTTTGTTTGGGGGAGTCCAGAACTAGGGCTCATAGTTTGAGGATAAGGGGGTAAACCTTTTAGAACTGAGGTGAGGAGAAATTTCTTCACCCAGAGGATGGTGAATGTGTGGAATTCACTACCACAGAATGTAGTTGAGGCCAAAACATTGTCTGATTTCAAGAAGAGTGGGCGGCACGGTAGCACAGTGATTAGCACCGTTGCCTCACAGCTCCAGGGACCTGGGTTCGATTCCCGGCTTGGGTCACTGTCTGTGTGGAGTTTGCACATTCTCCTCATGTCTGCATGGGTTTCCTCTGGGTGCTCCGGTTTCCTCCCACAGTCCAAAGATGTGCGGGTTAGGTTGATTTGGCCATGCTAAAAATTGCCCTTAGTGTCCTGAGATGCGTAGTTTAGAGGGATTAGTGGGTAAATGTGTAGGGATATGGGGGTAGGGCCTGGGTGGGATTGTGGTCGGTGCAGTCTTGATGGGCCGAATGGCCTCTTTCTGTGCTGTAGGGTTTCTATGAAGAAATGAGATATAGCTCTTGGGGCTAAAGGGACCAAGGGATATGGGGGGGAAAGGGAGCATTAGGATATTGAATTTGATAATCAGCCATGATCATAATGAATTGTGGAGCAGGCTCGAAGGGCTGAATGGCCTACTCCTGCTTCTAGTTTCTATGTTCCTGTGTTTGTACAGAACTGAATGGAGGTTAAATTCAAGAGCAGACATTTTTAAAAGCTCCCCGGCCCATCTGCTTGCCAATGAATGATGATTACCTGACGCACAAGTGTTGTGTTACAAAGATCCATGTATATTGAGCCTCATACATCGTTACAATGAAGATGATGCTTCAAGAGGAAGCAGGGATATTGAAACCAGCATTAGGCATATTCAAAAGGAGTAACCCCCCCCCCCTTCAGGTGTGAGCGAAGGCAGCTTTTTGTTTATCCTTGTTCAATATGGTCGTTGGCATATTTATTCCTGTCAGGGACGTGCATGCATTTCCTCATGGTACCTGGAAGACAAATGCTAGAATTCAGTTTGACCCCCAATGTTTTTGTACACCCAATTATTTTCAGATCATAAAACGTAGGAGCAGAAGCAGGCCATTCAGCCCATCAAGTCTGCTCACTTTAGATACCCGAGATGCCACCAGACAAAACCAGCAACTGTTGTAACTCGGCCAGCGGTCCATACAAGTCAGTGGCTCAGTGCTGATGCAGGGTGCCTGCTACATCTGCTGTAGGAATGCCCATGTTGCAATGATGCTCATTGCTTAGCTCAATTACCTGCGCCCGCAAACAAACGGCCGGACTTGTTTATAAAGGTCAAGTGGCTGACTCCATAACAATTAGAAAATAACGTCACGCACAGCAATTCTGGAAACCACACTTAACAGAAACTGACCTGGAATTTCTGCTCCAAGAAGTTCCAAAACAACAGGAAAACCTTTCGTTTTTTTGACTCCTTGACCAAGGGCTGCTCTGTGTAGATTATGTTTGCGGGGACGGGGGGATGGGGGGACTGGGGGGGTGGAGGTGGGTGGGGTGGGAGAGGGAGTGGAGGGGGGGGAGGTTGGGTTGAGTGAAAAGGGGGAAAGGTTAAATTAAGTCAAAATTGTAGACCAGAAAAATAACTGTCAAAGTGAGTGACAGAAACTAGAAAGAGTGCAGAAAAGATAGGATGCTACCAGTACTTGATGGTTTGAGTTATAAGGAGAGGCTGGGTAGACTGGGACTTTTTTCCCTGGAGCGTAGGAGGCTTAGGGGTGATCTTATAGAGGTCTATAAAATAATGATGGGGATAGATCAGCTTGATAGTCAACATCCTTTCCCGAAGATAGGGGAGTCTAAAACAAGAGGGCATATGTTTAAGGTGAGAGGGGAGAGATACAAAAGGGTCCAGAGGGGTAATCTTTTCACACAGAGGGTGGTGAGTGTCTGGAATAAGCTGCCAGAGGTAGAGGTAGAGGCTGGTACAATTTTGTCTTTTAAAAAACATTTAGACAGTTACATGGGTAAGATTGATATCGAGGGATATGGGCCAAACGCGGGCAATTGGGACTAGCTAGGGCAGCATGGTAGCACAGTGGTTAGCACTGCTGCTTCACAGCTCCAGGGACCTGGGTTCGATTCCCGGCTTGGGTCACTGTCTGTGTGGAGTTTGCACATTCTCCTCGTGTCTGCGTGGGTTTCCTCCGGGTGCTCCTGTTTCCTCCCACAGTCCAAAGATGTGCGGGTTAGGTTGATTGGCCATGCTAAAATTGCCCCTGAGGTGTGTAGGTTAGAGGGATTAGCGGGTAAATGTGTAGGGATATGGGGGTAGGGCCTGGGTGGGATTGTGGTCGGTGCAGACTTGATGGGTCGAATGGCCTGTTTCTGCACTGTCGGGTTTCTATGATTTCTATGATTAATGGTAAAATCTGGGTGGACAAGTTGGGCCGAAGGGCCTGTTTCCATGCTGTAAACCTCTGTGACTCTATGACTCTGAGATGTAGGAGGGAGCACTCAAAAGCTTCAGGAACTTGAATACCAATGAAAGTAATACAGTCCAACTGGGGTTTCATGGTGGTTTTTGAGACTTTGGGAAATGACTGGTTTCTAACGTGGCATGAAGAACACAAATCAGTTTGCAGATTCCGGGATGCCATTGCATTCATAGTCATATTTTACATTAAAAAAACAATATTATGGAGTAATCCATGCGTTGGCAAGTAGAAGACAAAAGTGGACTGAGTTAGAATTATAGATGAAGGCAGCCTTACAGCATTGAAGGAGGCTATTCAGCCCATCATGCCTGAATTGGCCCTTTGAAAGGGCAATCCAATTAGTTCCACTGCCCTGCTCGTTTCCCATTTCCAATTTTGCCCCTTTGAGTCTTGGGGTGGAATTTTACTGGCTCATCTGCCCGAGGTTCGTACGATCCCACCCGAGGCCAGCGGAGAACACCCTTCTCCAAGCCTCACCCGCCCCCATGCCAGTAAAATTCTGGCCTTCATCCTCTTCACTTTTGAAACTTACGATCCACTTTTTCTGACTGACAGTCAGTACTTTCCAGATCATAATGACTTGCTGCATAGACAAAATACTCCTCATCTCACGACTGGCTCCATTGCCAATTCCTTAAATATGTAATTTTAATCATGGATTGTCCCTCATGGTAACAGTCTGCAACCCGTCTCTGGTGATGAACCATCAAATTTATTTTTAATTTTAATTCAAGTTTCTTTTGATATGATTCAGTGAAGTGGTGTGGGTGTTTTAATACATTAAAGACGTATATAAACATAAGTTATTGCTGTTGTTAATCAAATGTTTCAATATTTGTAATAACTGCAGATTTCCAAAGCCACATTTTATTTCATTCCATATGCACAGCTAAATTTAAAAGTGTCTGTATTGTGGGTGACAGACAACCACACACATACCACTAGCGCCAGTGAGTATGGGATACAGATTTTGCTGTCATTTGAGTCGACTTCTGAGAATCAGCTTCTTCTCAGTCATCATTTCCCAGCGCACAACAACACGAGGGACCATCCCACTGACTCTGGACACAAGGGGTGGGAATTTCCGGCTGCGCTCGTCCCAAAATCAGAAAATCCCACCCATGGTCCGTGTCCCGCCTGCTACGATTCCTGTGGCGGGTGGGACGGGAAAATCTACCTCCCCCCACCAAGGACTCTTGAAGCAAAAGACTGACAATGTTCATAGAATTATAGAATCCCTACAGAAGGAGGACATTCGGCCCATCGAGTCTGCATCGACAACAATCCTACCCAGGCCCTATCCTCATAACCCCATGCATTTACCCTGCTAATCCCCCGACACTGAGGGAGAATTTAGCACGGCTAATCAAACTAACCTGCACATCGTTGGACTGAGAGAGGAAACCGGAGCACCCAGAAGAAACCCACGCAGACACTGGGAGAATGTGCAAACTCCATTATTAGGGATTTATTAGGGAGAATCAACATGGCTTTGTGCGTGGTAGGTCCAAAGATGTGCGGGTTAGGTTGATTGGCCATGCTAAAATTGCCCTTAGTGTCCTGGGATGCATAGGTTAGAGGGATTAGTGGGTAAATATGTAGGGATATGGGGGCAGGGTCTGGGTGGGATTGTGGTCAGTGCAGACTCGATGGGCCGAATGGCCTTTCTCTGTGCTGTAGGGTTTCTAAGATTCTAAGGTCATGTTTGACCAATCTATTAGAGTTTTTCGAGGAGGTTACCAGGAAAGTGGATGAAAGGAAGGTGGTGGATGTTGTCTACCTGGATTTCAGCAAGGCCTTTGACAAGGTCCCTCATGGGAGGTTAGTTAGGAAGGTTCAGTCGCTAGGTATACATGGGGAGGTAGTAAATTGGATTAGACACTGGCTCAATGGAAGAAGCCAGAGATTGGTTGTGGAGGATTGCTTCTCTGAGTGGAGGCCTGTGACGAGTGGTGTGCCGCAGGGATCGGTGTTGGGTCCATTGTTGTTTGTCATCTATATCAATGATCTGGATGATAATGTGGTCAATTGGCTCAGTAAATGGTAGGACTCTGAAGAGTGCAGTGGAACAGAGGGATCTGGGAATACAGGTACAGAATTCCCTAAAAGTGACGTCACAGGTGGATAGGGTCGTAAAGAGTGCCTTTGGTACATTGGCCTTTATAAATCGGAGTATTGAGTATAAAAGTTGGAGTGTTATGGTAAGGTTATATAAGGCATTGGTGAGGCCGAATTTAGAGTATTGTGTACAGTTTTGGTCACCTAGTTACAGGAAGGATGTAAATAAGATTGAAAGAGTGCAGAGAAGGTTGACAAGGATGTTGCTGGGACTTGAGAAGCTGAGTTACAGAGAGAGATTGAATAGGTTGGGACTTTATTCCCTGGAGCGTAGAAGAATGAGGGGAGATTTGATAGAGGTGTATAAGATGTTGATGGGGATAGATAGAGTGAATACAAGCAGGCTTTTCCCACTGAGGCAAGGGGAGAAAAGTCCAGTGGGCATGGGTTAAGGGTGAAAGGAGAAAAGTTTAAAGGGAATATTAGGGGGGGCTTCTTCAAGCAGAGAGTGGTGGGAGTGTGGAATGAACTGCCGGATAAAGTGGTAAATGCGGGGTATTTAAGAAAAACTTGGACGGGTTCATGGATGAGAGGGGTGTGGAGGGATATGGTCCAAGTGCAGGTCAGTGGGACTAGGCAAAAAATGGTTCAGCACAGACAAGAAGGGCCAAAAGGCCTGTTTCTGAGCTGTAATTTTTCTATGGTTCTATGGTTCCACACAGACGGTGACCCGAGGCTGGAATTGAACCCAGGTCTCTGGAGCTGTGAGGCAGCAGCGCTAACCACTGTGCCACCGTGCCTCCTGTGTACGAGCAACAGTTTTCCTCTGAAGTGCTCCTGCAGCTAGAGGGTATCCATGCACATCTTTGAGTTACACTTAACTGTATAGGTGGATGTGCCAGAACAGCAATGCACTATAGCCGCATTTGTGTTGGCACAGAACCTGTATTTTTGGCCAAGAGGTGCCGGTTTGTGTCCAAAGTGGCATCCAAGCCATGTTTGCGCATTCTTTTATTTATTTATTTATTTATTAGTGTCACAAGTAGGCTTACACTGCAATGACATTCCTGTGAAAATTCCCTAGTCGCCACACTCTGGCACCTGTTCAGGTACACTGAGGGAAAATTTAGCATGGCCGATGCATCTAATAAGCACACCTTTCGGACTGTGGGAGGAAACTGGAGCACCTGGAGGAAACCCACGCAGACACGGGGAGAACATGCAGACTCCGCACAGACAGTGACCCGAACCGGGACTTGAACCCGGACCCCTGGCACTGTGAGGCAGCAGTGCTAACCACTGTGCCACCGTGCTGGCCATGTCAGATGCTATTATAATAACTTGAGAACAGATGAAATTGGAGTGGGAGTGCGGTGCCTGCTTCGTCATTCAATACAATTTTGATGTAGAGTTGCCGGCGTTGGACTGGGGTGGGCACAGTAAGTAGTCTCACACCATCAGGTTAAAGTCCAACAGGTTTATTTGGTAGCACGAGCTTTCGGAGTGCTGCTCCTTCAACAGGTGAGTGGGAGTTGGGTTCATAAACAGGGCATATATACAATCATAGAAAATCATACAAACCCAATAGACAAGAAGAGGCTATTCGGCCCATCGAGTCTGCACCGACCACAATCCCACCCAGGCCCTACTCCAATATTCCTACATATTTTACCCGCTAATCCCTCTAACCTACGCATCCCAGGACACTAAGGGGCAATTTTAGCATGGCCAATCAACCTAACCCGCACATCTTTGGACTGTGGGAGGAAACCAGAGCACCCGGAGGAAACCCACGCAGACACGAGGAGAATGTGCAAACTCCACACAGACAGTGACCCAAGCCGGGAATCAAACCCAGTTCCCTGGAGCTATGAAGCAGCAGTGCTAACCACTGTGCTACCGTGCCGCTATATAGACACAAACTCAATTTCAAAATAATGGTTGGAATGCAAGTCTTAACAGGTAATCCAGTCTTTACAAGTACAGACAATGCGAGTGGAGAGAGGGTTAAGCGCAGGTTAAAGAGATGTGAACTGTCTCAAGCCAGGACAGTTAGTAAGATTTTGCAAACCCAGGCAAGTCGTAGGAGTTACAGATGGTGTGACATGAACCCAAGATCCCGGTTGAGGCCGTCTTCATGCATGTGGAACTTAGCTATCAGTTTTTGCTCGGCGATTCTGCATTGTCGAGTGTCTTGAAGGCCGCCTTGGAGAACGCTCACCCGAAGATCAGAGGCTGAATGCCCTTGACTGTTGAAGTGTTCTCCGACAGGAAGGGAACACTCCTGCCTGGTGATACAATCTTGGTTGACCTTCTACCTCAGCTCCACTTTCTCACCCAATCACCATATTCCTTGAAAGACCAAATACCATCTATTCAAGCCTTTAACATACTCAACGATAAAATATCACAGAGAATTCCAAAGATTCACAACCCTCTGTGTGGAGAAATCTCCCCTCGCGGTCCTAAATGACTGACATCTTATCCTGAGCCTGTACCCCAGTTTCTAGATTCCCCAGTCAGGGGAAACAACCTCTCTTTATTGACTCTGTCAAACTCCTTTCAAATCTTGTATGTTTCAATCAGATCACCTCTCATTCTTCGAAAGCCCAGGAAGTACAGGCCCACTTTACCCAGCCTCTCCTCATGCCTTTTCATTCTGGCAACCAACTAATAAAACCTTGCTGCATCACCACAAAAGCAAGTGCACCCTTCCTCGGGTATGGAGAACAAAACTGCATTCAATAGTCCAGGTGTGGTCACTCCAAAGCCCTATAGATTTTCATACTCGAATGGCACCTAGTGTTATCTCATCACCAGCTCTCTCAATTCCTCCACTGTCATTAAACGATCAGACGGCTTGTCTGAATCCAGCACGAGATGAACAGAAATATCCTCCAACCTAATGTTTGGAAGGCAGAGTGCGTTGCCTCTTTTGTCCTTGCCACAAATGGCCCAGCCACCAACTCCATCCCTCTTAGTGGCAACTGTCTGAGGCTGAATCAAATTGCTGGCAAACTTAGTATCATATTTGACCCTGAGCCTGAGTTTCTACCCACATCTCCACATCATGACTAAGTCCACCTATTTCCACCTTCATAACATTAGCAGACTCCACCGCTACTTCAACTCATTTGCTATCGAAGCCCTCGTCCATGCCTTTGTTACCTCCAGACTTAACAATTCCAACACACTCCCGGACAACCTCTCACCTTCTACTCATGGTAAGCTTGAGCTCATTCAAAACTTCATTGCTCATGTCCTGAGTCACACCAAGTGCTGTTGATCCATCACCCCTGTGCTCACTGACCGACATAGGCTTCTGTCAAAGCAACATCTTGGTTTGAAAATTCTCAATCTTGTTTTCAAATCCCTCCATGGCCTCACCTAACTCTCTCTGCAATTGCCTTCAGCCCCACAACACTCAGGTTTATTGATACTCCTCTATTCCTGGCCTCTTTGATGATCCCCCCCGATTTGAACTGTTGCCCCATTGATGGCTATGCCTACAGTTGCCTGGGCCCTAAAGTTCTTGAAGGACCCTTCCTACACATCTCCAACTCTTGCTTTCCTTCTTTAAGATGTTCAATATTTGATTTGATTTGATTTTAATTTGATTTATTATTGTCACATGTATTAGTATACAGTGAAAGTAATATTTCTTGCGCACTATGCAGACAAAGCATACCGTTCATAGAGAAGGAAAGGAAAGGGTGCAGAATGCAGTGTTACAATCATAGCTAGGGTGTAGCGAAAGATCAATTTAATGTGAGGTAGGTCCGTTCAAAAGTCTGATGGCAGCAGGGAAGAACCTGTCCTTGAGTCGGTTAGTACATGATCTCAGACTTTTGTATCTTTTTCCTGACAGAAGAAGGTGGAAGAGAGTATGTCCGGGGTGCGTGGGGTCCTTAATTATGCTGGCTGCTTTTCCGAGGCAGCAGGAAGTGTAGACAGAGTCAATGGATGGGAGGCTGATTTGAGTGATGGACTGGGTTTCATTCACGACCCTTTGTAGTTTCTTGCGGTCTTGGGCAGAGCATAAGCCATACCAAGCTGTGATACAACCAGAAAGAATGCTTTCTATGGTACATCTGTAAAAATTAGTGAGAGGTGTAGCAGACAGGCCTCCTGAGAAAATAGAGGCGTTGGTGGGCTTTTGTAACTATAGTGTCAGCACGGAGGGACCAGGACAGGCTGTTAATGATCTGGACACCTAAAAACTTGAAGATCTCGACCATTTCCTCTTCATCCCCATTGATGTAGACAGGGGCATGTCCTCCACTATGCTTCCTAAAGTTGGTGACTATCTCTTTTGTTTTACTGAGCCTACCTCTTTGATTAAGCTTTTTGTCATTGGCCATAATATTTCTTGACGTGGGGTTGTGTGAAACGTGGTCTATCAGTGTTCCTGTGATGTGATTACAGCAGATTCGGAGCAAATTTTTCCTCTCTGGCTTTAAACTGTGAAAGGAAATGAGCAGAGGCCATGTCTTAATTCAATGCACTGTCAACTTTAAGACACTCAAAATGTTTAATGTGAGAGTTTTGTTTGATAACACTCCTGTGAAGCATGATTGGGCATTCGAATCCACTAAACCCTGTCTATAAATACAAGTTATCATTGTTTGTGGTGGCAGTGTTGTTGTGGAGTACTCCTTCACCAACATAACCATTCTATTACTGTACCTTAGTGTAAAAAATGAAGTTCCTACTCTAGAATCATGATGAGGTTGACGCTAGAGTATAATAATTATTCACTTGGCGAAGGGTTGAAATTCCTGGGAAACAAGAAATTGTGAGTGAGGATCGAGTTGTTCACCCTGTCAGGTAATTGAGTTACTAAGGACTGAAATGAATAATTGCCTGAGAGGCAATTGGATGGATAACCAAAGAAGGGATTGAAGACATAACATGTGGGGGTGTGGGGGTGGTGGGGGGGGGGGGGGGGGGGTGGCGGGGGGGGGAGGTCGATCAGTCAAAGAGTTAGTGGGGATTAGTTCATTCTTGCTGCTGGAAGTTTTGATACTGCCAGTTCGACCAGCACTGATGTGCCTTTGACATTGCTGTCTTCTCAGCATCTTGCGAAACATGGACATCTTCCAGCTATCAAGAAAGGAAGCGCAACAAGTTTCATCGTCACTGCTGCGCATGTTGGGCATCTCACGGACAAAGCTCCCAAATATGCTGGCACTCATCAAGCAGAAGGGACATTGCTGGCTCCGACACGTTCGCAGGATGGGAGGTGGCCAGATATCCAAAGATTTTCCATATGGCGTGCTAGCTGGTGCCAGACAACCAGCAGGATGTGTGAAACTCCACTTGAAGGATGTTTACAAGCGTGACATACAGGCCGTAAACGTCAATTCTTACACCAAGGACGCATATGACAGAGGCAAATGGTGACATCACCTGTGGGTCAGTGTGCGTCACCATGACGATCAGTGCTTACAGTGGCTTGGCAGTAGGCACCAACACCGAAAACACCAACCCACAACCACAACCAATAATCACTTTGTATGCAACACTTTGGCAGCATGGTGGCACAGTGGATAGTTAGCACTGCTGCCTCACAGTGTCAGGGACCCGGGTTCGATTCCCAGCTTGGGTCACTGTCTGTGCAGAGTCTGCACGTTCTCCCCGTGGGTTTCCTCCGGGTGCTCCGGTTTCCTCCCGCAGTTCGAAAGACGTGCTGGTTAGGTGCATTGGCCGTGCTAAATTTTCCCTCAGTGTACCCGAACAGGCGCCGGAATGTAATGACCAGGGGATTTTCACAGTAATTTCATTGCAGTGTGAATGTAAGCCTACTTGTGACACGAATAAATAAACTTAAACATGTGGCAGAAGCTGCCTCTCAGAGATTAGTCTCTTCAGCCATCAGTGAAAGTGCACCATATGAAGTGAGCCCCAGTCTCAACGGATTTGATTCATTGCATATCCTCCATTTTAGATAGGTGGAAGGCTGTGGATGGTGTGGGGGGCGGGGGTGGGGCGGGGGTGGGGCGGGCATTCCACATATTGCAAGCAGTTTACAAAGCCTTTCCAGGAGCTTAGTGGATACCACTGTGCAATCTGTCAAAATATTATTCAATGTACTGTCATTAGATTTTTAATCTATTCAATAGTCATGTGACTGGTTCTGTTCTTTACAGGGTTGTGATGATTAACTTGAGGGAGAGGTCATTGTGAAGTCCTAGTCTATAAAGTGACATAGTCACTTTATGTCTATGTCTATAAAGTGATGTCTATGTCTATGTCTTTATGTGTCTATGTCTATAAAGTGACTCTTTCTTTGGTCAAAGACACATGAAATGCAAATTGTACTTCCATATTTGCATATGCCAGAACTCGATGGAATATTACATTCTTTTCCACTTGCCCAAGTATGCAAGATATAAGATAAAAGCAAAAACAGAAAATGCTGGAAAATCTCAGCAGGTCTGACAGCATCTGTGCGGAGAGAATCAAGCCAATGTTTCGAGTCTAGATGACCCTTCATCATGCAAGCTATAAGAACTTTCTCATGTTTTAGTTAGGAGACTATAGGTGATTAATTTGGCAGAATGGTGAAGAAGGCATTCGGCATGCTTGGTTTCATCGGTCAGAACATTGAATACAGGAGTTGGGACATCTTGTTGAAGTTATACAAGACATTGGTAAGGCCACACTTGGAATACTGTGTGCAGTTCTGGTCACCCTATTATAGAAAGGATATTATTCAACTCGAATGAGTGCAGAAAAGATTTGCTAGGATGCTACTGGGACTTGATGGTTTGAGTTATAAGGAGAGGCTGGATAGACTGGGACTTTTTTCTCTGGAGCGTACGAGGCTGAGGGGTGACCTTATAGAGGTCTATAAAATAATGAGGGGCACAGATCAGCTAGATAGTCAATATCTTTTCCCAAAGGTAGGAGAGTCTAAAACTAGAGGGCATAAGTTTAAGGTGAGAGGGGAGAGATACAAAAGTGTCCAGAGGGGCACTTTTTTCACACAGAGAGTGGTGAGTGTCTGGAACAAGCTGCCAGAGGTAGTAGTAGAGGCAGGTACAATTTTGTCTTTTAAAAAGCATTTAGACAGTTACATGGGTAAGATGGGTATAGAGGGATATGGGCCAAATGCGGGCAATTGGGATTAGCTTAGGGGTTTAAAAAAAAGGGCGGCATGGACAAGCTGGGCCGAAGGGCCTGTTTCCATGCTGTAAACTTCTATGAGCTGCGCTCACCCCTTCATGTTCCTCCCTCTGAACACATTGACGTTTTGCTCAGGACAGGGTGATCCACATTGATTGCTGTCTCTCAGTGTCTACACTCAGGACTGTTGTGACTCATTTCCTGCAGCAAGCAGCATCAAGTTACCAGCCATGCACTCAACCTTCTCTTCCCACAGAAATCAGCTGGCAACTTACCGTTGCCATTTCTTCCAGCCTAATGTACGTAGTCTTGTTTGCAGCCCAGGCCAACTCTGAGGTTAGGCCTGGCAGTACAGACTCCAACCAAGCAATCTTTAGACTTGGCCAGCGCTCGTCGGCTAAAAATCAACAACAAACCTTGTCGAGTAGCTCATATATGAACAGCACTTTGTCTCAGCGAAGGAACGGTGCGTCGGACTGATGATAACGCCGATAGGTTCCTCACAGGCGAAGATCATGAGAAGACTTGTCATGACATGAGGCGGAATCTTCCCATTCCGACATCCGCGGGAATTGGGAATTGTGGCGGGCGGGGGCAGAACATGTGGTGAGAGTCCAAATATTAACTTCCCGGCATCAGGAAATCAGGTCAGAATCGTGTTCTCTTGGCTTCATGGCGAGTTAATGGCGGATCATCTTTCCCGTTGAAGATCATCGGGAATCTATTTTGCATCTCATGAATGCTCATTACTAAGCCAACACAAAGAACAAAGAACACAGAACAGTACAGCACAGGAACAGGCCTTTTGGTCCTTCAAGCCTGTACCGATCATGATGTCTGCCTAAACTAAAACTGTATGCGCTCACGGGTCCTTCCATTTCCATCCTATTCATGATTTCGTCTAGTTGCCTCTTAAGTGCTGCTATCGTACCTGCTCCCACCACCTCCCCGGGCAGTGTGTTCCAGACATTCACCACCTCCTGTGTAAAAAACCTGCCTCGCACATCTCCTCTAAACTTTTCCCCACGCACCTTAAACCTATGTCCCCGAGTACTTGACTTTTCTACCCTAGGAAAGAGCATCTGACCATCCACTCTGTCCATGCCACTCATAATCTTGCAAACCTCTATAGACCAGAATCTTGTGCAACCCCCCACTCCCACCCCCCCTCCTCCCCCCACCACCCACAACCCCTCTTGTGCAACCTTGTGGTTGCACAAGATTCTGGTCTTCAGCCCTGCCAAGGGGGATTTACTGCATTCAGTTACCCGACTTAACAAATGTGGTGTGCACGCAACCAGGGAGATTTATAGGATTTAGTGGTCAGGACCGCAGGAGAGGGTACACAAGGGGAGTAGGGCAGGGGAAAAGGGTTGAAGGCACGGCAAGGGGTGGATTGAAGGCCCGAAAAGTGGGAGATTGAATGCACAAGGAGAAGGGTGGGAGTGAATAGGAAAGGAGAATTTGAGCGGGGAAGAGTCAAATGTTTAATAGTGCAGGGTCAGTGGAGTCAACAGCAGAGTTCTGGACCATGAACAGAAGCCATTGATGGAACGAAGGGGCAGTGACAGTGAATGGGGAAGTGGGATGTGGTAGGGCGGAAGGGTCAGGGCGTGGTAAGGCAGGTGTAGCCCTCATTGGGAAGGTCTTTGAGGGATACAAGAGTGGTACATCTTATTTAGATGCCATTACTTTCTCCCTTACTCCAGCTTCTCCTATTAACTCACTGTGCTTGATACGAGTGCTTTCTGTCCCTCCCAGTAGTTTGTACACTCTGGTATTCCTCTCCAGTATTTTCTCTTGTTTCCATTGCCAAATTAGTTTAAAGCCCTCCCATCATCGCTGGCAAAACACAAAACGCAAGTAACTCAGTCCAGGCTCTGATCAGATGCATACTGTCCGGCCTGTACAGGTGCCAACTCGCCCAGAGCCAGTCCCAGGATCCCAAACTTCAAAATCCCCCCTCCTGCACCATCTTTCCAGCCTAGCACTCATCTGCCTTATCCTCCTATTTCTGTACTCACTTGCACTCGGCACTGGGAGCAATCCAGAGATTACTACTTTTGAAGTTTTGCTTGCTAATTTTCTACCTAGCTCCCGAAAAACCGATTGTGGGATCACATCCTTCTTCCATCCTAAGTCATTGGTACCAAAATGGACATGACCTCTGAATGTTTACTGTCCCTCAGAAGAATGTCCTGCAGCCCGCTTTGTGACATCCCTGACGTTGGCACCAGGGGGCAACATATCATCCTAGAGTCACGGTCTACAGGAACTCTTGTCTGTTCACCTGAATAATGAACCTCCCATCACTATTGCACTTCCCTCCTTCTTCCTCCCGTCCTGTACAGCTGAACCTGGCTCTGACTGCACTCCTCTGCAGAATCAGCCCTCTCGCCAGCTTCCACACTGGAAAACTGTTACGCCACAGTGATTCTAGAAACCGGTTGAGCCCTGAAACCCAGAACTTAAGTTTCTGTAGTTGGCAGTACTTCATACACACATGGGTTCTTGGTCTCCCAGAATGCTCTTCACCTAGACGTGGTTGAGTGCATGCACCCATTAAAACAATGCGCAGAAAGAATAAATTTGTTAATCCAGGAGACTTCTAAAGTCTGCAAGCTAATATATATTGACAAGTGCCAAAACTATATGCAATGATAGTACACTTGTGGCACCAATACTTCATTCTTTTGAAGTTCATTCAATATTTCTTCATTTCTCTATCACTTCATCTGGGTGTGTCCCCGGCACCCACAGCTGAGGAGGAAGCAGCCTGTTGACTGTTATGACCTCTTGTCTATGATGACTTTGACAGGTGTCCCCTGGAGAGTTGAGGCTTGGATAAGGGTCTCCTGCTCAGGGACAGCCTGAGCAGCTAGAGCTGATGGGGTCACAGGCAGAGGGGATTGGGAACACATGGATACCCTTAAAGTGTCCTGGGTGGACGGCCCCAGGGTGTCCAGCAGTCATTCCTCCTACTTTTGGGTGCCCAAGAGCCTCTCCCTGACTTCTTGTAGAGAAGGGGCACCTGGAGTAATGTTCAGGTGCCCCGTGCTCCCTCTCATCTAGTCACTACTGAAACTCACCCATGGCGAGAGTGATGGTGTGCTGGTCTGAGCGCAGATCCAACAGAAACTACATTCTGCCAGAGCTGGGCCTCCATGGCATCTGCCATCCTCTTCATGGAGACACCCTTGCACTCACATGCCAGAGACATGACATTAGAGAACATGCTTATGGATTTCTCTGTCTCGCATGCCACTCTGTTGAGGGCCTCTGACAGTTCTGACTGAAGTTCCCTCTAAATCTTTAAATCTCCAGCAACCTTTAGTAACTGAGAAACATAGAAACCAGAAGCAGGAGTAGGCCATTCGGCCCTTCGAGCCTGCTCCGCCATTCATTTTGATCATGGCTGATCATCCAACTCAATATCTTGATTCTCCCCCTTCCTCCCCATATCCCTTGATCCCTTTAGCCCCAAGAGCTGTACCTAATTTTCACACATTCACCACCAATGGGGAAGGGGGAGCAGTCATTACAATTTTGATCAGGGCACCCATTTTAATTGGACGGAGACATGCCCCTGCCCAGTGAAGGGCAGCAGGCAGACCCTCGAAGTTGGTGAGCTAGAGACCTCCCAGCTTGGTTGCAGGGAGGGTTTGTGAGAGATTGCTTTCACATGAATGTGCCCTTACAACCATTTAAAAAAAAAAGGGGGGGGGTGGGGTGGTGGTGGGGGGGAGGGGGAGTGGTGATGATGGGGGTGGGGTGAGGGGGGGATTTTTGTGGGAATGGGGTGGAATCCCTCTACTTCTCATTTAAAAAAGAGCTGTGCTTTTACTTGTCACTGGCAGTTCAAGATCATTCATAAAAATCCATGGAGTTACCTGTGGATTCATTTAAGGGAGGGCCAATTAAGTGCATTAGGGAGAAAGCGATAGAAGGGTATCTACAGGTAATGTTTGATGAAATAAGGAAGAAGGAGATTTTGTGTGGAGCATTTCATGGAAATCATAGAATCGTAGAATCTTTATTGTGCAGAAGGAAGACCATTCGGCCCAACAAGTCTGCATCGCCAACAATCCCACCCTTTCTTTGTAACCCCGCCTATTTACCCTGCTAATTTCCCTAACACTAAGGGGCAATTTAGCATGGCCAGTCAACCTAACCCGCACATCTTTGGACTATGGGAGGAAACCAGAGCACCTGGAAGAAACCCACGCAGACACGGGGAGAATGTGCAAACTGCTCACAGATAGTGACCTGAGGCCGGAATTGAACCCGGGTCCCTGGCGCTGTGAGGCAGCGGTGCCAACCACTGTGCCAGCCCAGAAGGATCAATGGCCTGTTTTGATGGCCTCTGTAATTCTGTGTAATATAATTTCCTAAGGATGAAAGTGGAGATGATTCAATGATACTGCAGACTCCTGTATTTGGCAGCTTTAACTCGTGGGGAGGGTATGTTGGACTTTAACCTGGTGTTTGTTAAACTTCTTACTGTGTTTACCCCAGTCCAACGCCGGCATCTCCACATTTTGGCAGCTTTAACCAGTGCTTTTCAGCCTCCCTCCGAAAAGCTGCTTGAATTCAAACAGGGATTTATCTCCTTCACTGACAGTGAAATATAACAGAGCAGGCAGCGGGGAATCCTGCTTCTTTCTGTTCTGACCCTTTTTCTTCTCTGCCAAAAGATGACTCGACCTTTCGCTGCAACCAAATGACCTGGACTAAGAGACCCGCGGAGGGATGGGGGGGGGCTTGGATTATGCCTCTGACAGAAGCGGCAGATCTCTTTAAAGTGGCAAGTGGTTGTGAGAGTTATAATTCATTTTTCTATTTGAAGAATTCTTAAGAAAGGAGAGAATGTGGGGAGACGGCACGACTACCGAACACTGACCATCAGCGCTTTGATTGTCAGCTCAATTTAAAGTGACACGGGCCTGTGAAAACTGAACTCTGTCAGGCAAGAGACAAAGAGTGGAATGTATCTCAGTAATTTGTCTTGCCTCTTTTGCTGACTTTGAAGGCTAGTTGTGATGTTTATTTTTTTATATATATAATTAATTCTATCTCTCCCCACGAGTTGAACTTTGCACTGAGTCTGCGAGAATGCACATCGGTCACCATACTCTTTTGATGCACTTTCACGTTTAGGGTGGATGGATTCGAACCAGGATACTGATGCAGAGTGACAGCGAATGTGTGAAAACCCGTAAGTGAAATGTTGTGGAAAATGACAGCTATTTGCTTGAAAGTGGCCATTCAGGATTCCTGATCAAAACCTTTCTGCTTTTGTGTTTCTCTCTTAAATATGTCTTCACTTCTGTTGGGGAACCCTGGAACACCCTGGAACACCTAGAAATCAAAGACACCTATGTCAGACTCCTATTTATTGACTACAGCTCAGCCTTCAACACCATTATTCCCATGAAACTCATCTCCAAGCTCTGTGGCCTGGGGCTCGGCTCGGCTCGGCCCTCTGCGACTGGATCCTAGACTTCCTAGCCCACAGACCACAATCAGTAAGGATAGGCAACGACACTTCTTCCACCAGTATCCTCAACACCGGTGCCTCACTGACTGTGTGGCCAAATTCTCCTCCAACTCGATTTTCAAGTTTGCTGATGACACCGCCATAGTGGGTCAGATCTCAAACAATGACGAGACAGAGTACAGGAATGAGATAGAGAATCTGGTGAACTGGTGAAACGACAGTAATTTCTCCCTCAATGTCAACAAAATGAAGGAGATAGTCATCGACTTCAGGAAGCGTAGTGGATGACATGCCCCTGTCGACATCAACGGGAACGAAGTGGAAGTGGTTTGAGAGCTTCAAGTTTTTAGGTGTCCAGATCGCCAACAACCTGTCCTGGTCCCTCCATGTCGATATTGTAGTTACGAAAGCCCACTAACGCCTCTACTTTCTCCGGAGGCTAAGGAAATTTGTCATGTCCACGATGACTCTCACCAACTTTTACAGTTACACCGTAGAAAGCATTCTTTCTGCTGTATCACAGCTCTTGATCTGTCCAAGACCGTAAAAAGATACAAAGGGTCGTAAACGAAGCCCAGTCCATCATCCAAATCAGCCTCCCATCCATTGACTCTGTCTACACTTCCTGCTGCCTCGGAAAAGCAGCCAGCATAATAAAGGAGCCCCGGACATTCTCTCTTCCATCTTCTTCTGTCGGAAAAAGATACAAAAGTCTAAGGTCACATTCCAACCGACTCAAGAACAGCTTCTTCCCTGCTGAATGGACCTATCTCGCATAAAATTGATCTTTCTCTATGCTCGAGCTATGACTGCAACACTACATTCCCCACTCTCTCCTTTCCTTCTCTGTGAACGGTATGTTCTATTTGCATAGCGCGCAAGAAAGAATACTTTTTACTGTGTCCCAATACATGTGACAATAATAAATCAAATCAAATCAAATGAAAAATTATCATACAGGAACATAGAAACAGGAGTGAGCCATTAAGTCCCTCAAATCTACTGTATCATTCAATTCGATCATGGCTGATCAGGTGCCTCCACATCACTGAACTGTATTAGCTCCATAATCTCTTGATTAACAAAAATTTATCAGTTTCAATCTTCTGTGAATCCTTACAGTACAGATGGAGGCCATTCAGCCCATCGAGCCTGAACTGACAACAATCCCATCCAGGCCCTATCCCCATACGTAACCCCGCATATTTACCCTCCTAACCCCCGTGACACTAAGGGGCACTTTAACATGGCCAATCAGCCTAACCCACACTGTGGGAGGAAACCGGAGCACCCGGAGGAAACCCACGCAGACACAGGGAGAACATGCAACTCCACACAGACAGCGACCCAAGGCTGGAATCGAACCCAGGTCCCTGGCGCTATGAAGCAGCAGTGCTAACCACTTGTGCCACCAAGCCACTCTTGAAAGCAGGATTGTCCCAGAGTCACATAATCCTTTGGGAGTGAGATGTCCACAGTGTGAAAAGTTACTTCCTGACTTCCTTTCTAGATGATGCCACGCAGCATTGTGAAAGAGTGCAGCGTGCTAGCGGTTATGTTACTAGAATGTGGTCAGAATTTCAAATTTCACCCCAGCAAGTTGTGGCTTTCAATTCAATTTTTAAAGTCTTGTAATTTGTGACTCTACAAGCTATTCCATTGATGTGGAACTATCACTGATGTGATAACTGTCTATTGGTGCTGTCATTCTTGTAGAAACCCCTTCATTTGTTAATAACGTACAAAGGTGATAGCATGCTGTAGCTTCCAGTTTGGTCTATATTATATGGTTCATTCTTTAAAATGTTCCTGGGCAATGAGGATTTGGCAATAAATGCTGATGAGATTTGCTACAGTGTGTCACTCACATCGAAGGAACAAATCAAATATTTCATACATTTGTGTAAACTGCAAAACAAATTAACAAAGATGTTACTGGGGCTGGAAGGTTTAAATTATAAGGAAGCGTTGTGGAGAACATGCCCCTGTCTACATCAATGGGGATGAAATAGAAATGGTTGAGAGCTTCAAGTTTGTAGGTGTCCAGTTCACCAACAACTTGTCCTGGTCCCTCCATGCCAACGCTATAGTTAAGAAAGCCCTCCAATGACTCTACTTTCTCAGGAGGCTAAGGAAATTTTGCATGTCCGCTACAACTCTCACCAACTTCTATAGGTGCATTATAGAATTTATTTATTTATTAGTCACAAGTGGGCTTACATTCACATTGCAATGAAGTTACTGTGAACATCCCCTAGTTGCCACGTTCTGGCGCCTGTTCGGGTACACTGAGGGAGAAATTAGCATGGCCAATTCACCGAACCAGCAAATCTTTTGAACTGTGGGAGGAAACTGGAGCACCCGGAGGAAACCCACACAGACACAGGGAGAATGTGCAAACTCGACATAGACAGTGACCCAAGCCAGGAATCGAATCTGGGTCCCTGGCACTGTGAGGCAGCAGTGCTAACCACTGTGCCACCGTGCCACCCTCAAGCATTCTTTCTGGCTGTATTACAGCTTGATATGGCTCCTGCTCTCTCCAAGACTGCAAGAAACTACAAAGGGTTGTGAATGAAGCCCAGTCCATCACTCAAACAAGCCTCCCAACCATTGACACTATCTATACTTCCTGCTGCCTTGGGAAAGCAGCCAGTATAATCAAGGATCCCATGCATCCCGGACATACTCTCTTCCACCTTCTCCTGGCGGGAAAAAGATACAAAAGTCTGAGATCACATACCAACTGACTCAAGAACAGGTTCTTCCCTGCTGCCATTAGACTTTTGAATGGACCTACCTTGCATTAAATTGATCTGGCTATGACGGTAACACTACATTCTGCATTCTCTCCTTCCCTTCTCTATGAATGGTATGCTTTGTCTGTATAATGTGCAAGAAACAATAGTTTTCACTATATCCCATTACATGTGACAATAATAAATCAAATCAAATCACGAGAGGCTGAACAGGCTGGGATTGTATTCCCTCGAGCGTAGGAAGATGAGGGGTGACCTTATAGAGTTTAATAAAATCATGAGGGGCACAGATAAGGTGAATAGCCAAGGTCTTTTCCCCAGGGTAGGGGAGTCCAAAACTAGAGGGCATTGGTTTAAGGTGAGGGGGAAAGAGTTAAAAAGGATCAGAGGGGCAACTTTATTACACAGAGGGTGGTGCGTATACGGAATGAGCTGCCAGAGGAGGTGATAGAGGCAGGTTCAATTTCAACATTGAAAAGGCATTTGGACAGGTACATGGATTACAGGTTTAGAAGGATATGGGCCAAATGCAGGCAAATGGGACTAGTTCAGTTTAGGAAACCTGGTCGGCATGGACGCGTTGGGCCTGTTTCTGTCCTGTCCTATGACTCTATAATCCTGAATAAAACACAGTTCTTAAGCACATGCTCAAAAGAGGCAAGTAGAGTGGAGCCAGTTGAGGGACAGCTGAAGAAAACATTTAACTCCGGTCAAAATGTACAAGATCAGAAGATAGACACAGATGAACACATTGATGTAAACTATGCCTGGATCAGGTGTGCAGTACCTGTGGTACTCCAGGTCAATTGACCAGCCAATCCCACTCACACGTGGAGGAATAGACCTGTGAGTGTTTCCTCATTGTGGGAACACCTTCACCGCACCATTCAAGGGAAAGGTTCGCCAACACTTTCTCAGGACAACAAGGATGAGCTGTTGCTAAGGAACCCAGGCTGCACACATCTGGAAATTAGGGACAGTGTGGCTCAAATTTCTCGCTATGTGTGGCCGGGTGGTTAACAGTGAGGCTGAGTGTCTAGGGCTACAGAAAGATATAGACAGATGGGCAGATAAGTGGCAGATGGAATTTAACCCTAAAAAGTGTGAGGTGATACACTTTGGAAGGAGTAATTTGACAAGGAATGAACGGCATGGCACTAGGAAGTTCTGTGGAACAAAGGGACCTGAAGGTGGAAGGGCATGTTAGCAGGGTGGTGAAAAAGGCATATGGGACACTTGCCTTTATCAATCGAGGCATAGGTTACAAAAGAAGGAAAGTCATGTTAGAGTTGTACAGAATTTTGGTGAGGCCACAGGTAGTGTACTGTGTGCAGTTCTGGTTGCCTCATTATAGGAAGGATGTGATTGCACTGGAGAGGGTGCAGAGGAGATTCGACAGGATGCTGCCTGGGATGGAGCATTTAAGTTATGAAGAGAGGTTGGGTAGGCTTGGGTTGTTTTCGCTGGAGCAGAGAAGACTGAGGGGCGACCTGATTGAGATATACAAGATTATGAGGGGCACGGACAGAGTGGATAAGGAACAGCTGTTCCCCTTAGCTGAAGGGTCAGTCATGAGGGGACATAGGTTCAAGGTGAGGGGCCGGAGGTTTAGGGGGGTGTGAGGAAAACCTTTCTATTCAGAGGTTTGGAGTGCACTGACTGGGAGGGTGGTAAAGGCGGGTTGTCTCACATCCTTTAAAAAGTACCTGGATGGTCCCCTTATATGAGGAAGGATATATTGGCATTGGAGGGAGTGCAGAGAAGGTTCACCAGGTTGATACCGGAGATGAGGGGTTTGGATTATGAGGAGAGGCTGAGGAGATTGGGTTTGTACTCGTTGGAGTTTAGAAGGATGAGGGGGGATCTTATGGAGACTTATAAGATAATGCGGGGGCTGGATAGGGTGGAGGCGGAGAGATTCTTTCCACTTAGTGAGGAAGTTAAAACTAGAGGACACAGCCTCAAAATAAAGGGGGGTCGGTTTAAGACAGAGTTGAGGAGGAACTTCTTCTCCCAGAGGGTGGTGAATCTCTGGAATTCTCTGCCCACTGAGGTGGTGGAGGCTACCTCGCTGAATATGTTTAAAGCGCGGATGGATGGATTCCTGATTGGTAAGGGAATTAAGGGTTATGGGGATCAGGCGGGTAAGTGGTACTGATCCACGTCAGATCAGCCATGATCTTATTGAATGGCGGGGCAGGCTCGAGGGGCTAGATGGCCTACTCCTGCTCCTATTTCTTATGTTCTTATGAACACTTGGCCCATCATAACATTCAGGGCTATGGGCCAAATGTTGGCAGATGAGATTAAGTGGGAGTTCAGGTGTTTCTCGCATGCTGGTGCAGATTCGATGGGCTGAAGAGCCTCTTCTGCACTGTATGATTCTATGTGTGCTTGACACTGTCCGCCAGTGGTGTGCATCTGTGAAAATGGGCCTATTGAGGTGCGAGTGGTTCAGATGAATGTTAATGATTTCAAGGCACTATTTATTGTTCCGACCAACAGTTTGCCATTATGCAAAATTATATAAAAACAGATTAATTAGCCATTTATTTGGTGGTTCTTCATGGGAGATTACTGGTGCATAATTGCTTACACAAAAGTGGCAGCATTTTAAAAATAACTCAATATAAAAGGTGCTTTTTTATTAATCTTCTCGGGCAACTCATGATTGCTACAGATATTTGGAAATCAATTAGGCAGAAATTGTGGAACGGGTGAAGCAGCAGGTTAGGAAATTTTTCTTTCATCCCTGGGAGCTGGATTTGAATCCAGCACCATCTTATAGGATATGAGTTGCTCTGTATGCACGGATCCTCGGTGAAATAAGCTTAAGCCTTCACAGTCTGGTCCTTGATGGGAATAAATACAGAGCATAAAGGTTGCTCACAAATCATCTCCAAACCAGCGCTAACTTGTCAATATCACTCAGAGAACAGACCAGACTGGCGTAGAAACAGAAATCAACATATTTAACCTGCATTTAAGCATTGTCTTTTGTTGCTGATCTCAAGGCATACTGGAATCCAAACTCCCATCACAGTTACGTAATCCCATCACAGGGACTGCAGTGGTCCCAGAAGGCAGCTAACCTTCTCAAAGACAATTAGGGATGGGTGGTAAATGCTGGCCTAGCCAGCGACACCCACATCCCGCGCATGGATAAATTTAAAAAATACCTGATCTCACCTGACTTAAATAACTTGAGTGCTTAAGAAGTAGGTCGGTAGACAGGTAGGGAAAAAGTCTTTCCGCCTTTACAAATGCTGAAAATGTTTTGTTCAGTATTTGACAGCCTTTATATTGGAAGCAAATAAAGTGGTTGGAAAAGCAGTCACTTGGCAGGTAGCAGGCAGGTCCTACCTCTGTATGGAATTGATGCGCTATCAATAAGGCGAAAGACTACCGGTGTGCCAATACAAGTGTAGGCTTTTATTCACAACAGAATCGGGAGCAGATCCCAACAAATAACCGACCTGGACTGAACAAGGGGGAGGAGACAGCCACCTTTATACTAGGTGCCGAGGGGAGGAACCAAACCGGAAGGGGGTGTGTCCAGGTATGACAAACACACACAACGGTGGTCCAAATAGGACAAAGGCACAACTGAGGTCCACCACAGGAATCAAGGCAGGTAAATGATGGAGTTCAGATACAGATCAGCTATGATCGAATTGTATGGAAGAACAGGCTCAAGGGGCCGAATGGCCTATTCCTGCTCTGATGTTTGATGGTTGACAAAGTGGAAGTGCTACTACATGAATTGTGTGGGAGGAGGGTTTACCCTGCTTGATACTTCAGGGTATCTTTTCACAGGCTGGTCATGCACCATTTCTGGCAGGAATGAGTACCTAAGCTCAACATTGTACTTACACATGCAAGACCCAGGAGTGGGTGTGGGCAAAGGTGACATATATAAGCAACCTGGTATGTTAAGCATACATAATAATATAATGTGATGCAGAGGTGGCTCTACATTGCAGGGTCAAAAGCATTGCCTATCATGATTAAATGTTCATCATGACAATCCCTCACTCTTTACGGCTCTTACTCTGTAATTTCCATTGTATTTCATGAATAGCCACACTCCAAAGGGACACACCAACTTACCAGCTGCTTACATCTGAAATCCTTTTCATAAGAACATAAGGAATAACAGAGGGAATAGACCATTCGGCCCCCTGAACCTGCTGAACCATATGACCACAGTTAATCTTCTGCTTTCATTCCATTTACAGCCTGTTTCCCACATCCAGTGATTGCCTGCAAGACCAAAATACTGTTTATCCAACCTTAAATATATTTGATGTTGGAGCATCCATAACTTCCGCTGTCGCTGGGTCAATCCTGGAACTCCCTTCCTAACAGCACTGTGGGTGTACCTACATCACATGGACTGTCACGGTTCAAGAAGGCAGCTCACCAACACCTTCTCAAGGGCAACTAGTGATGAGTAATTAATGCTGGACTAGCCAGTGACGTCCACATCCTGTAAGCGAACAAAAACCCTTTCGGGGTAGAGAATTCCAAAGATTCACCCTTTAAGTGAAGAGATTTTTTTCTAGCCTCAGTCCTGGAATAACCTCTTTCAAAAACTCATGCAAACAGGGGTGTGGACTGGCGGGTTTGAGGTAGGGCAAATGGAAGCCATCAATGGCCCCCTGTGCTTGAATAATACATAAATGTGGTGTCATTTGGCAGCTGTGTCATACTATTCAATGCTAAAGGAGTTGGAAGTGCTGACTATATTGGCTGATGTATCAGTTACCCTTTTGATACATGTGCGAGCAATGCCTACTTGGAAATGCACAAAGTTATCTCTGAGAATAAGACATTCAACTCCAATGTATCCAAGTTGATATTCACCACCTGGGGCAAGCAAGTAATTATCATTCCATTTACCCATATTTTTTATCATATATCCCATCAAACCCTTTTGCTTTTATCTGATTGCCCAATTTAATCTGGAATGAACATTGAGATAATGTCCTGCCCCAACGAGGAACCCCGCAAGTCACTTCCACAACTTCACAACTCTCTGGAGTTTAAATTTGTCTTGACATTAGCGAATGGGCAGACCATTCTGCACTCCACCCAGGTTACTGAGTTGGACGATCAACCATGATCAGAATGAATGGCAGAACAGACTGGAAGGGCTGAATGGCCTGCACCTGCTCCTATTTTCTATGCTTCCATATTTCTAGGTTTGGTCTTAAAATCTCAGAAAGAAAAAAAAATCAGACAGAGAGAAAAATGGCATTGCTGACATGCTCATGCCCATTTTGCATTGCTGCCCGAGGTGAATTTATACCCCTCAACCCTTGGAATTAATCTGCACCCTTCTACCCCTGTCTTGGCCTCTCTCAAATTTCCATCATATTGCCCTGTTTTCTGTGTTGTTCAACAAAGTAACAACACCTATTTTACAAGGCTTTCTTTGTATTTGAATTTCCCTAGGCCAGTTAGCTGATGTGACAATGCTGGATAGGTAGGAATTGAAAGCACAGATAGTTAGGTTCCCTGTGACTTTGCAAACCACATGTGGAGCCATCTGTAGGTATTCTCACTTCAGATGGCAAATCCTGCAAACTAGTTCAACACGAAAACAGAAGATGCTGGAAAATCTCAGCAGGTCTGACAGCATCTGTGGAGAGAGAATAGAGCCAATGTTTCGAGTCTAGACCACCCTTCATCAGAGCTTTGACAAAGGGTCATCTAGACTCAAAACGTTGGCTCGATTCTCTCTCCACAGATGCTGTCAGGCCTGCTGAGATTTTCCAGCGTTTTCTGTTTTCGTTTCAGATTCCAGCATCTGCAGTATTTTGCATTTATCTTCTGCAACTAGTTCCTTACTAACCTCCATAAACTGAGGCACTTTTCATGGTGGGTTGGAGTGTCATAGATATGGTTTGGTATCTGTAACACCACTCCTTTACCTTTGTGTTTACGAAGACCATTCTCCAGATGTGCGTGACACTGGGCTAGATTTGACATTTTTCGGTGGGGTGAGGGATAAGTAATGAAAAGTGAAAGGTCCCCATGCTCCGTGCCACCATTCAGATTCTCAAATCGAATGGCGGATGGACATTTAGCGACCGTTTGGCTGGAGGTAAAGTTTTAAAGTCACTCCCACTCCGGAGAGTTGGTGCAGACTCAATGGGCCGAATGGGTGCCTTCTGTACTGTAGGGATTCTATACTTCTAAGATGCTCCTTAAAATTTACTTCTTTGACAAAGGCTTTGGTCACTCTGTCATAATATCTCCTTTTGTGGTTCTGTGTCAAATTTCATTCACTGATAACTTACAAAGCACCTTGGGACATTTTCCTATGTTAAAGATAGAGCCATAGAGGTTCACAGCATTGAAACAGGCCCTTCGGCCCAACTTGTCCATACTGCCCAGTTTTTACCACTAAGCTAGTCCCAATTGCCCGCATTTGACCCATATTCCTCTATACCCATCTTATCCATGTAACTATAAAACCACTTGTGGTAGTGGGAGGATTCGAACCCATGCCCTTGCAGAGACAGGAGCCTAAACCCAGCGCCTTAGACCGTTCGGCCACGCTACCACCTATATAGATACAGATGCTATATAAATTCAAGTTGTTATTGTTGCCTCCACATTCAACAATTTTAAGAGTCTTCTGACTACTGTCCACTGTTCAATAATCTTCAATAAAGTTTAAACTTTATTAGTGTCACAAGTAGGCTTACATTAACATGGCAATGGGATTACTGTGAAAATCCCCTGGTCGCCACACTCTGGCGCCTGTTCGGGTACACTGAGGGAGAATTTAGCAAGGCCAATGCACCTAACCAGCACGTCTTTCAGACTGTGGGAGGAAACCGGAGCACCCGGAGGAAACCCAAGTTGACATGGGGAGAATGTGCAGACTTCGCACAGACAGTGACCCAAGCCGGGAATCGAACGCGGGCCCCTGGCGCTGTGAGGCAGCAGTGCCAGCCACTGTGCCACTGTGCCACCCTCGTTAGCTAAAACACAGCCATACACAGCATGTCCCAAACCACTTCCCTCCTCACCAGGATAAAATGAGAGGATGAAATAAAATAAGTATTGACGCTGTGACGGGGGTGGTAGGAGCATTACTGTGAGATTTAGCTCAAACAGGCTGATAGATCTTCCTCACATTTATCTTCAGTCTTATGAATTAGCCTGGCTCCCCGCCATCCCTGAAGGCATTAAGCTCAAACTGATCCAAGATGGTATGTGCTGTCACACTGTGCAGCTAAAAATCCTCACAGCAAGAAACAAAAGCCAACATTTAGCTCAGGCCAAGCAGTTAAATTGTTATCTCATGATTGTTGGAGGAGGGTGAGGGGAGAATGCCAAGGTTTGTTTAAAATTACAAAATCCTCTTCTTCAGTCAGATAAATAAATGTGTTTTCATTTTCTCCAAAGTATTGTGAGGCCTCATTCAATGAACTGTTAGCGGGGTCATGACAATTTTTCTATGCTATCTGCTGGCAAAACACACGATAAATTACGGGTCGTGTACAATGTCCAGGTTGGCTATGGATTCGGCTTCAAGGAATCTGCAAATGTACATTGTACGAGATGAAAATCTCTTAGATCGCCTCCAAGTCTTCTTTGAGTCACAGCCAGTTTTTAGAAAAGGCAGGCTTGTCTCCAGATATTTCCATAGATCTTTTTTTTAACCTTGTGTTGGATTGAGTTGGACACAGAGCTGCTTCTAAATTCAGTGCTCTGGTGGGTTGCCAGACAAATCTGAATTGATATTGCTTTTATTTCTCTTTTGCACACAGTGATTGGTGGCTGGGTAAATGTTTCAGAAATGTACAAAATCGCAGCTATGCTTGATTCCCGCAGCAGCAATGTTTCTGATGCTGAAAGATCCCCTTAAGGATGTTCAACCTGTGCATAGTGTGCATTCGGTTACAATATGTCTTTCAGGATGTCAGCATGGCATCACTAAAAGGGAAATATGCTGTGCAATCCAGTCTTAGTTTCACTTTTGCTTTGAGCAGAGAACACGCACACAGCTCTGATACCATCTCGCATTATATCTTAGTATAACTCTTCTCATGTGCCTATCTTAATAACTGAACTCACAATTTGTTTACCAACTCCCTTCTGAGTGATTAAAAGTTAAAGTTTATTTATTAGTGTCACAAGTAGGCTTACATTAACACTGTAATGAAGTTACTGTGAAAATCCCCTGATTGCCACACTCCGGCGCCTATTCAGGTACACTGAGGGAGAATTTAGCATAGCCAATGCACCTAACCGGCATGTCTTTCAGACTGTGGGAGGAAATCAGAGCACCTGGAGGAAATCGACGCAGACACGGGGAGAACGTGCAGGCTCCGCACAGAGAGTGACTCAAGACAGGAATCAAACCTGGGTCCCTGGTGCTGTGAGGCAACAGTGCTAACCACTGTGCAACTGTGCCACCCAATTGGTGCCTTGTGTCTTGAATATTTGTAAGTGTGCCGTAGGATTTCCAACACATCCTCGTTCTGTTTGAGAAAAGAAAGCTAACAGGTTTTCACATTCTGGTTAAAATGATCCAAACATTGGAACTAGGCTTGTATTGCAAGCAGCTAACTAAATGGCTGAACCATCTCAGGGGCAGCCTTGAAATGCCACAAATCATTGCACGCACAGGTTACATAGAGCTGTACCTTTCCTTGGATTGCCACATTGCCGTGGTGGAGAGGCTTGAATGTTCCATTGATCCCAAGAGTGATGCCATCGAGACTCTTAAACAGGCTACAAGACGAAGGCATGTAAAATCGTCGTCTGCAATGCACCCCTCCCTGATGAGCTCAATGCATTCTATGCCCGTTTTGAGCAAGAGGTCAGTGAGAGCATGCCTTCCATCCTGGAAGCCCTGGATGAACCTGCATCTGGGGTCACCATTGCAGATGTCAGAGCAGCTTTCTTGAAGGTCAACCCACGGAAAGCTACTGGCCTGGATGAGGTACCCGGATGTGCACTCAGATCCTGCGTGGATCAGCTGGCGGGGGTATTCACAGACATCTTCAACCTCTCTTTACAACAATCTGAGATCCCGATCTGCTTCAAGAAGACGACCACTATCCCGGTACCTAAGAAAAACCAAGCAGCGTGCCTTAATGACTATCGTCCAGTGGCTCTGACATCCATCACCATGAAGTGCTCCGAAAGGTTAGTCATGGCACGAATCAATTCCAGCCTCCCGGACTACCTGGATCCACTACAGTTTGCCTACCGCCACAACAGGTCCATAGCAGGTGCCATTTCCATGGCCCTGCACTCAACCCTGGAATACCTAGATAACAAGGACACCTATGTCAGAATCCTATTTATTGAATATAGCTCAGCCTTCAACACTATTATTCCCACGAAACCCATCTCCAAACTCCGTGGCCTGGGCCTCGGCATCTCCCTCTGCGACTGGATCCTGAACTTCCTAACTCACAGACCACAATCAGTAAGGATAGGCAACAACACCTCCTCCATGATCATCCTCAACACTGGTGCCCCACAAGGCTGTGTTCTCAGCCCTCTACGATACTCCTTATACACCTATGACTGTGTGGCCAAATTCCCCTCCAATTCGATTTTCAAATTTGCTGATGACACCACCGTAGTGGGTCGGATCTCAAACAATGAAGAGACAGGGTACAGGAATGAGATAGAGAATCTGGTGAACTGGTGCAGCAACAATAATCTCTCCCTCAATGTCAACAAAACGAAGGAGATTGTCATCGACTTCAGGAAGCGTAAAGGAGAACATGCCCCTGTCTACATCAATGGGGACGAAGTAGAAAGGGTCAAGAGCTTTATGTTTTTAGGTGTCCAGATCACCAACAACCTGCCCTGTTCCCCCCCCCCCCCCCCCCCCCCCCACCCCCACCATGCCGACACTATAGTTAAAAAAGCCCACCAATGCCTCTCAGAAGACTAAGGAAATTAGGCATGTCAGCTACGACTCTCACCAATTTTTACAGATGCACCATAGAAAGCTTTCTTTCTGGTTGTGTCACAGCTTGGTATGGCTCCTGCTCTGCCCAAGACCGCAAGGATCTACAAAAGGTCGCGAATGAAGGCCAATCCATCACGCGAACCAGCCTCCCATCTGTCTACACTTCCCGCTGCCTCGGCAAAGCAGGCAGCATAATTAAGGACCCCACGAATCACGGACATTCTCTCTTCCACCTTTTTCCGTCGGGAAAAAGATACAAAAGTCTGAGGTCACATACCAACCGACTCAAGAACAGCTTCTTCCCTGCTGCTGTCAGACTTTTGAATGGACTTACCTTGCATTAAGCTGATCTTTCTCTACACCCTAGCTATAACTGTAACATTAACTTTGGAATACTGCGTCCAGTTCTGGTCGCCACACTACCAGAAGGACGTGGAGGCTTTGGAGAGAGTACAGAGGAGGTTTACCAGGATGTTGCCTGGTATGGAGGGGCTTGGTTATGAGGAGAGATTGGGGAAACTGGGGTTGTTCTCCTTGGAAAGACGGAGGATGAGGGGAGACTTAATAGAGGTGTATAAAATTATGAAAGGCATAGATAGGGTGAACGGTGGGAAGCTTTTCCCCGGGTCGGTGGTGACGTTCACGAGGGGCCATAGGTTCAAGGTGAAGGGGGGGAGGTTTAACACAGATATCAGAAGGACATATTTTACACAGAGGGTCGTGGGGGCCTGGAATGTGTTGCCGGGCAAGGTGGTGGAGGCGGACACACTGGGAACGTTTAAGACTTATCTAGACAGCTATATGAACGGAGTGGGAATGGAGGGATACAAAAGAGTGGTCTAGTTTGGACCAGGGAGCGGCGCGGGCTAATTGTTCTTTGTTTCTCGTTTCAAGGCTTCATTCTATGATCATCTTGCTGGTGCCAGTACAGAGCGAGACTGCGGATAGTTGGGAACCTGTCTCGGGGGCAGGGAATTCAGATGGTGTTCGTAAAGCAGAAGTGGAAATGAATAGGGTTGGGAAGCATTTTCTGATCAGGGCCAGTGTGATCTCCTGGACTCGTTTCGATCGCCTCAGGGGGTCGGAGAGGAATTTCCCAGATTTTTTTTTCCCCATATTGGCCCTGGGGTTTTCACTCTGGGTTTTCGCCTCTCCCTGGAGATCACATGGTCTGGAATGGGGGGGTGGGGGTGAGTTAATAGGTTGTGATGAACAAAGCATCGTAGCTGTGAGGGACAGCTCGGTGGATAGGATATTAGGATGTAGATAGGCTGGAAAATTGGGCGGGGATCCTGGATTCAGGATTCAATCCTGGACCGGGGAGCGGCGCGGGCTTGGAGGGCCGAAGGGCCTGTTCCTGTGCTGTATTGTTCTTTGTTCTTTGTTTGTTCTTATTACATTCTGTACTCTCTCATTTCCTTTTTTATGAATGGTATACTTTGTCTGTATAGCGCGCAAGAAACAATACTTTTCGCTGCATATTAATACATGTGACAATAATAAATCAAATCAAATCAAATCCTGGCAGGGCCTCCCACGACGATAAGGTCAGAGGGGAGGAACCAGACAAAGCACAATCCAAAACAAGTCCTCAACAGCGCATCAGGTGTACCCTCCCACAGTCTGAAAGATGTGCTGGTTAGGTGCATTGGCCATTCTAAATTCTCCCTCAGTGTACCTGAACAGGTGCTGGCGTGTGATAACTAGGGGATTTTCATAGTAACCTCATTGCAGTGTTAATGTAAGCCTACTTGTGACACTAATAAATATCAAAAAAACTTAAAATTGGCATTATTGCTAGACAAGGAATCAATAAACCATCTGCTAAATTTCAAGACGTACTAAAATAATTTGATGTTTATTTTAACCTAAGAAGTCAGCTTCTTGAATGGTACCAATGGCTGTGATGGTGGATGAAGGTGGCGAGATCCCCAGCTGTCAAGGTTCCCTCGCCACTGGAACTGGACCTACCCTGTCAAGGACCGTGTGTCTGCTGGTGTGCAACGGCATTTCCACGTTAAAAGCTGTGCCGCACTAGGTGTCTACCTAGAAAAAAACCAACACACCCCCCACACAGACAAGCCCTGCGATCGGCAAGAGGTGACGGGGACAGCGCTGGAAAAAAATTGCACCCATCTTTCCATTGATCATTCACAAACTATCCCACTTATATAATCCCGATGAGAGGCAGTTTTGATACCCCCTCCACTATCCAAGCAAACTCCAAAGAATGTAGCAGAAAAAGGAATATTTTGCAAGTCTATGGGGGAAGAGCAAGGGAGCAAGGCAAATTGCTAGACCAAGTCTGTGACAGGGAGTGAGGGATTCAACAAGAGGGAAAAACATTCTGGGATGGCACAGTGATTAGCACTGCTGTCCCACAGCGCCAGGGATCCGCGTTCAATTCCGGCTTCGGGTGATTGTTGGTGTGGAGTCTGCACATTCTCCCCGTGTCTGCCTGGGTTTCCTCCAGGTGCTCAGGTTTCCTCCCACAGTCTGAAAGACGTGCTGGTTAGGTGAATTGGCCATGCTAAATTCTCCCTCAGTGTACCTGAACAGGCGCCGGAGTGTGGCGACCAGGGGATTTTCCCCACAGTAACTTCATTGCAGCGTTAATATAAACCTACTTGTAACTAATAAATAAATAAACTTTAAACTTTAAGAAGTTGCTGAAATTCAAGATGGCGCCACCGTTCATTTGAAGAGAAAGAGTATAACTGGCCTTGCCAGTTTTGACCGGTTCCCACTGTAATGGTGCTTGTGCTCAGCCCGAAACATGTTTAAATGTAAATGTAAGCCTACTTCTAACTAATAAATAAACTTTAAAACTTTGCCTCCAGCCAAACAGTTGCTAATTGTCCATCCGCCATTGTCAAATAAATGACAAGTTAGGTGAGGCAAATAAACGAGGCAACATCCCACCTCCGCCCGGATTAAGTCCGTCACCAGAAGGTAAGCGGACAACCTTCCCACCCTGCCGCCAATTGAGGCCCTTAATTGAAGTTGGCATTTAGTTGCCGGTGCCAACTGGCTAGTCTCAAGAAGTTGCAGCACTTTAAGTATTATGGTCTGCCCTATAGCAACCCGAGCTGATTTTGTGCAGCCTGTTGTCCCAGCTTTCCCTTGAGGAAGCAGGAAGGGATGGATTTGCCTGGTTCCGTGCAGTTGGCTGGCACTTTCCCCCTCACTGGCAGGAAATGTAGTTTGATGAAGCCTCACTAACGAAGGGCTGCACTGTTGAGATGGGAGGGGGCAGTGGGGAGGGCGGGGGGAGGGAGGGGGTGGAAGGAGAGATAAGAAAGAGGGGAGAAAATGGGTGGGAAAATAATCTCTCTTTCCTAATTGCTCATTAGGAGCTGTCCCTTTGTCCTTTCCCTTTCGTCTCCCCTTTCATTCCTCGTGCACTAGACATTGGCCATTGTATTTGAGACAGCACAGCCGCAGGAAGGACATAAAAGAATCAATTTATTTAATTTAAGAAGCCAATGAAAGCAGTCGGAATTCCCTCTTTGGTTCACTTTGACCATGAAGAACAAACATAACGGATGTACAGGATCCGGTCCTACACCTGGGAAGAGGAGGTTAAGGCCGCTGATTACTTCAGACAGACTTTACTTCCCATCAACACTCAATTGGCATATTTTAAAGAGTTTCGGGAAAGGGAGAGCAGCACCGATGAATTTGTTTACCCCATATCCACTCATTGTCTCCATTCATGTCCACATGTCATGCTCATTAAATGGCATTCTCCTCTTGCCGCTTGCCTTCGCGTTTCACAAGGGATTTTTAAAAAAAAAATTACCTCACCGCAACCGAAACACGGCAAAGTTCCCGTCTCTCGTCTGCCTCCAGCAAATGCAAACGAGTTCAAGTTCGGCTAGTGACGGAGTCTGATTAAACTAATTAAACTGATTGGCTTGTTCAATCCAACGCTCACATTTAATTGGCCCCGCTAAAGGAGAATGGTGTAATCCCCAGCGAGTAATGTGAGAACCCTGGAGACCCACACCGGCCCTGGTGACACTGCTAAAGAAGTCAGCCTTGTTTTTTTTTCCCAGCCCAACAGACAACATTTAATAGATGCCAATCTGTACCGCGGGGCTGAGTCCATTATTAAACTCAATGTACTCGAAGGAGCTGGAGGCATTAATTAAAACTACTGAGAGTAAAATTCTTTCAGTGGCCAGACATAAGGTCCCCCTCTTCATCTGACCTGAGTTGCGAGGCTTCCATATTATTGTCTGGAAACAGATTTCTATCAAGTGTTGCTAGGTGATAGGGCCTTAAAAATTCACTGGAAATGATTACTGTTTGTTATAGGTGCAACGATTCTCTTTGTCCTCTCTTGAGAGTGGAGATTTCATTGGAAATATCGCAGGGGGTGGGGGGAGGTGTTGTACTTCCAACTTGACCTTTTTACCATTCAGAAAACATTTACTTGGACTTCCAGCGTCCCATATCACAGCCATTACATATTTCTTACCAAGAAATCCCATTGTTTGTACTCAAGTTTACTTCAGCCTCACAGAAAGAGACGTGCACTCAAAGAATCTTACCCCATAGAAGGAGGCCGTTTGGCCCATTGTATCTATGCTGGCTTTTTGAAAGAGCTATCCAATTAGTCCCACTTTCCTTTCCTTTCCATGTGGCTCTATGTTTTCTCCCCTTCAAGCATTTATTCAACTCCCTTTCAAAAGTAACTACTGGACCCGCTTCCTCCAACCTTTCAGGCAGCACTTTCCGGTTCATAATAACTCGCTGCGCAGCAATAAATTCTCACCTCACCTCTGTTCCTTTTGCCAATTATCTCAAGGCTGTCTGCCTCGATTACTAACCCAGTTCAAGCCCAAAGGAGTGCGACTTTTCACTAGGATTGATGAGCGGTTGGTCTGAGACAGTTCAGTAGATATTAGATGAGCTGGCTGACGTCTCCAGCTCTAATTTACCATTACTGTCTGTAGATTTGCTTGAGGGGCTTTATATCAATTTGGCACAAATATGTTGCTTCGCAGCCCAGTCATTCTGATTTCTTTGCATGCCAGTCAGAATCCTGTGCATTTTCCTCACCAATGTCCACAAACACTCTGAATTTGCTCCACGTTTACACACATTGAGGGTGGAATTAGAAGCAAATTAATTCTGTTCACAACGAGGTAAAGAATGAAGAGATTGAAAACCTCATATTTCTTTTAAATTTGTACTCATCCACGTGGGTTCGGCCTACTATCAGATAGAATGGGCCTTGCGTACGAGAAGGTCATGTAGCACGGCAACACACTGAGGGATTCATGGCTCCCGTTCTCCACGCCCAGAGCTCGCAATCAGAGGAAGCACCTCTGGGAGGGAAGCGCTTCCTCCCATGGATGAAAAAGGAACATTGGCCTGTACTTAACTTGACTCGTCTGCTAGTGGCCAGATCAAGGAACATTGGCCTGTACTTAACTTGACTCGTCTGCTAGTGGCCAGATCAAGAATGGGAGGGAGCGATTTTCCCATCCCGACGTGCTAATTTTTTAGCGTGGCAGGCTGGGAGGATCGCACGTGGGCGATTCGCGGGATTCGCACATGCGCTCCCAATGCGCGTGCAACTCTGAGCGCCAGATATCCGGCGCAGTTGGAAGCTGGCGGGAACAGCAGGTAAGTGATTTTAATCTATTTTTAATGTAAGTTAAATGTCATTATCGGGCCCCGGGACTGAAGTCTCCGGGCCCACTAGCATCTCCCACCCCGTCAGCGCAATTTCACTCTGGCATGATTCAGACCAGTTCATCACTTTCGGGGAACTAGCGGGAGACCCCGCTGGAGTGAAGGGGGACAATCCTGGCCCCCCAGGGGGTCGGGCGGTGGGGGAGGGGGGGGTGATACCCCCTAAGCATGGGCAACTTGGCAGTGCCAGCCGGTGCTCCTGGCACTGCCCAAGGGGCAAAGTGCCCATGCCCAGGGGGCACCTTGGCACTTCCCACTGGGCATCGGCAAGGGGATGGGGCCTACTATGGGAGGGGTCTAGGGGTGATCGGTTGGGTTGTGGGGGGGGTCCCACTGCCACTCTGCATTGGGATCGACCAGGGCTGGAGGGGGACCAGCAATCGGGGCGGGCTGGGGGGTCGGTCAGCTGAGGCTTTGGCCTCCTGTGGGGAGGGTCTGACAGATGGGGGGGAGGAGGGGAGTTTGCCAGGGGAGGGGAGGGTGGGCGTGTCTGTCGGGGGGAGTCTGCCTCCTAAGTGGGGGGAGGGGGGGGATCTGCCAGGGGGTGATCGTCACTGCTGGGGGAGTGGGGGGAGACCAGAGATTGGGCGGTCCGGTACAAGGGTCGGGGCTGAATTGGGAATGCTCATGGAGGCTGCGATCGGACCATGAGAGGGGCTGGGGGCAGCACTGAGGGGGACCGTAAGGGCTGAGTGGCCTAATTCTGCTCCTATGTCTTATGGTCTTATGGTCTAAACAGGACGTCATTGCTGCTTTCATCCTATCCAATGGCAATGGTAATTATTCAGCCATCAAACAGCAGATTAAACTGTTTCTTTGTTTCATCACTTGCCCACAGGTTCTCGGTGCTGCCTGCATATTTAGTTTGCCAGTTGCATTTTCTTTTGTTCCAAACACCATTTTTGCTGCAAAAATAATTTGAAATGTTTACCATCTTTGTAAAAGTCATGTTTGTTTCCATGGCTATCTGCAATCTTTATTGTTCATTGTCTTTTAACTTTCCCCCAGCTCTTTACAAGCTGATGTTTCATGCAAATCACTTGCCACCTTTAGTCAGTTTCTAGTATCTGACCCAATATTGGCAAGAATTTGCACTTAATACTTAATTATGGCCAGATCTGGTCCACTTGACTAGTTTTAAAGTTTAGTTATTAATGTCACAAGTAGGCCTACATTAACACTGCAATGAAGTTACTGTGAAAATCCCTTAGTCGCCACACTCCGGCACCTGTTCGGTTACACTGAAGGAGAATTTAGCACGGCCAATGCACCAAACCAGCACATCTTTCAGACTGTGGGAGGAAACCGGAGCACCCGGAGAAAACCCACGCAGACATGGGGAGAACGTGCAAACTCCACACAGACAGTGACCCGAACCGGAAATCAAACCCAGGTCCCTGGCGCTGTGAGGCAGCAGTGCTAACCACTGTGCCACACCCTATTAAGTTATTCCCTTTATTTAATTGCAGAAAATCTATCCTTTTACTTGGGACATGAATATAGCTGAGGAGGACACTGGGTTGCAAGGGAGTAGAATAGACAGTATTACAGTTGATAAGGAGGATGTGCAGGATATTCTGGAGGGTCTGAAAATAGATAAATCCCCTGGTCCGGATGGGATTTATCCAAGGATTCTCTGGGAGGCAAGAGAAGTGATTGCAGCGCCTCTGGCTCTGATCTTCAGGTCGTCGTTGGCCTCTGGTATAGTACCAGAAGATTGGAGGTTAGCGAATGTTGTCCCATTGTTTAAGAAGGGGAACAGAGACTTCCCCGGGAATTATAGACCGGTGAGTCTCACTTCTGTTGTCGGCAAGATGTTGGAAAAAATTATAAGGGATAGGATTTATAGTTATTTGGAGAGTAATGAATTGATAGGTGATAGTCAGCATGGTTTTGTGGCAGGTAGGTCGTGCCTTACTAACCTTATTGAGTTTTTTGAGAAAGTGACCAAGGAGGTGGATGGGGGCAAGGCAGTGGACGTGGTATATATGGATTTTAGTAAGGCGTTTGATAAGGTTCACCATGGTAGGCTTCTGCAGAAAATGCAGATAAGACCATAAGACCATAAGACATAGGAGCGGAAGTAAGGCCATTCGGCCCATCGAGTCCACTCCACCATTCAATCATGGTTGATTTCAACTCCATTTACCCGCTCTCTCCCCATAGCCCTTAATTCCTCGAGAAATCAAGAATTTATCAATTTCTGTCTTGAAGACGCTCAACGTCTCGGCCTCCACAGCCCTCTGTGGCAATGAATTCCACAGACCCGCCACTCTCTGGCTGAAGAAATTTCTCCTCATCTCTGTTCTAAAGTGACTCCCTTTTATTCTAAGGCTGTGCCCCCGCGTCCTAGTCTCCCCTGTTAATGGAAACAACTTCCCTACGTCCATCCTATCTAAGCCGTTCATTATCTTGTAAGTTTCTATCAGATCTCCCCTCAACCTCCTAAACTCCAATGAATATAATCCCACGATCCTCAGACGTTCATCGTATGTCAGGCCTACCATTCCTGGGATCATCCGTGTGAATCTCCGCTGGACCCGCTCCAGTGCCAGTATGTCCTTCCTGAGGTGTGGGGCCCAAAATTGCTCACAGTACTCCAAATGGGGCCTAACCAGTGCTTTATAAAGCCTCAGAAGTACATCCCTGCTTTTGTATTCCAAGCCTCTTGAGATAAATGACAACATTACATTTGCTTTCTTAATTACGGACTCAACCTGCAAGTTTACCTTTAGAGAATCCTGGACTAGGACTCCCAAGTCCCTTTGCACTTTAGCATTATGAATTTTGTCACCGTTTAGAAAATAGTCCATGCCTCTATTCTTTTTTCCAAAGTGTACGACCTCGCACTTGCCCACGTTGAATTTCATCAGCCACTTCTTGGACCACTCTCCTAAACTGTCTAAATCTTTCTGCAGCCTCCCCACCTCCTCAATACTACCTGCCCCTCCACCTATCTTTGTATCATCGGCAAACTTGGCCAGAATGCTCCCAGTCCCGTCATCTAGATCGTTAATATATAAAGAGAACAGCTGTGGCCCCAACACTGAACCCTGCGGGACACCACTTGTCACCGGTTGCCATTCTGAGAAAGAACCTTTTATCCCAACTTTATCCCAATGTATGGGATTGGGGGTGATCTAGGAAATTGGATCAGGAATTGGCTAGCGGATAGGAAACAGAGGGTGGTGGTTGATAGTAAATATTCATCATGGAGTGCGGTTACAAGTGGTGTACCTCAGGGATCTGTTTTGGGGCCACTGCTGTTTGTAATATTTATTAATGATCTGGATGAGGGTATAGTTGGGTGGATTAGCAAATTTGCTGATGACACCAAAGTCGGTGGTGTGGTAGACAGTGAGGAAGGGTGTCGTAGTTTGCAGGAAGACTTAGACAGGTTGCAAAGTTGGGCCGAGAGGTGGCGGATGGAGTTTAATGCGGAGAAGTGTGAGGTAATTCACTTTGGTAGGAATAACAGTTGTGTTGAGTATAGGGCTAACGGGAGGACTTTGAATAGTGTGGAGGAGCAGAGGGATCTAGGTGTATGTGTGCATAGATCCCTGAAAGTTGGGAATCAAGTAGATAAGGTTGTTAAGAAGGCATATGGTGTCTTGGCGTTTATTGGTAGGGGGATTGAATTTAGGAGTCGTAGCGTTATGTTGCAACTGTACACAACTCTGGTGCGGCCGCACTTGGAGTACTGTGTGCAGTTCTGGTCCCCACATTACAGGAAGGATGTGGAGGCTTTGGAGAGGGTGCAGAGGAGGTTTACCAGGATGTTGCCTGGTATGGAGGGGAGATCCTATGAGGAGAGGCTGAGGGATTTGGGATTGTTTTCGCTGGAAAGGCGGCGGCTAAGAGGGGATCTTATTGAAACATATAAGATGATTAGAGGTTTAGATAGGGTGGATAGTGATAGCCTTTTTCCTCTGATGGAGAAATCCAGCACGAGGGGGCATGGCTTTAAATTGAGGGGGGGTAGTTATAGAACCGATGTCAGGGGTAGGTTCTTTACCCAGAGGGTGGTGAGGGATTGGAATGCCCTGCCAGCATCAGTAGTAAATGCGCCTAGTTTGGGGGCGTTTAAGAGATCCGTAGATAGGTTCATGGACGAAAAGAAATTGGTTTAGGTTGGAGGGTCACAGTTTTTTTTTAACTGGTCGGTGCAACATCGTGGGCCGAAGGGCCTGTTCTGCGCTGTAATGTTCTATGTTCTATGTTCTATGTTCTATGGTCTAGAAATGCCCGTTATAGCAGAATTCTATGTCAAACATCCCTGAATATAAAGCAGATCGTTTGTCGGCAACACTAGCAAGGATGGAAATCCACCATGAATTCAACTATATAAAAATCCCTAGTTGTTTTCCCAAGGTTGGTTTTTTAAATTCTGGTTTAAATCATTGTCTTGAAAGTAGACGAAAGGAGAGAGAGGTTTTATACAACTGACCGTGGAACTTGGTGTTTTCATCTTCTGAATTGGCCTCTGTTTGTACACAAGAGAATCTCTTGAACACTGTCTCTCCTTAATATCCAGGACACGTGAAGGTGCCAGAAGTGGTCATTGAGTTCCCATTGAAAATAATGGAAGCAGTGCACGGGAGTTAGTTCAGCACTCACTTCAGAACTGTAAAAAGGCCAGACCAATTCACAAACAGGGATTAATTCATACTACTTGGAACAGAGACCCTTTGCTCCAGCCTGTTGTTTATTTGTTTTCACTGTTAAAAAAAAATTGCATAAATCGTGGAAATTACTGAAATAGGCTAATCTGAATAATCTGAAGCATTAAAAGCTCGACTGAAGCCCAACAGTGAGCTCGGTTCAAAGACCCTCTCCTCGTCAGGGCTAATAGAGCAAAACAGCGCTCAGTGGCCTGGGAAATCCAACCCAGACGACTAGCCCTCTGACACTGCCAAGTATGTTCTGTTGTGAACGTTGAAGACTTTGCAGAGACTTTGGAAGTTGCACAGAGGTGAACAGGACGAATGATTCTGGGAATCAGGAATTTCACTGATGTGGGAAAGTTAAAAATGTGGAGCGTGCTTTGAGCAAAACAAAATCCAAACAGACCAAATGGGAGTCTTGGAGATGCACATAGGGAATTTTCTCCGCCGCCATTACGTCGACAGAAAGCTTGCTCGTGTGGCATTTGCCGGGTTCCAACCAACTCTAGGTTTACAAATCTGAGGAAATTCTTGGCGTACGGGGAGGATTGACTCCAAAAGAGAAAATGCTGGAAACTCTCAGCAGGTCTGGCAGCATCTGTAAGGAGAGAAAAGAGCTGATGTTTCGAGTCCAGGTGACCCTTTGTCAAACCTCAAGGAGGATTGACTGATGCTGGCAGATTACCTTTCATTGTGAAAGCTTTAAACAATAAGTTAGAAAGGTTTGAAAATTCAGGGTTTGGAATAGGATGAGAGGGATAAGGAGACACGTGGGGGTGTCTTTCTTTTGTTTTATTCATTTTACGGGATGTGGGCATTGTTGGCTAGATCAATATTTATTACCCATCCCTAGTTGCCATTCAGAAGGTGGTGGCGAGCAGACCTCTTAAACTGCTGCAGTCCACATGGTGTAGGAAAATCCACTGTGCTGTTAGGGAGAGAGTTCCAGGATTTTGATCCAGTGACAGTGAAGGAGCGGCGGTATATTTCCAAGTCAGGATGGTGAGTGGCTTGGAGGGGAATCTCCAGTTGGTGGTGTTCCCAGGTATCTGCTGCCCTTGTACTTCTAGATGGTTAGGGATTGTGGATTTGGAAGATGCTGCCTAAGGAAACTTGGTAAATGTCTGCAGTGCATTTTGTAGATGGTACACATGGCGACCACTGTTTGCTGGTGGTGGAGGGGTTGGATATTTGTGGAAGGGGTCACAATCAAGCAGACTGCTTTGTCCCATCCCTAATTGCCCTTGAGAAGGTAATGGTGAGCTGTCTTCTTGAAACTTGCAGGTGGTGGGGTCCCATCTAGGTGGTAGAGGTCACAGGTTTGGAAGTTGAGGCATCGGTTAAAATCCGTCTGAATAAGAATCCTTCTCCTTCTTAGCTGAGGTACTGAATATAAGAGCTGCAACTGTATAAATCATTAGTTAGGCCAGAACTTGAGTAATGTATGAAGTTCTGGTTATCTCATTACAGAAAGCATTCGAGAGGGTTTAGAGGAGATTTTCGAGGATGTTTCCAGGACTGAAAAATTGCAGCTATGAGGAAAGTTTGGATAAGCTGGCATTGTTCTTGGAATGGAAGAGGCCGAGGAGAGATTTGACTGAGATTTACAAACTTGTGAGGGACGTGGATACAGTGGGTGACAAAGGTTCTTTACCATAGCAGAAAGGTCAATGACAAAGATTGAAAGAGATTGGTAGAAAGATTAGAGGGGCAATGAGGAATGATTTTCTTACACATTGCGAGTAGGTGTTTGGAATTGACTGCAGATAAAATGTATCTGTTGCAAGAAAGTTGGTACCTATTTGTTATTGGCCAAGATGGAGACAGGGACAATAAAGGGCAATAAATGCTGGCCAGCCAGCGATGCCCATGTCCCATGTCCCATGAATGAGTTAAAAAAGTGTCTACGTATTGTCCTGTGAATTCGAAAAGATATGTATCCACACAAGTGGAAGGCCATGTCAAAACCAACTGCGCAACTTTTAGCATGCAACTGTTCACTAATTCCATGTACAGGAATGCAAGTACAATCATTCCTCCTGGATGTCACAGATGTTCTACATCATGGAAACTAAAGGCCCAGTAATTCCAGGTCTACCAGCATGCTGTGACCTTAAACTAATAACAAGCATGGAATTAGTTAGACATCAAAGGAAAGATGGTGGCATGGTGATAATGGCATCTGACTAGTAATCCAGTGGCTCAGGCTAATGCTTTTGGGACAGTGGTTCAAGGGCGGAATTTAAATTCAATGAATAATCTGGAATTGAAAAGCTAGCCTCCATAATAGTGACCATGAAACCATTGTCGATTGTTGTAAAAATCCAATGTCCTTTAGGGAAGGAAATCTGCCGCCCTTACCTGGTCTGGCCGACATGTGACTCCAGACCCACAGCAATGTGGTTGAATCTTAAATGGGATTGCAAGCGACTTGATTCAATGAAGGATGGGCAATGAATACTGGCCTTGCCAGCGATGTCCACATCCCATGAAAGAATAAATTAAGAAAAAAATCAACCTCATTACTCATTAATACCAACTACTCTCATCACCTAACATTGAGATATCTGAAATGTTCCAATGAAATTGGTAATTGCAAGGGAACTGCACTTGCAGAAGATTGGAAGCCCGTCAGCTGATCTCCTTAGCACCCACATACAAGACACATTGAAGATTGGACTGGACAAGGTGGAGAAAGATGGAATCATTGGAAAAGCACAATTTCACACAAACCGGGGCAGCTCAATGACAAGTGCTATAAAGAAGGACTGATCATTGAGAGTGTGCATAATCCATGGCATTTAAACACAGCTTTGAAACATTATCCTTGCAAAGTACCCATTTTAGAAGAGTTAAATCCAAGATTTGCTGGTGCAAAATTCTTCTTGAAGCTTGAGGCTTCATGGTTACTGGTCACGGAGCAATCCCAAGTGCTTACTACGTTCTGTACCCATTCAGATGATGCTGTTATCAACGACTTCCTTTTGAGCTATCTGTTGGCCAGGATCTCTTCCAAACTCACATGGATTGCATTACATGTATGGTGCCAAAATGCATCTGTATCACAGATGATATAGCTGTTGTGGGAAGAACAAAGCAAAAATGTGATCATGATCTGCAATTACTGATGCAAGCAGCATGTAATGAAGGGTTGGTCTGAAATGTGCCATCAACGTGCAGCAGATGAATTCCTTTGGTTCGATTTCAGTAAAATAGGGGAAATGAAAAAGCCTCAAGATAAGGATGATCTTTGAAGATGTCGAGGTCTCTTTAAGTTCTTGCCTCTGCACATTCCCAATTTCACTCAAAAATTAAAATCACAAAGGGAATTGTTGAAAAAGGATACGTCTTTCTGGAGGTATGAAGGCCACCAATACCTCTTCGAAGCACTGAAGCAGTCATTATCAGAAGCATTGACATTGCAATTCTATGATTCTGGGGGGACAATTACACTGGAGATAGGTGCTTCACAGAAAGGTCTGGGAGCATGCATACTACAAAAAGGCAAACCACTTGTTTCAGAATCTCTGCAATGCGATCCAACTAGTCCAACATCGAGTGGGAAATATTAGCTTTTATTGTTTGGTATCATGCATTTTCATACCTATCTATTTGTGATAGAGGCCAACCACAAGACAAAGAACAAAGAACAAAGAAAATTACAGCACAGGAACAGGCCCTTCGGCCCTCCAAGCCTGCACCGACCATGCTGCCCGACTTAACTAAAACCTCCCACCCTTCCGGGGACAATATCCCTCTATTCCCATCTCATTCATGTACTTGTCAAGACGCCCTTTAAAAGTCACTACTGTATCCGCTTCCACTACCTCCCCCGGCAACGAGTTCCAGGCACCCACCACTCGCTGTGTAAAAAAAAACACTGGAGATGATTTACTGAAGACCATTGACCAGTGCACTGCCAAGATTGCAACATCTCCTGATAAAGATTCAAGGCTATGATTGTGAGGCTAGGCACAAGCTGGGTAAACTGATGATCACATCAGATACACTTATCAGATTGGCTAACCCAGTGAAAACTGAAGCTATTTCCTTAGATGTACAAGTTGACCTCATTGACATTGAGCTTGGAAATATTCGCCAGATTGACCTGGTACATTTTGTGCAACCCAAATGCCAGCAGCTACAAGAAAGTGCGAAAGTGTTGTTTCTACACTACAGAAACTGTGAAAAACCACTACTGAAGCATAGCCTGATTCAGTTGATTACGTCCATGAAGATATGAGACCATTTTGACAAACCAGTTTAAGATGGGCATTACCCAGGAGTCATTTTTAAAGGCAGGCAGGTCATCATTCCAGAATCTCTGGAAGCTGATACTCTTCAAGAGCTTCATTCACAAGCAGGTACACATCGGATGAGAAGACTCACAAGAGAGACAGTCTACTGGCCGGTATGAACAATGACACTGACATTATCGTTAAGAATTGTGAAACATGTCAAAAGCATATGCCAAGTAAGCATAAAGAGCCATTCATTCCACATGAAGTTTCTACCCATCCTTAGTCCAATATCAAGTCCGACCTCTTTCATGCCTATAGCATTGACTACATCATCATGATCCACTATTTTACTTGACAGTTGCGCAATCGCCAAGCATAACTGTAGCGTGCACTCAGTGCGATTTTCAGTTTATTTGGTGTGCCTAGAGAGATCATTACGGATAATGGTCCACAATTTACAGGTTAGCCATTTCAGGATATGTGTGGAATATCAATCATATTACTTTTTCTCAATACCCTAGATCTAACGGCCTAGCTGAATGAATGATTCTCTTAGTGAAATCACAATTCTCAAACATAAACAAAGAACAAAGAACAATACAGCACAGAAACAGGCCCTTCGGCCCTCCAAGCCCGTGCCGCTCCCTGGTCCAAACTAGACCATTCTTTTGTATCCCTCCATTCCCACTCCGTTCATATGGCTATCTAGATAAGCCATAAACGTTCCCAGTGTGTCCGCCTCCACCACCTTGCCTGGCAGCGCATTCCAGGCCCCCACCACCCTCTGTGTAAAATATGTCCTTCTGATATCTGTGTTAAACCTCCCCCCCTTCACCTTGAACCTATGACCCCTCGTGAACGTCACCACTGACCTGGGGAAAAGCTTCCCACCATTCACCCTATCTATGCCTTTCATACAGACCAAGCAAGATCTACACATTGCAATGTTACATCTGAGAATGACACCTTTAAGTGCAACTATTCCATAACCAGTAGAGCTCATGATTGGCAGATCAATTTACTTAAACGTTCCCATTCTACTCCTTCAAAAACTAGAGAGCAACTTTTGAACTACAGGAGAAAATAACCAATTTGCACAATAAAAACACAAATATAGAATTGCCATGTTTACATTTGGGACAATCAGTTCACACCCAGGATCCCACAGAAGGTGCCTGGCATCCAAATGAGGTGACAAGGCTTTGTTTGCAATAAAGATTCTATGAAGTCATTACAAAAGTGCAATGGTGAGGCATAACTGAGCACAAATCAGATCCATTCCAGCTCTTCAACCACCACACAGCCCCATTGCAAGATCCCAAATGGTGCAATGTCCAAGAATGACAATCCCACAGATCACCATGAGCAATCAAAGAAACCTCCAGACTAGGTTGTCATCACAAGATCTGGGTGTACCAGCAGATTACTTTTACATTTTACAGATACATAGATGCGCTGGTTCTATTCACCTACATAACAGTAACTAAACATGAACATGTATTGTTAATAGTTACACTTTTTTGGAAGGGGAAAGTATCTTTAAAAAGAAAGGGAGGTGTTGTAATGCCTTTAAAGCACAGCATCACAGCAGCACCAGAAAGGAAGTGTGTCATGTGATCCAGTCTTAGTTTCACTTTTGCTTTGAGCAGAGCACATATACAAAGTCTGTCCATGGACAAGGTGGTGAAGAAGGCATTTGGTATGCTTGGTTTCATTGGTCAGAACATTGAATACAGGAGTTGGGATGTCTTGTTGAAATTGTACAAGACATTGGTAAGGCCACACTTGGAATACTGTGTGCAATTCTGATCACCCTATTTTAGAAAGGATATTATTAAACTAGAAAGAGTGCAGAAAAGATTTACTAGGATGCTACTGGAACTTGATGTTTTGAGTTATAAGGAGAGGCTGGATAGACTGGGACTTTTTTCCCTAGAGCGTTTGAGGCTTAGGAGTGATCTTATAGAGGTCTATAAAATAATGTGGGGCATAGGTTTAAGGTGAGTGATACAAAAGTGTCCAGTGGGGTAATTTTTTCATTCAGAGGGTGGTGAGTGTCTGGAACAAGCTGCCAGAGGTAGTAGTAGAGGCGGGTACAATTTTGTCTTTTAAAAAGCATTTAGACAGTTACATGGGTAAGATTGGTGTAGAGGAATATGGGCCAAATGCGGGCAATTGGGACTAGCTTAGTGGTAAAAACTGGGTGGCATGGACAAGTTGGACCGAAGGGCCTGTTTCCATGCTGTAAACCTCTATGACCATGACTTTGAAGTCTTCAGACTTTGTATTTATGTATAACTGTTCTCATGTGCCTAGCCTTAAGTAATGAACCCAAAATGTGTTTATCCATTTCCTTATGAGCAATTAGATATGGTGTAATTATAATAACATGCCAATTATCACATTGCAAGCTGTATATTTAAGGAAGTATCCCACTATCTTCCAGCTAGTGTCCTTCTCACATGCTCAGAGTAGCAGTTTCAAATTGCAACATGTGTAATTGCTGCTGAACATTGGCAGGTGAGTCTCAAGGGCAATTTTTATTCCTTGTTCCTGTCTGCTTAGATTAAACTAACCCTTTTTCATATCAAATGGTGGTGAATTACAGTCCTCTGGACCAGACCACGCTGTATATTGATGGAACTGACATCAAGTGATTCAATAAGCTCACTGCTACACATATCAATGTGACCAGTGATTATGTAGGCAAGTTCAGACTCACAAAGTATAAGAATGATTATCATTCAAGCAGTTCCATTTCATAAAGATCTACGTTTTGAGCGACGGTTTTATGATGACCCACAGGGGTTTGCTCCACAAACAAGGCTGCAATGTTTCCGCTGAAGGAATTTCTCTGTATTTCGAGTTTCAATGTTAATACTGTACTCTAATCTATATTTAGACATGGGGTGTGATGTTTAACTGTGAAATACAGGGAAATAAATGCGAGCATTACTGCTGGATGAGTCACATGGAGTAATTTTAATCCTGATTAGTTTTGCAGAAGGTTGTCAGTCACTGGGCTTCATCAAACCTGCCAACAATATTTATACCTGTGCAAATAATGGTCAGAATAAGACGAGTAGCTGTGATGTGCCTGCCTCAGGATGGTTGCAACATGATGATGAGACAGTTACTACAACTAAATTTCAAACAAGGCTTAGAGCAAAGAACAGCAAAGAAGAACAAAGAAAAGTACAGCACAGGAATAGCCCTTCCGCCCTCCAAGCCCATGCTGATCGTGATTCCCTAACTAAACTAAAAACACCTCCTGCTCTTACTCTGTCGGTATCCTTCTATTCCCTCCCTATTCATGTACCCATCCAGATGCCTCTTAAATGTTGCTAATGCGCCTGCTTCCACCACCATCTCTGGCAGTGCATTCCAGGCACCCACCACTCTGCATGAAATCTTCCTCCATGCACATCTCCCTTAAACTTTCCCCCTCGGACCTTGCTCCTGTGCCCCCTTGTAATTGACACTTCCACCCTGGGAAAATGCCTCTGACAATCCACCCTGTCTATGCCTCTCATAATTTTGTAGACCTCTATCAGGTTTCTCCTCAGCTTCTGTCTTTCCAGTGAAAACAATCCTAGTTTATTCAACCTCTCCTCATAGCCAACACCCTCGAGACCAGGCAACGTTCTGGTCAACCTTCTTTGCACTCTCTCCAAAGCTTCCACATCCTTTTGGTAGTGTGGTGACCAGAACTGCACACAATACTCCAAATGCAGCCTCACCAAGGTTTTATATAGTTGCACAGTAAGATGTCTCACAACACCAGGTTAAAGTCCAACAGGTTTATTTGGAATCATGAGCTTTCGGAGTGCAGTTCGTTCATCAGGTGATTTCAATGGACTGGATTCAAATATCTATCTGTAATGCCAATATAAGGCATAATGTAACATTAAAGATACTTGTACAGAACTCCTGGTCCTCCTATTGTCAGTCACACTCCTATAGTAGGGCAGTATGGTGGCACAGTGGTTAGCACTGCTACCTCACAGCGCCAGAGACCCGGGTTTGATTCCTGGCTTGGGTCACTGTGTGTGGAGTTTGCACATTCTCCCTGTGTCTGAGTGGGTTTCCTCCGTGTGCTCCAGTTTCCTCCCACAGTCCAAAAGATGCACTGGTTAGGTGCTTTGACCATGCTAAATTCTCCCTCAGTGTATCCGGACAGGTGCTGGAGTGTGGTGACTAGGGGATTTTTCACAGTAACTTCATTGCAGTGTTAATGTAAGCCTACTTGGGATACTCATAGATAAACTATATATTAACGGTGAAGCCAGGGAAATAACTGAGCGGGATTCTCTGGCCTCCCAACCACATGTTCCTTGGCGGTGGGAGGTGACGTGCTGTTCGCTGGCAGCAGGATTCTCTGGTCCTGCCAATATCATAGAATCCCTACAGAACAGAAGGAGGCCATTTGGCCAATTGAGCCTGCACTGACAACAATCCCACCCAGGCCCTATTCCCCTGAACCCCACGTCTTTACCCTAGTTAGTCACCCGACACTAAGGGCAATTTTAGCATGGCCAATCCACCTAACCCGCACATCTTTCGACTGTGGGAGGAAACCAGGGCACCCGGAGGAAACCCACACAGACACGGGGAGAATGTGCAAACCCCCACTGTGTTATTGAGATTTCCCATTGAAGCCACCCCATGCCACTGGGAAACCCGGCGGTGGGTGTGCGCTGGCGGCGAGACCAGAGAATCCTGCTGGTGTGAACGGCTGGAGAATTCCGGCCAGTAACACGCAAAGACCCAGGGGGCGATACTCCAGCCCGCTGTGCTGCTTGAAATCGGTGTGGAGCTGATTACAATACAGAAATCGCTATTTCCATTTCATTAGCGAACCTGGGACTGACGTCTTCGGGCCAGCTAGTATCTCCTCTCCCCGCAAAGAGTGGTTCACTCCAGCAGGGCTTACTACTGCTCCCCACTAATGGGAAACAGGCAGCCGACCACTCTGGAGGGAAGAGAGGCCAAGGAGGCCCACCCAGGAGGTTGGGGGTAAGGGGGTGTCCCTTGGGCAGTGCCAGCCTGGCACCCTGGCACTGCTGAAGGAGCACCTTGGCACTGCCCATGGGGCATCGGGCAGTGCCAAGGGGGTGAGGCCAGAGGGGTGGAGCCTATTGGGGTGTGGCTTATGGGGCGATCAGTGGGGGTGGGGGACTTGCTGCCACTCTGCAGTTGGGATTGGTGGATTGGTGGCTGGCCATCTGGATGGGGGGGCGGTCGGGGCTGCCGAGAGTACGGGGGGTCAGGACTTTTGGGGAGGGTGGTTGGGTAGTCGGGCGGGGGAATCAGGGAGATCGGAACTCACTGGGGGGAGGGAGGGCTGGTCATCATAATCGGGGGGGTGGGGGTCGGTGGTTGTCAGGACTGTCGGGGGAGGGGGAGCTCGGGGGGGGGAGATCAGGGCTGACTGGGGGCAGGGTCATCGGGACTGGCTCAGGGAGCTCCGTGAGGCCAGCGATGGGGGGCTGTGGGACTGGCCAGCGATCTGCAGGCCGGCAATATGGGCCCTCTGTGCATGTGCTGATCTTGGCGCTGACAGATCAGTGCATGCGCAATGGCCCGCTTAGCGCTATGCTGCTGGCTTCTCCGGCGGGTATGGGCCCCACCCACAGATTTTCAGAGGGAATGTTGCTGAGGCACTCTGTGATGCACTGTGTGTTGGAAATTCATTCTGGAAATCACCCTTAAAAAACCAGTGGGGTTTACTCCTAATTTCCCGCAAATTGGGGACTTAGACTTTTTTTGGGAGAATCCCGGTTCCACTGTTGTTCTTATTATTCCACATCGTGGGCTGCACCTTTGCCCATTACTAGAGAATTAGTAAGGGTGGGGGTGGACCTGCTCCTTGAACTGCCCCGCATCCTGCACCAATGTTGCCTCCCCCACCGTATTGCTAAGATCATTTCAGATGGGTGGCACAGTGGTTAGCACTGCTGCCTCACAGCACCAGGAAGCCAGGTTCAATTCTGACCTCGGGTGACTGTCTGTGTGGACTCTGCACATTTTCCCTGTGTCTGTGTGGGTTTCCTCCGGATGCTCTGGTTTCCTCCCACAGTCCGAAAGATGTGCGGGTTAGGTTGATTGGCCATGCTAAATTACCTCTTCGTGTTAGGGAAATTAACACGGTAAATATGAGGGGTTATAGGAATATGGCCTGGGTGGGATTGTGGTCGGTGCTGACTCGATGGGCCGAATGGCCTCCTTCTGCACAGTAGGGATTCTATGAGATATTGACCCAACGATGAGAAAGGCGATGATGATGTTCCTCTTCTGCTGTTGCTCTTCTCGGTGATGGAGGTTGAAGGGGGTGGTGATGTCAAACTAACCTTGATGAGTGGCAGCAGTTACTCTAGTTTGGATACATTGCAGCCATACTGTCGGTGTGTGGAGGGAGCAGCTAGCAAGTCTGGTGATGCGGCAGCAGCCAAGTCTCTCCTAGACGTTAGCCCAGATTTCTAGAATTTTGCTGCACTCGCGCCCATTCAAATGAGTAATGAAAATGGCTAACCTCCTTGGCATGTGTTGTCCCAATGTAGGAAGACACTTTGAGGAGTCAGGAACATGCCACAGAGTATAAGCCTCTGTCCTGCTCTTGCAGTCTTTGGCCAGAACTTTTGCTCCCCCTCTTCCCCCGCCCCCCCCCCCCCCCCCCCCCCCGCCCCCCCCGGCCTCCTCCAGCGGGTTCCAACAGAGGGTGGGAAATGTAAATTGCATTGATAAGATACCCTTCAGTAACCTGCCCAGCCCAACCCACACATGATTTCACAGTAGGGCAGACTGGGTCTTATGCCCATATTAAGGCCCTTAAACTGGCCGCTTAAGTGGCATCAAGCTCGGCAGTCTATGCAATTGTTAATGGGTTTGCATATGAACATTTACAGATATTAGCTGTGTTATATATTTAAGTAGTTGCATGATTGCTTGAAGAGATGGTCACATGATTTGATGGTGGCATCACTGGGGCACTTCAAAGGCTCCTGCTTTGAGTTTCAGTTTGTCCTCTGTACAGACAAGAGGTCCTGGGATTAATTTGTTGTTGGTAGTTTAAATCTACGTGTGCAACCCACATTTTTTTCTTTTTGTTTAAAACCCACAACCCCTAAAATAATTAGGACATTAGAAACCACTTAATGGCTACTTAAGGGCCTTTTCCTGCCCGGACTCAACTTTTAGGTTGAATGGGAGGTGCCGAATGTAAAAAGTAAACTTTCTCGATCTCCAGCAGGAAGGGATAGGAGAGGGGTAAGGCAGACCCCAATCTGAAGGCCCCTTCAGATTTGGGGTGTCCATGCCTCACATGTGATTTATATAAATGATCTGGAAGAAGGAGTAACTGGGGTGATCAGTAAGTTTGCGGACGACACAAAACTGGCAGGACTTGCAGATAGTGAGGAACATTGTCAGAGGCTACAGAAGGATATAGATAGGCTGGAAATTTGGGCAAAGAAATGGCAGATGGAGTTCAATCCTGATAAATGCGAAGTGATGCATTTTGGTGGGAATAATGTAGGGAGGAGCTACACGATAAATGGAAGAACCATAAAGGGTGTAGAGACGCAGAGGGACCTGGGTGTGCAAGTCCACAGATCTTTGAAGGTGACGTCACAGGTGGAGAAGGTGGTGAAGAAGGCATATGGCATGCTTGCCTTTATAGGACGGGGCATAGAGTATAAGAGTTGGGGTCTGATGTTGCGGATGTATAGAACGTTGGTTCGGCCGCATTTGGAATACTGCATCCAGTTCTGGTCGCCACACTACCAGAAGGACGTGGAGGCTTTGGAGAGAGTACAGAGGAGGTTTACCAGGATGTTGCCTGGTATGGAGGGGCTTGGTTATGAGGAGAGATTGGGGAAACTGGGGTTGTTCTCCTTGGAAAGACGGAGGATGAGGGGAGACTTAATAGAGGTGTATAAAATTATGAAAGGCATAGATAGGGTGAACGGTGGGAAGCTTTTCCCCGGGTCGGTGGTGACGTTCACGAGGGGTCATAGGTTCAAGGTGAAGGGGGGGGAGGTTTAACACAGATATCAGAAGGACATATTTTACACAGAGGGTCGTGGGGGCCTGGAATGTGTTGCCGGGCAAGGTGGTGGAGGCGGACACACTGGGAACGTTTAAGACTTATCTAGACAGCTATATGAACGGAGTGGGAATGGAGGGATACAAAAGAGTGGTCTAGTTTGGACCAGGGAGCGGCGCGGGCTAATTGTTCTTTGTTTCTCGTTTCAAGGCTTCATTCTATGATCATCTTGCTGGTGCCAGTACAGAGCGAGACTGCGGGTAGTTGGGAACCTGTCTCGGGGGCAGGGAATTCAGATGGTGTTCGTAAAGCAGAAGTGGAAATGAATAGGGTTGGGAAGCATTTTCTGATCAGGGCCAGTGTGATCTCCTGGACTCGTTTCGATCGCCTCAGGGGGTCGGAGAGGAATTTCCCAGATTTTGTTTTCCCCATATTGGCCCTGGGGTTTTCACTCTGGGTTTTCGCCTCTCCCTGGAGATCACATGGTCTGGAATGGGCGGGTGGGGGTGAGTTAATAGGTCGTGATGAACAAAGCATCGTAGCTGTGAGGGACAGCTCGGTGGATAGGATATTAGGATGTAGATAGGCTGGAAAATTGGGCGGGGATCCTGGATTCAGGATTCAATCCTGGACCGGGGAGCGGCGCGGGCTTGGAGGGCCGAAGGGCCTGTTCCTGTGCTGTATTGTTCTTTGTTCTTTGTCATTTGCGGGACACTCTTGGGTTCAGGGTCTATCTTTACCCACCTAACATTTTAATGTCAGCAAGAACCCGACGTGTGTGAAGAACTTTGAGGCAATTTTAGTCATCAGTCAGAAATACGGGCATCTCACAGCTGTCAGAAGGTATCACTCAAATCAGAATGTCGTGCTTTTAATAATCATTCAACATCAGAAGGAAGAAGATATATACAAAGGCATTTCTTCCCTGATAACAGCATTATATATAGCAGGCTGTCCCAAGACAGGCTCCAGAGTTTGAAGTGCTGGCAGCTTCATGTTTAAGTACAGTGTCTATAATACATCAAAAGACTTTGTGCGTGGAACAGAAACTGAGGGCTTCACTGATAATGTGTAGGATGTTTTATTGGAGCAGTAATTTATAAAAACATATATTGTATATGATATAATATACAGCCGTCTTGCCATCTGTGAAATGTCAGGGTACACATTGATAATCAAGCAATGCTTTCTGTAAAAGCTGTCTGTTCTGCTATTTGAGCAGCTCTTAAAGACCTTTTGATGAATAATGTATTGGAAGATTGTTGTCCTACTTCTAATCAAAATTCAACTTCTGAGATCTTCTTCCGATTCCCTTCCTCCTTTCCAAGAAAACCTTGTTCAGCTTTCTTGCGGCTTCTCTCTGCCATTAACCCTCAAATGTCAGAGGAGTGATCACTGGCACAGGCTGAGTTCATTAAAAATATATTTGCAGCCCACATGCATGGCAAGAAGCATTTGCTGATCTATATTTATGTGACTTTACTAGTTTGCCTTGTGGTCAGAACTTTTTTATAATGACAAAGTACAAAGATCAGTGCAGCACAGGAGCAGGCCCTTCGGCCCATCAAGTCTGTGCTAACACAGATGCCTCCCTAATCTAATATTTTCTTGCCTCTACATGGTCCATATCCGTCTATTCCCTGCCTATTCATATATCTATCCAGATGCCTCTTGAACGTTGTTATAGAATCTGGTTCCACCACCACCTCTGGCAGCACATTCCAGGCATTCACCACCCTCTGTGTGGAAAAACTTGCCCCTTACATCTCTCTTTAACTTTACCCCTCCAAATGCAGTCTAACCAAAGTCTTATACAGCTGCAACATGATTTTCTAATTCCTATACTCAATGCCCCGACCGATGAAGGAAAGCATGCCATACGCCTCTGTGACGACCTTGTCCACCTGAGTTGCCACCTTCAGGGAACCATGGATCTGCACGCCTAGATCCCTTTGTATGCTAATATTTCTAAGGGCTAGACCAAAGATTCTTAGACAGCATCTTCCAAACCCACGATCACTTCCATTTAGAAGGACATGGGGAGCAGATACATGGGAAGACCACCACCTGCAAGTTCCCCTCCAAGCCACTCACCACCCTGACTTGGAAACATATCGCCTTCACAGACGCATATATCGTTCCTTCCCAGTTGCGGGGTCAAAATCCTGGAATTCCCTCCCTAACGGCATTGTGGGTCAACCCACAGTACGTGGACGGCAGCGATTCAAGAAGGCAGCTCACCACCGCCTTCTCGAGGGCAACTAGGGATGGGCAATAAATGCTGGCCAGCCAGCGATGCCCGTGTCTCACGAATGAAGAAAAAAAAATTTACTGTATACTTTCCTTCTGCCGTAGACCTTTCAAATCGTGTCACCTCATATATGCTCTTCTAATACTGAACATGCCTGAACGAGAGGGATCCGGACTCCTCAGGCAGACAGTTGTGACTGTGCTCGATTAGCGATTCACAGTCCTGCCCTGTAAAGGTCACCAATTTAATCCAGGGTGGCAAATAATGAAGATACCCCGGTTTGTAACTAAAGCCTGTGGACATCTTTCACAGCCTGAAAATGTTGGGTTCGATGTTCGGTCCAGAGGATTGTGGGCTGCCCCTTTCAAAATACTGAAAGGCCTGGATAGAGCGGGCATGGAGAAGTTTCCGGTAGTAGGAGAGACTAGGATCCGAGGGCATGGCCTCAGAGTAAACAGATGACCCTTTAGAAGTTAAGTTTATTTATTAATCACAAGTAAGACTTACATTAACACTGCAATGAAGTTACTGTGCAATTCCCCTAGTCGCCACACTCCGGCATCTGTTTGGGTCAATGCACCTAACCAGCACGTCTTTCAGAATGCGGGAGGAAACCCACACAGACACGGGGAGAATGTGCAGACGCCGCACAGACAGTGACCCAAGCCAGGAATCGAACCTGGGTCCTTGGTGCTGTAAAGCAGCAGTGCTAACCACTGTGCCACCAGGCCGCCGAACTGAGATAAGGAGGAATTTCTTCAGCCAGAGGGTGGTGAATCTGTGGAATTCATTGCCACAGAAGGCTGTGGAGGACAGGTCATTGAGTGCATTTAAGACAGAGATAGATAGGTTCTTGATTGGTACGGTTTAAGTTTTGAGTTTTTAAAAAAGTTTTATTCGTGTCACAAGTAGGCTTACATTAACACTGCAATGAAGTTACAGTGAAAATCCCCTAGTCGCCACACTCGGCACCTGTTTGGATACACTGAGGGAGAATTTAGCATGGCCAATGCACCTAACTAGCACATCTTTCAGACTTTGGGAGGAAACCAGAGCACCCGGAGGAAACCCACGCAGACACGGGGAGAACATGCAGACTCCGCACCTGCAGTGACCCAAGCCGGGAATCGGACTCGGGTCCCTGGCGCTGTGAGGAAGCAGTATTACGTTGCTGAAACTTTCTGATCTTTTGCCAGTGCAGTTGGACCGCCATAATATGTGTTAAGCACGTGGAGCTACATGTCTGAAGATTGGATGGTGACAAATGTTGTGCCTTTGTTTAAAAAGGGCTGCAGGGAAAAGCCTGGGAACTACAGGCCAGTGAGCCTCACATCTGTGGTGGGTAAGTTATTAAAAGGCATTTTGAGAGACAGGATCTACAGACATTTAGAGACGCAAGGACTAATTAAGGACAGTCAGCATGGCTTTGTGAGTGGAAAATCATTTCTGACAAACTTGATTGAGTTTTTTGAAGGGGGTAACCAAGAAGGTAGATGAGGGCAGTGCAGTTGATTTTGTCTACATGGACTTTAGCAAGGCCTTTGATAAGGTACCACATGGTAGGTTGTTGCATAAGGTTAAATCTCACAGGATCCAGGGTGAGGTAGCTAAATGGATACAACATTGGCTTGATGACAGAAGTCAGAGGGTGGTTGTAGAGAATTGTTTTTCAAACTGGAGGCCTGTGAGAAGTAATGTCTCAGGAATCAGTGCTGGGTCCACTGTTATTTGTCATTTATCCTAATGATTTGGGTGAGAATATAGGAAGCATGGTTAGTAAGTTTGCAGATGACACCAAGATTGGTGGCATAGTGGACAGTGAATAACGTTATCTTGGATTGCAACAGGATCTTGATCAATTGGGTCAGTGGGCTGACGAATGGCAGATGGAGTTTAATTTAGATAAATGCGAGATGATGCATTTTGGTAGATTGAACCAGGGCAGGACTTACTCAGTTAATGGTAGGGCGTTGGGGAGAGTTACAGAGCAAAGAGATCTAGGGCTACATGTTCATTGCTCCTTGAAAGTGGAGTCACAGGTGGACAGAATGGTGAAGAAGGCATTCGGCATGCTTGGTTTCATTGGTCAGAACATTGAATACAGGAGTTGGGACCTCTTGTTGAAGTTGTACAAGACATTGGTAAGACCACACTTGGAATACTGTGTACAGTTCTGGTCACCTTATTATAGAAAGGATATTAAACTAGAAAGAGTGCAGAAAAGATTTACTAGGATGCTACCGGGACTTGATGGTTGAGTTATAAGGAGAGGCTGGATAGACTGGGACTTTTTTCTCTGGAGCGTAGAAGGCTGAGGGGTGATCTTATAGAGGTCTATAAAATAATGAGGGGCATAGATTAGCTAGATAGTCAATATCTTTTCCCAAAGACAGGGGAGTTTAAAACTAGAGGGCATAGGTTTAAGATGAGAGGGGAGAGATACAAAAGTATCCAGAGGGACAGTTTTTTCACAGAGGGTGTCTGGAACAAGCTGCCAGATGTAGTAGTAGAGGCGGGTACAGTTTTGTCTTTTAAAAAGCATTTAGACAGTTACATGGGTAAGATGGGATATGGAGGGAAATGGGCCAAATGTGGGCAATTGGGATTAGCTTAGGGGTTTTAAAAAAAAAAGGGCGGCATGGACAAATGGGGCCGAAGGGCCTGTTTCCATGCTGTAAACCTCTATGACTCTATATCAGCTGTTCCGGTACATACAGATTGACCAGCAAAACCACCAGAGGAAAACCCATCAGTCTGATTGCCGAGTCCCGAATATGACCAGAAGAGGAGGTACTTGCCAACTTTGGGCATTACGTACCAGATGGATCACAATAACACTCAGCGAGGAAGTGCCGTCCTTTCCAACCTTGCTTGCTCAGCAGTCTCAGCCTCCAAAAAAATCTAAGCCAAAACCAATTCAAGGCAAGGGGGTCACAGGTCATTTCTGTCATGGCCGACTCCACCCACCTTTGAAGGCTTAATCATCGCTATGAGAGTATTCAAATCATGACTACTGTGAAAACGATGTCAGGTTCTCACACCCTAGCTTAAAAATCCTAATAATTAGCCTTTTCTATGTAGCAGAAATTTTCAAACACTAGTCTTTGATCTGAAGCCGAGATATTTATTAATACTATATAAAGCCATGGTTTTGTACCATGTGACAGTGATATTGGCATGACAATGGAGACATATTCAAGCTTACAGAGTGAACAATGAGACATGAATGACAGGAAGGAGGCTTTGCTCCGAGCATTCTGTACCAGCAGAGCTGTGTATTAAAGGATTAACAGAGAAATGTCCTGGCGACGCCATTTGTTAAATAGCCAATTAAGCTGCATCAGCGGATGCCTTGTTAGCTCCGAAACCCTTATTTAATGTGGAGTAATTATAGAGTAATTATTCTCCTCAGCTATTATCATTAGTGTTTCTCTGACAAAATGTTACTTTGGCAAACCCTGCGAGTTGATGTGTCTGTCCCACGATGTGGGAAAATGCACCAAGCAGACCCTGAATAGGAATTCCCTTCACCGTTTACAGCAAACACACTCGGTAACTTCACCGTACAGGAACTGCTACTTTGTACATAAGGAAGCTGCTTTGAAAAATGGAAACAAAAATGAAATATAGCAACGTCACATTTCTCACTGTGAATTTCTGTGTTCACTGCCAATACCAGGAGTCTTTTTCTTTTGGAATTTGGGTTGATTTAGCTGAGGTCTCATTGGATTCAGGCGTCATTCGTTGAAGGAAACAGCCAAGCTCAAAAGAAGCTGCGTCAAGGAAACCTAATGCTGCCTGCCCTGCAAAGAGATGTAAGATTGAGGCCGTGCACAGTGGCACGGTGGTTAACGCTGCTGCCTCACAGCAACACGGACCCGTGTTCGATTCCTGGCTTGGGTCACTGTCTGTGCGTCTTCTGCACGTTCTCCCCTTATCTGCGTGGGTTTCCTCTGGGTGCTCCGGTTTCCTCCCACAGTCCGAAAGACATGCTGATTGGCCATGCTAAATTCTTCCTCAGTGTACCCGAACAGGCGCTGGAGTGTGACGGTGAGGGGATTTTCACAGTAACTTCACTGCAGTGTTAATGTAAGCCTACTTGTGACACTAATAAGTAAAACTTGAAAAGATTCAGAAACTCGAAGCAAATTGGGCAAAGCAACATCCAGGGGGTTACCCAGAAACTGAACTGGACTAGCCATTTAAAAACTGGTTGTCAGAGCACGTCAAAGGCTTGGGTTATATCCTGCACTCAGTAACTCCCCTCCTGACTCCTCCAAAGCTTGTCCACCATCATGGCACAAGTCAGGAGTGTGATGGAATATTTTCCACTTGCCTGGATGAGTGCAGCTCCAACAACACCAGGACAACGTTTGATTGCTACCCTTTCCACAAACATTAAATCCCTCCACCACTGACAGTGTACCATCTACAAGACCATAGAATCCCTACAATGCAGAAGGAGGCCATTCAGCCCATCGAGTCTGCACCAACTCTCTGACAGAGTATCTTACCCAAACCCCCTCCTCCCGTCCTATCCCCGTAACCCCACATATTTATCCCGCTAATCCCTCTAATCTACACAAATTGGGGCTCTAAAGGGCAATTTATCATGGCCAATCCTGCACAGTAACCTACACTACTTTGGATGCACTGCAAGAACTCACTTATGCAGCACCTTCCAAACCCACAACCATTACCATCTAGAAAGACAACAGCAGCAGATACTTGGGAAAACCAAGTTCCCTCCAAGTCACTCACTATCCTGACTTTATATCGCCTTTTCTTCACTGTGACTGGGTCAAAATCCGGAACTCCCTCTAACATCACTGTGGATGTACCTACACTTCAGGGACTGCAATGACCAAGAAGGCAGCTCACCACCACCTTCTCCAGGGCAACTGGGAATGGGCAATAAATGCTGGTCTAGCTAGCATCACACACATCCCATAAATGAATAAATTTTAAAAATTAAGAATGAAAGAGAGAGTTTGAATTTGCTTTGAGCCTTTCACATGGCTTGAGGACATCCCAGACTGCCTTGCAGCAATAGGAAGAAGTGCTGAGGGAGAAAGGGCACAGGATGTACTCTTGGTGGGTGAATTCCAATTTCTATCACCGAGCGTGGTTTGGTAGCACCTCTACTGACTGAACTGACTGAGCCCTGAAGGATATGTTGATCAGACAGGGTCTATGGCAGGTGGTGACAGCACAAACAAGAGGGGAAGACCTGCTGACGTCGTCCTCATCAATCAGCTTATTGTACTAGTAGGCATGGTCACTGCACAGTCTTTGTAAAGTTCCACCTGCACACTGAGGATAGGTTCCATCATGTTGTGTGTCTGCTAATTGGAATAAAAATCTGAAAGAGAAGCTGAAAACATTGAATATGCTCTTCAGGTCTAGAAGCATTTGTGGAGAGAGAAACCAAATTAGAGAGGAGGGGTGGCGGGGGTTTGGGGGCGATGGACTGTGGTGGAGGGTGAATTTATAGAACCAGCAAGAGTGGGAAGTGGGTCGTGTGGGGTGACTGAATTAGGTGGGGTGCAATGTTTCATTTTCCTGAAGGTGTGTTGAGACACAGAGATTAGGACCCACATTTTCACACAGTCATAGAGACTCTGCCTTGGCCAAAATAGAAATAATGATCCGTATTTGGAAGTCCCACTCCCATTTCGGCATGGTGGCATAGTGGTTAGCACTGCTGCTCCACAGTGCCAAGGACCCGGCTTGGGTCACTGTCTGTGTGGAGTCTGCACGTTCTCCCCGTGTTTGCATGGGTTTCCCTCCGGATGTTCCAGTTTCCTCCCACAGTCTGAAAGACATGCTGGTTAGGTACATTGGCCAAGCTAAATTCTCCCTCGGTGTACCCGAACAGGCGCCGGAGTGTGGCGACTAGGGGAATTTCACAGTAACTTCATTGCAGTGTTAATGCAAGCCTACTTGTGACAATAATAAATAAACTTTACTTCTGACAGATCCTACTTTCCCCTAGGTGGGGGAAAGGGTAAGGTGTGATTTACACAACTGGGAACCCCAAAAGCAACAGGGCCATTTGAAGCCATGATCTGTGGAAAGGCCATTTAAACCCAGAATGTTAACTATTTCTCTTTCCACAGACGCTGCCAGTCTGCTGAGTTTATCCAGCATTTTCTGTTTTCATTTCAGAGCTATTTACACTCAGTGCAGAGTTCAAACAGACCCCATTTTTGCTGGAATGAGGTCCATTTCTCACAGTTTGTGACTGACAATATTTAAGAGTAAATGTGAATGTGGGGCTAAAGGGATTGAGGGATATAGGGAAAAGGTGGAATCAGGGTATTGAATGTGATGATCAGCCATGAATGGCAGAACAGGCTCGAAGGGTTGAATGGCCTAATCCTGCTTCTATTTTCTATGTATGTTTCTAAAGGAGTCAAGGGTTAGGGGGTGAAGACAGGAAAGTGATATGGGGAGAAGGGGGGATCAGGATATTGAATTCGGTGATCAGCCATGATCAAAGTGAATGGCGGAGCAGGAGTATGGCCTACTCCCGCTTCTAGTTTCTACATTTCTATGTTTAAGTGGAGTTGAAACCACTATCAGATAAGCCATGATCTCATTGAATGGTGGAGCAGACTCGATGGACCGAATGTCCTATTCCTGCTACTAAGTCCTATGCCCTTCTAATGCTTGACTGCTTCCACAAACTATCATTATCACAGCAGGGGGCTTGTAGGTTCATGGTTTGATTGGCAACCTGAAGAGGTTATTTTTTATGTGACTATGAAGATATCAGATGTTTATTTTAATGTAGGATCAGGTATGTGGGGCAGTGCCTGGGCAGTGCCAGAGTACTTCCCACATTTTACCCTTTCCCTCCTGGCGATTTACTTACCTGCTCACCTCTGGTGGGTTCTGTTTACCAGGTGCGTGCCATGGGGGACTGTCATGATTCGCGCCAATGTGAATGGATAGTTTAACATGTGGGGTGCTATCAGGTGCAAAGCTCCGGTATGGCACTTTCCTGGCAATTTTCCCCAAGGTGGATGGGCTGAGTCGGGAAATTTCCCAACCCCCCCCCTCCCCCCCGCCACCCTCACCTTGAAGAAGAAAATCCACCCACAATCATTATTGTCATATCGGAATTGCAGCTAATTTGGGCACAGAAAGCTCCAAAAAACAGTAATCAGATACTTTCCTTTAGCGGTATTGGTTGAGGAATAAGTATTTGCCAGGACACTGCTCCATTTCTTCAAAATAGTGGAAAGGGATCTTTTACGTTCACCCGAGATGGGCAGATGGAGACTCGGGTTAATGACTCGAGTCTCTGCCATCTGTAATACATACCATCTGCTAGTGATGCCAACGGAACTGATTCTTGGGCAGGACATAGATCCGGCAACAGATGCGCTTGCTTCCTTTCACTGCCATGCCACCCAAAATGGTTCTTCATCAACTCCAAGAGATTTAGAATGAATTAACTTCCTGAATCCTTTGGAAAAACTTTCCCAAAAGGAACAGTAAAATTAATTTATCATATAAAATTTAAAGGCAGCTGATCCTGGCTGATACTAGTATCCGTTATTTCAATCACTGGATTAAAATTCAGTTTGGATACATATATTGAGTTAAATTTGAAAATCACTGATATGTTTTTGATGCTCCTTTCAAGGGGCAAGGACGCCATTGAAAAGGGCAGCATTTGTTGTCCATCCCTAATTGCCCTTGAACTGAGTTGGTTGCTGTCCATCCAGTACAGAGGGTAGTTAAGAGTCGATCACTTTGCTTTGGGTCTGGAGTCACTTGGCAGGTTTCCCTTTCTAAAGGGCGTTTATAACAATGGATGATGATTTTCACTTTTTTCCACCTTTGCTGTGCTGGGGTTTGAACCCCTGGTCCTCAGAGCATTGCCTGGGCCTACTAGGTGGCACAGTGCACAATGGTTGGCACTGTTGCCTCACAGCGTCAGGGACCTGGGTTCGATTCCCGGCTTGGTTCACTGTCTGTGCGGAGTCTGTACGTTCTCCCTGTGTCTGCATGGGTTTCCTCCCGGTGCTTCGGTTTCCTCCCACAGTCCGAAGGACGTGCTGGTGAGGTGCATTGTCCATGTTAAATTCTCCCTCAGTGTTACCCGAACAGACACCGGAATGTGGCGACTAGGGGATTTTCACAGAAACTTCACTGCAGTGTTAATGTAAGCCTACTTGTTTATTTATTTATTAGTCACAAGTAAGGCTTACATTAACACTGCAATGAAGTTACTGTGAAACTCCTCCAGTTGCCACATTCTGGTGCCTGCTTGGGTCAATGCACCTAACCAGCACGTCTTTCAGATTGTCGGAGGAAACCAGAGCACCCGGAGGAAATGCACGCAGACACGGGGAGAACGTGCAAACTTCGCACAGAGTGACCCAGGCCAGGAATCGAACCCGGGTCCCTGGCACCATGAGGCAGCAGTGCTAACCACTGTGCCACCATGCCGCCCACTTGTGACACTAATAAATAAACTTTACCATTACACCACCATCACCCCACAATATCCCCCCCCCCCCCCCACCCCGCCACTCCCCACCAATGAAAATAGCTGAATCTGTAGCAGTCACCATGATTGTTGTTAGATGCTACAAAGGGTTAGGTATAGTATTCAATAATTCTTGCTGAGAGAGTCCTAATAAATAATTGAAGAACTGAAGACATTGATGTTTTCTCTCATGTTACCTAGTTTCTCGCTGCCTCTCCTCTTTTTCTCCTAAAGATTTTAACTCTTTGCTGGGATGCAGTCGCTAAAATAGACATGAATCCTGTGCAAATTTTGAGAATATTGACAAGCAAGTTGCGATCGGACAGAGGGCTTTGAGGATGAATTAAATCACAACTGGCACCTTCTGGTAGGGATTACTAAAGGAGGAACATTGGGCAATTCACCCCTCTCAAACTCCGATATGCCAGTGCCAAGTTTAGACCTCTAAGCAGTGCCCTCATAGGATTAGCTAACTCAGTTAAGATTAAGGACTTTCTGGTATGCCTCGAGATAGCTCTAAAGTTGGCTCTTTAATTATTTCATAGAGAGTTGAATGGCCAATAGTTAATGTAGTATTCGTCATCAGAAGAACTGAAAACAGTAGGAGAGGGAGAAAGCTGAATCAGGAAATGACAGTTCATTTGGATGGCACGGTGGCACAGTGGTTGGGAGGCACAATGAGGCATTGTTCGATTCCCGGCTTGGGTCACTGTCTTGTGTGGAGGTTGCACATTCTCTCCGTGTCTGCGTGGGTTTCCTCTGGGTGCTCTGGTTTCCTCCCACAGTCCAAAGATGTGCAGGTTAGGTGGACTGGCCAAGCTAAATTGCTGATTAGTGTGTGTCCAAAGATGTGTGGATTAGTGGGGTTAAAAGCTGGAACCCCAGTAAATATGTGGGGTTACGGGGATAGGGTGGGATGCTCTGTCAGAGAGTCGGTGCAGACTTGATGGACCGAATGGCCTCCTTTTGCACTGTTGGGATTCTATGATTCTATGAATAGCATTAGACTTATGACGGAAAATATTGAAATCTGGGAGGAATTATGAATACGGGAATGCTAAAGGAAGCTCTATAATATTGAAGATCTGCCCTGACCTACAATAATTCATTTTGTTACACTTCCATTTCTGAGCATGCAGTTCAAAGGAAGTCAGTGAGAAAGGAGACGGGGTTCATTGATTATAAATATGTTGGAGTAGAGTTTCCACTTTGGACATAACCGTGAATCTGGACACAAATTGCATTTGAAATTGCATTATTTTTCCATAAGGTTCAAGTTGTCATCCCAAGTCATTCCATAATTGCAATTGTAAAATCTGCCATGAATCAGCACAATTGGGCAGCAGTTTCTTTTAGAACCTAATTGTTTATTCTTGTTCTCCTTATGTTAAAACAGACACCTTGTTATATTTAAGTGTGATAACCTACTGTAATTTAATTATTACAGCTGAAATGGTGTTTCTCACAAGGACAGGCATTTTCTTTTGACTAAAGTTTAAAGTTTATTCATTAGCGTCACAAATAGTTTACATTATGTTAAGAGCAAGAGGATAAGGTGTGAAGGAGTAGGACCTATCAAATGTGACGGTGGGAAAGTCTGTATAGAACCGGTAGAAATAGCAGAGGTACTCAATGAATACTTTACTTCAGTATTCACAGTGGAAAAGGATCTTGGTAGTTGCAGTGCAGACTTGCAGTGGACTGAGAAGATTGAGCATGTGGACATTAGGAAAGAGGATGTGTTGGAGCTTTTGAAAAGTATCAAGTTAGATAAATCGTTGGGGCCAGATGGGATGTACCCCAGGTTACTGTGGGAGGCGAGGGAAGAGATTGCTGAGCCTCTGGCAATGATCTTTGCATCATCAATGGAGACGGGAGAGGTTCCGGAGGATTGGAGGATTGTGGATGTGGTTCCGTTATTCAAGAAAGGGAGAAGAAAGAGCCCGGGAAATTATAGACCAGTGAGTCTAACCTCAGTGGTTGGTAAGTTGATGGAGAAGATCCTGAGAGGCAGGATTTATGAACATCTGGAGAGGAATAGTATGATCAGAAATAGCCAGCACGGCTTTGTCCAAGGAAGATCATGCCTTACGAGCCTAATTGAATTTTTTGAAGATGTAACTAGGCACATAGACGAGGGAAGAGCAGTAGATGTAGTTTATATGGATTTCAGCAAGGCATTTGATAAGGTGCCCCATGCAAGGCTTATTGAGAAAGTGAAGGGGCATGGGATACAAGGGGACATTGCCTTGTGGATTCAGAACTAGCTTGCCCACAGAAGGCAAAGAGTGGTTGTAGATGGGTCTTTTTCAGCATGGAGGTCGGTCACCAGTGGAGTGCCCCAGGGATCTGTTCTGGGACCCTTGCTCTTTGTGATTTTTATAAATGACCTGGATGCGGAAGTGGAAGGATGGGTTGGCAAGTTTGCTGATGACACAAAGGTTGGTGGTGTTGTGGATAGTGTAGAGGGATGTCAGCAGTTTCAACGAGACATAGATAAGATGCAAGACTAGGCGGAGAAGTGGCAGATGGACTTCAACCCAGATAAATGTGTGGTGGTTCATTTTGGCAGGTTGAATAGGATGAAAGAATATAATATTAAGGGTAAGACGCTTGGCAGTGTGGAAGATCAGAAGGATCTTGGGGTCCGGGTTCATAGGACGCTCAAAGCAGCGTTGCAGGTAGAGGCTGTGGTTAAGAAGGCATATGGAATACTGGCCTTCATCAATAGAGGAATTGAGTTTGGAAATCGGGAGATAATGCTGCAGCTGTTTAGGACCCTGGTCAGACCCCACCTGGAGTACTGTGCCCAGTTCTGGTCGCCTCATTACAGAAATGATGTGGAAGCCATAGAAAGGGTGCAGAGGAGATTTACAAGGATGCTGCCTGGATTAGGTGGCATGCCTTATGAGGATAGGTTGAGAGAGCTAGGTCTTTTCTCCTTGGAGAAGCGAAGGATGAGAGGTGACCTGATAGAGGTGTATAAGATGTTGAGGGGTATTAATAGAGTGGATTCTCAGAGGCTTTTACCCAGGGCTGAAATGATTGCCACAAGAGGTCACAGGTTTAGGGTGCTGGGGAGTAGGTACAGAGGAGATGTTAGGGGTAAGTTTTTCACTCAGAGGGTGGTGGATGCGTGGAATCGGCTGCCGGTAGTGGTGGTGGAGGCGGATTCGATAGGGTCTTTTAAGAGACTTTTGGATAAGTCCATGGAAGTTAGTAAGATAGAGGGTTATAGGTAAGCCTAGTAGGTAGGGACATGTTTGGCGCAACTTGTGGGCCGAAGGGCCTGTTTGTGCTGTAGCTTTTCTATGTTTTATGTTCTATTAACACTACAATGAAGTTACTGTGAAAATCCCCTAGTTGCCACAATCGAGTGCCTGTTCGGGTACACTGAGGGAGAATTTAGCACAGCCAATGCACCTAACCAGCACATCTTTTGGACTGTGGGAGGAAACCGGAGCACCCGGAGGAAACCCACGCAGACAACATGCAAACTCTACACAGGCAGTGACCCAAGCCAGGAATCGAACCCAGGTCCCTGGTGCTGTGAGGCAGCAGTGCTAAGCACTGTGCCACCGTGCCGCGCTAAGTAAAGTTTATTTGTTAGTCACAAGTAAGGCTTACATTAACGCTGCAGTGAAGTTACCGTGAAATTCCCCTAATCGCCACATTCCGGCGCCTGTTCGGGTCAATGCAACTAACCAGCACGTCTTTCAGACTGTGGGAGGAAACCAGAGCACCCGGAGGAAACCCACGCAGACACAGGGAGAACGTGCAGACTCCACACAGACAGTGACCCGAGCCGGGAATCGAACCCTGGCACTGTGAAGCAGCAGTGCAAACCACTGTGCTGCCCCCCCACCCCCCCTCCACCCCACCGTGTTACCGTGCTGCTCCCCCCACTGTGCTACCGTGCCGCTAGGAGCCTCTGGTCCACTACCTACAATCAGATTTTTAATAACTGCAAGTGAGGTTATAAAAAACTGCACAGAACCATTTAGAAATTCCATTAAAAGGAGCCTTTGCACCAAAATAAAAAAAAAACTTTTAATTTTGAAAGCCTCCTTGAAGTAGCAGATACAGACACCGTTAGTGGAAACGTGCCTTGATGATTAATTTGATCTGGGGCCGTGGTTGGTTTTGTGGGCAGAGCAGGCTTCTTGCAGACTGCTTTCAAATCAGCACAGGAGATGCAGAAATGAGATTTGCAGTGAAATCCCTCAAACCTTTCCTTCGGTTTGGCCAATTTTGGGTCATTGGTAAACCAATTGCGACCTAACATGATGTCACTTCATCTTTTGTCTCGTTACTTGGGCTGTTCAAAATCCCCCGGCCGGTCTTGGTGTCGTCTGATCTCTGATCTTAGTGAGGCTGCTAACTCACCATCCTGATCCTCTTGTGGCTTTGCTGACTCCCTTCTCTTAAAAAATATTATTACTGTACTTCAGAGAGCAAGAGTGCCAAGCTATGTTATTACAGCCTTTCTTCATGTTGATCCAGGGCTGGTGGTATAAAAAATAGACAATAGTCTCCCCTTCCCCAAAGTGTATTTCTCTAATGTGTGTGGTCCTTATTTTCTGGCATTAAATGGCTGACAAGGACTATTAGATATTGTGTGCACAGATGCCAACAACAACCTTCAGCAACTGGAGAGCTGTTTCACCCAATATTTTTTTGGACCAAAACAGAAGTAGCTATGTAAAAGTTTTATCGTACAGCAAGAAAGGATACCTGCCAGTTGCAAACTCTTTATCCGGCAGCCATTCAGAACATCAGCACAGGAATAAAAGTCAGCATAGTCCCAGATGAGGGGGAGAGTCCCTGTTGAGGGGGAGAGCTGGTGATTTAACCTGGGCAACACGTTGGCACAGTGGTGAGCACTGTTGCCTCACAGCGCCAGGGACCCGGGTCACTGTCCGTGCGGAATCTGCATGTTCTCCCCGTGTCTGCGTGGGTTTCCTCTGGGAGCTCCGGTTTCCTCCCACACTCCAAAGATATGTGGGTTAGGTTGATTGGCCATGCTAAATTGACCCTTAGTGTCAGGGGTACATACGTGGGTTTACAGGGATAGGGCCTGGTTGGGATTGTTGTCGGTGCAGGCTCGATGGGCCGAATGGCCTCCTCCTGCACTGTAGGGATTCTATTCTATGATTTTATGATCACCATACCTCAGGCGAGGGGCAGGGTTGAGAAGGTAGGGTCTTCATGAATGGGGAGTTGGTTAGTGATGCAGAATGATGCCAACAGGAAGGGTTCAATTCCCATACCAGCTGAGATTATTCAAAATGTGAGTCCAAGTATAACTAATTTACCATGTACACAAATGGTATAAAATGTGATAACTTTCTAAAAGAAGCACAGAGGAGCGTTGCTGCAAAAGATTTCCCATCTATTGAAATGACTGGATAGAAAATTTAGGACACTCACCGTGGAGACATAAGGAGGAAATCCCAATCAGGACAAAGTTCTTTAAAGCAAAGTTTATTTATTAGTCACAAGTAAGGCTTACATTAACACTGCAATGAAGTTACTGTGAAATTGACCTAGTCGCCACACTATGGCACCTGTTCGGGTCAATGCACCTAACCAGCACGTCTTTCAGACTGTGGAGGAAACTGGAGCCCTCGGAGGAAACCCATGCAGACGCGAGGAGAATGTGCAAACTCCATACAGAATCATAGAAACCCTACAGTGCAGAAAGAGGCCATTGGGTCCATCGAGTCTGCACCGACCACAATCCCACCCAGGCCCTACCTCCACATCCCCACATATTTACCCACTAATCCCTCTAACCTACGCACACAGGACACTAAGGGGCAATTTTAGCATGGCCAATCGACCTAACCCGCACATCTTTGGACTGTGGGAGGAAACTGGAGCACCCGGAGGAAACCCACGCAGACACGGGGAGAATGTGCAAACTCCACACAGACAGTGACCCAAGCCGGGAATCGAACCCAGGTCCCTGGTGCTGTGAGGCAGCAGTGCTAACCACTGTGCTACCGTGTGCAGAGATGCAGTGATTTAACTCCCCACCTCATTCTCTTCATTTTGGCCACTGTAGTGGAGGAAGATCTAGGTCCTCTGCTTTGAATTGCACAGCTGACCCTCCATCCTTTTCTCCCTGAGTGACTGATGTATACATGTCTGTGATGTATTTATGGTGGGGTAGTGGTAATGTCACTGGACTAGTAATCTAGTAGTCTGGACATGGGTTCATGGCAACTGGTGGAAATTAAATTCAATTAACAAACATGGAATATAGAGCCAAGTCTCAGTAATGGTGACTATGACACCATCATCAATTGTAAAAACCCATCTGGTTCACTAACGTCCTTTAGAGAAGGAAATCTGCCGTCCTTACCTGACCTGGCCTACCTGTGACTGCAGAGTAATGACTGAGTAACAATTGCTTTCTAACATGGCTTGGCTTCGGGCAATTTGGCACGAGCAACAAATGCTCGTCCACATTCCAGGAAGGAATTTAAAAATTGTCAGTTTTGACAAAGGGACATCTGGACTCGAAACATCAGCTCTTTTCTCTCCTCACAGATGCTGCCAGACCTGCTGAGATTTCTCTTTTGGATTAAAAAATTGTAAGTGCTTGGAGACTACTCGAACTGTGCCTGTACTTGAAATCAGTATCTAAGCAAACAATTTCATTTTACACTAGCAGCGAGGGTTGATATCGCATTACACAATATTAATAATGAATACATTGGAAAAATTAATGTAAAGATACTCGGTGTGCTATTCAAATAAAGACATGGGTGTGAACTTACAGACATTCACGCCACGCTCCCACTGCAGCGAGATCGGAGAATTTGGCGCCCAGCCAAATCTTTGTTCACTGCAGCGGGATGGGAAAATCCCACCGACATGAACAATGGTAAAATTCCAGCCATTAACTCATTTATTTTAAGTAGTTGGCCACTTTGATAAATTAGCAGACAGGAATTTTGCTGGAATCATCTAACACATTTGTTATTAATGTATTCCTGCACTGCTTCAACCCAGAGGTGCCCTGGGTGATATGTAAAATGCAGAAAATGCTAATTCCTTTTAACTTAATCATTCTGTCAAAATGGGTGATATTTTTATGAAAAGTTGAAGACTTGCATTTAAGTAGCTGCATATCATATCTCGTAGAAATATTTCAAAGCACTTCACAATGATTTACAAGCTATTGTTATATAGACAGATTTGATAGTCAACTTGAGTACAGCAAGATCCCATAATCAGAAGTTGGATAGAGTCATAGAAGTTTACAGCATGGAAACAGGCTCTTCGACACAACTTGTCCATGCCTCCCTTTTTTTTAAACCCCTAAACTAGTCTCAATTGCCCGCATTTGGCCCATATCCCTCTTTACCCATTTTACCCATGTAACTATCTAAATGCTTTTTAAAAGACAAAATTGTGCCCGCCCCTACCACTACCTCTGGCAGCTTGTTCCAGACACTCACCACCCTCTGTGTGAAAAAATTGCCCCTCTGGACACTTTTGTATATCTCCCCTCTCACCTTAAACCTATGCCCTCTAGTTTTAGACTCCCCTACTTTTGGGAAAAGATATTGAGCATCTAGCTGATCTGTGCCCCTCATTATTTTATAGACCTCTATAAGGTCATCCCTCAGCCTCCTGCGCTCCAGAGAAAAAAATCCCAGTCTATCCAACCTCTCCTTATAACTCAATCCATCAAGTCCCGGTAGCATCCTCGTAAATCTTTTCTGCACTCTTTCTAGTTTAATAATATCCTTTCTATAATAGGGTGATCAGAATTGCACACAGTATTCCAAGTGTGACCTTACCAATGTCTTGTACAACTTCAACAAGACATTCCAACTCCTGTATTCAATGTTCTGACCGATGAAACCAAGCATGCCGAATGTCTTCTTCACCATTCTGTCCACCTGTGACTCCACTTTCAAGGAGCTATGAACATGTACCCCTAAATCTCTTTGTTCTGTAACTCTCCCCAATGCCCTACCATTAACTGAGTAAGTCCTGCCCTGGTTCAATCTACCAAAATGCATCACCTCGCATTTGTCTAAATTAAACTCCATCTGCCATTCGTCAGCCCACTGGCCGAATTGATCAAGATTGGAGATAACTTTCTTCACTGTCCACTATGCCACCAATCTTAGTGTCATCTGCAAACTTATTAACCATGCCTCCTATATTCTCATCCAAATCATTAATATAAATGACAAATAACAGTGGACCCAACACTGATCCCTGAGGCACACCGCTGGTCACAGGCCTCCAGTTTGAAAAACAACCCTCTACAACCACCCTCTGGCTGCTGTCATCAAGCCAATTTTGTATCCATTTAGATACCTCACCCTGGATCCCGTGAGTTTTAACCTCACGCAACAACCTACCATGAGGTACCTTGTCAAAGGCCTTGCTAAAGTCCATTTGAAAAAATCAACTGCACTGCCCTCATCTACCTTCTTGGTTACCCCTTCAAAAAACTCAATTAAATTTGCGAGATGTGATTTTCCACTCACAAAGCCATGCTGACTGTCCCTAATCAGTCCTTGCATCTCTAAATGCCTGTAGATCCTGTCTCTCAAAATACCTTCCAACAATTTACCCACCACAAATGTGAGGCTCACTGGCCTGTAGTTCCCAGGTTTCTCCCTGCAGCCCTTTTTAAACAAAGGCACAACATTTGCCACTCTCCAATCTTCAGGCACCTCACCCATAGAACCATAGAAAATTACAGCTCAGAAACAGGCCTTTTGGCCCTTCTTGTCTGTGCCGAACCATTTTATGCCGAGTCCCACTGACCTGCACTTGGACCATATCCCTCCACACCCCTCTCATCCATGAACCCATCCAAGTTTTTCTTAAATGTTAAAAGCATTTACCACTTTATCCGGCAGCTCATTCCACACTCCCACCACTCTCTGCGTGAAGAAGCCCCCCCTAATATTCCCTTTAAACTTTTCTCCTTTCACCCTTAACCCATGCCCTCTGGTTTTTTTCTCCCCTAGCCTCAGTGGAAAAAGCCTGCTTGCATTCACTCTATCTATACCCAACAAAATCTTATACACCTCTATCAAATCTCCCCTCAATCTTCTACGCTCCAGGGAATAAAGTCCCAACCTATTCAATCTCTCTCTGTAACTCAGCTTCTCAAGTCCCGGCAACATCCTTGTGAACCTTCTCTGCACTCTTTCAATCTTATTTACATCCTTCCTGTAACTAGGTGACCAAAACTGTACACAATACTCCAAATTCGGCCTCACCAATGCCTTATATAACCTTACCATAACACTCCAACTTTTATACTCGATACTCCGATTTATAAAGGCCAATGTACCAAAGGCACTCTTTACGACCCTATCCACCTGTGACGTCACTTTTAGGGAATTCTGTACCTGTATTCCCAGATCCCTCTGTTCAACTGCACTCTTCAGAGTCCTACCATTTACCCTGTACGTTCTTCTTTGGTTTGTCCTTCCAAAGTGCAATATCTCACACTTGTCTGCGTTAAATTCCATTTGCCATTTTTCAGCCCATTTTTCTAGTTGGTCCAAATCCCTCTGCAAGCTTTGAAAACCTTCCTCACTGTCCACTACACCTCCAATCTTTGTATCATCAGCAAACTTGCTGATCCAATTGACCACATTATCATCCAGATCATTGATATGGATGACAAACAACAATGGACCCAACACCGATCCCTGCGGCACACCACTAGTCACAGGCCTCCACTCAGAGAAGCAATCCTCCACAACCACTCTCTGGCTTCTTCCATTGAGCCAGTGTCTTATCCAATTTACTACCTCCCCATGTATACCTAGCGACTGAACCTTCCTAACTAACCTCCCATGAGGGACCTTGTCAAAGGCCTTGCTGAAATCCAGGTAGACAACATCCACCGCCTTCCCTTCATCCACTTTCCTGGTAACCTCCTCGAAAAACTCTAATAGATTGGTCAAACATGACCTACCACGCACAAAGCCATGTTGACTCTCCCTAATAAGTCCCTGTCTATCCAAATATTTGTAGATCCTATCCCTTATCACACCTTCCAATAACCTGCCCACCACCGACGTCAAACTTACTGGCCGATAATTTCCCGCATTTCTTTTGGAACCTTTTTTAAACAACGGAACAACATGAGCCACCCTCCAATCATCCGGCACCTCCCCCGTGAATACTGACATTTTAAATATGTCTGCCAGGGCCCCTGCAAGTTCAACACTAGCTTCCCTCAAGGTCCGTGGGAATACCCTGTCCGGTCCTGGGGATTTATCCACTCTGATTTGCCTCAAGACAGCGAGCACCTCCTCCCCTTTAATCTGTAAAGGTTCCATGACCTCCCTACCCGTTTGCCCTATTTCCGTAGACTCCATGCCCATTTCCTCAGTAAATACGGATGCAAAAAAACCATTTAGTATCTCCCCCATCTCTTTTGGTTCCATACACAGTGTACCACTCTGGTCTTCAAGAGGACCAATTTTATCCCTCACTATCCTTTTGCTCCTAACATACCTATAGAAGCTCTTTGGATTTTCCTTCACTCTGTCTGCCAAAGCAACCTCATGTCTTCTTTTAGCCCTCCTGATTTCCCTCTTAAGTAGCTTCTTGCACTTTTTATACTCCTCGAGCATCTGATGTGTTCCTTGCTGCCTGCACATTTCATACAACTCTCTCTTCCTCTTAATCAGTGTTACAATCTCCCTCGAGAACCAAGGTTCCTTATTCCTATTTACTTTGCCTTTAATCCTGACAGGAACATACAAACTCTGCACTCTCAAAATTTCTCCTTTGAAGACCTCCCACTTTCCATTTACATCCTTACCAGAGAACAGCCTGTGCCAATCCACACTTCCCAGATCCCTTCTCATTTAATCAAATTTGGCCTTTTTCCAGTTCAGAACTTCAACCCGAGGACCAGATCTATCCTTATCCACGATCAGGTTGAAACTAATGGCATTATGATCACTGGATCCAAAGTGTTCCCTCACACTCACATCCATCACCTGCCCTAACTCATTTCCCAATAGGAGATCCAATATCGCATCCTCTCTAGTTGGCACCTCTATATACTGATGTAGAAAATTCTCCTGAACACATTTTACAAACTCTACCCTGTCTAAACCTTTAACAGTATGCGAGTCCAATCTATATGTGGAAAATTAAAATCCCCTACTATCACAACTTTGTGTTTCTTGCAGTTGTCAGCTATCTCATAGAAACATAGAAACATAGAAACCCTACAGTGCAGAAGGAGGCCATTCGGCCCATCGAGTCTGCACCGACCACAATCCCACCCAGGCCCTCCCCCCACATATTTTACCCGCTAATCCCTCTAACCTACGCATCCCAGGACTCTAAGGGACAATTTTTAACCTGGCCAATCAACCTAACCCGCACATCTTTGGACTGTGGGAGGAAACCGGAGCACCCGGAGGAAACCCACGCAGACACGAGGAGAATGTGCAAACTCCACACAGACAGTGACCCGAGCCGGGAATCGAACCCGGGATCCTGGAGCTGTGAAGCAGCAGTGCTAACCACTGTGCTACCGTGCCGCCCCTCTCTCCGCTGATTTGCTCCTCCAATTCTCGCTGACTATTGGGTGGTCTATAATACAAGCCCATTAATGTGGTCATACCTTTCCTGTTTCTCAGCTCCACCCATAGGGCCTCTGTAGACAAGCTCCCTAATCTATCCTGCCTGAGTACCGCTGTAACATTTTCCCTGACCAACAATGCCACCCCCCCACCTTTTATCCCTCTGCCTCTATCCCGCCTGAAACATTGGAACCCTGGAACATTGAGCTGCCAGTCCTGCCCCTCCTGTAGCCAAGTTTCACTAATGGCTATAATGTCATATTTCCACGTGTCTATCCACGCCTTCAGCTCATCTGCCTTCCCCACAATACTCCTGGCATTGAAATAGACACACCTCAAAAAATTATTTCCACCACACTCTACCCTTCCATTTGTGATTTTGCTTGAACTAACCTGTCTTTTTACCCCTGCTCCACTACCTGTTCTGGCACTCTGGTTCCCACCCCCCTGCAAATCTAGTTTAAACGCTCCCCAATAACACTAGCAAATCTCCCTGCAAGTATATTGGTCCCCTTGTAGTTTAGGTGTAACCCGTCTCTCTTGTACAGGTCCCACCTGCCCCAGAAGAGGTCCCAATGATCCAAGAATTGGAAACCCTGCCCCCTGCACCAGTTCCTCAGCCACGTGTTTATCCGCCCAAGCATCCTACTCCTGCCCTCACTGGCATGTGGCTCAGGTAGCAATCCTGAGATTACTACCCTCGGGGTCCTGCTTTTTAACTTCCTTCCAAGCTCTTTGTACTCACTCTTTAGGACCTCCTCACTCTTCCTTCCCACGTCATTGGTACCGACATGTACCACGACATCTGGCTGATCACCTTCCCTCTTTAGAACGCTGTGCACGCGATCAGAGACATCGCTGACCTTGGCACCTGGGAGGCAACAAACCATGCGGGAGTCTCTGTCCCGACCACAGAACCTCCGGTCCGTACCTCTGACCATTGAGTCCCCTATCACTACTGCTCTCCTCTTCTTCATCCCACCCTTTTGCGCTGTAGAACCAGACTCAGTATCAGAGTTCCGGCTGTCGCAGCTTGTCCCAGGTAAAGCATCTGCCACAACAGTATCCAATTCAGTATACCTGTTGTGGAGGGGTATGTCCACAGGGGAACCCTGCTCTGCCTGTCCTTTCACACTGCCATTTCCTCTCCTTACAGTAACCCAATTTCCTGTGCTCTGCTGCTTAGGTGTAACTATCTCCCTAAAGCTACTGTCTATATACGTCTCATTCTCCCGAATTAGATGGAGGTCATCAAGCTCCTTCTCCAGTTCCCTAACACGCTTTGCTAGCAGCTGCAGCTGAATGCATCTTTTGCAGGTGCTGTCGTCAGGGATACCGGAGGTCTCCCTGATCTCCCACATCCTGCAAGAGGAGCATTCCAACATCTTGCCTGGCATATTTTATTTTGCTCTGGGGAAATACAGGAATAAACTTTCTGAAAAAGTGACTATCGATGATTCAAATATTTCTGCCAGAGGACCTGCAATTTCCTCCCTAGCCTCCCACAACGTCCTGGGATACACTTCATCAGGTCCTGGGGATTTATCTACCTTGATGCACTTTAAGACTTCTTGCACCTCCTTCTCTGTTATATATACACTCCTCAAGACAACACTATTTATTTCCCAAGTTCCCTAACATCCATGCTTTTCTCAACAGTAAATACTGATGAGAAATATTCATTTAGGATCTCACCCATCTCTTGTGGATCCACACATAGATGACCTTGTTGATCCTTAAGAGGCCCTACTCTCTCCCTTGTTACTCTTTTGCCCTTTATGTATTTGTAGAAGCTCTTTGGATTCTCTTTTGCCTTATTTCCCTCATGGTAGGCTAGTGAAAAAGGTTGGATCTCATGGGATAAAGGGGGAGGTGGCTAGATGGGTGGAGAACTGGCTTGGTCATAGAAGACAGAGGGTGGTAGTGGAAGGGTCTTTTTCCGGCTGGAGGCCTGTGACTAGTGGTGTACCGCAGGGCTCTGTATTGGGACCTCTGCTTTTTGTGATTTATATAAATGATCTGGAAGAAGGAGTAACTGGGGTGATCAGTAAGTTTGCGGACGACACAAAACTGGCAGGACTTGCAGATAGTGAGGAACATTGTCAGAGGCTACAGAAGGATATAGATAGGCTGGAAATTTGGGCAAAGAAATGGCAGATGGAGTTCAATCCTGATAAATGAGAAGTGATGCATTTTGGTGGGAATAATGTAGGGAGGAGCTACACGATAAATGGAAGAACCATAAAGGGTGTAGAGACGCAGAGGGACCTGGGTGTGCAAGTCCACAGATCTTTGAAGGTGACGTCACAGGTGGAGAAGGTGGTGAAGAAGGCATATGGCATGCTTGCCTTTATAGGACGGGGCATAGAGTATAAAAGTTGGGGTCTGATGTTGCAGATGTATAGAACGTTGGTTCGGCCGCATTTGGAATACTGCGTCCAGTTCTGGTCGCCACACTACCAGAAGGACGTGGAGGCTTTGGAGAAAGTACAGAGGAGGTTTACCAGGATGTTGCCTGGTATGGAGGGGCTTGGTTATGAGGAGAGATTGGGGAAACTGGGGTTGTTCTCCTTGGAAAGACGGAGGATGAGGGGAGACTTAATAGAGGTGTATAAAATTATGAAAGGCATAGATAGGGTGAACGGTGGGAAGCTTTTCCCCGGGTCGGTGGTGACGTTCACGAGGGGTCATAGGTTCAAGGTGAAGGGGGGGAGGTTTAACACAGATATCAGAAGGACATATTTTACACAGAGGGTCGTGGGGGCCTGGAATGGGTTGCCGGGCGAGGTGGTGGAGGCGGACACACTGGGAACGTTTAAGACTTATCTAGACAGCTATATGAACGGAGTGGGAATGGAGGGATACAAAAGAGTGGTCTAGTTTGGACCAGGGAGCGGCGCGGGCTAATTGTTCTTTGTTTCTCGTTTCAAGGCTTCATTCTATGATCATCTTGCTGGTGCCAGTACAGAGCGAGACTGCGGATAGTTGGGAACCTGTCTCGGGGGCAGGGAATTCATATGGTGTTCGTGGAAGTGGAAATGACTAGGGTTGGGAAGCATTTTCCGATCAGGGCCATTGTGATCTCCTGGACTCGTTTCGATCGCCTCAGGGGGTCGGAGAGGAATTTCCCAGATTTTTTTTTCCCTGGGGTTTTCACTCTGGGTTTTCGCCTCTCCCTGGAGATCACATGGTCTGGAATGGGCGGGTAGGGGTGAGTTAATAGGTTGTGATGAACAAAGCATCATAGCTGTGAGGGACAGCTTGGGGATAGGATATTAGTATGTAGATAGGCTGGAAAATTGGGCGGGGATCCTGGATTCAGGATTCAATCCTGGACCGGGGAGCGGCGCGGGCTTGGAGGGCCGAAGGGCCTGTTCCTGTGCTGTATTGTTCTTTGTTCTTTGTTCTTTGATCTGCCAAAACAATCTCCTGTCCCCTTTTTGCCCTCCTGATTTCTCTCTGAACTCTACTCGTACACCCCCTATACTCTTCAAGGGATTCACTTGATCCCAGCTGCCTATGCATGTTATGTGCCTCTTCTTCTTGACCAGGCCTCAATATCCCGAGTCATCCGGGGTTCCCTACTTCTGCCAGCCTTGCCCTTCACTCGAAGAGGAATGTGTTTACCTGAACCCTGGTTAACACACTTTTGAAAGCATGCCACTTACCAGACGTCCCTTTGCCTTTCCACAGACTCCCCCAATTTACTTTTGAAAGTTCCTGCCTGGTACCATCAAAATTGGCCTTGCCCCAATTTAGAATTTTACCTTTTGGGCTAGACCTATCATTCTCCATAGCTATCTTAAAACCAGTAGAATTATGATCACTGATCCCAAAGTGATCTCTCACTAACACTTCTGTCACCTGCCCTTCCTTATTTCCCAAGAGGAGGTCAAGTTTTGCCCCCTCTCTTGTCGGGCCATCCACATACTGAATGAGAAATTCCTCCTGAATACACTCAAAAAATTTATCTCCATCCAAGCCCTAATACTATGGCTGTCGCAGTCAATGTTGGGAAAGTTAAAATCTCCAAATATTACCACCCTATTTTTCTTGGCGCTATCTGTAATCTCCTTACATATTTGCTCCTCAATTTCCCGCCGACTATTTGGGGGTCTATAGTACAACCCTATCAAAGTGATTTCCCCCTTCTTATTTCTCAGTTCTACCCATATAGACTCAGTGGCCGAACCCTCGGATATATCCCCTCTCAGCACGGCTGCGATGCTTTCTCTAATCAAAAGAGCAACTCCCACTCCTCTTTTACTTCCTATTCTAGCTTTCCTATAGCATCTTTACCCTGGAACATTAAGCTGCCAGTCCTGTCCCTCCCTTAGCCATGTTTCAGTAATTGCTATAATATCCCAGTGAGACAAAGTCTCACATAACAGATACTATCAGTTCCAGTTAATTTGTTTTTGTTTGTTGTTCTTCGTTGATTAATGATATTATGACTTTTAATGTCAGTGCTTTAGTTTAATGACTCTTATAAAGATGTTACCTCTGACAATGTAGCTTTCACTCAGTACTGTGTCATGACAATGGGCCATTGCCCTGAAATATCGACAGAAAATTTAACTTTTAAGTGAGACTTTAAAAAAAATACATACAAGCCAAAGATGGTTTTGGGGAAATTGATGGGCTTGAAGGTGAATAAATCTCCAGGTCCTGACAATCTTTATCCCAGAGTACTTAAGGAAGTGGCCCTGGAAATAGTAGATCCATTGGTGGTTATTTTCAAAATTTCTTTGGACTCTGGAATAATTCCTACATATTGGAGGGTAGCTAATGTTTCAAAAAAGGAGGTGGAGAGCAAACAGGGAACTATAGACCAGTGAGCCTAACGTCGGTACTGGGGAAGTTGCTAGAGTCCATTATCAAGGATTTCATAACTCAGCATTCGGAAGGCAGTGGTATAATCAGATAAAGTCAGCATGGATTTACAGAGGGGAAATCACACTTGACGAATATATTGGAATTCTTTGAGGATGTAACAAGAAGAGTTGACCAAGGGGAACCTGTGAATGTGGTTTGTTTAGACTTTCAGAAGGCTTTCGACAAAGTCTCACATAACAGATACTAGTTAGACCTCAGTTGGAGTGTGGTGTACGGTTCTGGGTGATACTCTATAGGAAGAATGTGAACGGATTTGGAGAGAGTGCAGAAGAGACTTACAAGAATGGTTCCAGGGATGAGGATAGATTGGAGAAGTTGGGACTGTTCTCCTTGGAGAGAAGAAGAGTAAGAGGAGAGTTAATAGAGGTGTTCAATATGATGAGCAGACTGGAGAGAGTAGATAGGAAGAAACTGTTCCCGCTTGTACAGGGATCAAGAATGAGAAGGCACAGATTTAAAGTGATTGCCAAAAGCAATAATAACTGTGAGAGGAAAACTCTTTCACAAAGCAAGTGGATCATGTCTGGAGTGTGCTCCTGGAAGTGTGGAGGAGACAGGGTTCAATCAAAGCATTCAAGAGGACGTTAGATAATTATTTGAATAGAAACAATGTGCAGGGTTACGGGGAAAAGGCAGAAGAATGGCACTGAATCATAATGCTCATTCAGAGAGTTGGTGCAGACAAGATGGGCTGAATGGCCTCCTTCTGCACTGTAATGATTCTGTGATAAGCTTGTGTAGCTTCCACTGAAACACATCTATGCTATTTACTCCAACTTGTTTTACATTCTCACCACCAGTAAAGAAGTTTCTTCTGAACCCCCTGTTCATTTCCTGGTGACTATGTTACACTTGGGTTTTGCTCATAACACCAAGATGAAACATTTTTTCTGTATCCACTCGATCAAAACCGTAGGTCATCGCTCAGCCTTCTATTTTTCCTTAGATATTTTCTAAGGTACAGCAATACTGGTCTTTCCTGTAAGTGTTCTGAGTACTTATATTCACGAGTGCCGATGAAAATCCAATTATATCATAAACTAATCCGGGATGTATCCGCAGGACTGTTTAGTGATTGAATGGGATATTGTGTTTTTGATTGCTTCAGTTTGTTTGAAGGCAGACTGAAACACTCAGTGAGATGAGATCAGATATGAATTGTTAAGTTTTGCTCCATCTATTCACTTACTGAATATAAAATAACTTCAGATCTGAACAAATTTCACCTTGATTTAATTAACTATGGAACCCTCTGCATTTGGGATGGGTGAAGCTGGGCTTCCTCCTTGGACTGAGCTGGTCTAACCCCGAGTCATAGAAACCATAGAAACCCTACAGTGCAGAAGGAGGCCATTCGGCCCAGCGAGTCTGCACCAACAACAATCCCACCCAGGCCCTATCCCCGCAATCCCACATATTTACCCCACAAATCCCTCTAACCTATGCATCCCGGGGCACTAAGGGGCAATTTAGCATGACCAATGCACCTAACCAGCACATCTTTGGACTGTGGGAAGAAACCGGAGGAAACCCAGGCAGACACGGGGAGAATGTGCAAACTCCACATAGACAGCAATCCAAGCCGAGAATCGACCCCAGGTCCCTGGAGCCGTGAGGCAGGAGTGCTAACCACTGTGCCGTCCAGTGTGTCCCTTTAACCCTGTACTGTTGGGTATTCTCAGGCTGCAGAAGGGTATTGTTCCAGACTCCTTAGCTGCTCAGGGATTCATCAGTAATTCTGACAACCAAGCCTGACTGCTCTCTTTCTCAGAACACTAACCTCAGTAGAATTCACAGTGGTTATACATAGACAGTACCCACTCCAGCTCAAGAGGAGTGAATGTACACGGCATTCACTCAACTGACTAACAGCCTTTGATTCAGGCTGTTAAACTGAATCCTTGTCTGGTATCCTCGGGCCTGCTGGCAGTGGGAAGCTTGGTGGGCAGGAGAACTCAGTAAAGTGGGAGGCCGAAAATCAGTTTCCCACTGGCGGGATGAACTTTTGCAATTAAGTTCTTGGAACTTTAAAGGTGTGTCCAGCTTCCCGACGGCCAGTCTTGGGAAGCCTTTTTGTATGCGTTTTCAAGTTGTACATGTTCATTAAAAGGCCGGTTCACCTGAATTAAGTTCCCCATCAAACTTAAGTTCTCCATCACCGAGAAATCTGCGTGGTCGCATTTATGACTGGATATAAGTGATGTCCACCAGGCCAGGCTGATTCTTCCACAAGTTTGCAGTGAGTAGCCACTGCTTGGGCCGCCTTAAAAACCGCTCACAAATGTCAGTCACTTGGTTGAGACCAGGTTCTGGTTGTCCAAGCTGTTTGAATACTGGACACAGGAGTCAGGGCTAGCTGGAAAGTCTGAGGGGGGTGGTATGGGGGTGGGCAATATTTTGGAAATAAACTCAAACTGCCTGGGACACGTTAGGGAGATAATAAGCCAGATTGTCCAGGCTTGTTTAGGAGGGTAAGCGTGCCTTGTGTCATTGAAAGGTGGAATAATCGAATAGAATCTCTACAGTGCAGAGGGAAGCCATTCAGCCCATTGCGTCCGCACCAACTCTCCGACAGAGCATCTTACCCAGGCTCGCCCTCCCATCCTATCCTATCCCTGTAACCCCACATATTTACCCCACTATTTCCCACAGCCTACACATCTTGGGACACAATGGGGCAATTTTACCAAGGCCAATCCACCTATCCTGCATATCTTTGAACTGTGGGAGCACCCGGAAAAAGCTCACACAGGCAGGAGTGTAAACCCAAGAGGGAGAGTGAATGAGTGCAAGTGCATAGGGTGTATCTGACACACAGACGTGGAATGGTGCTCTTGTATCCACCAGCAGACACATGGAACTCCACAGTAAAGACAGAGGAATGATGCAATGAGAGGCTCATAAACCTTCAATCTATCTGTGTTCTCATGCAGATCAGGGTCATGCTACCGATCAGAGAATTGGAGAAACAGAGGGATACTCAGTACCTCGGAGGGGTAGAAGGGATCCTCAGAGAATACATTATCGGATCATTCCCCCGCACCCTCCAGCAGTGCAGATACTATCACATCGGTGGGGATAGATTCAGCGACACAAGCCGGTGATCACAGAAACACCCGAGCAGGTATCAGAGGCTGAAAGCCACTGATATTCAGAGGTGTGTGGAAGGCCAGGCCATGCTGAGCCCCAGGCTAATGATGTCCCTCTGGAGTCATAGGCAACATGGAACCTGCTGCAGGAGGTAAGGAAACCTTTGGTGGAGCTTCCAGAGAGTTTGCATTTCTGGATACTGGAGCAGTGTATCCAGGCTATGAGTGCTACCACGTCTCTTTCATCTGGATGAAAGGCAGGCTTCCTAGAGTCTAGATCATCTTTTCCACCATGGATCGGTGATGGCCAAGTGGTTTAATCGTTGGACTATTAATCCAGAAACTCAGCTAATGTTCTAGCATCCTGGGTTTGAATCCCGCCACGGCAGATAATGGAATTTGAATTTAATAAAAAAATCTGGAATTAAGAATCTACTGATGACCATGAAACCATTGTCGACTGTCGGAAAAATCCATCCGGTTCACTAATGTCCTTTAGGGAAGGAAATCTGCCGTTCTTACCTGGTCTGGCCTACATGTGACTCCAGAGCCACACCAATGTGGTTGTCTCTCAACTGCCTCCATAGGCAACTAGGGATGGGCAATAAATGCTGGCCAGCCAGCGACACCAATGTCCCACGAATGAATAAAAAAAATCTGTGAATGAATTGCAGTGATCCATCTAGTCAGCATATTCTTTGGAGATTCACCTCTATTTCTGAGCCACCAAAGCCCTGTGCCAGGTTTCCATCTAGACATGGTATCTCCACCCTATAGCTTCCAGGTGAAGGACATCTTGGAGGACCAGAGATGAGTGTTCCTCTTGTTCATACTGTGCATGGAGACATTGCGCATTGACTGGGGTGGTACAGTCATGTGCAAGAATCTTCGCTCAGACACTATTCAGCCTGCCCCCATCACCCACAAGCCTCTGTGGAGGGTCCATTGCTTTGGTATCATAGAAAATCTCACTACAGGAATCCTTGTCAGCTATGACCATTTGCAAGGGAGGATGAGGGTTGGGGTCAAGAGTTTGCTGCTGTCCACCAGCCATGTTCCTCAGAGACACCCAATTCCCTCCCTCCCCTTCATCCATGCCTCTTACTGCAGCAGACAAACAATGTACAGTGGACTTAGATGGATTCTCGCAGAATATGATCCATTAGTCAGAGAACAATGCTGGTTTATTGGTTGTTGGAACTTCGAGAGCAGACCTCAGCTGAGTTTGGTTCTCCATCGAGTGGACTAATAATTATTTGGCTGCTTCTTTGCTTGGCTTTAAAAAAGGGACATTAGCTCCTCTCACCCAAAACGAGATCCCTCCCATATCAATTGCTTTAGAGGCTTTACGAACTGTGCCACAGGGAGTTTCAGCATGGTACATGTGAAGTTTGCCATCATGTCAAGTACTTTCTATCCTCCCAATACCTACCAGCTTCCCCTCATTCTCCAAATCAATCACCAGCTTGTCATTCCTCTCCCTCCTGTAATCGTTCAACCTATCCTGGAGACAATGATCTTTTATGTTAGCATCCCTGCTCCCTCCTCCACTCCCATAATGGTCAACCTACCCATGCACATCCTGACCCTAACCTTGACCTCTCCTGTCTTTGAGGCCGGCTGTATCCAGACTTTCCATGGCTCCCCCTCCCCTCTCCCGCCCCTACCACTTGAGATCATCCATTACCCACCCATAAAGCAAGCACTTCCCCCTACCTGATTTAACTCCCTTCCCTAACTGTGGTTGTATCCTCTCAGACCTGCCAGTACCCTCCTTCAAACCCCTAGGACCAAATTCTTCAAATCATGGACCACACCCTTCAGGCTCATCTCACTATGATGCTCAGTGCCCAGAGAGGCCACCCATCACTGTGGTTGGCACAGTGGTTAGCACAGCTGCCTCACAGCACTAGGGACCCAGGTTCAATTCTGGACTTGGGTGACTGGCTGTGTGGAGTCTGCACATTCTCCCTGTGTTTGCATGGGTTACCTCCAGGTGCTCTGGTTTCCTCCCACAATCCAAAGATGTGCAGGTTAGGTGAATTGGCCATGCTAAATTGTCCCTTAGAGAGTCCCAAGATGTGTAGGTTAAGGGGATTAGTGGGGTAAATACGTGGGGTTATGGGAATAGGGCCTGGGTGATACGAACTGTTGGAGAGTCAGTGGAGACTCGATGGGCCAAATGGCCTTCTTCTACACTGCAGGAATCCTACGATTTGTGGTTAGGCCTCAAGATCTTGATCGCCGGTTGTGTTCTCCAGCAGCCTTTATGTCCAAACCTTTGCAGAAATCTCTGAGCTACCCTTCGCTCAGTGTCATCCTTGTGTTTTTTTCAGTAACTACCTGTATTGGTCCAAGTCTCTAATTCTTCAAGGAAATGAATTGCTTTAGGAAATGAACATGCAGCAAAGCGACGCCAAGTGCAACTCCAGTCATTATTAATAAATGGGTGAGGCAATAAAGCATTCAGTAACTGGCTGCCCCTTTTTTCCCTACGTGAGATGTGGCCTCTATCACTGAGGCTGTTATCCAGAATAACTAATAGTTTAAATTACAATTAACTAATGACCTTTCTCCTAACAGACATACAGTGTAGCCAAGATCTTTCTAAAAAAGAAATCTTCGACACTCGTCTCAATTTCCTCAAAATTCTTTTTCACATTGACTGCGTCAGGGGAGATAACAGCGGCTGCGAGGGTCCCTTCTACATCCGGCTGGCGCTACACCAAAATAACATCAAAGAAACATAGAATAGAATCATAGAATCCCTACAGTGCAGGAGGCCATTCGGCCCATCGAACCTGCACCGACCACAATCCCACCCAGGACCTCTCCCCATAATCCCATGCATTTACCCTAGCTAGTCCCCCTGACACTAAGGGGCAATTTAGCTGGCCAATCCACCTAACCTGCATGTCTTTCGGACTGTGAGAGAAAACCGGAGCACCCGGAGGAAACCCACGCAGACACGGGGAGAATGTGCAAACTCCGCACAGACAGTGCCCCAAGCCAGGAATTGAACCTGGGTCCCTGGCGTTGTGAGGCAGCAGTGCTAACCACTCTGCCACCCTGTGCATTTACATGCACTCTTTTGTCATACATATATTCCTCCTTGGAGAGAGAATTCCTTTGCTTGATTATGGGCTCCAGTGCCAAGTTGGTCCTACCAGATAAACTTGGCAATTGCACCTTGTGCAACTATTTACCCTCACAGAGGTAATGTTAAAGGACGGGTCACACAGTGTTCCCGCACACTATCACTGGCCTCTCAGAGCAACAGAAACAGTCCCGTGACAAGTCAGGACGTGAGGGGGGGGTTGAATGAATGTATCCTCACAAATACCCACCTCTCTGCCTCTCTTTCTTCTTTTAAAATCTACTTTTTTGACCAAACTTTGGGTCACCTGTCCCATGGATGGCACGGGGTGGCACAGTGAATAGTTAGCACTGCTGCCTCACAGCGCCATGGACCCGGGTTCGATTCCCAGCAAGGGCCACTGTCTGTGTGTAGTTTGCACATTCTCCTGTGTCTGCGTGGGTTTCCTCCGGGTGCTCCGGTTTCCTCCCACTGTCCGAAAGACGTGCTGGTTAGGTGCATTGGCCATGCTAAATTCTCCCTCAGTGAACCCGAACAGCGCCGGAGTGTGGCGACTAGGGGATTTTCACAGTAACTTCACTGCAATGTTAATGTAAGCCTACTTGTGACACTAATAAATAAATTTCAACCAATGGTCTTGCTTCAGGAGGCAGGGAAGGATCAGCGGGGGAGTTGGCACAGGGGTGGGGGGCGGGGGGAGGGGTGAATATGGGATAATATCTCGTCAAACGATCAAGCAATTTCCTGGCTGCAGCTAGTCAGACTGAGAGACAGGCTTTCAGGCGGGTAGGCCGGCATCTCGAGCTGCAGCCAGGGAACAGAGTGGGAGAAGGAGGATGAAGTAGCGGATTAGATAGGGGAGCGGGTGGTGGAGGAGAGAGGGTGGGAGTGGGGGTGGGGGGAAGAAGTGGGTGATGTTGGATATCAGGGATAGAATACTGGGGAGGAGCCTCACCATCCAACTTTAAGCATGTTGACACAGCTGTTAGCACTGCTGTCTCACAGTGCCAGGGACCTGGGTTCTATTCTGACTTGGGTGACTGTGTGGAGTTTCACGTTCTCCCCGTGTCTGTGTGGATTTCCTCCGGGTGCTGTGGTTTCCTCCCACAGTCTGAAAGACGTGCTGGTTAGGTGCATTGACCATGCTAAATTCTCCCTGAGTGTACCCGAACAGGCGCCGGAGTGTGGCGACTAGGGGATTTTCACAGTAACTTCATTGCAGTGTTAATGTTTGCCTACCTGTGACGCTAATAAATAAACTTAAACTTAATGATAAATGTGCGGGTTACAGGGTTAGAGTGGAGGGTGGGCCTGGGTCGGTGCTCTTTCGGAGAGTCCGTGCAGACTTAATGGGCCGAATGGCCTCTTTCTGCACTGTAAGGATTCTCTGGTTCGAAGTCTGATTGAAAGGTAAATTTTAGAGGCATGCAGATTTCAAAGATGTGCGGGTTAGGTTGATTGGCCATGCTAAAATTGCCCCTTAGTGTCCTGGGATGCGTAGATTAGAGGGATTAGTGGGTAAAATATGTAGGGATATGGGGGTAGGGCCTGGGTGGGATTGTGGTCGGTGCAGACTCGATGGGCCGAATGGCCTCTTTCTGTGCTGTAGGGTTTCTATGATTTCTATGATTTATTCAAATATTTAAATGAGGCCCCCTACTTGCCTCCATTAACCTCTCATTTTTAAACCCCCAGCCACCACCTCCCCGTGCTCACCCTGGGGTGATTCGAATTACTGCCAATATCTCCTCATGCACCTCAGTGTTGCCTTTTGTTTGATAATGCTTCTCTAAAGCTCGTTGGGAAATTTTATATGTTGAAGGCTTTATATAAACACAGGTTACTGTGGTTGTTCCATGGGAGCCTGGTGGGTGGGCAGTTAAAACTGTCCAGGTTAATTAGCTATGACACGGTTGAGAATTTGACAGGAGTCGACTGGTTCCCACTTGAATGTGCTTTTTGGAGCAAGAAACTGGCCCAAAGCTGGTGGTGTCCCTTTTCAAATATGTGTGACTGCTCCCAATTACTCCATTGGATTCCAACTGGACAAACTGAGCAGGAAACCACAGTGGCTTTCCCTCCGGATCTCAAGGAAAGCTTTGTCCTCTCCTGTGGGGTGGAATTGTGCACCCTCCCCCCGATCATGAGGGATCTCTGCAGGACAGTCCCCATCATGCATCTTCCCTGGTGTTGCCTGGAGGCCGATGGGCCGTGCACCTTTCCCCAACCTCATAGAATCATAGAATCCTACTGTGCAGAATGAGGCCAATCGGCCCATCGAGTCCGCACCGACCACAATCCCACCCAGGCCCTATTCCCATAACCCCATGCATTTACCCTAGTTAATCCCCCTGACACTAAGGGTCAATTTAGGGTCCAATCAACCTAACCTGCACATTTTGGATTGTGGGAGGAAACCGGAACACCTGGAGGGGACACACGGGGAGAACGTGTAGACTCTACGTAGACAGTGACCCAAGGCAGGAATCGAACCCGTGTCCCTGGCATTGTGAGGCAGCAGCACTAACCACTGTGCCACCGTGCCGCCCCCGAGTGACTTTCTGTCTCAGAACGGGTGGGAAGCCATCCAAAGGGGTTTAAGCAAAATTCATTCTGCTTCAGTGGACTGGGAATGAACTTGTAAGTGTGGCTCCCCACAAGCAGTTACATCCCAGGTTGACAAGTCTGTCATCGACTCACAAATATAAACATCAACTCTCGAAAGCACGATCAGCTGAATAGAAGGCAAGATGATACACTAATTAGAGTCAAACTCTGCTCAGACAACTATATAAGCAATAGACCACCTCAAATGCCACTATAGGCACGGGCAGGGGACTCCAGCTAACAAATTAACTAACAGATGTATTCAAATACACCCTCGACCGACAAGCTATATGTCGCTGCAAAGAATTACGCTACATTTTAATTTAAAAGTAAATTGAGAAGATTTATATGGATGATCTGCTATTCCTCCTGCAAGTCATCTGTAGCTGCCTCCTTAAGCATACATAGTTTTGTCATGGATATCAGCTCAGTTCCACAGCATAAACAGGACAGGAAGGCAGCCAGCTTACATGAAAGGATCCTTTTCATTGTACAAAGCATGAGTTATCAGTGAGCTGATTTAACATGGATGGGAAAATGATTGTTCTGATGTGAGTTCCCAGGCATGTCAGTATAACAATGTTGTCAACACAAACTGGTTAGATAGACACATCCTTGAATACATCTGAGCTACCAGAAAAGCATTATTAGCTGAGTTTTGCCTGATTCGTTTTGTAGTATTCTCCTCTTGAGTAAGGGAACTGTAGGGTTAAATGCTCCTAATTTAAAATGGCACCATACTGCTATACAATACAACAATCAAGAACCCCATGCACCCCGGACAGACTGTTCCACCTTCTTCCATCGGGAAAAGGACACAAAAGTCTGAGGACACGTACCAACCGACTCAAGAACAGCTTCTTCCCTGCTGCCATCGGACGATTAGATAGATAGATAACCTACAGTGCAGAAAGAGGCCCTTCGGCCCATCGAGTCTCCACCGGCCACAATCCCACCCAGGCCCTATCCCCATATCCCTACATATTTTACCCACTAATCCCTCTAACCTACACATCTCAGGATTCTAAGGGGCAATTTTAGCATGGCCAATCAACCTAACCTGCACATCTTTGGACTGTGGGAGGAAACCGGAGCACCCGGAGCAAACCCACGTAGACACGAGGAGAATGTGCAAACTCCACACAGACAGTGACCCAAGCCGGGAATCGAACCCAGGTCCCTGGAGCTGAGAAGCAGCAGTGCGAACCACTGTGCTACCGTGGCGCCCTAAATGGTCCCTAAATGATTGAATGGTCCTACTTCATATTAAGTTGTCTCTTCCTCTACACCCAAGCGGCACCGTGGCACAGTGGTTAGTGCTGCTGCCTCACAGCATCAGAGACCCAGGTTCGGCTTCTGGCTTAGGTCACAGTCTGTGTGGAGTTTGCACATTCTCCCCGTGTCTGCATGGGTTTCCTCCGGGTGCTCCGGTTTCCTCCCACAGTCTGAAAGACATGCTGGTTAGGTGCAATTGGCCATGCTAAATTCTCCCTCAGTGTACCCCGAACAGACTAGGGGATTTTCTCAGTAACTTCATTGCAATGTTAATATAAGCCTTCTTGTGACAATAATAAATAAACTTACTTACTTAGTAATGACTGTAACGCTACATTCTGCACTCTCTCCTTTTCTTCTCCATGGATGGTATGCTTTGTCTGTATCGCGCGCAAGAAACAATACTTTACACTGTATACACGTGACAATAATCAAAACAAATCAAAAATACTGAGGGAATGAGATGCAGTCCTTTGGATATGTTAGGAAGATTAAAACCTTTAGGAATAACAGTAAGTCATTTAGCCTTTTGAGTTTGTTCAACCTCTTGGTTAAAATTATAGCCGATCTACACCTCAGCTCCATATCATTTAATATCTTTGAAACATATCTATCTCTGTCTTGAAAGCTTCAGTTGTCCCAGTATTCCGAACCTTCTGGGGGAGAAAGTTCTGCTACCCCGTGCGGGAAAAAGTACTTTATGATTTCCCGACTAAGTGGCCTTGGTATAATTAAGAAATTATATCCTGATATCTTGATCCTCCTCCTAAAGGGAATCGTTTCGCAATATCTCCCCTTTCAAATGCTTTAAACAACTTGATCTCATCACCTGGTATTCAAGGGAATGCAAAGTTTTTCAATCTGTCATAAATTGTAGAATCCCTACAGTGCAGAAGGAGGCCATTCGGCCCATCGAGTTTGCACCGCCCACAACCCCACCCAGGCCCCATCCCCATAACCCCACCCTAGCTAGCTTACTTGACACTAAGGGACAATTTAGAATGGCCAATCCACCTAACCTGCACATCTTTGGACTGTGCTAGGAAATTGGAGCACCCGCAGGAAACCCACGCAGACATGGGGAGACTGTGCAAACTCCACACAGATAGTGACCCAAGCCGGGAATCGAACCCAGGTCCCTGGCATTGTGAGGCAGCAGTGCTGACCACTGTGCCAACGTGCTGCCTGTCCTCATGATTTAATCCTTATCTTCATTCCATTCCCTCCAATGTCAATATATCCTTCCTGAGGTCCAGTGTCCAAACAGAATACAATACTCCAGATGGGGTCTGGAAGGACAGGGAAGAAGCCATTCTTAAGTTGTTGGTACATGTTTTCAGACTTCTGTATCTCTTTCCTGACAGAAGAAGGTGGAAGAGAGAATGTGCGGGGTGTGGGATCCTTGATTATGCTGGCTGCTTTGCCGAGGGTGGGAAGTGTAGACCGAGTCAATGGATGGGAGGCTGATTTGAGTGATGGATTGGGCTACATTCACAACCCTTTGTAGTTTCTTGTGGCTTTGGTCAGAGCAGGAGCCATACCAAACTGTGATTCAACCGGATAGGATGCCTTCTATGGTGCATCTGTAAAAACTGGTGAGTGTCATAGTGCACATGCCAAATTTCCTTAGTCTTCTGAGGAAGTAGTGGCATTGGTGGGTTTTCTTAGCTATAGCATCGTGTGGAGGTACCAGGATAGGTTGTTGGTGATCTGGACACTTAGAAACTTGAAGCTCCCGACCATTTTCACTTCAACCCCATTGATGCATGTCCTCCACTACTTTTCCAGATGTCGATGGCTATCTCCTTCATTTTGTTGACATTGAGGGAGAGATTATTGTCGTCACACCATTTCACCAGATCTCTTTCCTGTACTCTGTCTCATCATTGTTTGAGATCTGATCCACTAGTTGAAAGTCCTGAAAAAATCCCTTGGGAATACCATTTGTCGTGTTTCCTCAAATAGAGGATATCTTGTTGAGGAGGTTTTTAAAGAGAGCAAGAAGTTGTCCCGGTTAACATCGCTCTTCCATCTGAACAGACTGATTGCTTGTTTATTTGTTGTCTGTGAGAATTTTGCTGAACACAAATTAGCTGCTACATTTGCTTAAGAGTAACGTCACTTCAAAATTATGAGGGGGTGAAATTGGTGCATGCCGAACAGTATTGGGAATGATGGAATTGGTGTAAAACAGGCTATCGATGGGCAATGAGCCCAGTTTTACCCACAAAGATGTTGTTCAGAACTCCTGTATAATAATTGCACAGAAGAGTAATGTGGAAACTGCACTGCAGGCCAATACGCCCACCTATTGGTTAAACATCTCTGCACAGAGGGAGGACATTCACTCAATTGTACCTGTGCCAGTCTAGATCCACACTGAAATTGCCTACCCAAATTTAATCTCCTTACTCTTTCCCTATGCTTTTTACTGTTTATCTCATTCCCTCTTAATTGGTTCGATTTCCATAGCGAGATGTGGTACCGTATTATACATTCTGCATATGTTTTGATTCCAACCTTCCTTTCATGCTTTGAGTTATGTTTCTAATTTTAATACCTCTTTGCTACTGATTCATTCACCAGTGGACATGATCATTCTTTAATCCCTCAAAAGCTTTCAAAACCTTGGACACATCTATTTGATCCCCTTTCAGTGCTCTGATAAGTACTTTATCAACTGTTGCCTCTTTACAATAGCCCATCATCCCTGTAATATCGAGGGGAATTTTCCCATCCCGCCTGCCACGGGAATCATAGCGGGGGGGGGGGGAGACCATACAACGGTCTGTTGACCTCGGGCAGGATTTTCCGGTTTTTTAGGGCAAGCGCGGCTGGAAAATTCCACCCAAAATCTGAGTGAATCTGTACTGTGTGTCAACTGGGCAATCAAAGCTGCACACTGTGCTCTAACACATTGTACAGGTTCAACGGCTTGGATGTTCTGGTGCTGATTTTGAGTGGGTGGGTTGGTGGCAAGGTGTGACTAAGACGCATCCCCCTTCTCCAGCTATTTTAACTCTTGGGTCTCTTTAGAATGTGACCTGATTCAGTTACACAGTGGGAAATTTGCTCACTTTGTGAGTACAGTTTATAACTATCAGGAAAGAGTAAACAGGCTGCAAAGAAATGGTATAGCAGGAGCAAAGACAGTTCTTCCTCTTAAAATAGAGAAGGCTGATGGCTGAATAATAGAAGTCTTTAATATTATGAAAGGACCTGATAGGATAGATAAAGAGAACATGTTTCCACTATTAGGTGAAGAAAACTGGGACTCAAAAATATAAGATAGCTACTAATAGCACTGCTGCCACACAACGCCAGGGACCTGGGTTCGATTCCTGGCTTGAATCACTGTCTGTGTGGAGTTTGCACATTCTCCCCGGGTCTGCATGGGTTTCCTCTGGGTGCTCTGATTTCCCCCCACAGTCCGAAAGACTTGCTGGTTAGGTGTATATGCTAAATTCTCCCTCAGTGTACCCGAACAGGCGTCGGAGTGTGGCGACTAGGGGATTTTCACAGTAACTTAATTGCAGTGTTAACGTAAGCCTACTTGTGACACTAATAAATAAAAAATTTTTAAATATATCCAATAAGGAATTAAGGTAAACCTCTCTAACTATTTCCTCCTTTGAGAAACCCTTCAAACTTACGTCTTTGACCAAGCTTCAGTTCCGCTGACTTAATAACTCCTTATGTTGCTTGAGTCAAATTTGACTATGCTCCTGTGAAGCACGTTTGGAATATTTTACTATGTGAGCGGCGCTATATAAATGCAGTTACTTGTTTTTTAAAAATTCATTCATGGAACATGGGCGTCGCTGGCTGACAAGCATTTATTGCCCATCCCTAGTTGCCCCTTGGAGGGCAGTTGAGAGTCAACCATATTGGGGAGGTGACGGCCTAGTGGTATTATCGCTAGACCATTAATCCAGAAACTCAGCTAATGTCCTGGGGACCCGAGTTCCAATCCCACCACAGCAGATGGTGGAATTTAAATTTTTTTTAAAATCTGGAATTAAGAATCTACTGGTGACCATGAAACCATTGCCGATTGTCGGAAAAACCCATCTGGTTCACTAATGTCCTTTAGGGAAGGAAATGTGCTGTCCTTACTCGATCTGGCCTACATGTGACTCCATAGCCACAGTAATGTGGTTGACTCTTTACTGCCCTCCAAGGGCAACTAGGGATGGGCAATAAATGCCAACCAGCGACACCCATGTCCCACGAATGAATAAAAAAAAACATTGCTGTGGCTCTGGAGGCAATGCTGGTGATATCTCTCCAGGGGATTTGAGGTTTCTGCTATACACTGTCCATGTTTCTAATGTATACAGGAGGGCAGGGACCACGGCTGCTCTGTAGACCATGAGCTTAGTGTTGGGTTTGAAATCTCAGTCTTCAAACACTCTGTTCCTCAGGCATCCGAAGACTGCACTGGTGCATTGGAGTTGATGCTGGATTTCATTGTCAATATCTGCCCACACCGAGAGGAGACTCCCAAAATATGGGAAATGATTCACACTGTCCAGGGACTCACCATGGATCTTGATGGTTGGGGGGCAGTTTTGTGTGGCAGGAACGGGCTGGTAGAGAACCTTTGTTTTCCGGATGTTTAGTCTGAGCCCATTCTTTAAGTTTTTTTTAGTGCCACAAGTAGGCTTACATTAACACTGCAATGAAGTTACTGCAAAAATCCCCTAGTCGCCACACTCCTGCGCCTGTTCAGGGTCCACTGAGGGAGAATTTAGCATGGCCAATGCACCTAACCAGCACATCATTTGGACTGTGGGAAGAAACCGAAGCAGCCAGAGGAAACCCATGCAGACACGGGGAGAACGTGCAGACTCCGCACAGACAGTGATCCAAGCTGGGAATTGAACCCGGGTCCCAGGTGCTGTGAGGCAACAGTGCTAACCACTGTGCCAGCCAGCAAAAATACTTCTCACAAGTTGTTTTCCTTCCTATCTTTGCATCTTGTTCAAAATTGATTATATTACACATGGTCCATTCATTTAAGTCATTAACGTAGATCATAAATAGACGAGACCGCAAAACTGATCGTTCTGGCACTCCGTTAGTTACCATTTGTGAACCTGAAAATTAGCTATTTATCCTGACTCTTTGTACTGTTAGCCAATCTTTTCTCTATGCTAATATATAATCCACAACATCATACACTTGTATAGAAAGATAAAATGCAGCAGATGCTGGAACTCTGAAAGAAAAGTAGAGAATGTTGGAAAAGCTCATCAGGTCTGGCAGCATCTGTGGAGAGAGATACAGAATTCAAGTTTCGAGTTGAATAGGACCGTACTTCAGAACATACGCTCTTTTCATTGACCTTTTATGTCGAATGCCTTTTAGAAATTGAAATACAGTGCATTTGCAGACTCCCCTTTTATTGCCTTTGCAAAGAACTCCTAATAGATTTCTCAAGCACGATTTTCCTTTCACAAAACCATGTTGACTCTGCCTGATGGTATTATGATTTTCTACTTGCCCTGCTACCACCTCTTGAATAATGGATTCTAGTATTTTTCCATTGACAGACGTTAGGTTACCTGGTCTATAATTTCCTGCTTTCTGTCTCCCTCCGTTCTTGTACAGAGATGGTACATATGCAGTTTTCCAATCCACCTGCACCTTTCCTGAGTTTACCAACTCTCTGAGCCCTATGCGGTATTCTTGCAGTGGCTTGTGGAAAGCTGGTGGAAGGAAGGCTTGCGTCACTCACGCAGGGTCCCTTGAGGTGTTTGTGGCCAGTGATTTGTATATCAGTGAAATGGAACCGCTTCCTGTTGACCGGAGCATTCAGTTCCCTGATAGTTAAATGAGTACAAGCTGTGATTATCACGGACACCAGCAAAGTTGGCCACTAGAGCTTCTTCATTCCAACTGTTGGAATCCATTCAATATGTTAGTTTTCCCTGGCAAGTGGGGGGCACTGGTGACTGTGTAGACAAGGAAATGCAGAGGATGGCCCCTCTAGCAGCCTGGAAGACGCCTATGGGGAAGAAGTTAAGGGTGGTGGGTGGCACGTGGTTGATCGCTGCTGGAATCCATAGGAGCCAATACAAAGTACATGAGGTTTTGCACTGTAGATTTTCCAAGTCAAGTTTTAGTAATGTCCTCAACTGTGACTGTTCAAATAAAAGTGGGGCCTATTTTCGGATCAGTGGGTGTAAAAGTTCTTTTGGCAGGAACTATTTCCTTTTATCCTTTGGGTCTTGATTTTTATAAATATAATCACAGGGGTGGCCTGTCTTGTGCCAGTAGAAAAACAGTGTCCTTGTTTTCTTTTGCTTTTTACGATATTTCAGGAAAATTGTTGTTGCAATAAAACATTTTCTTTTTGCACAGTTGGTTGCAAGACGGTGGAGTACGCTGGTGACTGAAGTGGAGGCCCTTGTCAACATTTAAGAATGGGTGGTTTAAGGAGAACGAGGAAACATTGGGAACAGCGTGAGCACATGGGCTAATGCATGAGCGCAGGAATAAACAACAACAGAGGATGGTTAGACTAAATGGCCACATCATAGACTAAATGGCCCATATTGTGATTTCCGCGTAATTGGTATGTATTAGTCCAACTTCGCATCAGTGGAACAGCTTCCACTAAAGTTGCTTGACATTTAACTGTATATAATTGCTAAGGCTTCTCAAGCCCACAAGCATGGCAGGATAATAATATTCCAATGCCATATGGCTTTTCCAGGAGAAAATGTCAAACCGAAATGGGATTCCGAGCAGCGAACTAACTACTCAGGAAAAAGCATCTGTTTCCCATTTCAATTAATTGGAGGTACAGCTAGCCCCTCCAACCTCTGCATGTGAACATAATGTTGTAGAAAATTTGTTCCTTTTCATGTAACCCTTGTTTACAGTGAAATGGAAATAGCTGATCGCTAAAGTCATGCTGTGATTCTTTGTTGATTCGCCCTGGGACACAGCGGTGCAATTAGAATTCAGCTGCTTTGCAAGTTCAATGAAGACGAGCCGTTTAACTGATTAACAATCGCCCTGTGTTCGACTACCTGTCTCTCACCCCCCTCGAGCATAACAACCAATGTTAGTCACGAGATCTGCGGCTTCAGCTGCTTGCCTTCCCTACAGAGGCCGAGCATTGTAATTAAATGCTGGCCGCCCACCAGAATAACAATTAAGCGATCACTGTACAAGTACAAGTCCAGTAAGTGTCAGCGTTGTCTCTGAGCCAATTTAGTTTCTCACCTAATGTCTACAGATGCCTCAGGAGCCTTTGGAAAAGAAGTGGGAATCCCAGGGATTGGCACAGGTTTCAATTGGAACTCTATCACTGCCACCTGGTTGAAATTAGTTAACTCTACGTGGATAAAGGATTTAAATTTGAATTGTACTGTACAGTTTCGCAGTGTATAGTTATTGTCCTTAGTCTTTATATTCTGCAGGGGTCGGTGGCGGTGGGGGAGCAGGAAGAAATTTGGTAAGAGCAGTGCTGCGCAAACAAATCTCTCCCCGTGTGTGTGTGTTGCATTCTTAATAGGAGACCCCTGATCTGCTGCTGAAACGCTCATCAAGCTCTAGTTACCTCCAGACTTCATTATTCCATTTGTTCTGCTAACCTGTCACCCATTTTCCACCCTTCGTAAACCTGAGGCTGAATTTTCCCTTCCCGCCTGTCACAGGAATCGTAGCAGGCCGGGGGGGTGGGGGGGAGACACACGCAGACACACGCAGACACACGCAGACACAAGGAGAACATGCAAACTCCACACAGGCAGTGATCCAAGCCAGGAATCGAACCCAGGTCCCTGGCGCTGTGAGGCAGCAGTGCTAACCACTGTGCCACCGTGCTGCCCATAAATACCTCTGCAGTCTTACCTCTGTAATCTCCTTCAGCCCTGCAATCTCCTAGAAATCTACATTCCTTCAAGGCAGAACTTCTGCACATTCCTGATTTCCTTCATCCACAATTGGTGCCCATGCCTTTAACAATCTAGGCATTAGCTTCTACAATTCCCACTCCACCTCCCTCTCCTCCTCCACTGGACTAGTAATCCAGAGACCCAGGTTGATGTTCTGGGGATGTGAGTTTAAATCCTACCAAGGCATCTGGGGAAATTTCAATTCAATTCATAAAATCTGTCATATAAAGATAGTCTCAGTCAGAGTGACCCTGGAACTATCAATGATTGTCATAAAAACACATTTGCCTCAGTACTGTCCTTCAAGGAAGGAAATCTGCCTTCTTTGCCTGGTCTGACCTACAAGTGTGCTTGACTCTTAAATGCCTTCTGATATGGCTAACCAAGCTACTCAGTTCAAGGGCAATTAGGGATGAGTAACACATGCTGGCCTTGTCAGTAACATCCACATCCCATGAAAGAATAAATAAAGAAAAAGACCATTCTTAACCCTTACCTCTTTGATGGACTCATTGCCTAGTTTTCCTTTGCTTAGTGTCACTCTTTGACAGATTATGCTCCTGTGAAGCATCTTGATATGTATTCTTATGCCAAAAGTGCTAAATAAATGCAAAGTGTCATTATTGATGTGTGGCATCTCAGTGTGGCACAGTGGTTAGCACTGCTGCCTCTCAGCTCCAGACACCTGGGTTCAATTCCCGGCTTGGGTCATTGTCTGTGTGGAGTCTGCACGTTCTCCCCATGTCTACATGAAGTTTCCTCCGGGTGCTCCAGTTTCCTCCCACACTCCAAAGATGTGCGGGTTAGATGGATTGGCCATGCTAAATTGCCCCTTATTGTCCCGGGACGTGCAGGTTAGAGGGATTAGTGGGGTAAATATTTGGGGTTATGGGGATAGGGCCTGGATGGGATTGTTGTTGGTGGAGGCTTGATGGGCCGAATGGCCTCCTTCTGCACTGTAGGGATTCTGTGATTCTATCTTGTTCTCTCGTGTTTAGTTTATATTCTAAACCCAGCAAGGTTTGGCTCATAAATATTTAGAACCCAGAAATGAGACTGATTTGCTTTTTATGTGAATTGATGGAGAGGCTCCACTTCGAGAATATCTTGCTCTCAAAATTCTGTTTTGGAGCCAAGGTGCCTGTTACAGATGTGCTACCTACTGGAGTCTGCAACGTGAGTATTCAATCATTCTTTTTGCCTGCACACAGAGTGTTGAAAAGCTTTCCATAATACTGCTCAGTGGCAATGATGCTGCTTTTAAACGCAGGAAAGTTAATTGAATGCGACACACTTGTTGACAGTACAGTCCTGTTGTACAGCTTTGAAGACCATCTCCTGATAAATGTAACTGCTCCTGCCACATTTATCATACGTGAATAGGTCCAGAGTAAGAGGTTTATTTGAGCTTTGCAAGAAAGTTCATGGAAACTCCCCCCCCCCCCCCCCCCCCCCGACACCCCCCATGCTCACTATTAAAGTTGCAGAAGGGGATTAAATTCAATGTCCCCTGGAACTGGCATAAGGATCGTGATGTGCGATGATTCCACGCAATTAACGGCAACACAGACAGCACACCAACATCATGCTGCGTGTTGTCCATTGGCTGAATGCCTGGGCAGGGTGAGGCAATATTGTGAGTGGCTAGTACCAATTAAAGCCAGTCAAATGTTAAAGCTAACCTGCACCTCTTGGTGCCGAGGTGCACAGTGACAGGAAGTGAATCTGACAGCATTGATGACGCGGGTTCGATTCACAGCTTGGGTCACTGTCTGTGCAGAGTCTGCACGTTCTCCCGTGTCTATGTGGGTTTCCTCCGGGTGCTCCAGTTTCCTCCCACAGTCCGAAAGATGTGCTGGTTAGATGCATCGGCCATGCTAAATTCTCCCTCAGTGTACCCGAACAGGCGCAGAGTATGGCGACCAGGGGATTTTCACAGTAGCTTCATTGCAGTGTAAGCCTACTCGTAACACTAATAAATAAACTTTAAACTTAAACTTGAAGATTAATACCACATGGGAGAGAAAGAGATTCCTTCTTTTCATCTTATTCATCCATTTTTATTACGTTGTATCCTTGTTTTGATTTTTCCACCTCTGATCCGGCTCTCCATCTTGTCTTCCAACATTTTCCAGTATTTTCTGTTTTTGTTTGGGTGTGAAGGAGAGAGAGAGCTCCAGGTTTCTTGAGGCTGCACTGGAAGTGTTGGAAAAGGAGATGGTAGAGATGTCCTTCAAATTCAGACCAGGAGGCCCTCCAGAGGCACATGCCCAGATCGTCGCAGATGTCAATACCCATGGTCCAAGGAGTTCAATGACCTCACACAAGTGGTCAAGGCCAGGAAGGAGTCAGACGCATGGAAGTTCATCACCATAGTTACCTTGCAGCCACTGGCAACACTGTCCTTGACGGGTTCTAAGATTGCAGTTGTGGCTGCAACAGGTGATAGGTTTGACCGCGCGGGCTGTGGGGTTGAAGCTCAGATGGCTCACCAAGAATCAAAATAATTCTTTTCGAGGGTTCTCTTTGAAAATTAAAAACAGCCGAGATTAGTTTTGTGAAGGATCAGTTTTGCATTTTTTGGGGGCTGTTTCCTGGTTCTCGGGGAATCCTTTGTCACTTTCACATGAAGGGTTTACGATCCTATTCTTCCTTCGTGGCTCAGTATTTTCTCTCAAATTTGGATTCGAAATATGATTCCCAATTTGTAATAATAAACAAAGCTCAGATTCATCTCAAATTCCCAAGATTTGATGCAATGAAATGAAATCAGACAGGCATAAGAAGCAGTTTATGCAACTTTGTGACAGACCAGATGAATGACTGCATGGTTGCTCATGGTAATGTGCCCCACATCTCCTGGGACCCCAGCTTTATATTGCTCATGGAAGATTGAGTCAATGGCAAGCTGCAGGATATAGGATTTAGGAAATGGAATATCACACAGTCGCAGATGGTTACAGCAAAGGAGAAGGCCATTCGGCCCATGGTGTCTGTGCTGGCTTTCCGAAGGAACACTTCACCTCGTGCCACTCCCTCACCTTCTCCCTGCAGCCCTGCACTTCTTTCATTTTCAGATAATAATTCAATTCCCTTTTCAATAGCTTGATTGAGCTGACCCCCACTACAGCCCCAGGCAGCTCATTTCAGATCCTAACCACGCGTTGCCTGAAAAAGCTTTTCCTCCATGTCGCCATTGCTTCTTTTGCCAATTATCTTAAATCTGTGTCCTCTGGTTCTCAATCCTTCCACTGGCAAGAATATTTTCTCCATCTGCTCTACCCTGATCCCTCATGATCTGAGTTCCTCCATCAAATCTCCTCCCAACTTTCTCTTTTCCAAGGAATACAGTCCCAATTTCTCCAGTCTTTCTGCATATCTGAAGTTCCGCAACACTGGAATGATTCTCGTGCAATTTGTCTGCACTCTCTCATACTCTCCCCATAGTGTGGTACCTAGAACTAGACAGTAATCTAGTTGACACCAGACCAGTGTTTTATTTTTACAAGTTTAGCAGAACCTTGTGTATGTATGCTATACCTCTGGCAATGAAGTCTAGGATGCTGTATGCTTTATTCAATGCTCTGTCAACCTGCCTTGTCACCCTCAATGATTTGCGCACATGCGCACCCGGCTTGCTCCTGGATCTGGACAAATTGACCATTTACAGGTCCAGGCAGTGAGAGGTCAAGGGGATCGTCCAACCCAACTGCCTATCCCTCTAGTGCAGCTATGCTTGCGGCTGGGTGGCCTTGGAAAGTGCAGCATCCACTGGAACACCGCAATCTGATTGTAGTGTGCATTTACATATTGTAATATTGACTGCATCAGTTTCCCAGACCTGATTAAAATCATGAAGATTTTTTCATAGGATCATAGAATCCCTACAGTGCAGAAGGAGGATGTTCGGCCCATCGAGTCTTCACCAACCACAATCCCACCCTGGCCCTATTCCCGTAACCCCACATATTTACCCTGCTAATCACCCTGACACTAGGGTTAATTTAGCATGGTCAATCAACCTAACCCACATTGGACTGTGGGAAGAAACCGGAGCACCCGGAGGAAATCCACGCAGACATGGGGAGAATGTGCAAACTCCACACAGACAGTGACTCGAGGCCAGAATTGAACCCGGATCCCTGGCGTTGTGAGGCCGCGGTGCTAACAACTGTGCCACCGTGCCGCCCAAAGATCGAGCAAATCATAGAATCGTCACAGAATCTATGGCATGGAGACAGGTCCTTCAGCCCAAACTGGTCCATGCCGACCAAAATTGCATCTAAGCTAACCCCATTTGCCTGCATTTGGCCCATATCCCTCTAAACCTTTCCTATCCATGTATCTGTCCAAATGCCTTTTAAATGTTGTCAATGTCCCTGCCTCAACTACTTCCTCTGGCAGCTCATTCCACACAAGTACCACCCAAAAGTTGCTCCTCAGGTTCCCATTAATTGTTTCTCCTCTTAACTTAAACCTATGCCCTCTAGTTCTTGATTCCCCAACTCTGGGAAAAAGACTGAGTGCATTCATCCTATCCATACCTCTCATGATCTTATACACCTCTATAAGATTACCCCTCAGTCTCCTACACTCCAAAGGAAAAAGTCCTAGCCTGTCCAATCTCTCCCTATAATTCAGCCCCTTGAGTTCTGGCGGCATCCTTGTAAATATTTTCTGCACTCTCCCCAGTTTAATAACATCTTTCCTATAGCATGGCGACCAAAACTGAACACAATACTCCAGGTGCGGTCTCACCAACATCCTGTTCAACTGCAATATAACTTCCTAACTTCTGTACTCCATGCCCTGACTGATGAAGGCCAGCATGCCAAAAGCCTTCTTCACTGCCCTATCTACTGTGACTCCATCTTTAGAGAACCGTGCACCTGAACTCTAAGATCCCTCTGTTCCACGATACTCCCTAAGGTCCTACCATTCACCGTGAAATTTGATTTGACTTTCCAAAATACAACACTTCACACTTATCTGTGTTGAACACCAGAAATAAAGAGAAATTGTTTTCATTGGCATGAAAGTCTGTCACCAGAAGACACAGCTTTAAGATCATTTGAAAAACAATGTAAATGACATGAGAAAAGAAAGATGACACAATTTATGATCTCGAAGGGTGGTAGAAGTAGAAAAGGATGTTTGGCAAATATTTGAAAAGAAACAAAATTTTCAGGTCAATAAGGAATTGATATGTGTGTAGGATTAATTAGCTCTTTTAAAGAGATAGAACAGATAAGATGGGCCAAATGGCTGCATTCTGAGCATTATCAGTCTATGAGGCTCTTTCTTACCTCAACGTATCTAACCCATTTCTTCAGCACATTTGTGAAATGCTATCATTTTCCACTGGGGAGATTGAATGATAGACTTGTTGGTCTTTATTTTAACCTATAATCTCTGATGAGAAAGGTGTTGATTGGAACATTTTATATTCACCTGTCCAATCAGAAAATACTTAGCTGAATATAGAGTCCCTATAATGCATCGAGTCTGCACTGACTCTCCGACAGAGCATCCCACCCAGGTCCTATCCCCCTAGCCCCGTGTATTTACCAATAATCCCCCTAATTTGCACATCTTTGGACACTAAAGGGCAATTTAGCATGGCCAATCCATCTAACCTGCACATCTTTGGACTGTAGGAGGAAACCGGAGCACCCGGACGAAATTCTTGCAGACAAAGGGAGTATATGCAAACTCCACACAGTCACCCAAGGCTGGGATTGAGCCCAGGTCCCTGGCACTGTGAGGCAGCAGTGCTAACCACTGTGCCACTGTGCTGCCCTTCGTTTTCACTTGATTCCTTCTCCAACTTGGCTATATATGACAGGTATGTCATTATCACCATTCCCCTAGTCCACACGTTGGCACACTAGATGTCAACATCTGACATCCCAATACCAACATTTACTTTTTGAAGGGAATAGTTTAATAAGTTATTTTTGCCTCGCCACCTCCCCTGCTCGCTGTCTCTCCTGCTAACCACTGTCCTCTTCGTCTCCCTCGCTCGTCGCCTCCGCCGCTCGCCGCCGTGGTGCCTCTCCATCTCACTCGATCACTGCCTGCCTCAGATGGCAATTTGGAGAGTCATGGAGGGGGAGGCGGTGAGTGGGAGAAGTGGGGAGGGAGGATGCAAGCAGGAAAGCTGAGGAGGGAGGTGGCAAATGGGAGAGATGGCAAAGAATGAATTAAGAGGGAGAGACAGTGCATAGAGGAGCAGAATAAATCACTGCCAAAAGTACTGCACTAGTTGAAGTTCAAATACAACAGGAAGAACTCACATTTATGTAACAATGTTAATGGGCCCAGGATGGTTCAAAGTTGATTACTGACAATGAAGTACTTTTCTGCTGTGGACTGACTTATGATATGGGAACTATTTGCCTGCCATCAGCATAAGCAGCATGTGATAGCCAGAGCTAAGTGATCACACAACAAATGGATTAGATCTAAATTCCACAGTCCTCCCACATCCAGTCAGGAATGATGGTGGACAATTAAACAACGAACCTCAGGAGGAGGCACCACAAATATCCCGGTCCTCAATAATGGGGCAGGCCAACACGTCAGTGCAGAAGACAAGGCTGAAGCATTCGCAACAATCCTCAGCCAGAGGTAATAAATGGATGATCCGTCTCAGCCTCCTTCGGAGGTCCTCAGCATCACAGATGTCAACATTCAGTCAATTCAATTCACTCCACGTGATATCAAGAAATGGTTGAAGCCACTGGATGCTGCAAAGGCTATGGGCCCTGACAACATTACAGCAATGGGGCTGAAGACTTGTGCTCCAGAACTTGCTGCAATCCTAGCCAAGTTGTTCCTGTGCAGCTACAACCAGTAATATGGAAAATTGCCAAGGTATGTCCTGTCCACAAAAAGCAGGACAAATCCAATCCGGCCAATTACCGTCCCATCAGTCAAGTCTCGATCAGTAAAGTGATGGAAAGTTTTGTATCAAGCGGCACTGGAATTGCAATAACCTGCTCACTAATGCTCAGTTTACATAGAAACATAGAAAATAGGAGCAGGAAGAGGCCATTTGGCCCTTCGAGCCTGCTCCGCCATTCATTACGATCATGGCTGATCATCCAACTCAATGGCCTAATCATGCTTTTTCCCCATAACCTTTGATCCCATTCGCCCCAAGTGCTATATCCAGCCGCCTCTTGAATACATTCAATGTTTTGGCATCAACTTCTTCCTGTGATAATGAATTCTACAGGCTCACCACGTTTTTGGGTGAAGAAATGTCTCCTCACCTCTGTCCTAAATGATCTACCCTGAATCCTCAGACTGTGACCCCTGGTACCGGACACACCTACTGTTAGAATTTTATAAGTCTCTATGAGATCCCCCCTCATTCATCTAAACTCTAGCGAAAACAATCCTAACCTAGTCAATCTCTCCTCATACATCATACTTTTATACAGTGCACCAATGAAGCACCCAGACTGTGATCAAATAGAAATCACTGAACTGATGAAAACATCTCCTGTGTGAATAGTTTAGGGTCCACCAAGGTCACTCAGCTTCTGACCTCATTACAGCCTTGGTTCACACATGGACAAAAGAGCTGAACTCAAGAGCTGAGGTGGGGGTGACAGCTCTTGATATCAAGGCAGCATTTGACCCACTGTGGCACCAAGGAGGCCTAGCAAAATTATAGTAAATGGGGACCAGGGGGAAAGCTCTCTACTAGTTGAAGTCTTACCCAGCAGAAAGCAAGATGGTTGTGGTTGTTAGAGGTCAATAAACTCAGCTCCAGGATATCACTACAAGAATTCCTCAGGCCCAATTATCTTCGGCAGCTTCACAAAGGACCTTCCATCACAAGATCAGAAGTGGGGAAGTTCACTGATGATTTCACAATGTTCAGCACCATTCATGACTCCATCAGATACCAAGACCTGGACAATACTGAGGTTTGGGCTCATAAGTGCCAAGTAACATTCACACCACACAAGTGCCAGGCAATGACCATCTCCAACAAGAGAGAATCTAACCATTCCCTCCTTGACGTACAATGGCTTTGCCATTGCTGAAATCCCCACATCAACATACTGGGGGTTACCATCAGAAACTGAACGGGACTAGCCACGTGAATACGATGGTTGCAGGAGCAGACTAGAGGTTAGGGATTCAGCCGTGAGTAACTCATCTGACTCCCCAAAGCCTGCCCACAAGGCACAAGTCAGGAGTGTGATGGAATACTCCCCACTTGCCTGGATGGGTGCAGCTCCAACAACACTCAAGGCGTTTGACACCATCCAGGACAAAGCAGCCCGCTTGATTGGCATCCACAAACAGACCCTTCTTCCACCGTCGACAAACAGTGGCAGCAGTGTATACCATCTACAAGTTGCACTGCAGCAATTCACTAAAGGCTCCATAGGCAGCAACTTCCAAACCTGGTTCACAACCACCTTCTCAAGGGCAATGAGGGGTGGGCATTGAAAGTTCTGGCCTCGCCAGCAACAACCACATCCTGTGAAAGAATAAAAACAAAGTCCCACAAACAGTAATGAAATAAGACCATGATATTTGTTTGGGATAAATATTAGGTCAAAATACCAAGGATAACTACTGTTCTTCTATGAAATACTATGATAGGATCTTGTAACCTACCTAAAAGAATGACTTTCATAAAACTACTCTAATTCTCAATAAGCGATCATGCTAAAAATCCACAGAATGTCATGAAAATGTCTGGAATGTAATAGTTTCAGTGTTAAAATGGATATGCTATTATTTGTGTTTGTCTGCGTCTCGTTCTGTTTATGTGTTTGGTGCTGTAATGTAACTATTTTTATCAACATCCTGGTATCAAGGCAAAATTTAATCAAAAAATCTTATGGCGATAAATTTAGTCAGACATGTGTTAGCCATATGTTTGTCTAGAACACGTCTGATAAATACTTGCCGAGACCCCGGCCCATATTTGCTTATTTATGTCCAGATTTTCAATTAGGAAACACATAATTTACAGTGCGAATCGATTCAATCAAATTGTGCAAAAATGTAATTCACCCCCTGTATTTATTGGAAATATCCAGTGAAGCTCACTGCGGGGCTGATCATCCAGGCACTCCACATGAAAGGTAAAGTTCTGTAAAGTAATATTTGCAACGAGTGAAATTTAATATTTATGGAGCTATTAAATGTCACTAACTTTAATTACTGCTGATTATATTTGAACATGCCTTCTTGATGTTATCTTTGGAAATTTGTACAAGCACCAAATGCAGGATTAGGATTTGTAAACAATATGTTAATGGATTTTTTCTATTAGGCAGAGAGCCAAGGTTAACGCAGATGGAGTCATAGGCTCACAAAAGCAATTTGCACAAAGTAGGGCACTTGTATTTATATCTATCTCTTTGACCATGTTTTGGTCATCCCTCCAAGTTTCTCCTTATTTGACTCAGCATGAAATTTTGTTTGATAACACACTTGTGGAGCACCTTGTTATAACTCAGATCAGGAACTCCAAACTGTTCTATGAAGTCTGCCGGGCTCATAAGTTTTGCACCTTGAATTTGGCTAGGGTTTCATAAGTTCATGAGTTCATAAGATATAGGAGCAGAATTAGGCCATTCGGCCCATCGAGCCCACTCCGCCATTCGATCATGGCTGATATGCTCCTCATCCCCATTTTCCTGCCTTCTCCCCATAACCCGTCAACCCGTTACCAATTAAAAATCTGTCTAACTCCTCCTTAAATTTACTCACTGTCCCAGCATCCACCGCACTTTGGGGTAGCGAATTCCACAGATTCACAACCCTTTGGGAGAAGTAGTTTCTCCTCAACTCTTATCCTAAGACTGTGACCTCTCATCCTAGAATGCCCCACAAGAGGAAGCATCACTTCAGGTATGATTAAAATGACCCACTCGGGACCTTTTATCTAACAGAGTTTATTTAAGAATATACTGAACATGTGTGGAAAGAAAATTAGCAATAACTTTTATCAATTACAAACAAAACAAAACAACCATGATAATGTATAACCCTGAACAAATATATCTAAAATGTTTCAATCAAACAAATCTTCCCATAGACAAAACCCTTTCCACAGGTTTAACACAGCAAGGACTAATGCTCACGTGATAGAACAAAGAACAGCACAGGAAGAGGCCCTTCAGCCCTCCAAGTTTGCACCAAGCACGTTGTCCTATCTAGACCAACCGCTAACATCCCTCTCTGCCCCACCTGTTCATGTGTCTATCCAGATGAGTCCTAAATGTCACTAACCCGTCTGTCTCAACCTCTTCACTTGGCAGTGCATTCCAGGCCCCCACCACCCTCTGTGTAAAAAAAACTTCCCCTGCACATCTCCACTGAACCTTTCCCCCCTTACCTTGAACTTGTGCCCCCTTGTAATTGTCATTTCTGCCCTGGGAAAAAGCTTCCAACTGTTCACCCTAACTATACCTCTCATAATTTTATAAACTTCTATCAGGTCGGTCATCAGCCTCTGTCTTTCCAGGGAGAGCAATCCCAGTTTATTCAATCTCTCCTCATAGTTGATGCCCTCCAAACCAGGCAACATCCTGGTAAACCTTTTCTGTGCCCTCTCCAAAGCCTCCATGTCCTTCTGGTAGTGTGGTGACCAGAACTGGACGCAGTATTCCAAATACTGGAGTTGAGTCCTCTGGATGGAGAATTGAAACCCTGACTTCTCAGCCATGTAAGTTCTAGCAGCCCTCTGGATGCACCCAGAACAGTTTGGAGACAGAACAGCTTCCCAGAACGCCAGGAAGACTCTGGTCAAACTACCAATGGCAGATTTTCTACTCCAGCTAACCAGCAGAATTTCCAAAACCACAGAGAGAGAGAGAGAGAAACGCTTCTTTTCAGCTTGATGTCCCTTCTAAAACTAAACTGCTGCCAGCCAAACAGAAACTGTTAGGAAGGAAAGAAAACTGTCCAGAACACATGACCTGCCAACCAGTCTTCCTCCAAACAATGCAGGTTCATAAAAAATCCCAGGGTAAAAATAAACAACCCCATTTAAACCATTGAAGTAGCAAGGACTTCTAAGAGAGCCCAGCAACAATGAGAGCTGAGGCTGTGAGAGCTGCAGAGAACATGATTTTAAAAAAAACAATCTCTTAAAGGTACACTAACATTACAATCTTGAGACATCTTGCCTCATTTAAAAGGCTATATAATGCAAGTTGTTGTTGTGCATATCAGAGAGTCGGTGCAGACTCGATGGGCCGAATGGTCTCCTTCCACACTGCTCAATGCGGACGTAGAATGCATTGAGCTCACCAGAGAGGCGTGCATTGGAGCCGGCGATTTTACATGCTTTCACCTTGTTATATCTTGCAGACCTTTCCATAGTCGGCAGGGATCCGTGTGACTAAGCAATTCATTCACCAGGGTCAATGGGAGGAGGCCCTACGCCAACAGTGTATGTTCTATGACATCATTGTATATTATTATTGTATCAATGTTGTAGGCAGAGTTCATTGCCCCTCTGGTGGCAGATTGGAGGCAGGTGGGGGTCATTTAACCAGGGGGTGGGGTTGGGACATCCAATTGGTGGAGTCTTAGCCCCTCCGCCCAATTAAGGTGGGAAGGCTAATCAGGCCACTCACCATCCTGACTTGCAAATATGTCACCATTTCTTCACTGTCACTGGTTCAAAATCCAGGAACTCCCTCCCTAACCGCACTGTGAGTGTATCTACACCACATTGACAGCAGCGGTCCGAGAAGGCGGCTCACTACAACCTTCTCAAGAGTAGTTAGGGAATGACAGCAAATTGTCACTGACTGGCATATATCTTGAAAGAACTAAAAATGCTAATTGTGGCCCTGAGGTGGAAAATTAAAGTTAGGAGCTATATCCCACCACTGATGGCATTCTACCCATGGTGGATGGGGGAGTCGCTAGGTGGGAACCAGAAAATGCAAAATTGTAGGCTTCTTGTGGTGGGAGTTGGAGGGGCTCCTTGTGGAAAGGCATTCAGCGCCTGATTTGCAGGACCAGATATTGGGAAGAGAGGTGGACACCCTTCCCTTACTTTGGATCCCCTCTCCATCCTATCCAGTGATCCTCTCCGCATGATCCCGATACTTCACTCATTCACTGTTGGCATAGGGCCTCCTCTCATTGATGCTGGGACTCTGGTGAATGAATTGCTAGGCACATGGACCCCTGCCAACTATGGCAAGGTCTGCAAGACATAACAGGCTACAAGATGAAGGCATGTAAAATCGCCGGCTCCAACGCACCCCTCCCTGATGAGCCCAATGCATTCTATGCCCGCTTTGAGCAAGAGGTCAGCAAGAGCATGCCCTCCACCCTGGAAGCCTCAGATGAACCTGTATCTGAGGTCACCATTGCAGATGTCAGAGCAGCTTTCTCTAAGGTCAACCCATGGAAAGCAACTGGCCCGGATGGGTTATCCGGACGAGCATTCAGATCCTGTATGGATCAGCTGGTGGGAGTATTCGCAGACATCTTCAATCTCTCTTCATAACAATCGGAGGTCCCTATCTGCTTCAAGAAGATGACCATCATCCCAAAGAGTGATGATCCTGTGGAATTCATTATCATAGGAAGTAGTTGATGCCAAAACATTGAATGTATTCACGAGGCAGCTGGATATAGCACTTGGGGCGAATGGGATCTAAGGTTATGGGGAAAAAGCAGATTAGGCTATTGAGTTGGATGATCAGCATGATCGTAATGAGTGGCGAGCAGGCTCACAGGCCTGTAATTTCCCGGATTATCTCTTCTGTCCTTCTTAAACAGAGGAACAATATTAGCTACTCTCCAATCTTCTGGTACCTCGCCCGTAGCTAAAGAGGATATAAAGATTTTGGCCAAGACCTCAGCAATTTCTTCCCTCGCCTCTCTCAGTATTCTGGGATAGACTCTATCTGGCCCTGGGGACTTGTCCACCTTAATGTTTTCAAAACCTCCAATACCTCCTCCCTTTTTATCTCAACATGTCCTAGAATGTCAGCATTCTCCTTTCTACACTCACCATCCACCATATCCTTCTTCTTTGGCCATTTAAATCACCAGCTGCATTCACTGAAGTGAGATTTTGGAAGATCAGCAGTGTGAAACCTGGAGTTTGCAGATTAGAACATGTAAGAGGAGGTCTGAATTTGTGGAATCATTTGAATAGCCAGGGTACCCCTTTGGATAGGATCCCAGGTCACCTTTGGGAGAAGTAAAACATCCTTTGGGAGGGGTAAGGCATGCTTTTGGATTTTTAGAATTAAACATGATTATAAGCTTTTTATGCACAAACTCATTAGAACTGTCAAGGAACTGTCCAGCTGTCAAAGAAGTGTCAAAGCTGTCAAGGAAGTGCCCGAGGATACTCAATGAGCTGGCATGGAGAGGATAAGGGTAAAGGGTGGTGGGTGGGGGGGGCATGGGGGTGTGAAGAGTTGGCCATAGGATGGGTAGGGAGCATGGGTTGGCATAGGTTAGCATGGATGGGGCATCGGGAATGTGTTGGGGTGAAGTGGGGGGGGGGGGAGAGTGGTGAGAGCTGGAGTGCTTTTTGTTTCTAACCTTTTCCTTTATTTATTTAAACACAGTATCGGAACAAAGAGGCAGGTCTTTCGCTCAGCACGCAGTCCCATTCCCGATTCTGTGTACCTGAGCCGGGGACAGAAACCTGGGCCTGATCCACACAATGCTGGGACTCTATAGCTCTCTCAGCCTTTTTTCTCCTTAACAAGTTTTAAACATAAAAAAAATGCACTGATGCCGTTAGTTAATCAGCGGATCCTTAATTGTCTGTTTCCAAAAGTGGCGACAGCCTGCAGTAAACCAAAGGGGCCTCGCACAGACCCTGATTCACCCAGGTTACTCAATAAATAAAAGCAGCAGGGATAAGCCATCACAAGGCTTTATTAATATATTTAAATATGATGGAGGCAACCTGAAGAGAAGCATTTCAACGCAAACAGCAGGAGTAGACTGTTTTGTTGACAGTGCCAGCAGGAAGCCCACTTTGGACACAGAGGGGAGAGTCCAGCCCAGTGGCCACGGGAGGAAAGACATAAAAGAAAGTAAAGATGTTCAACAAAGCTCCATTACTTTTTCATAATACAAAGATCACAACTACATTCTAATGTATTGTGGGATGCAGAGCGCGAGCGGGCCATCTGGGGCAGTGAGACAGATGCTAACGGCATGCTTATTATTGCCTGGTAATTCTGCGATAGTCAGCAGATGTTTTATGCAGAGGGCAGTGGAACTACAGTGGCCTGACATTGCGTAATAAAATGTTGTCTTCCTCTGTTTGCAGGTGTGGATAGCATTGGCTGACAGGGTCATTACTTATGTAGAGGCAACCCATGTGCCTCATAAATCAGGCACCGTCATTTCAGAGAGACAATGGCCAGATGTTCATATTCGCTTAGTTTGTAAAGCCACTGTCGTGTAGCTTCAGCGGTTGATTCTGCTGTTTCAATGATAACCTCCTGCAAGCACTCTCTCGTACTGGGTTATGTTGAATTATATATCATTTTAAATCAAAATCAAATGCTTGTGATGTCCAACTATAAGATCAACTTGTTCCCTCTAACTATTTCCGTTGTTGAAATGGGGCTCGTTGCTGAGAGAGCGGGAAAGATTTGGGTGAGGGAACGCCATTAAGGATTTAAGAGCTAAATTAACATCTGTGGTTGAAGTAGATTGACCTCTTAACAGCCTGGCTATGCATAGCCAAATGGTTCGCATTTATTTCCGATTCTTTCTGAGTTACTCTGTTGAAAGTGCTGACTTTTGCTGAAGTACGGATCCGTAGGAATCACTCCGTGATTAATTATTTTTGGGAAACCAACCTTTCAAAATCCAAATTCCTCTGAGAACTCCAGCAAATTTGGGCACCAGTGATACAGAAATGTTACATTGCTGCCTGTGCCCAGCTTATGGTAAAAGCATACGGCTACTGCCCATATCTGCATGGGTATAAAATACCATTAACTACATTTCAGTGGGCATATGCACCCACCTCTACTTCCAGGTTTTTTTTTTATGGATGTAAAGAGTGACTGAGTTCTGCTTTTCCAAGTTCCTGCCGTAATTGCATCCCTGGAACTCTACCGCCCCGCACACCATGGAATCGGAGCTGGCAAGGACGGACAACGGAAATGTCCATTGAGCTCAGGCAGGAATTTCCGGTCTTGCTCGAGCAAGGCTATAAAATCATACTCCTTATTTTTATTTTATTTTTTATTTTATTTCATTTATTTATTTATTTTTATTTATTAGTGTCACAAGTAGACTTATATTAACACTGCAATGAAGCAATTGGGAAAATCCCCTAGTTGCCACACTCCGGCGCCTGTTCAGGTACACTGAGGGAGAATTTAGCATGGCCAATGTACCTAACCAGCACGTCTTTCGGACTGTGGGAGGAAACCGGAGCACCCGGAGGAAACCCACGCAGACACGTGGAGAACGTGTAGACTCCGCACAGACAGTGACCAAGTCAGGAATCAAACCCGGGTTCCTGGCGCTGTGAGGCTTACTACCCTATTCTGCTTTTTTCCAGATTACACTGTTTCCCTGGTGCAATGATAGTGTCAGTTGGGGCTAGAAGATCAAAAGAAGAAATGCTGGAAAATCTCAGCAGGTCTGGCAGCATCTGTAAGGAGAGAAAAGAGCTGACATTTCGAGTCCAGATGACCCTTTGTCAAAGCATTTTCTCTTTTGGTTTCAGATTCCAGCATCCACAGTAATTTGCTTTTATCCAGGGGCTAGAAGATCATTAGGAGTGTGCTAATATTGAAGTTCCCACACAATGTGAAGTTCCCACATCAAAGGTTTGACTGCACCACATTGTCTCACAAGTGTGACATTGCTATTTCCAGTGCCAGTTACTTCTGTGATTTGAAATTTATAAATGAATGCTGCAGAGAATTTGGCTTTTATCAGGCCATTGTGCATCTCAGCTAATGGGGATTTTGCATCTGCTTTGGATTCAAACGCAAGTCGCAGATGCAAGCTGGTTAGAACCGGTTCAAGCTGCAGCCTAGAGAACAATGGAAAGGTACTTACTGAGAGGTTGCTTAAGTTGCAACAGAGAAAGAGTATAAATAGAGGGACATGAGGAAACCTTCTTTGTTGTGGTACTGTACTGCTGGACTGAACACCATGTGCCTTTGAAATAAAAGTTTGGAACCAAAAGCTTATGCCTTATCACTGACTCTCCAAAAGACCAGGATTTGAAGCTAAAATCTAATAGTTTGAAGCCAAAATCCAACAACTACCTGGTTCAGACAAGAATAAAGAGCAGACGTTCCCTCAGACCAAATGCTCTGCTTTGGCAACAAGCTCAATAACTGGTAGGTAATGGACAGTGAAAGCTAAACTCCATGGCCTGAGATTTATGTTCTGGGGTCAGGTGTGAAGCCTTTGGCTCTCCCAGCCTGGCTGGTGTCAACTCCCCAGTAATGGGTAAGTGTGAGGAAGCATCTGAAGAGAGCATGGGTGCAATTATGTACAACCGACTGTAACACACCACACGGATCCCGCACTGACTCCTGGAAAGATAAGATGAGAAGAGTCTGAGTATTACTGAGACTTTCAAAACCACTGGCATGGGGTGTTCACCCATGCAGTTGAAGGGGATTTCCAGCCCAATCATCTGTCGTGTTGCTATCATTGTGTTCTGAGAGAGGCAGAGCCTTCTGCAGCGCTGGGCCTCGAATGTTTGGAGGTAGATGGAACGTTGCCTGTAGACTCTAGCCACTGGGTAATGGCGTCTTCCGTGGACCCTCCTGCCTTGTCCTCCCTGCTGGTCCTTCAACAGCTGAGTCTGCACCTCTCCTGTCAAAAGTCTCTCTCTGGGATACTGCCTGCACTGATTTGGCCTCCTCTCCCTCCTGCCCCTATCTTCCTTTTCAGAGGCGGTCCCACCTGTTAGGAATGGGTTAACAGACCTTCCAATTAAGTCCTAATTTGATGTTAATTATTCAATAGAAGTCACCGATAGATAAAGGGGTCACAGGAGGCACTATTTGTTGGTGGAGAATTGTGTGTGGATTTGGATCAAAGAAATAAAGGTATTTTATGAAGAATCAGAACTTGCGTCTCCTTTACAACAACCGAGGGGCTCCAACACCACCCGCTGAGTATACTATCCCCATTAGCTGAGATGCACAATGGCCTGAGCCTTGAAAATAAGGGTGCACTGCGCTGCAATCCTCTGACAAAGCTTCCAGAGAAGATGACGTCTTAATATATAACTAGGCAGACTGAAAAAACAACAGCAATCGAAAGCAAAATGGCAGAACTCTGAACTAAGGCAACAGCAAACTCACAGATAAACTGGAAGTGCCTGTACTCCAGGGGCCTATTATCCCACCCTTTGATGGCAATCTGATAAAACTGTGTTGCCTGTTCTGTCTGTGCGACAAGTGCATAATTGCACAGGCAATGTAAAATTGCAGTCAATAAGCTTCTTAATGGCCTTAATTAGTTCTTTTGTTATCAGTCGGTATGACGGCTCCGACTCCTACAAGATCCCACCGACCTCAAAATTGCAAATATTCATGATGATAGAGTCGAGAGTTTTACCAGCACAGCCAGAGGTCCTTCAGCCCATCATGTCTGCACCAGCCATCAAACATCTATCTATTCTACTTCCATTTTCCAGCACTTGGTCCGTAGCCTTGTATGCTTTGGCGTTTCAAGTGCTCATCTAAAGCGTAGTGGAGAACATACCCCTGTCTACATCAGCGGGGATGAAGTGGAAATGGTCGAGAGCTTCAAGTTTCTAGGTGTCCACATCATCAACAACCTGTCCTGGTCCCTCCACACCGACGCTAAAGCCCATCAACGCCTCTACTTTCTCAGGAGGCGAAGGTAATTTGCCATGTCTGCTCCGACTCTCACCAATTTCTATGAAGCACCATAGAAAGCATCCTTTCCAGATGTATCACAGCTAGGTATGGCTCCTGCTCTGTCCAAGAAACTATAAAAGGTTGCGAACGTAGCCCAGTCCATCACTCAAACCAGCCTCCAATCTATTGACTCCGTCTTCCCTCTGCCTTGGAAAAGCAGCCAGCATAACCAAAGACCCCGCGCATCCCAGACATACTCTCTTCCACCTTCTACTGTCGGGAAAAAGATACAAAAGTCTGAGGTCATGTACTAACCGACTCAAGAATAGCTTCTTCCCTGCTGTCATCAGGCTTTTGAATGGACCGACCATATATTAAGCTGATCTTTGCTGATACCCTAGCTTTGACTGTAACACTACATTCTGCACTCTCTCCTTTCCTTCTCCCCTATGTACTCTGTGAACGGTATGTTTTGTCTGTATAGCAGGCAAGAAACAATCATTTTCGCTGTATCCCAACACATGTAACAATAATAAATCAAATCTAATAAGCCAAATCATTTCAAAAAAGGAGAAGGGCAGTTTTTCCCGGCTAATATTTATCCTTCAAACAACCCCACGGAAAGATCCAATCAGTTAGCTTGTTACTGTTTGTGGGAACTCACTGTGCATTGATTGGCTACCCCCTTTCCTCCTTTACAACCGTGAGCCAAAGTGCGTCAAGTGGCTGTGAAGCATGCTGGGACATTCTGAGATTGTTAGACTGTCTGCCCTGATCCAAGTTACTCTTTTTACAGTTGCTGTTACAATTAAAAAAGCTGGGAGCAGTAACTGGAGCCAGCGGGTCCCTGGCAGCATTTTGAAATACTAAATACTTTCCTTGGAGAGACGTAGGATGAGAGGAGACCTAATAGAGGTGTATAAGATGTTGAGAAGCATAGATCGGGTGGACTCTCAGAGGCTTTTTCGCGGGGTGGAAATGGCTGCTACGAGAGGACACAGGTTTAAGGTGCTGGGGGGTAGGTACAGGGGAAACGTTCAGGGTAAGTTTTTCACACAAAGGGTGGTGGGCAAGTGGAATCGGCTGCCGTCAGTGGTGGTGGAGGCGAACTCAATAGGGTCTTTTAAGAGACTCTTGGATGAGTACATGGGACTTAATAGGATGGAGGGTTATAGGTAGGCCTAAAAGGTAGGGATATGTTCGGCACAACTTGTGGGGCCGAAGGGCCTGTTTTGTGCTGTAGTTTTTCTATGTTTCTATGTTTCTAAAACCTGTGATAGAAACAGTGGCAGAAACATCTTGATAATGTGAGTGTTGCTGGCTATTTGTGTGTGCTTGTATGTGTATGTGTGCATCTGTGGACATTTGTGTGTGTGGGTGTGGGTAGCTGTAGCTCCATGTGTGCACGTGTGCTATACTTTGCTGGCGTGATCTTAATGTTAATGCGAGAGCGTAAAAATTTTAATTTGCGCAAGGGTTGAGCTATAAGTCTGGCATGGGCTTCTTCTGGCAATGGTTGGGGCTTATTTGTGAGGTGTCCACGTTGAAACCAGTTTATCATGCCATGAAATGGCAATTTGTGGGAACTGACTGACTCAATCTTTAATGGTTCCCAGAAATGTCATTAAAATGTTAAAAAGAATTAGGGGCGACAAGATTATGTTTGTACAACTCAAAAAGCAGTCAAGCAGTGAGCTTTTTGCATAGTATCATTGAATCTTAGAATCATAGAGTGCAGGTTGGCTCATCGAGTCTGCACTGACACGCGAGAAACACGTATACTCCCACCTAATCCCATTTGCCAGCACTTGGCCCGTAACCTTGAACGTTATGGCGTGCCAAGTGCTCATCCAAATACTTTTTAAAGGATGTGGGGTAACCGCCTCTACCACCCTCCCAGGCAGCGCATTCCAGACTGTCACCACCCTCTGCGTAAAAAGATTTTTCCTCACATCCCCCCTAAACCTCCTGCCCCTCACCTTGAACCTATATCCCTGCGTGACTGACCCTTCAACTAAGGGGAACAGCTGCTCCCTATCCATTCTGTCCAGTAGTGCGATCTCATTTGATAATGAGGCTTTTCTGGCATTCAGCACATTCAGTTTTTGCCACCTGGTCAATTGGGTTCAAGTACAACTCTTTGTCATGACATCATCAATACCCAGACTTCTGCTGAATGGAATATGAGATTTCCCAAACTCAAGCGACCCCACACCCCATTATAATGCGACAATTGGAGAGTCAATTTCCAATGGTAAGCAATAGTCAAAGATCTTGGAGAAATCCCTCTAGCGGGCAGAGGTAATGTTTAGAATGGAAGCAAGATTTGCGAGTGTTGGAAATCTGAAATAAAAGGAGAAAGTTCAGGGTGGCACGATGGCACAGTGCTTGGCACTTCTGCCTTGCAGCACCAGCCACCCGGGTTTGATTCTGGCCTTGGGTCACTGTCTGGTGTGGAGTCTGCATATTCTCTCCGTGTCTGTGTGGGTTTCCTCCGGGTGCTCCGGTTTCCCCCCACAGACCAGAGATGTGCGGGTTATGTGGACTGGCCATGTTAAATTGCCCCTTAGTGTCCGAAGATGTGTAGGTTAGGGGGACTAGCCATGGGAAATGGGTGGAGCTACGGGGATAGCGTTGGGGAGGTGGGGCCTGGGTAAAATCCTTTGTCAGAGAGTCAGTGCAGACTCGATGGGCCGAATGGCCTCCTTCTGCACTGTAGGAGATCTATGATAGTATGAAATGCTCAGTACCATCAATGGAGTGAGAAGCAGAGTTAGTGAACAGAACTCTCCCTGCCTGATATAAGTGGGGTAAGAAGTTTAACAACACCAGGTTAAAGTCCAACAAGTTTATTTGGTAGCAAAAGCCACACAGGTGTTGGACCTGTTGGACTTTAACCTGGTGTTGTTAAACTTCTTACTGTGTTTACCCCAGTCCAACGCCGGCATCTCCACATCATGATATAAGTGGGGTCAGGGTCCCGATGTGATCCTGGGATTCCCAGTCAGGGAAGCTGTTTCCCAAACTATCAGGAACTCGGTCGCATCATCGAGGTGAGTACAAAGGAAACACAGCTGCTTCAGTGAAACTGACAAACTGGGAAGGCTTTGGTCAGTCACACTGAGGAGTTCCAGCCAAGGCCATTGACAGACTGTCCATCAAAACAGTGCTTCTGTCAAAGAACAAAGAAAATTACAGCACAGGAACAGGCCCTTCAGCCCTCCAAGTCTGCACTGACCATGCTGCCCGAGTGAACTAAAAACCCCTGCCCTTCCGGGGGACCATATCCCTCTATTTCCATCCTATTCATGCATTTGTCAAGATGCCCCTTAAAAGTCAATGAGAGTGCTATCACTGTGTGACAGTCTTTTGCCAACTTCTTGGAAGACACTTCATCTCTTCCATTTCGCTCTCACATCCAGCTGCATTTGCTTGCTGCTAGCCTTCACTACTGCACGGGAGCAGCTGATACAGCCTCACATTGCACCTCTGCTGAGGGGCAAGAGATGAAGCGATAGCAGTGTGGTGAACCATCGTTGGTTACCACTGTGGGGTTATTCTAATGTTGCTGTTGGGTTAGGGTGTTGACACTGTGGGGTTGTTATAATGTTGTTGTTGGGTTAGGGTGTTTACACGGTGGGATTAATATACCTGTGGTGGATGCTGTTATGGCACATCCCGGTCGGGCCCCGCCTCCTGGGAGAGGTATAAGACCCTCTGCTCAGGCGGGACCCCTCCAGTCTGGAATGGTGTACTCGTGTTTAAATAGTTCCATTGTTTGTCAATAAAAGCCTTCAATTACTGAAGCCTTGTACCTCGTGCTTGATTGTCGCGCATCAATTTTATTGACAAACACGAAACTCTCGACAGAAAAGAGAGTATGGAGCAAATGCTAAAACCAGAGCGTCTGACGCTGGATCCACGTGCGGTCGGCGCCTCTAACACCTTCGACCACTGGCTGAAGTGTTTCGAGGACTACCTGGCAGCCTCTGCAGCAGTTACTACGGATAACGACAGACTCCAGGTCCTCCATGCGAGGGTAAGCGACACTGTCTACCTCGCGATTCGTGCGGCCACCACTTACCCGAGGGCCCTCGAGCTCTTGAAAAAGCGATACACGAGACCACCCAACGAGATCCACGCTCGTTACCTCCTCGCTACACGACGTCGGCAGTCGGGCGAAACCATGGAGGACTACGCCAATGAGCTCTTGCAGCTTGCCAGGGGCTGCGACTGCAAAGCTGTGTCGGCTGAGCAGTACATGTACGACCTCGCCCGAGATGCGTTTGTGGCAGGGGTAGGGTCTTCGTACATCCGGCTCAAGCTGTTGGAGAAAGGGAATCTCAACCTGACCCAAGCGATTGAGATGGCTGAGATGCTGGAGGCGGCGTCGAAAAGCTTGGCCCTGTATCCAGAAGACCACGTGGAGACAACGTGGCAGGAGCAGTCACAAATCCCTCCTCGCCCCACGGGCTCGCGCTCCCATATCGACCCGACGACGGTGGCAGCCCCAGGCGGCCCGCGGTGCTATTTTTGCGGAGGAGCCAAGCATCCACGGCAACAGTGTCCAGCTAAAACGGTGATCTGCAATCAGTGCGGTAAAAAGGGGCACTACGCGAAAGTCTGCAGATCGAAGCCCAAGAACGGCAGTGCAGCCTGTGACCCTCCAGAACGGAGATCATCTCCATCGGCGTCGCAGTACCCACGAGGTCCGACCACGTGCGAGCCCAGGACGACGCCATTGTGGCTGGCGGAGGAGGAGGATGACCACCAGGAGTCGCTACGCTTGGCGCCCTCACCCATGTGCGATTCATGGGGGCGGCCATCTTGGTCGACGACGACCAGGAACGACCAGCAGGGGTCCTCAGCATCAACCTCGGCTGCCTGCAGTGACGTCCAAGGGCCAACGGTGGCGTCGATCTCTCTGGACCAGGCTAAGCATCACAGGCTTGACTGTTCAATGATGAACATTAAGGTAAATGGTCGTACTGTGTATTGTCTGTTTGACAGCGGGAGCACTGAGAGTTTTACTCACCCTGACACTGCAAAGAGGTGTGGACTCCGGGTTCTACCTGCCAAACAGACAATTTCTATGGCATCACGGTCCCGGTCTGTACCGATCCAAGGACGTTGTGTGGTAACTCTGGAAGTGCAGGGCACAATTTACGAGCGATACAGGCTCCTTGTGTTGCCGCATCTTTGTGCGCCAATTCTCCTCGGACTAAACTTTATGGTCCACATGAAGAGTGTGATCCTACAGTACAGTGGGCCACTCCCTTCGCTGGCAGTAGGGAATCAGCCGCAGCCTCCAAATCGTCCAAAGCGCCCCGCATGCAATCTTTCCACACTAAAGATCACCACACCCTCTTTATTTAAGAATCTGGTACCAGGCTGCAAGCCCATCGCTAGTAAAAGTAGGCGTTACAGCGCTGAAGACCGGATCTTCATCAGATCTGAGGTTCAGCGGCTCCTCAAAGAAGGGATCATACAGTCCAGCGTTAGTCCGTGGAGAGCACAGGTCGTGGTGGTTAAGAGCGGGAACAAACCCCGGATGGTCATCGGAGGAGTCGTGTAGCGAGTCACTCTGGGTGGAGCTTAGAAACAGGAAAGGCGCAGTCACTATGTTGGGGGTGTACTACAGGCCCCCCAACAGCCCAAGGGAAGTGGAAGAATGGATATGTCAGGAGATACTGGATAGGTGCAGGAAATATAGGGTTGTTGTAGTGGGAGACTTCAATTTCCCTGGTATAGACTGGAAATCGCTGAGGGCAGGGACTCTGGATGGTGAGGCATTTGTAAAATGTGTACAGGAGGGTTCGTTGGAACAATATGTGGACAGCCCAACTAGAGAGGGGGCTATACTGGACCTGGTGCTGGGGAATGAGCCCGGTCAGGTCTTCAAAGTTTTGGTTGGGGAACATGTGGCAAATAGTGACCACAATTCTGTTAGCTTTAGGATAGTGATGGAAAAGGATGAGCGGTGTCCCAAGGGTAAGGTGTTGGATTGGGGGAAGGCTAACTTTATTGGGATCAGGCAGAAATTGGCAGCTCTTGATTGGGAGAGGCTGTTTGAGGGTAAATCCACATCTGGTATGTGGCAGTCTTTTAAGGAACGGTTGTTAGGGCTACAGGACAAGCATGTGCCTGTAAAAAAGAAGGATAGGAAGGGTAGGATTAGAGAACCGTGGATAACCAGGGAAATTGAGGGACTGGTCAAAAGGAAAAGAGAGGCGTATGTTAGGTCCAAGCAGCTAAAAACGGAGGGAGCTCTGGAGGAGTATAATGAAAGTAGGAAAATACTCAAACGGGGAATTAGAAGAGCAAAAAGGGGTCACGAAATGTTCTTGGCAGACAGGATTAAGGAGAATCCCAAGGCATTTTATTCATACGTTAGGAACAAAAGGGTTGTTAGGGAAAAAATCGGACCTCTCAGGGACAAAAGTGGGGACTTATGCTTGGAGCCCAAAGAGGTAGGGGAGATCCTAAATGAATACTTTGCGTCGGTATTCACTAAGGAGAGGGATGTGTTGACTGGGAGTGTCTCGGAGGGGAGTGTTGAACCGTTGGAGAAAATCTCCATTACAAAGGAGGAAGTGTTAGGTTTGTTAGAGAATATAAAGACTGACAAATCCCCAGGGCCTGATGGAATCTATCCAAGGCTGCTCAGGGAGACGAGAGGTGAAATCGTTGGGCCTCTGACGCAAATCTTTGTCTCGTCACTGGACACAGGTGAGGTCCCAGAGGATTGGAGGATAGCCAATGTGGTCCCGTTATTTAAGAAGGGTAGGAAGGATAACCCGGGTAATTATAGGCCGGTGAGCTTGACGTCCGTGGTGGGGAAGTTGTTGGAGAAGATTCTTAAAGATAGGATGTATGCGCATTTAGAAAGGAATAAACTCATTAACGATAGTCAACATGGTTTTGTGAGAGGGAGGTCATGCCTCACGAACCTGGTGGTGTTTTTTGAAGAAGTGACCAAAATGGTTGACGAAGGAAGGGCCGTGGATGTTGTCTATATGGACTTTAGTAAAGCATTTGACAAAGTCCCTCATGGTAGGCTAGTGAAAAAGGTTGGATCCCATGGGATAAAGGGGGAGGTGGCTAGATGGGTGGAGAACTGGCTTGGTCATAGAAGACAGAGGGTGGTAGTGGAAGGGTCTTTTTCCGGCTGGAGGCCTGTGACTAGTGGTGTACCACAGGGCTCTGTATTGGGACCTCTGCTGTTTGTGATTTATATAAATGATCTGGAAGAAGGAGTAACTGGGGTGATCAGTAAGTTTGCGGACGACACAAAACTGGCAGGACTTGCAGATAGTGAGGAACATTGTCAGAGGCTACAGAAGGATATAGATAGGCTGGAAATTTGGGCAAGGAAATGGCAGATGGAGTTCAATCCTGATAAATGCGAAGTGATGCATTTTGGTGGGAATAATGTAGGGAGGAGCTACACGATAAATGGAAGAACCATAAAGGGTGTAGAGACGCAGAGGGACCTGGGTGTGCAAGTCCACAGATCTTTGAAGGTGACGTCACAGGTGGAGAAGGTGGTGAAGAAGGCATATGGCATGCTTGCCTTTATAGGACGGGGCATAGAGTATAAAAGTTGGGGTCTGATGTTGCAGATGTATAGAACGTTGGTTCGGCCGCATTTGGAATACTGCGTCCAGTTCTGGTCGCCACACTACCAGAAGGACGTGGAGGCTTTGGAGAGAGTACAGAGGAGGTTTACCAGGATGTTGCCTGGTATGGAGGGGCTTGGTTATGAGGAGAGATTGGGGAAACTGGGGTTGTTCTCCTTGGAAAGACGGAGGATGAGGGGAGACTTAATAGAGGTGTATAAAATTATGAAAGGCATAGATAGGGTGAACGGTGGGAAGCTTTTCCCCGGGTCGGTGGTGACGTTCACGAGGGGTCATGGGTTCAAGGTGAAGGGGGGGAGGTTTAACACAGATATCAGAAGGACACATTTCACACAGAGGGTCGTGGGGGCCTGGAATGTGTTGTCGGGCAAGGTGGTGGAGGCGGACACACTGGGAACGTTTAAGACTTATCTAGACAGCTATATGAACGGAGTGGGAATGGAGGGATACAAAAGAGTGGTCTAGTTTGGACCAGGGAGCGGCGCGGGCTAATTGTTCCTGGTTTCTCGTTTCAAGGCTTCATTCTACGATCATCTTGCTGGTGCCAGTACAGAGTGAGACTGCGGATAGTTGGGAACCTGTCTCGGGGGCAGGGAATTCAGATGGTGTTCGTGGAAGTGGAAATGACTAGGGTTGGGAAGCATTTTCCGATCGGGGCCATTGTGATCTCCTGGACTCGTTTCGATCGCCTCAGGGGGTCGGAGAGGAATTTCCCAGATTTTTTTTCCCCATATTGGCCCTGGGGTTTTTCACTCTGGGTTTTCGCCTCTCCCTGGAGATCACATGGTCTGGAATGGGGGGGTGGGGGTAAGTTAATAGGTTGTAATGAACAAAGCATCGTAGCTGTGAGGGACAGCTCGGTGGATAGGATATTGGTATGTAGATAGGCTGGAAAATTGGGCGGGGATCCTGGATTCAGGATTCAATCCTGGACCGGGGAGCGGCGCGGGCTTGGAGGGCCGAAGGGCCTGGTCCTGTGCTGTATTGTTCTTTGTTCTTTGTTCTTTGTTCTTGACTACAGTCAGACCATTAATCGTTATACGCAGCTGGATGCGTATCCTCTCCCGCGCATATCTGATATGGTCAATCAGATTGCGCAGTACCGGGTGTTCTCCACCATAGACCTTAAGTCCGCCTACCACCAACTCCCCATCCGCCCAGAGGACCGACAATACACGGCTTTTGAGGCGGATGGTCGTCTGTATCAGTTTCTTAGGGTTCCATTTGGTGTCACCAATGGGGTCTTGGTCTTCCAGCGTGCTATGGACCGAATGGTGGACCAGAACGGGTTGCGGGCTACCTTCCCGTACCTGGATAACGTCACCATCTGCGGCCATGACCAGCAGGACCATGACACAAACCTCCAGAACTTTCTGCGCACTGCGTCTCGCCTGAATCTGACCTATAACAGGGAGAAGTGTGTATTCCGTACGCGCAGGTTAGCTATCCTGGGATACGTGGTGGAAAACGGGGCCATCGGCCCTGATCCAGACCGTATGCGCCCCCTTACTGAACTTCCCTTGCCCGCTAGCGCAAAAGCACTGAGGAGATGCCTCGGCTTCTTCTCTTATTACGCGCAGTGGGTCCCCAACTACGCGGACAAAGCCCGTCCGCTCATCAAGTCCACGACTTTTCCGCTCATGCCAGAGGCCCAATTGGCCTTCAAGGCTTTGAAAAGCGACATTGCGAAAGCCACGATGCACGCGGTGGATGAATCCATCCCTTTTCAGGTGGAAAGTGATGCATCTGATTTCGCCCTGGCCGCCACACTAAACCAGGCAGGCAGGCCCGTCGCGTTTTTTTCCCGCACCCTTCAAGGTCCCGAAATTCGGCATTCAGCGGTGGAGAAGGAGGCCCAGGCCATTGTGGAGGCCGTCAGACACTGGCGCCATTACCTGGCGGGGAAGCGGTTCACCCTGATCACGGATCAGCGATCCGTGGCATTTATGTTCAATAATACGCAGAGGGGCAAGATCAAGAATGACAAGATCTTGCGGTGGAGAATTGAGCTCTCCACCTATAATTACGATATTATGTATCGTCCAGGGAAACTCAATGAGCCCTCGGATGCCCTCTCGCGCGGAACATGCGCTACCATGCAGGAGGACCGCTTGAACGCCCTCCATAATGATCTGTGCCATCCAGGGGTCACTCGGCTCTACCACTTCATCAAAGCCCGCAACCTGCCCTACTCGGTGGAGGATGTCAGGTCAGTAACAAGAAGCTGTCGGATTTGCGCGGAATGCAAACCGCACTTTTACCGACCTGACCGGGCACAATTGGTCAAGGCCACTCGCCCCTTCGAGAGGCTGAGTGTGGATTTTAAGGGCCCCCTTCCCTCAACAGACCGGAACGTGTACTTTCTTAACATCATAGATGAGTACTCCCGGTTCCCGTTTGTTGTCCCCTGTGCGGACACGTCGACTGCCACGGTGATCAAGGCATTCCATGATCTTTTTACCCTGTTCGGGTACCCCTGCTATATACATAGCGACAGGGGCTCGTCGTTCATGAGTAACGACTTGAGGCAATTCCTGCTCTCATACGGGATTGCCTCTAGTAGAACCACGAGTTACAACCCTAGGGGCAACGGACAGGTGGAGAGAGAGAATGCTACAGTCTGGAAGGCTGTCCTACTGGCGCTGAAGTCCAAAGGCCTTCCAGTCTCCCATTGGCAGGAGGTCCTTCCAAATGCGCTTCACTCCATTCGCTCCCTCCTGTGTACGGCAACCAATGCTACTCCCCACGAGAGGATGTTCTCATTCCCTCGGAAGTCGTCCTCGGGGATATCTTTACCAGCCTGGTTGACGTACCCAGGACTCGTCCTTCTGCGGCGACATGTAAGGGCCCGCAAGTCCGACCCCTTGGTCGAACCGGTCCACCTCCTCCACGCCAACCCTCAGTATGCCTATGTGGCATATCCTGACGGGCGAGAGGACACAGTCTCGATCCGAGACCTGGCGCCCGCAGGGGACGTAGCAACTCCTGTCGCTCCCATACCCCCTGTCACGAATCCCCTATCGCTTATTTCTTCCCCGGACGTGGCGCGGTCAGCACCGGGACCAGTGCATAACAGTTATACTCCCATGTGCAGCTTGCCTGAGACTCGGAGATCGGCGCCACCACAGAAGGTACCGGGATCCCCTGCACCACCGCTTCACCAGGGTCAACCGGCCCGTGAGTCCTCGAGGGGACAGCCGGACGTTGTTTTGGAGAGAACGCCACCGCAAGCACCTGCTCCGGTGTCACAACCGGTGTTGAGGAGGTCACAGCGACGGTGCGGTCCTCCAGACCGTCTGGACTTGTAGATTTCTTTTGTATATATGTAAACTGTTTTCGCACCCCGCCGGCATTTGTTTTCAAAGGAGGGGTGAATGTGGTGAACCATCGTTGGTTACCACTGTGGGGTTATTCCAATGTTACTGTTGGGTTAGGGTGTTGACACTGTGGGGTTGTTATAATGTTGTTGTTGGGCTAGGGTGTTTACACTGTGGGATTAATATACCTGTGGTGGATGCTGTTATGGCACATCCCAGTCGGGCCCCGCCTCCTGGGAGAGGTATAAGACCCTCTGCTCAGGCGGGACCCCTCCAGTCTGGAATGGTGTACTCGTGTTTAAATAGTTCCATTGTTTGTCAATAAAAGCCTTCAATTACTGAAGCCTTGTACCTCGTGCTTGATTGTCGCGCATCAAGCAGCAACATCAGCAGCAGCAGTAGCACAATTTGCAGCTGTTTCCTCCTCAGCACCATCTCCCTCCACGGTGCCAAAGGAATGGACACTGAAATCCATCTGGAAGGAGGCGAGACCCTCCCCTCCCTCCCCAACGCAGGGCCTAGAGGCAGGGGATGAGCTCTCTCTCGACAGTTCTGAATATCAATGCCCGGGGAGATGCAGGCTTTCACAGCTGGTCACTGCTGACAGCTGCAGCCTTCTGGAACTAGATCTCCAACCCAGTGGGCCAGGTGGCATGTATTGCTGGCGTGCTGTAAGGTGGCCTGGCACTGAAGGGTCACCCTCCCGGTAATGCCAGTGACTGTGCCAGGGGGCAGTGTCAGGGGAGGTTTCAAGGGCCATGGCCCAGGGGCCCCTCTGGGAAGCTAAGTTGGTGGCTTCCTCACAGAAGATGGAAGAGAGTATGTCTGGGGTGCATGGGGTCCTTGATTATGCTGGCTGCTTTTCCGAGGCAGGGGGAAGTGTAGACAGAGTCAATGGATGGGAGGCTGGTTTGTGTGATGGACTGGGCTATGTTCGCAACCTTTTGTAGTTTCTTGCGATCTTGGACAGAGCAGGAACCATACCAAGCTGTGATACAACCAGAAAGAATGCTTTCGATGGTGCATCTATAAAAATTGGTGAGATTCAAATTCCCAAATTTTCTTCACCTCCTGAGAAAGTAGAGGCGTTGATGGGCTTTCTTAACTATAGCGTCAACATGGGGGAACCAGGACAGGTTGTTGGTGATCTGGACACTTAAAAACTTGAAGCTCTCAACCATTTCCATTTTGTCCTGTTGATATAGACAGGGGCATGTTCTCCACTACGCTTTAGATGGGCACTTGAAACACCAAAGCATACAAGGCTACGGACCAAGTGCTGGAAAATGGGAGTAGAATGGATGGCCGGTGCAGACATGATGGGCTGAAGGGTCTCCAGCTGTGCTGTAAAACTCTCGACTCTATCACCGCACACATTTGCAATTTTGAGGTCGATGGGACCTTGTAGGAGTCGGAGCCTCCGCACTGACTGACAACAATCTTACCCATGTAACTGTCTAAATGCTTTTTAAAAATTGTACCTGCCTCTACTACTACCTCTGACAGCTTGCGCCAGACACTCCCTGTGTGAAAAAATTGCTCCTCTGAACCCTTTTGTATCTACATTTCTCACCTTAAACCTATGCCCTCTAGTTTTAGACTCCCCTACCTTTGGGAAAAGATATTGATTATCTAGCTAATCTATGCCCCTCATTATTTTATAGAACTCTATAAGATCACCCTTAAGCCTCCTACGCTCCAGAGAAAAAAATCCCAGTCTATCCAGCCTCTCCTTATAACTCAAACCATCAAGTCCAGGTAGCATCCTAGTAAATCTTTTCTGCACTCTTTCTAGTTTAATAATATCCTTTCTATAATAGGGTGACCAGAACTGTACACAGTATTCCAAGTGTGGCCTTACCAATGTCTTGTACAACTTCAACAAGACGTTCCAACTCCTGTATTCAATGTTCTGACCAATGAAACCAAGTATGAAGAATGCCTTCTTCGTCATTCTGTCCACCTGTGACTCCACTTTCAAGGAGCTATGAACCTCTACCCCTAGATCTCTTTGTTCTGTAATTCTCCCCAACGCCCTACCATTAACTGAGTAAGTCCTGCCCTGGTTCGATCTACCAAAATGCATCACCTCGCATTTATCTAAATTAAACTCCATCTGCCATTCATCAGCTCACTGGCCCGATTGATCACGATCCCGTTGCAGTCCGAGATAACCTTCTTCACTGTCCACTAGGCCACCAATCTTGGTGTCATCTGCAAACCTATTAACCATGGCTCCCAAATTCTCATCCAAATCATTAATATAAATGACAAATAACAGTGGACCCAGCACCGATCCCTGAGGCACACTGCTGGTCACAGGCCTCCAGTTTGAAAAACAACTCTCTACAACCACCCTCTGGCTTCTGTCATCAAGCCAATTTTGTATCCCTTTGGCTACCTCGCCCTGGATCCCTTGAGATTTAACCTAATGCAACAACCTATCATGCGGTACCTTGTCAAAAGCCTTGCTAAAGTCCACGTAGACAACATCAACTGCACTGCCCTCATCTACCTTCTTGGTTCCCCTTCAAAAAGCTCAATTAAATTTGTGAGACATGATTTTCCATTCACAAAGCCATGCTGACTGTCCCTAATCAGTCCTTGCCTATCTAAATCCCTGTAGATCCTGTCTCTCAGAATATCTTCCAACAACTTACCCACTACAGATGTGAGGCTCACCAGCCTGTAGTTCCCAGGCTTTTCCCTGTAGCCCCTTTTAAACAAAGGCACAACATTTGCTACCCTCCAATCTTCAGGCACCTCACCTGTGGCTTTCGATGATTCAAATATCCACTCCATCTGACGAAGGAGCAGCGCTCCGAAAGCTTATGGTATTTGCCAGCAAATAAACCTGTTGGACTTTAACCTGGTGTTGTTAAGACTCTTACTGTGTCAAATATCTCTGCTAGAGGACCTGCAATTTCCTCCCTAGCCTCCCACAACGTCCTGGGATACACTTCATCAGGTCCCGGTGATTTATCTACCTTGATGCACTTTAAGACTTCTTGCACCTCCTTCTCTGTTATATATACCCTCCTCAAGCCAACACTATTTATTTCCCCAAGTTCCCTAACATCCGGCATGGTAGCACAGTGGTTAGCACTGCTGTTTCACAGCTCCAGGGTCCCGGGTTCGATTCCCGGCTCGGGTCACTGTCTGTGTGGAGTTTGCACATTCTCCTCGTGTCTGCGTGGGTTTCCTCCGGGTGCTCCGGTTTCCTCCCACAGTCCAAAGATGTGCGGGTTAGGTTGATTGGCCAGGTTAAAAAATTGCCCCTTGGAGTCCTGGGATGTGTAGGTTAGAGGGATTAGTGGGTAAAATATGTGGGGGTAGGACCTGGGTGGGATTGTGGTCGGTGCAGACTCGATGGGCCGAATGGCCTCCTTCTGCACTGTAGGGTTTCTATTCTATTCTATCCATGCTTTTCTCAACAGTAAATACTGATGAGAAATATTCATTTAGGATCTCATCCATCTCTTGTGGATCCGCACAGAGGTGACCTTGTTGATCCTTAAGAGGCCCTACTCTCTCCCTTGTTACTCTTTTGCCCTTTATGTATTTGAAGAAGCTCTTTGGATTCTCCTTTGCCTTATCTGCCAAAACAATCTCATGTCCCCTTTTTGCCCTCCTGCTTTCTCTTTTAACTCTACTTCTATACCCTCTATTCGCTTCAACGGATCCACTTGATCCCAGCTGCCTATGCATGTCATGTGCCTCCTTCTTCTTCTTGACCAGGGCCTCAATATCCCGAGTCATCCAGGGTTCATTCAACTTCCTCCGGCACTGCAGGAAAGTGCTGAGAGTGAGGCTTGCTCCACCCTGCCCAGTTTCGGATTCTTCCTGCGGGCAATCCGTCAGCAGGAGGGGAATTCAGTGCCCTTGTAGACCCTCACCTCTCGAAGTTTCCTGCTTGTTTGTGTCTGAAAATCTTGGTGGCCTTTCCTGTGCCTCATCGATACTTCAGATTCACCTCCTGGTGTGCAGAATGAATTTTTAAAAATTTCTCCCCTTTGAGATACGCAACCTCTCTTTCAATCTGGTCTCCCACCTCCTCGCTCAGTGGGGTGCTGCATATTCAGGTGAAAACCACCTCATCATGCACGGCATAAGGAAGTTAAAATTGTCCCGCAATTCTTTGATCTCCACAGGGAAGACATGAGTATGATCTATTTATATCCTGGCAGAAAGGCTCATTAAAATGCTTTCTCCCATTGCTGAGGACATTCAGAATTCAACAGCTACCTAGCTAATTCCTGAATTCCTATTGATTTCTGAATATCATCAGAACATTGGGCCCAGATTCTAATCCAGACATTTACACTTCCTCTGGGCTACTCTTTTTACATTTTGTCCTATTATCACCTCCTCCTGCCTATAAGGTCATCACCTTTGTCATTTAATCACTCCTGCCCTTCGCGCTCTCACAACCTTTCCCTTTTCCTTCACTCCCCGGCTCAGCTACAAATCTCACCAATTTTTACAGATGCACTATAGAAAGCATTCTTTCTGGTTGTATCACAGCCTGGTATGGTTCCTGCCCTGTCCAAAACCAGAAGAAACTACAAAGGGTCGTGAATGTAGCCCAATTCATCATGCAAACCAGCCTCCCATCCATTGACTCTATCTACATTTCCCGCTGCCTCGGCAAAGCAACTAGCATAATTAAGGACCCCATGCACCCTGGACATTCTCTCTTCCACCTTCTTCCGTCGGGAAAAAGGTACAAAAGTCTGAGGTCACGTCCCAACCGACTCAAGAACAGCTTCTTCCCTGCTGCTCTCAGACTTTTGAATGGACTTACCTTGCATTAAGTTGATCTTTCTCTACACCCTAGCTATGACTGTAACACTACATTCTGCACTGTCTCCTTTCCTTCTCTATGAATGGTATGCTCTGTATAGCGTGCAAGAAACAATACTTTTCACTGTATACCAATACATATGACAATAATAAATCAAATCAAATAAATGTATAGGTGGGTCTTTTTCTAAATGGAGGTCGGTCACCAGTGGTGTGCCCCAGGGATCTGTTCTGGGACCCTTGCTGTTTGTCATTTTCATAAATGACCTGGATGACGAAGTGGAGGGATGGGTTGGTAAGTTTGCCGACGACACGAAGGTTGGTGGGGTTGTGGATAGTCTGGAGGGATGTCAGAAGTTACAGAGGGACATAGATAGGATGCAAGACTGGGTGGAGAAGTGGCAGATGGACTTCAACCCAGATAAATGTGTAGTGGTCCATTTTGGCAGGTCAAATGGGATGAAGGAGTACAATATTAAGGGAAAGACTCTTAGTACTGTAGAGGATCAGAAGGACCTTGGGATCTGGGTCCATAGGACTCTAAAATCGGCCCTGCAGGTGTAGGAGGTGGTTAAGAAGGGGTATGGTGTGCTGGCCTTTATCAATCGAGGGATTGAGTTTAGGAGTCTGGGGATAATGATGCAGCTATATAAGACCCTCGTCAGACCCCACTTGGAGTACTGTGCTCAGTTCTGGTTGCCTCATTACAGGAAGGATGTGGAAATGATTGAAAGGGTGCAGAGGAGATTTACAAGGATGTTGCCTGGATTGAGTGGCATGCCTTATGAGGATAGGCTGAGGGAGCTCAGTCTTTTCTCCTTGGAGAGACGTAGGATGAGAGGAGACCTAATAGAGGTATATAAGATGTTGCGAGGCATTGATCGGGTGGACTCTCAGAGGCTTTTTCCCAAGGTGGAAATGGCTGCTACGAGAGGACACAGGTTTAAGGTGCTGGGGGATAGGTACAGGGGAAATGTTCGGGGTAAGTTTTTCACACAGAGGGTGGTGGGCGAGTGGAATCGGCTGCCGTCAGTGGTAGTGGAGGCAACTCAATAGGGTCTTTTAAGAGACTCCTGGATGAGTACATGGGACTTAATAGGATGGAGGGTTATAGGTAGGCCTAGAAGGTAGGGATATGTTTGGCACAACTTGTGGGGCTGAAGGGCCTGTTTGTGCTGTAGTTTTTCTATGTTTCTAAATCAAATCAGATATACTTGCTCGATAGGTGCTCATTGCCAGTTAGCTCCCCGGTTGTGATGTAAAGTCACTGATCAGAAATATTGGGATAAATCTTCCCGCGTCGGTCCCTGTTGGAAGTATTTTCGGGATTGGAACCCAAATTCCGAGATGAATTATCCGGCTATTGTTTATCTACTAATTGTAATCCTGCCAACATACCACCCTGACCAATCAGGGAGGGCAGGTGGGATGATGTGTTCATTCTGTCAAAGGAAGTATTTCTAATTGACGAGACCAGCCACAACCTGGGTCATCAGCAATTGGATTTTTCAGGTTGCAGCAGCCACAGGAGACCTGGGAAAGCTCCGACCTGGAGGTCCCGCTGTGGAGTCTGAGAGGCTGCAGTGAAGTAACAGGTGGCAGAGAGTGCAGGCGAAAAATAATGCCTCCCACAACCAGCAGCAGTCTGGCAGATGCAGAGGGCCATTTAATCGGGCACAAAGCGGGCTGGAGAACCCATCATCTTCCCAGCTTCCCTTGATTAAGTGGGGGCTGGGAGTGTTGTGAAAAGCCTTCTCGTCCCCTTCGCCAATTGAGAGCCTGAAATGACCAATAAAGCCCTTTTCTAGTAAGGCCACCCCATGGGAAGTCTTGCCCCTGCCCTCCACACCGACCCCCAACATCATCAGGACCTGCCTCACTGGCCCTGTAAGGTTCGCCCAGTTACCACTCTTCAGGGACTTCCATCATTGTTCTCCCTCCTCGCCCTCCTGCAGTGCCAGCCGTGACCACTGCTCTGAGTGGCACTGCTGGGGCTGAAGAGCTGCTGGCCATCTGATTGGAGGCTGGATCGTCATCTCGAAGGCCCTGGGAACCCTGATAGCAGGCTTATAAATGCCTGATCAGGATAAATCCCAGTCTTGTCCATTCAGCACTGTCAGTAGCTGTTGTTATTCTCTCACTGAAGGCATGTGCAGCCTATTTCTCACCTGATTACACTGGAAGATCCATGCACTCTTCTTGTATAGTGTCACCCTCCTGCCCCATTGCTGCTCTATGCCACCTTACCATCTTGCGCAGAAATGTGTTGGGGCCAGTTCATTAGGTATGTTCAAGACGGAGCTGGACATGGTCCTTGCAGCTAAAGGGATCAAAGGGAATGGGAGTGGGATACTGAAAGTGCATGATCAGCCATGATCATATTGAAGGGTGGTGCAGGCTTGAAGGGCCGAATGGTCTACTCCTTTTTTCTATGTTTCTTTGTCATACCCACCCAATAGGAAAAAACAATTCAGACCAGCATTCTTATTTCCTAGTTTTACTGGCGTTCCAATTTAAGGTCTCCATGACCAGTTCAGACCAGTATTCTTATTTCCCTGCTGTTACTGTCTGTTCCTTCAGGGCAACAAGCCCCCAACAATTTGTCTCAAGTGAATTCACAAGACTTTGACAGAGCCACTCACTTCCTGCAGGATAAGTTGGCACACCAGGAACACGGTGGAAGCACGGTGACACAGTGGTTAGCATTGCTGCCTCACAGCGCCAGGAACCTGGGTTCAATTCCCGGTTTGGATCACTGTCTGTCCAGAATCTGCACGTTCTCCCCGTGTCTGCGTGGGTTTCCTTCCAAAGTCTGAAAGACGTGCCGGTTAGGCCATGCTAAATTCTCCCTCAAGGTACCCCAACAGGCACCGGGGTGTGGCGACTAGGAGATTTTCACAGTAACTTTGTTGCAGTGTTAATGTAAGCTTACTTGTGACTAATAAATAAACTTAGGAGAAGATGTGACCATCTTCCATCTTGGTCCTACGTCCTATGGAACAGGAAGCCCTGGCGATTATGGACAACGGCCTCAGAAGATCTGAAGTAATAGGAGCAGGAGTAGGCTGCAAGTGCCACTGACTACAACAACTTTGGTGGAAGATCAAACGTCATTTGGCCTCTAGCCCCCACCATCTCTCACAACCTGGAAAATCTGTGTGGACACACTGGAGGAATTGCATGGGAAGGGACGTTGTTCAATTCTCAGACCTGCTACCGATTGCTCTGAAGCTAACGGTTGAAAGAACAGATACTCAGGCCCATGGACGTTCCTCCCACTGGAGGTTGTGACAAGTGCAGATCTCTAAGGAGGCCAGTGCATCGGGGCCCTGTTCAGACCCTCACCCGGTGCCCATACACTAGCCAAAGCTCACAGAGCCAAATCACTCTGGCAGTGCCTGAGACGCATCTGTCTGCAGTTGAACCTTCTCAGAGCCGTACTATTAGAGATTGGCCACTACAGAAATGCCCAGTGCCAAAAGCAGCGTTCCACCAGCCATACTGAAACCACAGGAAGAGCATGTCCTAGAAACAAAAGTGTTACAAGAGGTGTTACTTGAAAATAGCTCCACTGTTGAAGGCAACTAGTGGAATATGTAATATTGTGACGTTAGTTGAATTCATTAATGAAAAGCAAACTTATGCAACAAAATTGGTTGAACGTTAAGGGGAAGAAGAAAATGCTTGTAATTATATAGTTCCTTTCATGCCCTGAAGAATTTCCAAAGTCCTTCACAATCAATTCAATACTTTTGAAGTGTAATCATTGTTGTAATGTAGGAAACAGAATAGATTATATGTGCACAGCAAGCTCCCACAAACAGCAATGTGGTAAGGAGCATATAATCTGCTTCAGTGGTTTTGACTGAGGGAACAATTGACCAGAAATCTAAAAAACATTCCCCTGGTCTTCTTTGAAATGGTTCGAAATGGAATTACGAATCTACTGATGACCATGAAACCATTGTCGATTGTCAGAAAAACCCATCTGGTTTCCCTTCAGGGAATGAAATCTGCCGTCCTTGCCTGGTCTGGCCGATGTGACTCCAGACCTACAGCAATTGACTCTTAAGTGCCCTTGGGGATGGGTAATAAATGCTGGCCCAGTTAATGATGTTCTCATCCTTTGAATGAATAATAAAAACCAAACTGAGTTGATTGTATTGTTGTGCAGGTTTCCCTCATTACGACACTGCTCTGCTTAACCGCTGCATGTCCATCGAACAATTTTGCACTTGTTACCAAGGATGAGCAGCATCTGTCTGTAGATTTGAGACAATTGTGTGCAATTAAAAAAAATCAGAAAATACTTGAAATCTGGAATAAAAACGGAGAATATGAGAACTGCACAGCATGTTTGTCAACTTCTGAACATATTTCTTCACCAGAACTTACAAGGGCTTCCACCCACGGCATGAGATTTCTCTCAAGTGTTGACAAGCTGCTATACCTGCTATACAAGACTGCGAGGAACTACAAAAGGTCGTGAATGTAGCCCAATCCATCACGCAAACCAGCCTCCCATCCATTGACTCTGTCTACACTTCCCACTGCCTCAGCAAAGCAGCCAGCATAATTAAGGATCCCACACACCCCGGATATTCTCTCTTCCACCTTCTTCCGTCGGGAAAAAGATACAAAAGTCTGAGGTCACGTACCAACCGACTCAAGAACAGCTTCTTCCCTGCTGCTGTCAGACTTTTGAATGGACCAACCTTGCATTAAGTTGGTCTTTCTCTACACCCTAGCTATGACTGTAACTCTACATTCTGCACTCTCTCATTTCCTTCTCTATGAATGTATGTGTTGTCTGTATAACGTGCAAGAAATGATATTTTTCACTGTACGTTAATACATGTGACAACAATAAATCAAATCAAAATTTCCAGCAGTTAGTTATGTCCTTCACATTTTTGTTTAAATTCCGGTTTTTCTGACGGATTTGTTTTCATTTACAAGCGTTCTTCCAAATGGGATAACTGGAGCCTGCAATGTGTTCTGAGGTGGTGGGGAGCGTGGTGAAAGTATCACTGAAATTTCCTCCTCAATGACCATTGTCCTGTTTTGATGTGGAGCAACAGTTTAAGGGATTGGCTTTTTCTGAAGGAAAGAACGAGGCTCTGGAGAAAATTTGGTTGAGAAAACCTTTGACTTTCATTCGCTGGGATCTCATAACTCTGGAGATTATGGGGGCTTGGCTTGTTAAAAAAAAAACCTCTGAATATGTTTATTTTTAACTCTGCAAACACGAATGTTGGGCTCACGGAGATTTAGTGACCAGCATGTGAACCACTTGTGGAGGGCAAACATTCCACCCGTTGCTCTGTTGGGCCTTCTCCTGGGCTCACAAACCCAGCATTGTAATTAGAGATTAAGCTGACACTGGGAAGCGGCTTGACAAAAGTCTAATGGCATGAGCACAAAACGTCTTACAGCTCCGTAATGAGAGGTGCTTCACTGCAATGAGATCTCACTTGGGTCGCTCTTAGACCTGAAGGTGTCCACTATGTTGAAACAGCTGCATCTGGCCCTTATCCACGAGCTTAGCTGAATAAATACGGCCAGGGCTGAAACCTATCATAAAGGCTTTTAGATATTTTACTGGCTAACAAAGGAGCTACAGAGAATAAGGCCGAGTTGAATACCAGACTAATATCCAGTAATCCATGTACCCTATTCAGCTGTAAGGATCCCAGTAGAGGCCTAATTAATTCCGCTTTTAACTGCTGTGAAGGGAAGGCATCAGATGTAAATTATTCTGTTTGTGGCAAAAAAAATCCTGACAATCCAATGGTCTAAGAGCAGAGGAGCAGGACAAAGTAGAAGCCTGAATAAACATTCGCTTCTGAAGTGATATACCTCCCATCACAAAGCTCTGGGACATGACTTGTACAACAGGAATTAACCAGCTATTGAAATTATACCGAATAAGAGAGCAAGAGAGGGAAAGCCCATGTGTGAAAGACTCGGGCTGCTGCCTGTTTCTGCTTAGCTCCATATTCCCCACTATCTCAATTGTTAATCTGAAGTACAAGGAGAAAGGAAGCTAAAATAAATCAAAGACATTGGCATCACAGCAACCTGAACAGAGATTCTCCTCCATTGAAAAGCAAGAATAACAGGAGCGCAGCATTTGATTTTAAAACGAGTGTCCCACTTCACCTGCACCTACCTTTTTGTAGGTAGCAAAGGGCAGGACTATAGCAGTCATTGGAATGACAGTTCTTTAACCTTTCCTACATTGCTGTGAAACACAGGATTCTCAAGTGAAACATTGTAGTGGTTAGCACTGCTGCCTCGCAATGCCAGGGACCTGAGTTTGATTCCCGGCTTGGGTCACTCTCTGTGCAGAGTCTGCACGTTCTCCCCATGTCTGCGTGGGTTTCTTCCGGTTTCCTCCCACAGTCTGAAAGACGTGCTGGTCAGATGCATTGACCATGTTAAATTCTGCCTCAGTGTACCCGAACAGGCGGCGGGCGGACTGTGGCGACTGGGGGATTTTCACTGTAACTTCATTGCAATGTTAATGTAAGCCTACTTCTGACACTAATAAATGAGCTTAAAGTTAACCCTTAAATTGCTGCCCTATGTATCAGTGACATGCACTAAAACCCTTGTTCGAAATGAAGGTTAGATTTTAGCAGGCAGGTCAGTTGATAATAAAGTGGAGCCTGTTAACTCAGTATACTGCGCTGGGCGGCACGGTAGCACAGTGGTTAGCACTGCTGCTTCACAGCTCCAGGGACCTGGGTTCGATTCCCGGCTTGGGTCACTTTCTGTGTGGAGTTTGCACATTCTCCTCGTGTCTGCGTGGGTTTCCTCCGGGTGCTCCGGTTTCCTCCCACACTCCAAAGATGTGCGGGTTAGGTTGATTGGCCGTGCTAAAATTGCCCCTTTAGTGTCCTGGGATGCGTAGATTAGAGGGATTAGCGGGTAAAATATGTAGGGATATGGGGGTAGGGCCTGGGTGGGATTGTGGTCGGTGCAGACTTGATGGGCCGAATGGCCTCTTTCTGTACTGTAGGGTTTCTATGATTTTCTTCAACCCTTCTTATTTACAATGTAGATTCACAACGTGGCACATTCTGCAGGATTTAATTGACTCAATGACTTTTTGCTAGTCATCTATTCCACTTGTTACTGCTACCACCTGGTAACCCTACCCATAGAATCTCTACAATGCAGAAGGAGGCTGTTCGGCCCATCAATTTTGTACTGACCACAATCTCACCCAGGCCCTATTCCCATAACCCTACACATGGTTACCACCTGGTAACCCTACCATCAACAACAAACCTCTCTACTTTGGAGAAATAGGCTCAAAAGCTTTGGCAAACCTTTAAGAAATTGTACTTAGATAAACACGAGGCTTGAGGTAAATTGGTATAGTATCGCATTGCTAGCTCCCTTTGAAGGCATAACTACCAGTTTAGCATTTGTTGGGCGGCACAGTGGCACAGTGGTTAGCACTGCTGCCTCACAGCGCCAAGGACCCGGGTTCGATTCCCGGCTTGGGTCACTGTCTGTGTGGAGCCTGCACGTTCTCCCTGTCTCTGCATGGGTTTCCTCCGGGTGCTCCGGTTTCCTCCCACAGTCCAAAGATGTGCGGGTTAGGTTGATTGGCCATGCTAAATTGACCCTAGTGTCAGGGGGATTAGCAGGGTAAATGTGTAGAGTTACAGGAATAGGGCCAGGGTGGGATTGTGGTTGGTACAGACCTGATGGGCCGAATGGCCTCCTTCTGCATTGTAGGGGTTCTATGATTTTATGACCTCCCGTGGAAAGGGAAAGTGGCACTAGGTCTGGAATTGACACTCAGGATAGGTCCAAGTCACTTGAGAACTTATTTGTTTCCACCTAGTTGTTTTGATGTTCCATCTGAACAATAACACCTCTCAGGAAGAACGCAATGTTGTCTTCTGTAGAAAGTGACTGACGCAAGACCCCCAACCAAATTACCTGGCTGTTACACCGGATAGGGCTTGAAGTGATCAATCCAGGAACAGTGGCCCTGCCGCAGAATACTCCTCTGCATCATAGTCCTACAGCCAATGCACAAAGATCATGCCTGAACAGCTGAACATCGCCATAATGACAGTGTCAGGGATGCTTAAGTCTACTGTACCTGAGCGCTCCTGGTACAGTCCCACATTCGTCCTGACACCCTCATGATCCAGGAGCTAAAAAAAATCATGAGCAATATTGACTTTCTCATTCACAATGTCTTCAAAAACGGGAAATAGATAAAATATTAGACAGGCTGGGAAACAGTATCTAATATTCATTCAGCTGATAGCAAACCTCTATCCAAATGGACAGAGTCATACAACACATGCAGCTTTAAAAAAACCTCATCATTCAACCAGGAATAGAGGATCCTGATTTCCAGTTCTCTGAAGACAGTGGGCAGTGCTCAACCGAATCTGCACAGGGCATGGACGATGCAGCTAACTGCTCCACAAGTGGAAGATGGGGGATGGCCCAAGGTATGATAATGACTGACCATGGAACACATCACATTGACCCGCCCTCTGAGATTTGTTGTGGAAGGATCTCAGGAGACCATTGCATGGAGGGCGTGCACCACTGATCGAGGAGGGGCGCGCAGTTGGAACCAGGAATGAAGCAGAGCAGTCGCATTTTATTTTAGTCTGACCTTGTATATAAGTTAATCTTTATTTGGCAATGAAGCCTATTGCTGATTTAAGCCACATCGAGTCCCATAGAATCGAATCATAGAATCCCTACAGTGCAGAAGGAGGCCATTCGGCCCATCGAGTCTGTGCCGACCACAATCCCATCCAGGCCCTATCCTGTAACCCCACACATTTACCCTGCTAATCCCCCTGACACTAGGATCCATTTAGCATGGCCAATCAACCTAACCCACGCATCTTTGGAGTGTGGGAGGAAACCGGAGCACCCGGAGGAAACCCACGGAGACACGGGGAGAAAGCACAAACTCCACACGGACAGTGACCCGAGGCTGGAATTGAACCTGGGTCCCTGGCGCTGTGAGGCAGCAGTGCTAACCACTGTGCCACTGTATTGCCCTCGATCGATTACAAATAGCTCCTTCAATTTTGTGTAAACAGAATATAATAACGGGGGCAAGCAAGAAATGTTACAGGCCAAATACAGTCAGCCCATTAAGTGATATGAGCCCTGTAACAGTGTGGGTGGGGAAAGCGTGCTTATTGCTTTAATGAATGAATGAAGCATTGCAAGCCAATGCACGTTACTATGCGTTTAATATCAAAGACTATCTGTTCTCTATTGCATCATATCAATTAACATGGGAATGATCAGAGCAGATATTCAGCCTCTTTTCACTTTGTTCTGTCCATATTAATTTTGTGAACTTTTTCACTTCTAATCACTTCTAATATAGATACCAGGCTCTCTGGGAACCTCCCTGGGCTGCAGCATTTCAAATTGCCAAGGTCATCTTTTTCTAATAAAACATCAAGTGTAAGTTCAAACAGTTCTGCGTGACAATGAGCTCCTTTTTTTCTCTCTCTCTCTTTCAGCTCAGTCCCAAAGTGCTACCCAGCATAAAATGATGTGATTTCATTACTTAATTACCAAGAACAGCAAACAAAATATTCAGGTTGCATAGCAACTCTGGAGACGTACCCTCAGCCTCACAAGCCAGCGAGTGACTCGGCGAAGCAACCAAATGATGTTAATCTGCAAGGAGGTAGGAGGTCATTCAACGGGAGCAAACTGGCTCGTAGCATCAACAAATAAACATTATACAAGTTACATCTCACATAATCAGAAACAGCAGGCCCAGCTAACTACACTCTGTTGGTTTGATCCAAATGGGATTCTGGAAAATGGGATTTGAGTCATCGAAACCATAGAACCCCCACAGTGCAGAAGGAGGCCATTCGGCCCATTGAGTCTGCACCGACAACAATCCCACCCTCACGCCCTATCCCCACAAGCCCACATATTTGCCCGCTAATCCCTCTAGTCTATACATCCCGGGACGCTAAGGGGCAATTTAGCATGACCAATCCACCTAACCTGCACATCTTTAGATGGTGGGACGAAACCGGAGCATCCGGAGGAAACCCATGCAGACACGGGGAGAACGTGCAGACTCCACACAGACAGTGACTCAAGCCGGGAATTGAAACTGGGTCCTTGGCGTGGTGAGGCTGCAGTGCTAACCACTGTGCCATCCTGTCGCCCCAATTGCTGCTTCAATTGCGTCTTTTTCAGTGAGATGGCTAGTGTTTTTATTGGGGTCTCTGCCTTAGGAGTACCATGGACAAAATAAAAGGCACAAACCCCAGCTGTCAAACTGACATTCACTGAAGAATGCAGAGCCTGATGATGTGTTTCTTTATTATTTGTTTGATTATTAAACATTCGATTTGAAATCAGTCGAAGGGAATGGGATTTTCCGGTTGTTCCTGCTGGCGGGATCTTCTGGTCCTGCAGACAGTGAGACCACCCCCCTACCCCTCTCCTTCTCCGGCCCCCACTGCCCCCACCGCAGGTTCCATGGCAGCAGGGGGTGTTCCCTAAAGTTTGTCACCATCCTCCGTCTGCTCCACGATGGCATGCAAGCTGTGATCCTGACCAATGAATCCAATTCACGTTCAGACTGGGGTCGCACAAGGCTATATTATTGCACCGACACCCTTCTCGAACTTCCTTGCTGCAATGATGCATCTCACTCACAACAAGGGTGGAGCAGGCTCAATTTTTTGATTTGATTTGATTTATTATTGTCACATATATTAGCATACAGTGAAGAGTATTCTTTCTTATGCGCTATACAGACAGAGCATACCGTTCATAGAGAAGGAAACGAGTGAGTGCAGAACGTAGTGTTATAGTCATAGCCAGGGTGTAGAGAAAGATCAACTTAATGCAAGGTAGGTCCATTCAAAAGTCTGTTCTTGAGTCGGTTGGTACGTGATCTCAGACTTCTGTATCTTTTTCCCGAAGGAAGAAGGTGGAAGAGAGAATGTCCGGGGTGCGTAGGGTCCTTAATTATACTGGCTGCTTTGCCAAGACAGTGGGAAGTGTAGACAGAATCAATGGATGGAAGGCTGGTTTGCGTGATGGATTGGGCTACATTTACGAGCCATACCAAGCTGTGATACAGCAGAAAGAATGCTCTCTATGGGCTGAATGGCCTATTTCTGCTCCTACATCTCATGGTCTTATCATTAGCAGAGCTTTCTTGGCCTTTTGGCTAAGATCAAGCGTCAGATAAAGCCCAAGGTGGGGTTCAATGCCTCATCTTGTCAGCTTGGATCTTGTTTGTCTCTTTTGTGGTGATTATGACTTGGATTCAATTGGAATTTGAATTTGGTTTTTGGAGCAAGCAAGGAATGGATTTGGGTTTACCCAGTCCACTCTGAGCATTGGCTTTGTAACTTTAAGGATGGAGTTAAAAAAAATTTAAACAAGAGACATCTCACTGATAATATTGTAGTATCTTTTCTTGTTCTGAGCCTAAGATTCCTTTGAATGGAAAACCCAACAGGTTATTGTCCATCTTGCCCTCTATAGTCCCTCACAGCGGCCACAATATAATTCACTCTAACAGTGACAAGCACTAGGGCAGATTGACAGATTCAGTGGCAATTCCATTGGAAGGAGGTGCCGGGCAAATCATAGACCATGGCCCAGAAATTTAAGTGCACCCATTTGATTTGATTTGATTTAATTGTCACATGTCACAGTGGAAAGTATTGTTTTTTGTGCACTAAACAGACAAAGCATACAGTTAATCGAGAAGGAAATGAGAGAGTGCAGAATGTAGTGTTACAGTCATAGCTAGGGTTTGATTTGATTTGATTTGATTTATTATCGTCACATGTATTAACATGCAGTGAAAAGTATTGTTTCTTGTGCGCTAAACAGACAAAGCATATCGTTCATAGAGAAGGAAATGAGACAATGTAGAATGTAGTGTTACAGTTCATAGGGTGTAGAGAAAGATCAACTTAATTCAAAAGTCTGACAGCAGCAGGGAAGAAGGTGTTCTTGAGTCGGTTGGTACGTGACCTCAGACTTTTGTATCTTTTTCCCGACGGAAGAAGATGGAAGAGGGAATGTCCGGGGTGTGTGGGGTCCTTAATTATGCTGGCTGCATTGCCGAGGCAGCGGGAAGTGTAGACAGAGTCAATGGATAGGAGGCTGGTTTGCGTGATGGATTGGGCTACATTCACAACCTTTTGTAGTTCCTTTTGTAGGTCTTGGGCAGAGCAGGAACCATACCAAGCTGTGATACAACCAGAAAGAATGCTTTCTACGGTGCATCCGTAAAAGTTGGTGAGAGTCATAGCTGACATGCCAAATTTCCTTCGTCTTCTGAGAAAGTAGAGGCAGTGGTGGGCTTTCTTAACTATATTGTCGGCGTGGGGGAACCAGGACAGGTTGTTGGTGATCTGGACACCTAAAAACTTGAAGCCCTCGACCCGGTTGGAGCCCATGGGTGGTTTGGGCTGGGAATCTTGAGTGACGAGGAACTGTTGTGTTCCGTCTCTGAGTCGAATCCGGGAACTGGAGTCAAGGCCCACGGTTAGGTAGAAGCACAGATATCAAAGATGTGGGATGGATGAAGGAGAGAGGAGGCCTGGGTGGGGGAGGATCAGGGGTGGCAGGAGACTGGGCTGGGGAATAGATGGGAGTTGGAGTGGATGGTGGATCAGGAGGATAAGTGACTGGAAATGTACGAGTCCGGAAGTGGTGGCAATGGTGGAAGGTGCTGGATAGAGGGAGGGCGGAGTGGGGAGTTACAGCAATCTATTCCTTTAATGGAAATCATAGAAACCCTACAGTACAGAAAGAGGCCATTCGGCCCATCGAGTCTGCACCGACCACAACCCTACCCCCATATTCCTACATATTTTACCCACTAATCCCTCTAACCTACGCATTTTAGGACACTAAGAGGCAATTTTAGCATGGCCAATCAACCTAACCTGCACATCTTTGGACTGTGGGAGGAAACCAGAGGAAACCCACGCAGACACGAGGAGAATGTGCAAACTCCGCACAGACAGTGACCCAAGCCGGGAATCGAACCCGGGACCCTGGAGCTGTGAAGCAGCAGTGCTAACCACTGTGCTACCGTGCCGCCCAATGTGGGATTGGACAATGTGTTTGGGGTTGAATGCTGCTTCTCCTCTCCTCCTGCTTGCACTTTGAAATAAGTTACTTAAATTCTTGATTGACAGACAATCACTTGAGCTGCTGACCCTGAACTTATCTGAACTTATATTGTTGTTTCAGATAGCGCTGGAGCATGACAACGTCTTGTGAATTGTCCTCAGCAAACCCTCAAATTCAATCTTTTACACTGGTTCTAAGCTCTAAAAACTGAACTCTAACTCTTTTCAACTTACTGGTAAATGTAACACCAAATTCTTCACCCTATCCTTTCCTTCTCCCCTATGTACTCTATGAACGGTATGTTTTGTCTGTACAACACGCAAGAAACAATACTTTTCACTGCATCCCAATACATGGGTGGCACGGTGACACAGTGGATAGCACTGCTGCCTCACAGTGCCAGGGACCCAGGTTCACTTCCCGGCTTGGCTCACTGTCTGTGCGGAGTCTGCACGTTCTCCCAGTGTCTGTGTTGGTTTACTTCGGGTGCTCCCGTTTCCTCCCACAGTCCAAAGATGTGTGGGTTAGGTTGATTGGCCATAGTGAATTGCCCCTTAGTGCCCAGGGGATTTGAGGGGTAAATATATGTGATTACGGGGCTGGGGCCTGGGTGGGATTGTTGTCCGTGCAGGCTTGATGGGCCGAATGGCCTCCTTCTGCACTGTATGGATTCTATGATTCTATGTGACTGTAATAAATTGAATCAATCAATTGAATATATATATACCAGCTATACAAGTAACAGTTGCTGGTTCAGCGGCTCCTTGCAGATGCAGCTCAAGCAGTTGGGTACAATTATGATTTGGTTTTTGAAAGAAATAAGATTGTGCTTTATTGCAGGGATTCGTTTAAGATCATAAAACATGGGTAGAAAAGTACAAGTGGCTTGTGGCTGTCTGTGGAACTCCCAAGATCAAATTATAACCTTGTTATTCATTCTTAACCACCTATGATTTTGTTTTTTTATGTAAGACACGCTATAATCTATATTAAATGAATGTTGTTACAGGGGGTAGTGGAGATGGAATAACATTAAAAACTGTGGGAAGCCATGAGGAATGATACTTTCAGAACGATGCTTTGATAAAGTTCAGAAGGGAGCAGAATTCGTAAAGAATTAAGAATGCAGCACAGATACAAAAATAATCTTTTTCCACACTTGCTGAGGCCTGTGCTTTCTGGTTGAAGCAATTCGTAGGTAGTGTTTGAGGGATGCGATGCAGCTGTTCTGGGACTAAGTGCCTCCAGATTTACAAACAAAAGATTGGTGACATGTTTTCCCCTGAGCTTCAGGAATTTGCTGATAGGGAAATGTGGCTCAGTCACAAAAACTCCACAGCAAACACATTTTTACAGAGCAGAATCCCTCCAGTGCAGAAGGAGGCCATACAGGCCGTTGAGTCTGCATCGACTCTCCCACAGAGCATCTTATCCAGGCCCTATCCCCATAACTGCACACATTTATCTCACTCATTCCCCGAACCTACACATCTTGGGGCACTAAGGGACATTTATCATGGCTAATCAACCTAACTTGCACATCTTTGGACTGTGGGAGGAAACTGCAGCACTGGGAGGAATCCCATGCAGGCATGGGGAGAATGTGCAAACTCCACGCAAACGGTCACCCGAGACCGGGATTGAACCTATGTCCCTGGCATTGTGAGGCAGGAGTGCTAACCACTGTGCCATTGTCCGCCCCATTGGCAGCCTTCTGACTTGTGAGATGATGCTTTGCGCTGTGGTGGTCAGCTGTGTTAAACATTTCCTGGTGTGGTTCAGGAGCCTCACTCCGGTATGGCAGTCTCTGCCACATTCACTGCAGGGAAGGATGATGGTCTGAGAAGGGGCAGGATGCATTGTCCTCTCGCTTATTGGCTAGCTCAGCTTCTGCTGCTCCTCCTCCAATGCCATTCCAGCCAATCAGCCTCCAGAACTCACAACCAGCAGTGACTGCCACCCAGTTGTCAGTGTCAAGGTCCACCACCTTCATCTCTTCCCTGTAAATGTCCTCGTGGCAGAGGTTTGGACATTCAGCAGGTCATGAGCCAGTGGCCAGTTCATCACACAGATGTCTTTGGGTATACTCCAAGCCACTCAACTGTCCTGACTTGGAAATATGTGGAAACACTGTGGAAACGCACAGCCATGCTGGTGTCTTAATGGCCACAGGGGTAGGCTGGTGCCTCCAGGTAGACGTCCGTTGGATGAGGATCACCGTGGCTTCTGCAGACCACTCAAGGTTTGAAGGAGGGAAGCACAAGAATGCATTTCTGATGAGGCGGGGGTGGCAGGCAGGTGAGTACAGATCCACAATACCCTCAATGTTAGAACACCAAAATAATATCGAAGGAAGAATTGAACAATAAAGTAAATTTGCATGCATTGCTTCAATAGAAACATAGAAGATAGAAGCAGGAGGAGGCCATTCGGTTCTTCCAGTCTGCTCCGCCATTCATCTTGACCATGGCTGATCATCCAACTCAATAGCCTGATCCTGCTTTCTCTCCATAACCTTTGATCTCATTCATCCCAAGTGCTGTATCCAGCTGCCTCTTGAATACATTCAATGTTTTGGCATCAACTACTTCTTGTGGTAATAAGTTTCACAGGCTCATCACTCCTTGGGTGAAGAAATGTCTCCTCACCTCCGTCCTAAATGGTCTGCCCTGTATCCTTATCCTGTGACCCCTGGTTCTGGGCACCCCCACCATTGGGAACGTCCTTCCTGCATCGACCCTATCTAATTATCAAGTTGTGATGATCTCCCAGGGCAGAAATAAAGGGATCCTCCTATCTCTTTAACAGATGCCCACTAAACTGTCCCCTGCGTCATATTCTGTACTGCATTTGTCGATGTTTATTCAGTGCTCACAAATGGAGTCAGTTATCAATATGAAGAGAATGTGTTAATGTTAAAAAGCACTTGGCCAAAATGTTCCTTAAGTGACCTTCACCAGCTGCCATCAGCAATTTTATGAGAAAAATTGGCAAAGGAATTTAATGATGCAGTAATGAAGAGAAATGATTACTGACTATTACAATAGTCTGACTATTGCCAGTAACTGAACAGTTCATTTCAGATGCTGAAGTGCAGCACTTGTAAATCAGATACCCTGCTGCCAGATTGCAATCAGAATTTGTATAATTATATAATTATTTGGAACATTTAGGGTTGATGCAATGCACATTAAAAATCTGGATTGCAAAACAGCAATTATTACTCTGGCTAAATTAGCCAAAACACAAAACCATTATGTCTCGAGCAGGTTTCATTATAGAATCATAGAATCCCTACAGTGCAGAAGGAGGCCATTCAGTCCATCAAGTCTGCACCGATCCCACAATCCCACCTAGACCCTATCCCCATAACCCCAAGCATTTACCCTAGCTAGTCCCCCTGACACTAAAGGGCAATTTAGCACGGCCAATCCACCTAACCTGCACATCTTTGGAGTGTGGGAGGAAACCAGAGCACCCGGAGGAAACCCATGCAGACAATGTGCAGACTCCACATTGACAGTGATCCGAGGCCGGAATTGAACACAGGTCCCTGACGCTGTGAGGCAGCAGTGCTAACCACTGTGCCACCCTTTATGTATTTTCTTATTTTCCATGATCAAAGTGCCTTTTTATATGAGGTGTGTGTATTTTTACCTTCAAAGTGGTTGTCCCAATTTGAATAAGTCAAGCGGCAAGCCGTTTTGTGAATTTTAAAATAAAGAAGATTACTTAATATCACACACACACACACACACTCACAGATACGCACACACACACTCACAGATACACACACACACACGCAGATGCGCGCACACACACACACATACGCACAGACACGCACACACTCACAGATACGCACAAACACACACACACATACACACAGACACGCACACACACACACTCACAGATACGCACAAACACACACACAGAAGCACACACACACACATACACACAGACACGCACACACACTCACAGATACGCACAAACACACACACAAATGCGCACACACACAAACACACACGCACACACACACACATGCACTCAGACTCGCACACACTCACACACACAATTGGATACAGAGGAAGGAAAGAATGGCACAATTTGTCATGACTCACCCCAGTTGAGACTCCCCAAAGTTGTTGATCCGGGTGAGACCCTTCAATTTGTAACCGTCCAGCTGGGATACCACCCAAAATTATTACAATCCTGGATGAGGAGGGATGAATTTGTCTTTATTCAATCACCTCTGGTGGTCACAACAACATTTAATCGAGAAAGGATCCCATTTTGCAGATACCTTTTCCCCAAACACGATGGTTGCATTTTTAAAATGATCCAACTTAACCAGGCTTACCGAGTTAAAGGTAGAGTGAGTTTATCAATTACTAAAGGCAAGAACACAGTAAAACATGTACATATACGTTCATACAGATCAGAAGGGAAAATTGCTGCTCCAGTCCCTCCATATCTTCTATAAGCCTTCTGTCTAAAAGAGACCCCCATCCCTTGGGCTGATTACCCACTCTCAGTCACATCCCTCCCCCTTTAACTCTTTTTATACAATCTTCAAAACCAAGTTACTCAGCACAGCGGGCTGGGAGAATCGCCCCCATTGTTTCTTGCGTGCTATACAGACAAAGCATATAATTCATAGGGTACACAGAAGAGAAGGAAGGGAGAGGGTGCAGAATATAGTGCTACAGTTACAGATAGGGTCTAGAGAAAGATCAACTTAATATAAGGTAAGTCCATTCAAAAGTCTGATGGCAGCAGGGAAGAAGTTGTTCTTGAGTCAGTTGGCACGTGACCTCAGACTTTTGTATCTTTTTCTCAAAGGAAGAAGGTGGAAGAGAGCGTGTCTGGGGTGCGTGGGGTTCTTGATTATGCTGGCTGCTTTGCCGAGGCAGCGGGAAGTGTAGACAGTGTCAATGGATGGGAGGCTGGTTTGGGTGATGGACTGGGCTACATTCACGACCCTTTGTAGTTTCTTGCGATCTTGGTCAGAGCAGGAGCCACACTAAGCTGTGATACATCTGGAAAGGAAGCTTTCTCTGGTGCATCTGTAAATGTTGGTGAGAGTCGTAGTGAACATGCCAAATATCCTTAGCCTCCTGAGAAAGAAGAGGCGTTAGTGGTCTTTCTTAATGATAGCATTGGTATGGAGGGACCAGGACAGGTTGTTGGTGATCTGGACACCTAGAAATTGAAGCTCTCGACCATTTCCACTTTATTAATGTTGATGTAGACAGGGGCATGTCCTCCACGGTTCATTACTACTTGGTGTCATGGAGACATCAGTTCTGCCTATAACAGGTTGATCGGGTATTCATGTGCTTTGGTGCTTACAGGTTCAAAAACGTTTCTCTAAAGCTTTAATTCTTTTTGCTGATTCCTCATTATATTCAATGGGTCTTAAATTCTTCTGAAATCTTTAATTTGTCATTTCTTCTAAGGGAATCTCATGTTCCAGCTGGACTTGTACATTTCTCAAATGAAACATTAATTTCTACTTGTCTTAACTCTAACCAAACCCTTTTGGCTTCACTATTAGTCAGGTCCATCTCCGACAAAGTGTTGATTTGTTTATTTTCTGCAGTTCTCTCGTTGCTCTTCATTTGGTCACTTATTGTCTTTTGTTGCCCTCCTTCTGGGATCTTTCGTCAATGCCCTCCTTTCATCACCCTCATGGGGTCTTTCAGTGCCCCCCCCCCCCCCCCCCTTTATGGTTTTCTATTGCCTCTTCCCTGAGGTCTTTGTTGCTTATGGACCTTTTTTGAGAGTTGTCCTCTATCTGGGGTCTTCTCCGATATTCCTGTCCATTGCCCTCTGTTCCTTCTTGTGGTTGCCACTTTAAATGTATGACCTCTTTAAATGCAATACCGCTTTAAGACTGTCAACCTTTTTTTAACTGTCAGCAATTCTCTCTCTGCGCTTTTCCCGCACTTTTGAAATTTTGGTGTAAAACTGGCCGGTCTTTGAAACTTTATTAAAAAACTTTTAAACTTCTCTTCCAACCATCCAAAAACTTCTTTTTACCGATAGAAGACTCTTAGCGATCTCTGCCAAGTTTTATTTCCTGTAGCTTCACGGAGAGTCTGGTTTTTTTCCTTCTTCTTTTGATGTGTCCATTCTTTTCTTTGTTAATATCTCTACCAGATCCAACCCTGTCCCTTCTGGACTGATATCTTAAAAACTTTTTTTTAAACTTCTTTTGCTTTTAAGCAGGATGGGGACTTCCCTTCTCCCCAAAACTTTGGAACTTTGGTTGCCCGGAGCAACCAACTACCCCCACGCCCCCAACCCGCACCCCCAACCCCACCGATGGAAAATGTCCCTCTCGCCATAGCTAATATCTTACACCTTGAGCAAAAAAAAGATTACTTCGCTAATTTAAAATAAAAACAGAGAAACTGAGACAAAAACAGCAACAAACAAGAACACAATCGTGCAATTGATTGATTGCAGAGACAAAGGCTGCACTGTAAACTGTTGAGAGCCACATCACTTGTTGTGCCAAATTACCCAGGATCATGTTTAGTGTTTATAATAAATCAGGAGTATTTACATAGACCTTGCGCAATACATTGGCTCCCACTCAGAAAAGCTTTACTGTGGCACTGGCAATTTGCGAATGAAACATTGCAAATAGCAGCATAAAGCTCAAAACCTGGAAGAACAGACCTAAACTAAACGCAAAATATTGCATATGCTGGAAATCTGAAACACAAGCAGAAATCCTCAGCAGCTCTGGGAGTGCCTGTGGGGAGAGAAACGAGGGGGCGCGGTGGGGGGAAGTGGAATTTCTGTCCCCGAGTGTCCAACGGGAGTCCCAGAAAGACACTTACGCTGACAGGATTTCTTGTTGAGGTAGTCCCTGCCCCCTCCCAATGATGTAGTGGAGTTCCCACCATGAAAGGTTGGGAATCCCATTGCGATACATTTGAATGTCATTAGCGGGCTTCCCCACCATATTGTTATCCCGTGTAAGAACACCCCCCCGCCCCATCCCCAGCCAGCATGACGCCATGTCTGCGGGGTTTACAACAGGTCCTGACAAATGGGCACCCGGTGAATGGTCCCTGCCAAGGACACGCAGGTAAGTACAGCATTTACCGGTTCCCTTGGACCTCTCCAATGGAAGCTCCCCTGGCAGTGTCCCTCCTCCCCCCAATGGCTTTTTAAAGGGTGCCCTGATCTTTTCAGAGCTGCTCTGAATGGGTCCACCCCACCAGCGAGACATCATGGAACCTGTCTTCTGTTTCTTTTGTCAAAGTGTTTGAAGATATGATGGGGAAAGTCAGTTGTGCAGCCGGGGGAGGGGTGGGGGGAAGGGGGGGGAGGGGGCTACACACAGCTTTTCCCACCTGAGTTCACACTTTGCCAAAAAGTGGCAAAATTCCACCCAGAGTTAATATTTTGAATCCAACATGACTCTGCTTCAGAATGCCCACAACTTATTTGTTTGGGTTACAGACTCACAATTAGATCTGGGATTGTGTGAGGTTCAATATCACATCAGGTAGTGAGTTCACCCACTAAGCCATCAGGTAAGCATCCAAAGCATCTCAGCTGAAGATTGTCAGCAGTGCTGATTGCGAATCAGTAACGTTTAACACTGTTATGGGAATAGATCGAATGCTAAAGTCAAGGAGAAATAAAAGATTGAGTACATACCTGACCAAATTATAACCATATCAGAAAGTAAATAAGATTATTTCAAGCTGATACACAGACGTTAAGAACCTTGAGACTCTTGGCATGTTTGCACCTAGTGTTACATTTGCCGTTATGTTTAGAAGTGGGAATAATGACTAGATTAAATGGATTAACCTGCCTTGGCCCTCTGTCTCTACATCAACAAACTGGAATGTGCAGGCTGATTGCAAGATAACGTCTTATTGATCGGATCAATGCTACTTTGAGACTTCTTTCCATCCAAATCAATCTAGCTTTGAGATCTCGCTCCTTACTTGATGATCATGTGTATAGTGTGGAAGGAGATGGCGGGGTCTTCCTCGGAGAGATCTTAGCCCCATGTTGCATTAACGACTACTTATCTTTTCTAAAGCTGTTTTCAATCTGCAATGATATTGTTAAATTTTCCCACAGCTCTGGCACAGTAACCTGACTGCAGTATAAACATGATTAAAGGGGATGGCGTCTTCAGTGACCAAAAGTGATAACAAACATTCCCTGTTTGAGGAAGCAGAGAGCCAAGTGTCATTTCACTCCTATCATGGTCACATGGAATAATAACATGTATTTTTATCCTTGGCACAACTTTCATCATCACAATCTGTGTTTCTAAGCACACAATTATATTGGCCAAATGATTCCCAACCCCTTCTTTTTTTAATCAAAATTTTTACTATGCACTGTAAGTGATTACTTTTAAAGGGCTGTCTTCAGCTCCTCATACAGATCATCATAGAACCCCTACAGTGCAGAAGAGGCCATTAGACCCATCGAGTCTGCACTGGCACTCTGACAAAGTATCTTACCCAAGCCCTCTCCCTCACCCGACACATTTCCCATGGCCAATCCCCCTAAACTACACATCTTTGGGCTGTGGGAGGAAACTGGAGCACCCGGAGGAAACCCGGGCAGACGCAGGGAGAACATACAAACTCCACACGGACAGTCACCCGAGGCCGGAATCGAACTCAGGTCCCTGGACCTGTGAGGCCGCAGGGCTAACCACTGTGCCACCCAGTGCTGCTCATGGATTTGCATTTCACAATCTAATGTAGTTCTCACCTGACATCTCTGCGTTAGTGCTTGAGGTTGCCTGACCACCACACGAGGTCTTTGACCTCTGGGTTCGCTGTCTGAATCTGTCCCAGGCAACTAGTGAGGTGTGAGTTTATGTTGGATGACCTCATTCAATTTCTAAAGGCCGCACTGGACTGTATTTTAACATTGTAGAATGGTGGGTTGGAGTCGATTGAATTGAAATTAAAAATAACAAACCCCACCTTAACCCCCCTCTGACCTACCCACATCTGGGTTCGTCAGAGTCTAGACAAGGGGCATGTTATGCCCAGGAGACAAGTTGACAGCTTCATGATTTTAATGAGTTTGGCAGCCCCTGTTTTAACCTGGTCTGCAGGTTTTACTCTGCGTGACTGGGGTTTCCCAGGCCTCAAGGAACCTTGCGGCTGAAGGGAGGCAAGGACAGAGAATGGGAAGTGCCTTTACAGCACTCCAGCAGGATAGCTTGTCTGTGGCCTCTCAAGCTCCCCTTTGGAAAGACCCCGGGAACAGGTCCCCTTTGAGATCAATGATCACCCCACTGGAATTGGACACCCCCCACACCCCAACGACCCTCCCCCCCCACCCCACAACCCACACCCTCCCCTCACCGCCCACCGCCACACTCCATCAACTTCCAGGAAAGGAACTGTCAAGTAGAAAAGACACTTACTGTGGAGTGAGAACTCAGACTTCCTGGTTTCCCATCTGAAGATGTGCTCCCCTGCCAATGTAACCTGGCCCTGTTAATGTTAGGGCCACGGTTGTCTATAATTAATTGCTAAAATTGACTAGCAATTCAGAGACCTGGGCTAGTGCCCTGGTGACACAGGTTCAAATCCCACTGCAACAGCCAGTAGACTTCAATTTAGAATTGAAAGGTGGTCCCAGTAATGGTGACCATGACAACTATCATTGATGTACAAACCCGTCTGGTTCACTAATGTCCTTTTGTGAAGGAAATCTGCCACCCTTTCCTGGCCTGGCCTACATGTGACTCCAGACACCCAGCAATGACCCTTAACTGCCCTCCGAAAGGTCCTAGCAAGCCACTCAGCTCAAGGACAATTAGGAATGGTCAACAAATGCTGGCCTTGCCAGCAATATCCACATCCCATGAGAGAATAAAAAAATTAATCCCACACAGAGCAGCTGTAATAATTTCATTAGAAACACAAAAGGTATTTATTAAAATATAGATATATAACAGTGCAGCACCATGCATGGCTGCCCCAGTCTCTGACATGTCTGCTGCGTAAGAGAGGATTCCACTCCCTGGGGTGATTACCCACTCTGCGTACCAATTGGCCTCCTTAGCCAGATGACCCTTACGCTGCAGTGTTTAATGTGCAAAATGCAGATATTGCACTGGTGCAGTTCAGCATGTCATTTCCAGATAAACACTGTGATAACATGGCCCCTTTAAAGGATGGTCATTCGTGAATCACATGACCCTCTAGGACCTACCAGAATGGAGGGCACAAACCTCAGCCTGTCAGGTATTAGGATGTGATCTGGGTAGGTGTAGTCTGCAGTGTGAGTCCAGGAGTCATATAAATTCATAGAATCCCTACAGTGCAGAAGGAGGCCATTTAGCCCATCGAGTCTGCACCAACTCTCCCACAGAGCATCTTACCAGGCCCACCCACCACCCTATCCCTGTGACCCCACGCATTTACCCCACTAATCCCCCTAACCTATAAATTTTGGGACACTAAGGGGCAATTTAGCATGGCCCATCAACCTAACCTGTACATCTTTGGACTGTGGGAGGAAACCGGAGCACCCGGAGAAAACCCACACAAACACGGTGAGAAGGTGCAAACTCCACACAGACAGTTGCCCGAGGTTGGAATTGACTCTGGGTCCCTGGCACTGTGAGGCAGTGCTAACCACTGGGCCATCGTGCTACTCATTAGTCTGTGAGACTAGACCTGAATCTGTACTGAGCTTGCCTGTATATAGTTATAACTTTCACTCAATAGGTCACCGTTGTGATTTAAGGCTTCCCCATTGTATGAGCTCAGGCTACAATATTGGAGATGAAGATGGGATTAGCTATGAAGACGGGATGCTTTTGTTGGGGTGCCAAGTGATAGCAACACCCCAGGGGTGACAGCCATTCCTCTAAGAGCTACACAGTGCACATCCTGAGCAGACAAAGATGGAGGTGTTGGTCAGGAGTTACACTTGGTGGCCAGGAATTGACAAGAGAATAGAGAGTGTGGTCAGCTGTTGTCAACATTGCCAAATGCAGCAGACCCTCCCGCCTACAGTCCGGCCATACTTGGACGAGTTTCCACATTGACTTTGCTGGCACTTTTATGGGCATGCCGTTTTTGATCGCAGTGGACGCCCACTCAAAATGGTTTGATGTTCAGATCATGTGTTCAATGACTTCATCATCCACCATAGACTCATTGCGGCAAGATTCCACAATACATGGCATGCCACAGGCGATCATTCCTGACATTGGCACCGCCTTCACCACCAAAGAGTTTCAACACTTTGTCAAAACTAATGGCATCCAGCACATAGTAATGGTGCCAGACCACCCCACTTCCAATGGGTTGGCAGAAAGGGCAGTGCAAAAGTTTAAAGCATCGATGTGGCAACAGCCAGACAGACCACTGTCACTCTGGTTAGCCAATTTTCAGCTCTTATTCAATATGACCCCTCACGCTACCACAGGGGTTTCGCCGGCTGATTTCTTGATGGGTCAATGTCTTAGAACCTGCTTAGACCTCATTTTCCCAAATTTGACGGGGAGGGTGGAGGCTAAGCAAGCAGCTAAGGGAGATAAGTCACTTGAAACAAATGCCTTAGTTTTTGTTTGAAACTTTGAGTGGGGGGCCAGCTTTGGTCTCCAGGAAGGTAATTCCAAAGACTGGCCCAGTATCTGATGTCATTGACCGTGAAGTGCAGAAGCACGTAGATCACATCAGGAGGTGGGAAACTGCAGCCCCCACTGCTAATCGTCAGGACCCAGTAATAGAGTCCAGTGTGCCAGCAGCAGAGTTGGTGCTGGCAGAATCCTGTGCTCCCCTAGTGCTCTCCGTGTGGCAGTGGAATAATGAATAGGCATAATGAATGGAGGAGCAGGCCCGAGGGGCTGAATGGCCTACTCCTGCACTCAGTTTCTATGTTTCTATCTTTTCGAAGAGGGCGTCAGCTCTGCCTCAATGTTGGAATCTGGCAATCCACCTTCCACTGTTGTAGCCTCCGATACCTCCAGCTTGGAAAACCTGATCGCGGAGTTGCAGTGCTCTGCAAGGGTCCAAAACCCCCAGATCAACTGGCTTTATGAACTTTGCTAAATGGCCCCCTTTTTTGGAGATTCTGTTTTGAGAGTTTTTCTGTATGGTTGTAAAGGAACTTATGGGGGGATGAATGTGATAACGTGGCCTTTTTAAGGAAATTCATGACCCTCCCAGGGCTTATTGGAGCGAAACGGCATGAACCTCAACTTGTCAGATATTAGGGTGTGGATCTGGGTAGGTAGAACCTGCAGTGTGAGCCCAGGAGTCAGTGGGACTAGACCTGTATCTATACTGAGCTTGCCTGTATACAGTTATAGCCCCGGGCTACCTGGATCCACTACAGTTTGTCTATCGCCGCAACAGGTCCAAAGCAGACGCCATCTCCCTGCACCCAACCCTGGAACACCTAGATAATAAGGACACCTATGTCAGACTCCTATTTATTGACTACAGCTCAGCCTTCAACACTATTATTCCCACGAATCTCAGCTCCAAACTCCAGAGCCTGGGCCTCGGCACCTCCCTCTGCGACTGGATCCTGTACTTCCTAACCCACAGACCACAATCAGTAAGGATAGGCAAGAACACTTTCTCCATGATCATCCTCAATACCGGTGCCCCACAAGGCTGTGTTCTCAGCCCCCTACTATACTCCTTATACACCTATGACTGTGCGGCCAAATTTCTCTTCAATTCGATTTTCAAGTTTGTTGACGATATCACCGTAGTGGGTCGGATCTCAAACAATGATGAGACAGAGTACAGGAATGAGATAGAGAATCTGGTGAACTGGTGCGGCAACAATAATCTCTCCCTCAATGTCAACAAAATGAAGGAGATTGTCATCGACTTCAGGAAGCATAAAGGAGAACATGCCCCTGTCTACATCAATGGGGACGAAGTAGAAAGGCTCAAGAGCTTCAAGTTTTTAGGTGTCCAGATCACCAACAAGCTGTCCTGGTCCCCCCCATGCCAACACTATAGTTAAGAAAGCTAACTACTTTCTCAGAAGACTAAGGAAATTAGGCATGGCAGCTATGACTCTCACCAACTTTTACAGATGTACCATAGAAAGCATTATTTCCGGTTGGATCACAGCTTGGTATGGATCCTGCTCTGCCCAAGACTTCAAGGAACTACAAAAGGTCGTGAATCCATAATGCAAACCAGCCTCCCATCCGTTGACTTTGTCTACATTTCCCGCTGCCTCGGCAAAGCAGGCAGCATAATTAAGGATCCCACGCACCCCGGACATTCTCTCTCCCACCTTCTCCATCGGGAAAAAGATACAAAAGCCTGAGGTCATGTACCAACCGACTCAAGAACAGCTTCTTCCCTGCTGCTGTCAGACTTTTGAATGCACTTACCTTGCATTAAGTTGATCTTTTTCTACACCCTAGCTATGGCTGTAACACTACATTCTGCACTCTCTCCTTTCCTTCTCTATGAATGGTATGCTTTGTCTGCATAGCGCGCAAGAAACAATACTTTTCACTGTATGTTAATAAATGTGACAATAATAAATTAAATCAAATCAAATCAAAATCACCATTGTGATAAGGCTTCCTCGTCATATTAACACGCGCTACAATAAACACACAGGCAGTTTTGTTTGTAATCTCTGACTTCATCAGAAACATGCACACGGGACGACAAAACTTCAGTTTTGTTGTCAGAAGTTGCTCAGTTTGTTTAATGCTGTCCTCACGTGAAACGTTGGAAACTATTTCTCTCTTTAGCACCGACACTTTAAAGAAATCCCAATTTCTTTGTGCTCGTCTCTCTAACATGTCATCCACATTGTCAAGAATTTAGCGGTGAACACATTTTGAGCACACTTATTCTAACAAGACCGTAGCAAAGTTTTGCTCCTTTAATGTTTCTCGCTAAAGATTGAAGGGACTGGATTTTGAAACTGAGAGGTTGTCAGCTAAGTGTTCAGTGATGGAGATTACTAAATCGGCTATTCCAGTTAATCACAGAGAGAAAATAAATTACTGCTGCCAAGGGAAAGCATTAAGCTGTCAGTAATTCTCCAGCCTGAATTTCTGTCTCTTGTCTTTGACAATATTATGAGGCAGTTGTATCTCCAGCTGCCTATTCTATAAGTGAAGCCAGACCCAAATCTCGCCATTATTTTTACTAATATTACACCAGTAGCAAGGTGGTGGAGGCGGAAGTATGAAGATTGTGACACCACTGCTCAGTTGTCCATTTCTCTTTTTGAGATTAATTCTGTTTTCTTTGGTAAAAGACTGAAAGGACAGGTCCAGAACTACCAGTGAATGAAAGGTTTTCTTTACCTTGGGCAGTTTCTTTGGATTGAGGATGACTTGCTTCAGGTTTGATGAAATGAATTTTTTTTTATTCTTTCGTGGGACGTGGGTGTCGCTGGCTGGCCAGCATTTATTGCCCATCCCTAGTTGCCCTTGGAAGGCAGTTGAGAGTCAACCACATTGCTGTGGCTCTGGAGTCACATGTAGGCCAGACCAGGTAAGCCCGGCAGATTTCCTTCCCTAAAGGACTTTAGTGAACCAGATGGGTTTTTCCAACAATGGTTTCATAGTCATTAATAGATCCTTCATTCTAGGTATTTTTTTATTTGAATTCAAATTCCACCATCTGCTGTGGCAGGATTCAAATCCTGGTCCCCAGAACATTAGCTGAGTTTCTGGATTAATAGTCTATGCGATAATACCACTAGGCCATCGCCTCCCTGAATTCTGATACTTCCAATGTGTGATCTGCCGACTCCACCAATTGCAATTAAGTTTATTTATTATTAGTGTCACAAGTAGACTATATTAACACTGCAATGAAGTTACTGTGAAAATCCGCTAGTTGCCACAATCTGGCCTGTTCGGGTACACTGAGGGAGAATTTAGCATGGCCAATACACCTAACCAGCACATCTTTCGGACTGTGGGAGGAAACTGGAGCACCCAGAGGAAACCCACGTAGACATGGAGAGAACATGCAAATTCCGCACAGGCAGTGACCAAAGCCGGGAATCAAACCCGGGTCCCTGGCGTTGTGAGACAGCTGTGCTAACCATTGTGCCACCATGCGGTGGTGCTTGAAGGGTTGGATAGGTGGGGTGTTTGGAGGCTTGTGTCCTTGGGGGACTAGCTAGAGTAAATGCATGGGGTTATGGGGATAGGGCCTGGGTGGGATTGTGGTAGGTGTGGACTCGATGGGCTGAATGGCCTCCTTCTGCATTGTTGGATTTTATGATTCTATGATTCCTCTGATACCTTCACTTTACTTCTGCACCTTCCTGACAAAGTCTCTCGATGTGTTCAGTGCCTTCCCAAGTAAGCCTTCTCAAACTGCGGTCGATCACAAACCAGGGTCTCCCATGAGTCGGGAGGTATGTTTGACCTCTTAGGGTAGACAGCCCTAAAGCATTTCTGCTCTTCTCCTGGGAATCTCCTGCCACAACCAAGTTCCAAGTAGAGCAATAGCTGTTGGGTATCTGGTCGTTGGCTGTCCCTTGATTCAAGGATGACGTTTACTCTGGGTTGTGAGTCTCTGCCCTGGGTCTTCATGTGGCTGAACAGGGTGATTCTCCATGAGCAGGATGTCCAATGAGGTAGTGGGATCCTGGCTACAGGATTTGCTTCTTCCTCTTCCCTCCTCTGCTGCCTCTCTGCTTCATCACTGAGAAATTTGGACTCAAAGCATCATGCAGTTTGTTGGACAATTTGGAGCAGCCCTGTCATTAATGTCAGTGCCATTGCACTTCAAGGAAACTTCAGAGTGTCTTTGGAATGTTATTCATGTTGTACCCTGGAAGACTGGTCATTTGAGAGTTGAGAGAACAGAACCTGGCAAGTAGATGCTTTTTGGCATCCTCACACATTGACCAGACAATTGATCAGATGATTGTGGTTGATTTTGCGGGTATTATTACTGAATGATTGTGAAGTTGGCTTCAAGAAGGACATTAAGGCTTGTGTGGTGGTCGTCCCATTGAATTCAGAGGATAAAGTTTATTTATTAGTCACAAGTAGGCTTACATTAACACTGCAATAAAGTTACTGTGAAATTCCCCTAGTCGCCACACTCCGGTGCCTGTTCGGGTACACTGAGAGAGAATTTAGCATGGCTAATGCACCTAACCAGCACGTCTTTCGGACAGTGGGAGGAAACCGGAGCACCCGGAGGAAACCCATGCAGACACAGGGAGAACATGCAGACTCCCCACAGACAATGACCCAAGCCAGGAATCGAACCCAGGTCCCTGGCGCTGTGAGGCAGCAGTGCTAACCACTGTGCCACCGATGTGGTGGAGACATGACTGATAGAATTTCTCTGGCGCTGTTATGTGTCAGTAATACACAGTTCAGGTCTCAGTGCAGTGTAGGAATATGGTGATGACAACTGCTCTGGATACCAGGAGTTGCAGAGATCCTTATTGTTAAACACTCACTGATGTAGTTTGTAGAAGGCTGAACCAGTGCAGTTGATCTGATGTTGGAGCCCCTCATCAGTGGTGGTCTTTTGAGAGAGGTAGGTGTCAAGGCATGGGGAAAAACTCAACATATTCCTGAAGTGCTCCTTCTCGATATATGACAGGTAGAATATAGGGTTTACCAGATCAACATTGACATATGAGCTTTGTTTTGGCAATGTTGAAGGACGGGATGAGTCTGTCATTGGCAGAATTGAAGAGATCAAGAGCAACTTCAAAAATCTGATGCATGGTGGGTAGGACATTGCAGTCATCCACAAACTGTAGATCACACATGTTCATGGTGATCAGTTTAGTTTTGGCACGGAGGCACCTGAAGTCAAAAATATTTCCATTTTGGTGGTATTTAACACACACAGTTAATCTTTGATGAGATACAGTTGATCTTTTGTAATAGACATGGTCAGGAAGCTTGTTAATAGTGTGGGGGCTAATTTGTCAGCCATGTCGATCTTCTTCGAGAAGAGGTTATGGAGATTTGGAAAATGCTCTACATTTTCCAGGATCTCACCATTGATGTTAATCGACAGGGCGGGTGGGGTGGAGGGTGGAGGATGGAGGGGGGAAGGGAGGGGGGGCGGTGGTGTGGGGTGGGGGGGGGGGAGTTGTTTTGCGGTGAGAGCTGGTTAAAAGAGTTTTCCAGGTGTTTAATGAAAAGCACATTTTCTCAAATGTGTCAGGGTAGGAGTTGACAATGACCAGCGTAATGCTGCATGTTCACAACTTCATTAGAAATACAAAAGGTATTTATTAATAAGAAAAACTGTACAGAGGCCAACAGCCCCACAGCTGCCCTGGAGCAGCCCTCCCAGCTACCCTAGTCTCTACATGTCTTCTACATGTCTTCTGCCCAAGAGAGGACTCCACTGATTACCCACTCTTGTCCCAATTGGTCCTCAAGCCAGGTAACCCACTTCAGCTGTGTCGCCCTTAGAGGGGCAATCTTCACAAGTCACCACAGCCAGGAGCTCAGTTTCAGAGTGGACGTACACATGTGATCTTCATACTGTAGCTCAATCACTAATGAGAAGGACACAGTGGCCACTCTCATGTGTGGTGCTTCACATCCCATAGGCACAGCGTTAGTACAGACGTGATGAGTCGAATGGCCTCTTTTTCTGCACCGTGTGTGTGCACAGTTCTAAGAGACCTGGCCATTATTTCAAAGAAGCCTTTTCTCTTTTATGAGGCTGGAGTGCGTTTGCTTAGTAACTTACTTCAAATTTGAGTCAAATAAAATATATTAATCAGATTGTTCCTTTCCCAAAACTAGCAAAACTTCATTCACCATGGTGATGGCGTAGAGATCAAAGTCAATTGTGGGAGGTTTTTGCCACAAACATGAAAGTTCCAGAGCTCAGAATGCTGGTGGCTCGAGTGATGGGAAGTTGGGAATACAATGATAGGATGTTGGGTACTCCGTTATTGTTAGCATCAGTGTCAAGATTAGCGATGAAGATTAAGTGATTCCAAGTGACATGTTAGTTAAAATCCATGTTAACACAAGGTGTGAAGTGTGTTTTTAGATTAATATTTAAACCAAGAGGATTGAATACAATTCTGAGGCACTTGTGTGATGCTGCCTGTGATGTTTTGTGACACAGAGAATGCCAACATCAATGCAATCTATTTTAGCCCCTACCCCTGCTATAAGTGCACTGTTGCTGGTTTTTACTTTCAAGCATTGAAGTGATGTTGTCATTTTGAAATGCAATAAGAAAAGCTTTGATCCAGGAAAACACCACAAGGCTCTTCACAGGAGGGTAATCAGCAAAGAATTCACACTGAGCGAAAAGGGGAGACTTTAGGGCAGGTGATCAAACACAGATAGGCACGGTGGCACAGTAGTTAACACTGCTGCCTCACAACGCCAAGGACCTGGGTTCAATTCCAGCCTTGGGTCACTGTCTGTGCGGAGTCTGCATGTTCTCCCCGTGTCTGCGTGGGTTTCCTCCGGGAGCTCCGGTTACCTCCACAATCCGAAAGACGTGCTGGTTAGGTGAAGCAGAGGTAACAGAGGATGGACGCAAGCCTCCAAACACTGCATCTATCCAATCCTTCAAGCACCACCTCTGGCACAATGGCACAGGGTTTAGCGCTGAAGTCTCATAGTGCCAGGGACCCGGATTCCAATTCTGGCTTGGGTGACTGTCTGTGCGGAGTCTGCATGTTCTCCCCGTGTCTGTATGGGTTTCCTCTGGGTGCTCTGGTTTCCTCCCACAATCTGAAAGACGTGCTGGTTAGGGTGCATTGGCCATGCTAAATTCTCCCTCAGTGTACCCAAACAGGCACCAGAGTGTGGCGACTAAGGGATTTTCACAGTAACTTCATTGCAGTATTAATGTAAGCCTACTTGTTACAGTAATGAATAAACTTAAAAGCTTTAAACATTCCACCAATGTGCAGGTTAGGTGGATTGGCAGTGCTAAATTGCCCCTTAGTGTCCCAAGATGTGTTATGGGGATGGGGTGGGCCTGGGTAAGATGCTGTTTTGGAACGTCGGCACAGACTCAATGGGCTAAACAGCCTCGTTCTGCACTGTCCGGATTCTATGGATTCTATAGATGAAGCAGATTGTCAAAGGAGAGGAGAGGGAGAGAGGAAGAGCAGTGGTTGAGGGAGTGAATTGTAGAGCTGAAGGCACAAATGTCTGATGGGATAGCTGCCAAAAGGAGTGGGGGGATGCACAAGAGGCCGGAGTTGGAGGAACCCAGCTGTGTTAAGAACTTCATATTAAAAAGTAAGTAGGCTGATGGTGAAGCACCATCGGATGCCGTGTCTGAACTGCTGCTGTGTTCAGCCAAAGTAAATTTCATGTCTCCTGGACAGATTAATGGGCTTTTGCCTGCCCTTCAACCACTGCACACTGCAGAAATAGCACAGCATCGGTACCTGAGGGAGGGGGAGCGGGGAATTACACAGGGATGGCTCATTCACACAAACCTAAGCAGCAATAATGGAGTACATTGCAGCATGTCAGAGCCTATTTTGTCATGTGGTATGGTATAACTGGCCTTGTCAGCACTGCGTCACAATGGTTAGCACTGCTGCCTCATAGCGCCAGGGTTTGATTCCTGGCTTGGGTCACTGTCTGTGTGGAGTCTGCACATTCTCCCCGTGTCTGCATGGGTTTCCTCCGGGTGCTCCGGTTTCCTCCCACATTCTGAAAGACGTGCTGGTTAGATGTATTGACCTGAACAGGTGCCGGAGTGTGGTGACTAGGTGAATTTCACAGTAACTTCATTGCAGTGTTAATGTAAGCCTTACTTGTGTCTAATAAATAAACTTTAACTTTAACTTGTCACAAGTTTCAGATGGCCTTATTTTTACTGCAGCACACTGCTTTACACAGACAAGGTAAAATAGCAAGTTCCTCATTTTTAATTTTCATACACAATTCCTTGTTTTTGGGTTGTAGGAGGCGGGGTCAGGGTTTGCTCATGAGTAATCAAAAAGTCAAAGGTAATTCCCTCTTAACCCCTTGATTTTCCACCATGTCCTGTTATATATTGACTGACATTATCAGGCACAAGACCACCACCCTCCACCTCCCCCACCAGCCTCTCCGATCATCCTCTACTGAAATCCTCGCCTATGGCTTTGTTACCTCTCGACTTGAGTATTTCAATCCTCTCCTCATCTGCCTCCCATTACCATTCTACATTGGGGAAGCAATAGCCTAATGGTATTATCGCTAGACTATTGATCCAGAAACTCAGCTAATGTTCTGGGGACCAGGATTCGAATCTCGCCACAGCAGATGGTGGAATTTGAATTCAAATAAAAAAATATCTAGAATTAAGGATCTATTAATGACCATGAAACCATTGTTGGAAAAACCCATCTGGTTCACTAAAGTCCTTCAGGGAAGGAAATCTGCCGGGCTTTCCTGGTCTGGCCTACATGTGACTCCAGAGCCACAGCAATGGGGGGAGCACATAAAACGGGATGGATGCCCATCCCTCTACATTCCCGCGCACGCTCGAGCTCACCCCCATAATATCGGAGGAGGGACAAGCGGGCACTGAAATTGGCATCCAGCACACCATATTCAAACCAACAATTAACGGCCGGGTTAGGCTTGCTATCAAACCTTTGTCCCTGATAGTATGCTGCGCATGTCATAATATACTTGTGGGTGGGCAGTAGGGAGGGAACATCAAGCTTGGCTATTAATTTGAAATGGGTAAAAGGTAGGAAGGAAGGATTGTCACACTTTGGGGGCAACCCGCGGGGGTTGCTCCCCCTTTAGACTTTATTTTTTTCCTACTCCAACCCTACCATCCATTCCCCTCTCATTGCCTCTCTCCCTATCCTTCCTTAACCCTCCCAGGCAAGAGCTCGGCCTTACATGCTTTGGTGACCTTAGGCCTTGGGCTCCACTCCTCCCCTGCAAGAGGCCCCTCCCTGACCCCGCTCCAAGCCCCATTTCCCCATTGACCTTGTGCTCGCTGACCTGCATTGGCTCACCTCGTCTGGCAAAGCTTTGATTTTAAAAGTCTCTTCATTGCTTTCACACGCTGACATGGCCCCACCCTTCACTTCCTCAGTAATACTCTCCAGTCCAGTACCCACTAAGATATCTGCACTCCTCCAATCCTGCCCTTCGTGGGCATCACTCAACTTTAATCTCTCCACCATCGTCAACTATACCTTCAGCTGCCTAAGCCTTTGCTCCGGGAACCCTCCCTAAACCATTCTGCTGCTCTTTCCTCATTAGAATCTACCTTCTTGATCAAGGTGGTCAACTGTTCGAATATTTATTTAAGTGGCTCAATGTTAAAGACATTTTTTAAATTCATTTGTTTGACCTGGGCGTGGTGGTGAACTGAGTGGCTTGTTAGACCATTTCAGAGGACAATTGAGAGTCAACCACATTGCTGTGACTCTGGAGTCACATGTGGGCCAGACCAGGTAAGAGCGGCAGATTTCCTCCCCTAAAGGACCAGATGGGTTTTTCTGACAATCGACAATGGTTTCATGGCCATCAGTAGATTCTTAATTCCAGATTTTTAAAAATTGAATTCAAATTCCACCTTTTGCCATGGCAGGATTCAAACCCAGGTCCCCAGAGCATTAGCTGAGTTTCTGGATTAATAGTCTAACAATAACACCACTAGGCTATCGCCTCCCAATGATCTGTCCCTGTGCCCCTGTGAAGAGACTGCCGAAGATTAGGAGTGATTTTTTGTCACTCTCACTTTAAAAGGAGAAAGGAAATGAACAGAGGCGATGTTTTCACTCAACCGACTGTCAACTTTCAGACACTTAAAATGTTTAATGGGAGATCTGTTACTGCCATATTTCAGAATATCTGATGAAGAGTGCAAAGGCATGTCAGGAATGTTGGCTTAAACAGAAACAGCACAGAGGGGCTCAGTTGGAGTTTAAATCAGTGATAACCAGATGGGGCCGGCGTATCTCGTCTTTGCCTTGTTTATTTATTCTTTGTCACTGGTACAAGGTTTATCAAAGGCACGGGCCTGTAAAACCCATCGATAGACACTCTGTAAAACACAACGATAAGAGAAACAAAAGGGCTGGGATTCACTCTCCTGCTGTTGACGTTTGACCCATTTTATCAGAGAAATAATAAGATGGATTTAAGGAGGACTGTTTGAGAGACTCTCTGTTGTACTGCAGCTTTTTCATTGGGAGACAGCAGTGAAAAATCCAGCTGAACTTTACAAGATCCCTTAATATGTTTTCAGGAATTGTTTACTCCGACAATTGATGGAAGTGTGGCCTATTTATCATGATATTTACATAAGAACATGGGAATTAGGAGCAGAAGTAGGCAAATTTAGCCCTTTGAGCCTGCTCCGCCATTCAATCAGATCATGGCTGATCTCTCCCCAATCTCAAACCCACCTTCCCATCTGTTCCCCATATCCCATTTTTTAAATTAGAAATGTATCTATCTCCTTCTTGAACCAATTTAATGATTCACACTCCACTGCGCTATGGGACAGCGAGTTCCACAAATTCACCCCCCCTGCGAGAAGTAGATAGAGTCATAAAGTCATAAAGTCATAGAGGTTTACAGCATGGAAACAGGATCTTTGGCCCAACGTGTCCATTCTGCCCAGATTTTACCATTAAGCTAGTTCCAATTGCCTGCATTTGGCTCATATTCCTCTATACCAATCTTACCCATCTAACCGTCTAAATGCTTTTTAAAAGACAAAATTGTACCTCTACTACTACCTCTGGCAGTTCGTTCCAGACACTCACCACCCTCTGTGAAATAATTGCCCCTCTGGACCCTTTTGTATCTCTCCTCTCTCACCTTAAACCTATGCCCTCCAGTTTTAGACTCCCCTACCTTTGGGAAAAGATATTGACTATCTAGCTGATCTATGCCCCTCATTATTTTATGGACCTCTAAAAGATCACCCCTCAGCCTCCTACACTCCAGAGAAAAAATTCCCAGTCTATCCAGTCTCTCCATATAACTCAAACCATCAAGTCCCAGTGGCATCCTAGTAAATCTTTTCTGCACTCTTTCTAGTTTAATAAAATCCTTCCTATAATAGGGTGACCAGAACTATACACAGTATTCCAAGTGTGGACTTACCAATGTCTTGTACAATTTCGACAAGACGTCGCAACTCCTGTTCTGACCAATGAAACCAAGCATGCCGAATGCCTTCTTCACCACCCTGTCCACTTGTGACTCCACTTTCAAGGAGCTATGAATCTGTACTTTCGATCTCTTTGTTCTATAACTCTCCCCAACACTCTACCATTAACTGTTCCTCCTCATCTCAATTTTAAATCTACTGCCTCTCAACCCAGACCTGTGACCTCTTGTTCGAGATTGCCCCATACGAGGAAACATTTGGTCTACATTTACTTTATCAATCCCTTTTAAAATTTTATATACCTCGATCAGATCCCCTCATCCTTCTAAACTCCAGCGAGTACAAGCCCAAATTCTCCTCATACATTAACCCTTTCATTCCCGGAATCAACATTAAGGGCAGATATTCTGACTGCTTGCTGGGCTTAGGTACCTTAGCTGATATGAGTGTACATTGGAAAACCATGGGCAAGGGCTTGGAAAACCTACGTGTGTGGAATGATTTTCACTGTGTCACAGAGTGGTGCTTGGTTCTGAAAATGCAGAGGCAGAAGCAGAGGGTAGAATATGGTTAATCTTCTCTGACAAAAGATAACTGGCTGTACAAGGCAGCTGAAAGAAAAACAGCAAATTGAGATGGAGAGTTACACATTGCTCAGAGTTGGTAATCAATTGTATATTTACGGCATGACAGATTTAGGGCGCAATTGTATTACTTTGTAGATGATTATATTTAGCATTCTGCATGTGGGGCTATAATTTGTTAGTGCCAATTGAAAGGAAATAAATCAGGAGGTGCTTCATTACCTACAGTACCACATGCTTGCACTTGCTCTATTTGCAAACACACTATCCCTGCTAACAGGAATATGTAGTGTCATGCCAAGGAAAGGCATGTCATAATCATAATTTTAAACCAGGATTGCATTCAGCATAGAATCTTCCGGAACTGCCTTTTCATTTGAATATGGATCTTCTCAGGCGGCACACTGGCACAGTGCTTAGTGCTGCTGCCTCACAGCGCCAGGGACCTGATTCGATTCCTGGCTTGGGTCACTGTCTGTGCAGAGTCTGTACGTTCTCCTTGTGTCTGTATGGGTTTCTCCCAGGTGCTCCGGTTTCCTCCCACTGTCTGAAAGACGTACTGGTTAGGTGCATTGGCCATGCTAAATTCTCCCTCAGTGTACCCGAACAGGCGCCGGAGTGTGGCAACTAGGGGATTTTCACAGTAACTTCATTGCAGTGTTAATGTAAGCCTACTTGTGGCACTAATAAATAAAAACTTAATAAGGCTGCTAAGATAGCTACAAAGGGTTATGTGACTATTGCAATTTTTGCATGGACTCAGAAGTATCTCAAGTCTGCTCAAAGTTCCTAATTCAATGACCATGGGGGAAGTGCTTACCTTGGATGGACATATCAAAACAAATTGGTGCAGTTCGTACCTCCTCATGTTTGTAGACTTAATCAAAACTCAAAATCCATTGGACTCCTAGCCTCACTGCCTCCAAGATTAGAACTTAACAAAGATGGCTCTAGAGAAATCAGTTGAATCATTAGTAGGCATGAATGGAACCCAACCACCCCCCATTGTATAGCAATGATTGTGAACTTCAAATCATCCTGATTGGGCAATAGAAGTATTGATCATGTGATCACCTGATCGAAACTGTCTTCAGATAACCAATCTTACTCCCCCAATCACCAGGGGGAAACCAGTCAGGCTGCAAACAAACTAATAAGTAACAGCCGCAGCAACAGCAAAGACAGTAAGATCTATGCCGTAAAACCAGAGGCAGCAATGTTGTAAGGTCTCCAGGCCTGTTCCTTTTCAAGTCTACCAACACAAAAAAAAACAACCTCCTCGCAATAAGACAATGAACAATTAACTTGGTGACCTGCAATAATTCATCTTTCCGAGGGAATCCTGCATTAATGCTGATGTGCGACTCTGGCTATTGAAACCACCTGTACTACACATCCAGAGTGAAAAAGCTTTCTTTACCAAGCCTCCAACACATGCTTTTTCCTGGATGAGGAAAACAAATGAATTATAAACTCGTCTTTTGTTTATGACTTGTAAGAGTGCTATCTTTTTTATAACTTTATTTTTTCTTGTGTATGTGTGTATATATGTGTGCGTGTGAGTGTGTATATGTGTGTGTGTGAGTGTGTGTGTGAGTGTGTATATGTGTGTGCGTGAGTGTGTGTGTGTGTGTATATGTGTGCGTGAGTGTGTGTGTGCGTGAGTGTGTGTATATATGTATGTGTGTGTGAGTGTGTGTGTGGGTGTGTATGTGTGTATATATGTGTGCGTGAGTGTGTGTGTGTGTATATATGTGTGTGTGTGTGAGTGTGTGTGTGAGTGTGTATGTGTGTATATATGGGTGCGTGAGTGTGTGTGCGTGAGTGTATATGTGTGCGTGAGTGTGTGTGTGTATATATGTGCGTGAGTATGTGTGTGTGTGTGTGCATGAGTGTGTGTGTGTGTGTATATATGTGTGCGAGTGTGCGTGAGTGTGTATGTGTGTATATATGTGTGCGTGAGTGTGTGTGCGTGAGTGTGTATGTGTGTATATATGTGTGTGTGAGTGTGTGTGTGTGCGTGAGTGTGCATGTGTGTAGATATGTGTGCGTGAGTGTGTGTGTGTGTATATGTGTGTGTGTGAGTGTGTGTGTGAGTGTGTATGTGTGTATATATGTGTGCGTGAGTGTGTGTGCGTGAGTGTGTATGTGTGTATATATGTGTGTGTGAGTGTGTGTGTGTGCGTGAGTGTGCATGTGTGTATATATGTGTGCGTGAGTGTGTGTGTGTGTATATGTGTGTGTGTGTGTGTGTGTGTGTGTATATCTATGTGTGTGTGCATGAGTGTGTGTGTGTATGTGAGTGTGTGTGTGTGTGTGCGTGCGCATGTGTGTGTGCACATGTGTGTGTGTGTGTGTGCGTGAGTGTGAGTGTATGTGTGAGTGTGTGAGTGTGTATGTGTGTTGGAGTGTGTGTGTGAGTGTATGTGAGTGAGTGTGTGTGGGTGTGTGTGTGAATGTGTGAGTGTGTGTGTGAGTGTGTATGTGAGTGTGTGTGTGAGTGTGTGTGTGTGAGTGTGTGTGAGTGTGTGTGTGTAAGTGTGTATGTGTGTTGGAGTGTGTGTGTGAGTGTATGTGAGTGAGTGTGTGTGGGTGTGTGTGTGTGAATGTGTGTGTGTGAGTGAGTGAGTGAGTGTGTATGTGAGTGTGTGTGTGAGTGTGTGTGAGTGTGTGTGTGTGAGTGTATGTGAGTGTGTGTGTGGGTGTGTGTGGGTGTGTGTGAGGTGAGAAATGTAGCATTAAACTTTCAGCATTAATGTTTAAATGAAAAACCATCTTTATTTAAACACACAAAGGTTTGCTGCTGGATATTGAAATTGAGAACACACTCAGGAGTGAATAAATACACATTACTTCCTTTTCAAAAAGCACACTGATTATAGACAGTAAGGGAAGGGAATTGGGGTTTCAGTTCTCCCTCATCTCTGTCCGTAACAGTAGATAATATGAAAAGGCTGCTGTTTAAACTATTTGAACCTCCGCCGATTCCTCATTTGAACATTCCCACATTATTCTATATCTTTACCTGTCAATGTTTTTCGCCAATTTGCCTTCATCCTCTTTCGCTACTAATTGTTTTCTCCCCCAGTCTATTGCCTGTAAATTCTTCCATGCTTACTTCTCTTATCTGCCCCAGTGCATTTCCAATTTCTCAGACTAGTTGTGTTTCCTCCCTTGTTGTGCTTGTAAAATGGACCTTGTACACACTAGAAAAGCTCCAGCCCCTTCCCTGCTTTAGCCCGTCCACTCTGCCAGTTTGTTTGAGGGGAATTGAAATCACCTATGACTAGGATTTTGTCTTTTAACCATTTCATGGATTCATAGAGTCACAGGCTGGAATTTTACCACCCCTCCCACCATGGAAATCAGAGTGGGATTTTACAGTTTCAGGACGAATTAAGCCGTAAAATCCCACCCATAGAGTCATAGAGCAATACAACACGGCCCTTTGGCCCAACTGGTCCATGCCGATGGTGCTGTCCCATCTAGTCACAATTGCCCGCGTTTGGCCGATATCCCTCTTTCTCCCCCCACTTCCTTTCCACTATTTGGTAGTGTGTAAGATATCCCTAATAATGCAACAGATCACTTCCTGTCCTTTATCTCCAGCCACATGGTGAGGTGATGGCCTAGTAGTATTATCGCTAGTCTATTAATCCAGAAACTCAGCTAATGTTCTGGGGACCAGGGTTTAAATCCTGCCACATCCTTACCTGGTCTGACCTACATGTGACTCCAGGGCCACAGCAATGTGGTTGACTCTCAACTGCCCTCTGAAATGGCCAGACAAGCCACACAGTTCAAGGGCAACTAGGGGTGGGCAATAAATGCTGGCCAGCCAGCAATGCCCATGTCCCACGAACGAATTTTTAAAAACATGGATCCTGTTTCCTTCTCTATGCTAGGTTTGCCCTTCCTTTCATGTCCTTTCCTTTTTTGACTGGCAAAGCTACCCTGCCTTCTTACTTGTCAATACATTATATTTGTCACATTTTGTTATCTTTCACAGCCAAACCTGTCCTGACAGTTGCCATACTTACATTGACCTTATAACATTAATGCCTCACTTTTAGTTGTCTCCAGTACCCCGGCCCCCTTTTGGTTACCGATGCAAAACAATCTTAAAAATAAGAGAAATTTATGAACAGTTATAATTGCCATGTCAACAACCTCAGAATGCCTACAGCTTCATGGATTTGTCTATTTATTCAGCCATTCCCTACTTCAGTCCCCGTGGGCAATGTCTTGACCAATCAGAGTTGACCCGCCTAGTTTGAATTTGAACAAAAGCTTGGCAGTTAACTGTTCCCTGGTGCATTCATCTTGGCAACATTTCTACCAATCGGAGTCCAATTGCTGACCAATCAGCACTCTCTTCTTCTGCTGTATCAATTATTGTTCTCTTTACAATTGGTATTCTTGCGCATTTGTCCTGATGAGTGCAAGCTGAAAAGTTTCGACAGCACATCTCTTTCTTTTCAGCAATAAATGTTATGTTCACAGAGCCGGGTAAATTCACCAATTCTGTCCTGCCTATCTACGTCTTCCGCAGCCTTCATGCAGACCTCCAGGCTGGGAGTGAATATACTGTAATGAACACTAATCGTGATAAGTAATACATCTTCAGAGGGCAGAAAGCAGAGAGTCCCACAAGTTCAAGCTGACTGTGACAGATTACAAATGGCATTTATGAAACCAACATTACATGTTTATCAACTACAGACACTTTGCACTGAATTATGTCTGAGTGATCATTCTTGTTTGAGATAAAACCTCAGGAACATATCATGCTTGAATAGTCATAGCAGAGTGCAATGAAAGCAACTCCCTTTATAGATACAGTTCCCTCCCATCACATCAACAACTATTCTCCTCCATGCTGCATTTAATATGAACTTACTTGGAAATAGACACAATCTGAAATGAATTTGGATTTTGAATAATAGTGTAAAACGTGCAATGCCCAGGCTTAGCTCCACGTTATACACATCTCTATGTTATATACCTCTTCATGTTATATACCTCTCCATGATATATACCTCTCCATGATATGCACCTCATTGGCAGAGGGGTGTATAACATTTAACCATATTGCTATTGGGGCGGGTGGTGGGGGGGGGGGCATGGTGGCACAGTGGTTAGCACTACTGCCCCACAGCACCAGGAACTCTGGTTCAGTTCCCGGCATCGGGTCACTGTCTGTGTGGAGTCTGCATGTTCTCCCCGTGTCTGCATGGGTTTCCTCCGGGTGTTCCGGTTTCCTCCCACAGTCCAAAGCTGTGCGCGTTCGGTGGATTGGCCGTGCTAAATTGACCCTTAGTGTCAGGGGGAACTAGCTAGGGTAAATGCATGGGGTTGTGGAGATAGGGTCTGGGTGGTCGGTGCAGATTTGATGAGCCGAATGGCTTCTTTCTGCACTGTAATGTTCTATTGTCCACTTTACACTGTCACCCAGAATCAAAATGACCTCCTTTGTCTCCAGCATGGTTGCATGATTTTAGGTGAATTTGTGGGTGCAGATAATTTAGTATCTGCAATTACTTAGAATCATAGAATCCCTACAGTGCAGAAGGAGGCCATTTGGCCCATCGAGTCTGCACCAACCACAATCCCACCCAGGCCCTATCCCCATAACACCATGTATTTACCCCAGCTAGTCCCCCTGACACTAAGGGGCAATTTAGCATGGCCAATCCACCTAACCCGCACATCTTTGGACTGTGGGAGGAAACCGGAGCACCCAGACGAAACCCACGCAGACACGGGGAGAATGTGCAAACACCACACAGGCAGTGACCCGGGACCCTGGTGCTGTGGGGCAGCAGTGCTAACTGCCACCGTGCCGTCCATAATGTCACTTTATGTCACTTTTCTCGTTATAGATTCCTATGCCCACATTTGTTGAAAACGTCCGATGTAAAATTGTCCCATTCCTCCATCACCATCCTTGGGCATCCCCTGACCACAGGCAGGGTAGACCCGCCATAGTTGGCGGCATGGTACTGTGGTATATAGTCAGGAGGGAATAGCTCTGGGAGTCCTTAACATTGACTATGGGCCCTTTATGGTATCAGGTCGAGCAAGGGCAAGGAAACATCCTGCTGATTACTGCCTATTGTCTCACTCAGCTGATGACTCACTACACCCCCATGTTGAATACAAATTGGAAGGAACAAGGAGGATAGCACCCTGGGTTGGAAATTTGAAAGCCCTGGGGTGGGGTTATCCAGCCACGCTCGCCCCGAAACTGGGAAATCCTGCCCAAGCTCAACAGAATGTTCTGTGGTCCACTCCTCGCACACTATGATTCCCGTGAGGTGGCGGAATGGGAAAATTCACCCCCATCACTGATTAACTTAACAGCACCACCACTGACCATGTTAACCAAGTTCTGAGGGTATAACTGCCAGACGGGACCTTTGGAAGGTGGTGAAAGAACTAACATGAGGGAAAAACCCACATGACCTCACCTTCGCCCACCTATCTGTCACAGATGCGCCTGTCCATGACAATATTGGTAGGTGTAAGGGGTACACAGTTCTTGTGGAGACAAAATCCAGCCATCATATTTCAGACCCCTGCCTTTGTGTTGGGTGGCTCTCTCACCCTACTACATGGGATCGATTCAGAACAGATCGAGCAGCTCACATCGTGACAGCCATGAGACATTGTGGGTCATTAGCAGCAGCGGAATAGTACTCCACCACAATTGCAATCCCACACTCCACCATTACCATCAAGCCAAGGGATCAACCCTGTTGACTGAGGAGTGCTGAAGAGCAACTCTTATCTACTTGCTGGGTTAAGGACCAATTTGGGGTTGCTCTATCCAATGCCCCATTAAAATCTGTGAAAGATCCAATCTCAGATTGGTCAAGCCATATTTCAAGTGGACACCAAATAGATGTTAGGCTCCTTGAATTTATTAATGAGGGGCCTGTTTAAATTGGATCGTCCTGAGTGGAACAGGCTTTGAGTTTTGGGATGTTACTGCTATTAAAAAGTGAATTTGTTTTCCCCAATTCTGTGAAACTAGGAGGAGTAGGAACACTTTTACCTTCTGCTACAAGGGGGGTGAACTGAGGTCGAATGCAAGTTGTCTAAGGAGGCAGGTGCCAGCATCTCCCTCCGAATATCCAGATAAAACCCAAGAATCAATTCCTTACCAAATTGGGGCATCTAACTTTAGACACTGGGAGCGTTCCCTCTTACTGCATTAAAAATGGTCTTTCTAGACCCTTGTGCTCAATGTCATAGGAGGCTGCCACCTTCTAACTCTGTACTATTTCCTGGGTTCCTCCAAGACAACTTTTTACAGAAGTGCAAAAAAGTGTTTAGAAGGCTCTTTGACTTTGCCCCTTCACATGAGATTAGATGACACCATCCAATAAGAATAGCACATCATTCATTCACCGCAGCAATAGCTGAAGACATGGCAGAGCAGACACATTCTCATTTGTTAAAAATACCAACACTGTATCCCACATGCACACAGCACCTGTTCTCTCAGCTCTCATGTCTAAGAATCTGTGGCCACAGACCATGTATTTTGTGAGGCCTTTTATTTCCCAGACCTCCCCACTTTTGCCACAATAGGACACAGCCTGGTTGGCCAACCATGTGTAACGAACAAGCCAATCATGTGAGTCATTGCCAATGGGACAGGATGATTCATTTTTCCAAATAACAAGAGGAGTGAGTGATAGTCTTGGATGATTGCTTTTCGTGACCAGTTTGACTTCCAGTGTTTCCTCCCACACTGGTAAGTATTTGTATTACTGTACCTTATAAATAAATCAAGCTTCCATCTCAAAGATCTTACCAAACAACAAAGCACTCCAGTATCATTGCTTGATCAGAGGTAGAGCCCACTAATTTTATGTCAATATTACCAATTCCCCAAAGTGGTTTGGAAAATTAAAAATGGCTGTTGAAGTGATGGATTATATGCTGTTGTCTGAAATTTGCTATGACATGTCGCGAAAGCAAAACTTCAGTACTTTCTGCTCAGGAATCTTCTTACAGAGAAGAGAAATAAATTGCTTCTGCGAAGTTTTGTACACAGAGGGTGGTGGGTGTCTGGAACTCGCTGCCGGGGGAGGTAGTGGAAGCGGATACGGTAGTGACTTTTAAGGGGCGTCTTGACAAATACATGAATAGAATGGAAATAGAGGGATATGATCCCTGGAAGGATAGGGGTTTTAGTTCAGTCAGGCAGCATGGTTGGTGCAGGCTTGGAGGGCCAAAGGGCCTGTTCCTGTGCTGTAATTTTCTATGTTCTTTGTTCTTTTATAGGGTCCTATCTTATTTAATTTATATTTTCTCAGTCAGATGCTAGCTATTAGGTCGCCCCCACGAACCGTCCCCCCCACCCCCCACCCCCCCATCCCTCCCCTCCAGCATTTTCTGTTTTGATTTCAGATTTCCACCGTCTGCAATTCTGAAAGAAATAATAAATGATCCAAATTGGACACCGTCTTGGAAAGCAGAGCTCCTCAATCTGTTTGCGGTCCAGTACATCGCACTTTGTACTGCCAGAGGAAATCTACTCTCCCTGAGTCACGGGGATAAGTGTCCACCATGGTTCAGAGGTCACGCTCTTGCCTGAATGAGAAGGTTGTGGGTTTAGATCACAACCCGGGCACTTGAGCACAGAATCTGGGTTGAAAGTTCAGTGCGGTACTGAGGGAGTGCTGTACTTTTGGAGGTGTCATCATTCGGAAGGGTGATTCCAGCAAGACACGTCTGAAACCCTCTGCGCTGAATGTAAAAGATCACAGTGCACTAACCTGAAAAAGGACATAGGGTGTTCACCAAGGTATGCGGATCAATCTTCATCACTCAACCAGCACCACTGGAACATTAGATCAGTACCATATCTCTCTTTGTGAGACATGGTTGTGCGCAACTTGGCTACTGCGTTGCTACACTACAGCAGTGACTAAATGCCCTTCTTGTTGGATGGGATCGTCTAATGTTATGTGAAGGGGCAAAATCAGATAACTTTCTAACCAATTTTGCACTTCTAAAATTATGTAAGAAGTTGTCTGAGAGGAATCCAGGAAATGGTACAGAGTCAGAAGGTGGCAGTCTCCTATGACATTGAACACAAGGGTCTAGAATGTTCTTTGGACCGTTTTTAATGCAGTGAGTGGGAGTAGGGAACGCACCCAGTGTCTAAGGTTAGATGCCCCAATTTGGTAAGGAATTGATTCTTGGACTCTCTCTGGATATTCAGAGAGTGATGCTGGCACCTGTTCTGCCTCCATAGACAACTCGTATCCGACCTCAGTTCACCCACCTTGCAGCAGAAAGTCTCAGGTAAAAGTTCCCTGACTTTATTAACTGCTTTGGGAGATCCCGATATTCTGAAAGATGCTATTTAAATGCAACTTCTTTCTTACCAGCAGAGTAGCTCATAGCAGGGTGCTGTCCCATTCTTTATTCCCATCCCATTCCTCTCTTATTTCAACTTGTCGGTTTCTGTATAAAATACAAAAATGAATCAGAAAACAGAGTCACGGTAGTGATGGTGACGGTTGAACTGATTGGATATTGATTTAGAATGTGGTCTTTGGTCCCCACTACAAACCTGTTCCTTTTCCAATAACTCCATCCCTGTCCTGGCAATTATCGGAGGTCGAACCAGACTGTTGTATTCTTGGTATTATATTTAACCCTGGGAATAGCTCCTGATCACATATTCGCACCGTCGCTAAGACTACCGCCTGTTTCCACCTCTGTAACATCGCTTGACCATGCCAGACTCATCCATGCCTTCTTTTAATCTCTGGACTTGATGTATAGCAATGGACTCTTGGCTGTCTATCCACCTTCTACCCTCCATAATGTTAAATTCATCCAAAACTCTTTCTGTGTCCTTACTCATACCAAGGCTTATTCACTCAGCAACCCTAGGCTTACTGATCTACATTAGCTTCTGGTTAAACAATGCCTTGACTACTCCCTGCACAATCTGACTTGACAACTCCCAACCTGGCCACCCTACCAACCCCACACATCCACCCCCCTACCACCTCCTCCACCTCATTCACCCTACCAAGCTAATCACTCACTACCTTGCCCGCACACACTCGCTGGCATCCAACTCCCTTACTCATCCTATCCCTACCCATTTATCTTACCCACTCCACCCCCTTAGCCACTTACCTCACTCACCCTACCCCCTTACTCACCTTTCCCTCTTACCCATTTACCTTACACACTTACTCTCCATTGTAATTTTCAATACCTTGGGAGTTTATGGTCAATAAGGACAGACATTGATGACAAGGTTCAACACTACCTTCAGTGTGCCAGTGCAGCTTTCAGTTGCCTGAGGAAGAGGGTGTTTAAAGAGCAAGACCTCAGGCCCAATGCCAAGCTCATGATCTACACAACAGTAGTGATACTCATCCTCCTATAAGGCTCAGAGTCATGGACTATTTACAGCAAGAACCTCAAACCCCTGGGGAAGTACCACTGCCTTTGCAACATCCTGCAAATCTATTGGCAGCAGAGGTGCACCAACATCAGTGTTTTCCACTCAGGCCAATAGCTGAAGCATCAAAGCATTGACCATGCTCGATCAGCTCTGCTGGTGGGCCACATTGTCCACATACCTGACACAAGACACCTGAAACAATTGCTCTACTCGGAGCTTCGACATAGCAAGTGAGTCCCAGGGCACTCTCAAAGTCTTCATGAAAACGTGCAACATCCCAACTGGCATTTGGGAATCTCTGGCCAAACTGGAGGAAAAGCATCCCGGAAGGAGCTGAACAGCTGGTGTTTCATCGCCAGGAGCAAGCTGAAGCCAAGTGTCAACAGTGAAAGGAAGCCATAGCAATCTGGGCATCCCACACACCCTCTCCTCCTTGTGACAGAGACTGTAGCTCTCACACTGGACTCCTCAATCATCTAAGAACTCATTTTCGGTGTGGAAGCAAGTTATCCACAACTGCGAGGGACTACCCAAAAAGAAGAAGAACTGTTTTCAAAGCAGCTTTGGGACATTTGAATTCTTTACTTACCGGAATATAGCAGCTGGCACCATAAAAATGGCATTGTTTCTGCATTGATTCTCTGCGCTGCTCGATACAAGGTTTTCTCAATAGGGCTGGGTGTAAAGGCCCCTCTTCAGAAAACTACCCTTAAATTTCATAAGAACATAAGAACTAGGAGCAGGAGTAGGCCATCTGGCCCCTCGAGCCTGCTCCGCCATTCAATAAGATCACGGCTGATCTTTTTGTGGACTTAGCTCCACTCACCCACCCCTTCACCATAACCCTTAGTTCCTTTACTGTTCAAAAATCTATCTATCTTTGCCTTAAAAACATTCAATGAGGCAGCCTCAACTGCTTCACTGGGCAGGGAATTCCACAGATTCACAACCCTTTGGGTAAAGAAGTTCCTCCTCAACTCAGTCCTAAATCTGCTCCCCCTTATTTTGAGGCTATGCCCCCTAGTTCTAGTTTCATCCGCCTGTGGAAACAACCTCCCTGCTTCTATGTTATCTATTCCCTTCATAATCTTATATGTTTCTATAAGATCTCCCCTCATTCTTCTAAATTATACTGAGTACAATCCCAGTCTACTCAGTCTCTCCTCATAAGCCAACCCTCTCCAGAATCATCCTAGTGAATCTCCTCTGCGCTCCCTCCAGTGCCAGTATATCCTTTCTCAAGTAAGGAGGCCAAAACTGTGCACAGTACTCCAGGTGTGGCCTCACCAGCACCTTATACAGCTACTTTCCGGTGGAAAGTAAGTGTGCTTTTTTGTCTGATAGAGTCAGAAATAGGGTTTACAATCTTGGTTGAAAGGTCTGGGCCACTACCATTGATAAAATCCCATTCCTTCATTTAACCTTTTTAAATTCCTAATAAAAGCAAGCATTAGAATTCAGGGCCCCACTTCAGAGTCTATAACCACTTGGATACTCCAATTAAACTGTGAACTGAAAGACACCCCACTGTGATAATGGAAGGTTGTGAAATCAGTCATCCAGTAATGTTAACCCTCAGGATTATGTCAACAGACTAAAATAACAATCAATGTTTTTCAATGTTCCTGAGGTTTTTCAAATATTTAAAGGGCAGGAGTTTTAAATACCTTGAGAGCTTGACAGTTGTTTTTGACAGTTTCTTTTGACAGGTTCAAGGAGCTTGACAGTTCCAATGAGCTTGTGTACATTTTACTTTTAACAATCCTTTGAGAGAAAAAAATCCTCATCTCTGTCTTAAATGGGAGATTGCTTATTTTTAAATAGTGTCCCCTTGTTCTAGTCTTTCCCACAGAGGGAAACATCCTATCAACATCCACCCTTATCATGTCCGTTCAGGGTCATATGTGTTTCAATATGTCCCACTGGAATCAATATTAGCTGCTGCTGTGACCCACTAACCAGCCTTGAAATTGGAAGTCTATTGGGGACAAGGTTATGGATTATGAGTTAAAGCTTGGGCACAATATTCTATCACACTAGTGCATTTTGTTTCATTATTATTTGATCATGGAATATAGGCGCCAGTGGCTGGGCCAGCATTTATTGCCCAAGCCGATTGTTCTTGTGAAGGTGGTGGTGAACTGTCTTAAACCACTGCAGTCCATACGTTTTAGGAATATCTACAGTGCTGTTAGGGAGGGAGCTGCAGGAATTTGACCCAGTGACTGTAATGGAACAGCGATATAACTCCAAGACAGGATGGTGAGTGAGTTGGAGGGGAACATGCAGGTGGCGGTGTTCCCATCCATCTGCTGCCCTTGTCTTTCCAGGTGGTAGAGGCTGTGGATTTGGAAGATTCTGTCGAAGGAGTCTTGGGGAGTTGCTGCAGTGCATCTTGTAGATGGTACACACCGCTCATACTGTGCATCGGTGGTGGAGGAAATGAATGTTTGTGGATGGTATCACAGAGTCACAGAGTTACTTATGGCACAAAAGGAGCAGTTTTATAATTAGAACTCGGCCATTCACATCTGATGTAACTTCTTCACATAAAAAATAGCAGAAATCTCAACTCTCTCTTTCCAAAGATGTTGATGCCATTGGTCAATTGAAAATTCCAAACCTGAGATTGTTAGAATTTTGATACTGAACCAAGGTGTGTAGGTGAAGTTAAAATACAGAGAAGCCTTGGTCTTATTGAATAGGACAGAATGGTGGCACAGTGGTTAGCACTGCTGCCTCACAGCGCCAGGGACCCGGGTTCGATTCCCGGCTTGGGTCACTGTCTGTGTGGAGTCTGCACGCTCTCCCCATGTCTGCATGGGTTTCCTCCGGGTGCTCCGGTTTCCTCCCACAATCCAAAGATATGCGGGTTAGGTGGATTGGCCATGTTAAATTGCCCCTTAGTGTCAGGGGGACTGGCTAGGGTAAATCCATTGGGTTACGGGGATGGGTGGGATTGTGGGTGGTGCAGACGCGATGAGCCAAATGGCCTCCTTCTGCAGTGTAGGGATTCTATGATTCTACGACAGAACAGATTTGAGGGGCTCAATGTCAACTCCTGTTCCTATGTTCTTCACACTCAGACAAAGTACAGTGGAAAAAGATACTTGTATAGAATCTCTACAGTGCCCCAGTCTCCTGCAGGAACATCAGTGAAAGATCAGGAATTGTGGATGAATGACGAATCTCCATGGAACTTCAACCCCGCTAATATCATTGACAAGTTACAAAGAACAAAGAACAATACAGCACAGGAACAGGCCCTTCGGCCCTCCAAGCCTGCGCCGCTCCCTGGTCCAAACTAGACCATTCTTTTGTATCCCTCCATTCCCACTCCGTTCATATGGCTGTCTAGATAAGTTTTAAACGTTCCCAGTGTGTCCGCCTCCACCACCTTGCCTGGCAGCGCATTCCAGGCCCCCACCACCCTCTGTGTAAAATATGTCCGTCTGATATCTGTGTTAAACCTCCCCCCCTTCACCTTGAACCTATGACCCCTCGTGAACGTCACCACCGACCTAGGGAAAAGCTTCCCACCGTTCACCCTATCTATGCCTTTCATAATTTTATACACCTCTATTAAGTCTCCCCTCATCCTCCGTCTTTCCAGGGAGAACAACCCCAGTTTACCCAATCTCTCCTCATAACTAAGCCGCTCCATACCAGGCAACATCCTGGTAAACCTCCTCTGTACTCTCTCCAAAGCCTCCACGTCCTTCTGGTAGTGTGGCGACCAGAACTGGACGCAGTATTCCAAATGCGGCCGAACCAACGTTCTATACATCTGCAACATCAGACCCTAACTTTTATATTCTATGCCCCGTCCTATAAAGGCAAGCATGCCATATGCCTTCTTCACCACCTTCTCCACCTGTGACGTCACCTTCAAGGATCTGTGGACTTGCACACCCAGGTCCCTCTGCGTATCTACACCCTTTATGGTTCGGCCATTTATCGTATAGCTCCTCCCTACATTATTTCTACCAAAATGCATCACTTGCATTTATCAGGATTGAACTCCATCTGCCATTTCTTTGCCCAAATTTCCAGCCTATCTATATCCTTCTGTAGCTTCTGACAATGCTCCTCACTATCTGCAAGTCCTGCCAATTTTGTGTCGTCCGCAAACTTACAGCAAGTATGGTGATATATTGGATTTCCGGCTCGGGTCACTGTCTGTGTGGAGTTTGCACATTCTCCTCGTGTCTGCGTGGGTTTCCTCCGGGTACTCCGGTTTCCTCCCACCGTCCAAAGATGTGCGGGTTAGGTTGATTGGCCAGGTTAAAAATTGTCCCTGAGATGTGTAGTTAGAGGGATTAGCGGGTAAATATGTGGGGGTAGGGCCTGGGTGGGGTTGTGGTCGGTGCAGACTCGATGGGCCGAATGGCCTCCTTCTGCACTGTAGGGTTTCTATCTATGTCCCCGATGGCAGGGGAATCCAGAACTATGGGTCATCGTTTGAGGATAAGGGTTAAACCTTTTACGACTGAGGTGAGGAGAAATTTCTTCACCCAGAAAGTAGTTGAGGCCAAAATGTTGAGTGATTTCAGGAAGGAATTAGATATAGCTCTTGGGGCTAAGGGGAGCAAGGAATTTGAGGGCGGGATCAGGGTATTGATATGATCAGCCATGATCAAGATGAATGTCGGAGTAGACTCGAAGGACCGGATGGCCTACTCCTGCTTCTAGTTTCTACGTTTCTATGTATTGGTATTCATTGATGGGGAGCTGTAATCTGCTGCAGAAACTGCCTTCTTTATGTCATGTAAAAGATTTAAAAGTCTAAAGATATGCAGGTTAGGTGGATTGGCCATGCCAAATTGCCCCTTAATGTCCCGAAATGTGTAGGTTAGGGGATTAGTGGGGTAAATGTGTGGAGTTACGGATTTGGAGTGGTCCTGGGGAAGAGGCTCTGTCAGAGGGTCAGTTTCAGACTCGATGGGCCGAATGGCTTCCTTCTGCACTGTAGAGATTCTATGATCCATGATTCTATGTGAAGGAGTTTCCTTTAAAGGGAGATCAGGCTGAAGACCCACGGAAGAGTATCCTATGTGACCAATCTTCCTGGCTGTGTTTGTGCGTCAGGTCCTAGGATCTGCTTCAACCTTGACCATGATTAGACAATCGCCGTATTATAAATGAGATGATGCATTAGCTCCCTTAACAATGATTGAAGTTCTCAAGTGTTCTTGTGTCCTTTAACGCACACTCCCAGCCATCTGTTATTGCATATATTGTTGAAATGCATAATCTCTGAAAGAATATGTTCTTATCGTATTGGTTCAATTAACCCCATGCCCAGGAACGACAACATTCCCTGCTGCTGACTGCAGAAATGCTCAAGTTGGTAGCCAAGGACTCTATAGAAAATAGCTTTGAGATCTGTGCTGGAGGTTACCCAGTGAAAGCAGTTACTAACCTTGGCTTAGGATGAGTGGAATTCCGATGGAAAGACTCCTGGATGGATACGTTTACATTCCTTTTACCAGCAAAATATAAAAGGCAAGAAAAAAATAAAACAGGCTCTGGTGAATATTTTTTCCATATGTACAGTGAACCATAATGTCACTTTACATTATCTCCGAAATGTAAAACACATTGCATGCAGACTAATACCATCATCAAACATATCAATTGGGAATTCTTGTATGGTACCTATTGAAGATATGAATACCATGGTTTGACATTTTAGATCCCAATGAAAAATAGGCAGGCCAATTGTTTCAGCAGGAGCATTCAACATGCTGTGGATTTATTGCTCCTTCACCATTAACTTATTCTTGTCTCTCTCCCCCTTCTACTCCTGGAGGTGTTGGCTCCTGCTGCCTTATAATTCAATGGGCATGGACTTGCATTCTTCATGTCTGGGGTTCAGACGCTGAGTTTTGCCATTCTTCAATTGAGAGCAAAGTCTGATTCTCTTCGCACATCCAATGTCCACATGTGAGCAATTCCAGCAAGGGTCGCTGGAAATTCCGCTGCTCCCCAAGGTGACATGGAACAGAGAATAATAGTTTGACCGCATGTTACTGCCAGCCATAAAAGAAAGGCTCGACCAAAGTAAATACCTAGATTAGGTTTCAAAGCCATTTATTTTTTAAAAACTGGACAATGATATACACTACTGAACTTGGAGGAAAGTTCTCTTTCTATAATGCAGTTCCTGTCCAGCTACTGTTACATTTACTAAATTACTGATTACAAATATTGAAGTTAAGTATTAAAGTGGCATTTGATCCACTTGTGAAAGCCCATTAATAGTAAAAAAGTGGAAAGTGTAAAACGTTGCCCTTAGTTTCACTGATTTAAAAAAAAAATCATTTGTGGGACATGGGCGTCACTGGCAAGTGTAGCATTTATTGCCCATCCCTAGTTGCCCTTGAACTGAGTGGCTTGCTAGGCCATTTCAGAAGGCATTTGAGAGTCAACCACATTGCTGTGGCTCTGGAGTCACATGTAGGCCAGAGCTGGTAAGGACGGCAGATTTCCTTCCCTAAAGGACACAAGTGAACCAGATGGGTTTTTCTGATAATTGACAATGGTTTCATGGTCATCAGTAGGTTCTTAATTCCAAATATTTTTTATTGAATTCAAATTCCACCATCTGCCATGCCGGGATTTGAACCCAGGTCCCCAGAACATTAGCTGAGTTTCTGGATTAATAGTCTAGTGATAATACCATTGGGCCATCTTCTCCCATTTTTCATGTGTCATAATTCTTCTCAGATGTAAATGTTGTCTATGTCCCTCAGTTAGGACGATGGGCCTAAAATGTGGCAGATGGAGTTTAACGTGGATAAGTGTGAGGTCATGCATTTTGGTCAGAAAAATGGGAAGGTGACTTATTATCTAAATGGGGAGAGACTTCAGGGTGCTCCGGTGCAGAGGGATCTGGGTGTCCTCGTTCATGAGTCACAGAAAACTAGAATGCAGGTACAGCAGATAATAAAGAAATCAAATGGAATGTTGGCGTTTATAGCCAAAGGAATAGAATATAAAGGTAAGGAAGTATTGTTGCAACTATACAAGGCATTGGTGAGACCGCACTTGGAGTATTGTGCACAGTTTTGGTCCCTTTATTTGAGAAAAGATGTAATGGTATTGGAGGCAGTTCAGAGGAGGTTCACTAGATTGATTCCAGAGACGAGGGATTTGTCGTATGAAGAGAGATTGAACAGTTTAGGCCTATACTCTCTGGAATTAAGAAGTGTGAGGGGAGATCAAATTGAGGTGTACAAGATGATAAAAAGATATGGATAAAGTAGACATGGAGTGGATGCTTCCTCTTGTGGGGCATTCTAGGACGGGAGTCCATTATTAAAGATGAGATCGCAGAGTACTTGGAAGTGCATGATAAAGTAAGACTGAGTCGGCATGGCATTGTCAAGGGGAGGTCATGTCTGACAAATCTGTTAGAGTTCTTTGAGATGGTAACAAGGAAGTTAATAACGGATAACCAGTGGACGTGATTTATTTAGATTTGCAGAAGGCCTTTGACGAGGTGCCGCATAGGAGACTGTTAAATAAGTTACGAGCCCATTGTGCTAAGGGTAAGGCCCTGGCATGGATAGAGGATTGGCTGACTGGCAGAACTTTATTATCTGTTTGTGAACAGAATTCCCACTCACCTGAAGAAGGGGCTTGGGGCTCCGAAAGCATGTGTGGCTTTTGCTACCAAATAAACCTGTTGGACTTTAACCTGGTGTTGTTAAACTTCTGACTGGCAGAAGGCAGAGAGTGGGGATAAAGGGGTCTTTTTCAGGATGGCAGCCGGTGACTAGTGGTGTGCCTCAGGGGTCAGTGCTGGGACCACAACTTTTCACAATATATATTAATGATTTGGAGGAAGGAACTGAAGACACTGTTGCTAAGTTTGCAGATGATACAAAGATTATGTAGAGGGACAGGTAGTATTGAGGAAGCAGGAGGGCTGCAGAAGGAATTGGACAGGTTAGGAGAGTGGGCAAAGAAGTGGCAGATGGGATACAATGTGGAAAAGTGTGAGGTCATGCGCTTTGGAAGGAGGAATGGAGGCATAGACTATTTTCTAAATGGGAAAAAGCTTAGGAAATCAGAAACACAAAGGGGACTTGGGAGTCATTGTTCAAGGTTCTCTTAAGGTTAACGTGCAGGTTCAGTCGGCAGTTAGGAAGGCAAATACAATGTTAGCATTCATGTCGAGAGGGCTAGAATAGAAGAGCAGGGATGTACTTCAGAGGCTGTGTAAGGCTCTGGTCAAACCCCATTTGGAGTATTGTGAGCGGTTTTGGGCCACATATCTAAGGAAGGATGTGCTGGCCTTTGGAAGAATCCAGAGGAGGTTCACAAGAATGATCCCTGGAATGAAGAACTTGTCATATGAGGAACGGTTGAGGACTCTGGGTCTGTACTCATTGGAGTTTAGAAGGATGAGGGGGGATCTTATTGAAACATACAGGATACTACGAGGCCTGGATAGAGTGGACATGGAGAAGATGTTTCCACTAGTAGGAAAAACTAGAACCAGAGCGCACAACCTCAGGCCGAAGAGACGATCCTTTAAAACAGAAGTGAGGAGGAATTTCTTCAGCCTGAGAGTGGTGAATCTGTGGAACTCTGCCGCAGAAGGCTGCGGAGGCCAGGTCATTGAGTGTCTTTAAGACAGAGATAGATAGGTTCTTGATTAATAAGGGGGTCAGGGGTTATGGGGAAAAGACAGGAGAATGGAGATGAGAGAAATATCAGCCACGATTGAATGGCAGAGCAGCCTCGATGGGCCGAGTGGCCTAATTCTGCTCCTATGTCTTGTGGCCTTATGGTCTTATGGAGAAGTCATAGTCTTAGGATAAGAGGTAGCAAGTTTAAAACAGAGTTGAGGAAAAACTACTCCTCCCAAAAGGTTGTGAATCTGTGGAATTCGGTACCCCAAATTGCGGTGGATGCTGGGACAGTGAGTAAATTTAAGGAGGAGTTAGACAGCTTTTTAATTGGTAATGGGTTGAAGGGTTATGGGGAGAAGGCAGGAAAATGGGGATGAGGAGCATATCAGACATAATAAAATGGCAGAGAAGATGCATTGGATCAAATGGCCTAATTATGCTACATCATCCATTGACTCTGTCTACATTTCCCACTGCCTCAGCAAAGCAGCCAGCATTTTACCTGCCGCTCTGCAATGGGATAGCTCTGCTATCAGGAGTGAGGGGGAGGGGGCTCTTCCACTCTGCAGTCACATTCAGATCGGGGGAGGGGTAGCCTGATCAGTCTGGGCAGTGGGAGGAGTTAGCAGTGGGGGCTACATGTCCATGTGTTGTGGGGCTCATGATCGGCGGATTGCAGGGAGTGGGAAGCCGGTTGAGGCTGCTTGCAGTTTGAGGGGCCTGACAGCTCCCTCTCTGTCTGTCAGAACCCTGCAGTTGCTATTGAGCATGTGCAGAATCAGAAGTCTGCACATGCGCAGTAGCTCCCTCTGCAGGCTGGCTGATGAATTAATCCCAGCCCACTGCCTGCAGCAGCTAGAACAGTCTACACCATTTTTTCAAAGACTTTGCATAAGATTGGGCATGAACACTCACCCAAAAAAAGGATCTGGAACTCTCCCATTTTCACACTAGCTGGACACTTAGAATCAATGATGTAAAATTCTGCCCACTGCATTTTACAATGCAGTCATTTAAGAAAACAATTCTCAAGATTGTACTTTACAATTTGGGGAGATTTATACGACAAAACCCAATTTGGTTACTTTTTTGCTTTTATAAATGATTCCTTGGAGTTGTGGAGAGGACGGTCCATCTGGAATACTCAGAAATTTCCATCAAGCACAAGACTAGAACAGGGAGAAGCGTTGCAAAAAGGAAATCATGACATGAAGTTTGTTTATTAGTGTCACAAGTAGGATTACATTAACACTGCAATGAAGTTATTGTGAAAATCCCCCAGTCGCCACACTCCGGCACCTATTCGGGTGACTCCACACAGACTGTGGCCTCAGCCAGGAATTGAACCTGAGTCCCCTGGCGCTGTGAGATAGCAGTGCTAACCACTGTGCCACCGTGCCGCCCTGTATTCCATGAACTGGGACTGAGGTATTGTTGCAGACATGGGGCCCCTTTTTCTTTATTTGGCCATTTCCTTTTGCAACTGACAAACTGTTTGGCCACAGTGAGACCTCGATTTTAGCCAGGTGTGTGTGGAGCCGGACAAAACTCCATTGACAAGAAGCAAAGTACGGATCATGAGCAGTGAACAACCTGGTATTGACCACAATGGAGGCCTCCGCTGCGAGTCAGGTACCAAAGAATTCCTACAGTGCAGAAGGAGGCCATTTGGCCCATCGAGTCTGCACCGACCACACCCCTGCATATTACCCCTGCTAATCTCCCTGACACGAGGGGTAATTTAGCATGGCCAATCAACCTAACCCACACATCTTTGGACTGTGGGAGGAAACCAGAGCACTCAGAGGAAACCCATGCAGACACGGGGAGAACGTGCAGACTCTGCACAGACAGTGACCTGAGACCAGAATTGAACCCGGGTCCCTGGTGCTATGAGGCAGCAGTGCTAACCACTGTGCCACCGTGCCACCCACAAGTAGACAATTCAATGGTTTTGAATAATGGTAGAAAGAACAAACGTGTAAAGGAAAGTGTTAAATAATAAGCAGGCAAACATACCTTATTTAGAGAATATTGGGTGAATTTTATAATGAAGTTGCACTGCAGGATATAGTAGGAGATGGCTACAAATTAAAGTGGGATACAAACCAAATGGTTGAGGCAGCCTGAGCAGATGGTCCTTAGGGGTTGATGATCTGAAGCTGCTGATGACCTCAGGCTGATGAGCTGGAGCTGCTTGTTTGATAGACAATAGGTTCATTGTTGGTGAAGCTCATATATTTCTGGCTATGTTGCTGCTGCACAGAAACTGTTCCGTTATATGCATATCCTCGCCAACTAAGTCACCTGAAAGAGATTTATGTATGATTTATGAGACACTTGATACTAAATAACCAATTCATTTAGATTCTGGCCTCTTGCACATCCCTGAAATTAATGGCTCCACAATTCATCTTCCGCCTTCTAATGCCAGGGAACCTGAGCTCTGGAATTCTCTCCCCTAGTCTCTCCGCCTCTCCGCCATGGAACCTCAACTCTGGAATTCTCTCCCCTAGTCTCTCCGCCTCTCCGCCATGGAACCTCAACTCTAGAATTCTCTTCCCTAGTCTCTCCGCCTCTCCGTGAGGGAACCTGAGCTCTGGAATTCTCTCCCCTAGTCTCTCCGCCTCTCCATCAGGGAACCTCAACTCTGGAATTCTCTTCCCTAGTCTCTCCGCCTCTCCGCCAGGGAACCTCAACTCTGGAATTCTCTCTCCTAGTCTCTCCACTTTTCCCTCCCCCTCCAAGATGCTCCTTAAAATGTAACTCATTGACAAGCTATTGGTCACCTGTTGCAATATCACCTTGTGTGGCTCAGCGTTTTATAATACTCCTGGGGGCTCCTTGGGACTTTCCAGTACATTAAAGGTGCTATATAAAGTTTTGCTGTTTTTGTTATTGCTGACTGATCTATTGGTGTGATTAACCATATCTGAGTCTGAGTCCTGCAGGCAAGGGCAGTGGGGGTTGGGGGGGGGGGGGGGGGGGGGGGGGGTGTGGGGGGGTGGCGGTGGTGGATACTTGAGGGAGAGATTCTTAGGTTCTGACCCTTTTGATTTGATGTGATTTGAGTTGATTTATTATTGTCACATATATTGGTATGCAGTGAAAAGTATTGTTTCCTGTGCACTATACAGACAAAGCATACCATTCATAGAATACATAGGGGAGAAGGAAAGGAGAGGATGCAGAATGTAGTGTTACAGTCTTAGCTAGGGTGCAGAGAAAGATCAGCTTAATGCGAGGTAAGTCCATTCAAAAGTCTGATGGCAACAGGGAAGAAGTTGTTCTTGAGTTGGTTGGTACCTCAACTTTTGTATCTTTTTCCTGATAGAAGAAGGTGGAAGAGAGAATGTCCGGGGTGCATGGGATCCTTAATTATGCTAGCTGCTTTTTTGAGGCATTGGGAAGTGTAGACATAGTCAATGGATGGGAGGCTGGTTTGCGTGATGGACTGGGCTTCATTTGTGACCCTTTGTAGTTTCTTGTGGCTTTGGTCAGACCCTAACCGCCCTGATAGCAGTTCGAGTTAAGCAGCCATGTAACATTAAATTTCAGACCTCTTTGAGAAACACAGGCCTCTGGAAATATTGGTCAGATATATTTTAAGCAGGTGAAACTGAACTATTATTTTATGCAGCAAGTTGTTATGATCTCACATGAAAGAGCATGGAAGTAGATTCAGAAGTTGCAAATTGGATACAAACTTGAAAGGGAAAAGAAGCAGAGCTACAGGGGGAGTGCAAAGGAGTGGGACCAAATTGGATAGTTCTTTTGAAGACTGACACAAGCGCGAGGGCTGAATGGAATCCTTCTGTATGATAAGAACATAAGAAATAGGAGCAGGAGTAGGCCATCTAGCCCCTCGAGCCTGCCCCGCCATTCAATAAGATCATGGCTGATCTGAAGTGGATCAGTTCCACTTACCCGCCTGATCCCCATAACCCTAATAACCATAATGATATCGGTCATTATTTGTAAATCTTGACATTTTCAATGTCTTTATTATATTACAACTTGTTTTTGAGTCTAAACCTAAGCTAGTGTCTGAAAGGACTTTCCAAATATATTTTGTTTGCTTTCTCTGTTTTTATTGGAAGTTTCTGCTGACTGTTTATTGGTGAATGGTTGCTTTTAGATGTCCTCAGTAGTTTACCATTTGAGCTTTCTGTACTTTGCCTGCTTCCGATTGATATTTCCAAGTAAGTGTAATGGATAACACATATATGTGCGAAACTTTCATCTACTGTTTGTGATTCTTCTGTTAAAATTTTCCCTTCTCCGATAGATATTCCGATGTGCCGGTGGGAACATTCACTGAAGGTCTAGCAAATTAAAATGAGAATAAATAAAACATTTGTTGCTATGCCGAAATGCCAGTAATCACAGTGGCTGTGGGTGCTGCCTGTTTGTGCACACGTTGATACGCTCTTGGAATTCAGACTGTGTGCTCTGGGGTATCACAGTTGGAGCAAAATGTTAATAGCTGCTAATAGCTGTTCTGGTCTAACAATGTGCTGGCTGGTAATTTCCCTCCGTTACAAAATGTTCTGGTTAATTATAGCTATGGGTCCCAAACGTTCAGGCAAACAACATTAAGTTCATTCCAGTATGCATACTGCTGCCTCACAATACCAGGGTCCCGGGTTCGATTCCTGGCTTGGGTCACTGTCTAGAACATAGAACATAGAACAGTACAGCACAGAACAGGCCCTTCGGCCCACGATGTTGTGCCGAGCTTTATCTGAAACCAAGATCAAGCTATCCCACTCCCTATCATCCTGGTGTGCTCCATGTGCCTATCCAATAACCGCTTAAATGTTCCTAAAGTGTCTGACTCCACTATCACTGCAGGCAGTCCATTCCACACCCCAACCACGCTCTGCGTAAAGAACCTACCTCTGATATCCTTCCTATATCTCCCACCATGAACCCTATAGTTATGCCCCCTTGTAATAGCTCCATCCATCCGAGGAAATAGTCTTTGAACGTTCACTCTATCTATCCCCTTCATCATATTATAAACCTCTATTAAGTCTCCCCTCAGCCTCCTCCGCTCCAGAGAGAACAGCCCTAGCTCCCTCAACCTTTCCTCATAAGACCTACCCTCCAAACCAGGCAGCATCCTGGTAAATCTCCTCTGCACTCTTTCCAGCGCTTCCACATCCTTCTTATAGTGAGGTGACCAGAACTGCGCACAATATTCCAAATGTAGTCTCACCAAGGTCCTGTACAGTTGCAGCATAACCCCACGGCTCTTAAACTCTTAAAGTTCTGTGTGGAGTTTGCACGTTCTCTCCCTGTCTAACCTCTGGTTTTCCTCTGGGTGCTCTGGTTTGCCCCACAATCCAAAAAACGTGCTGGTTAGATGGATTGACCATGCTAAATTCTCCCTCCGTATACCCGAACAGGTGCTGGAGTGTGGCGACTAGGGGATTTTCAGAGTAACTTTACTGCAGTGTTAATGTAAGCCTACTTGTGACTAATAAACAAACTTTACTTTACTCATTAAATCACACTGGATGAAACCCTGTATCAAAATGTATTTTTCAGTGGTTCAACCCAACTCGACTGACAGTTTATTTGTGACCTGTGTGTGTGTCACCGATAGATAACCTTCCCATCATGTCTAACCTGTGATATACGAGCTGGGACCCTGAAAAATAATCCTTTAAAGAGTCTTATCTGGAAGCCTTTGAAGGGCCACAGGATAAATCCTACAACAAACAGCTGTGGTTTAAAACATCTGGCCTTGTATGCAGGCGCACTTTGACCTATTGTCTATAGTGTGACCCTAAAACATGCTCAGAATCCTAATCCTTGAATACAATGCAAAATAGAGCAATTGTACCAAAAGAACTTTAAAAAAGGAACTAGCTGGCCAATTATTGTATTAATTTCAGCACACAACAGATACATACGTGCTCTGCACAAGTCAGTGTGCTCAATTTCTGCACTAACTGATTGCCAGCTAATGGCAGTGCAGAAAACATTGACATAAATTTGCACATTCTAATGTAACAACGCTGGAAAATGTTATAGGGGTGACTAAAAATGCGAGAGGTGCCAATTATTCCCACTGTCGGTCCCGAGGCCTTGCAGCATATTTTGGTTTACAGTGGAAGGAAATGCAGAGGGAGACTTCAGTGGCACTCAGTGTCTCATGAGCCTGGAGATTCCTCTTACATGCTACAAGAAATCCGCAGAGTGATTTGATTTGATTTATTATTGTCACATGTATTAACATACAGTGAAAAGTATTGTTTCTTGTGCGCTATACAGACAAAAACATACCATTCATAGCGAAGGAAACGAGAGAGTGCAGAATGTAGTGTTACAGTCATAGCCAGGGTGTAGAGAAAGATCAACTTAATGCAAGGTAAGTCCATTCAAAAGTCTGACAGCAGCAGGGAAGAAGCTGTCCTTGAGTCGGTTGGTACGTGACCTCAGACTTTTGTATCCTTTTCCCAAAGGAAGAAGGTGGAAGAGAGAATGTCTGGGGTGCGTAGGATCCTTAATTATGTTGGCTGCTTTGCCAAGGCAGCAGGAAGTGGAGACAGAGTCAATGGATGGGAGGCTGGTTTGCGTGATGGACTGGGCTACATTCACGACCTTTTGTAGTTCCTTACGGTCTTGGGCAGAGCAGGAGCCATTCCAAGCTGTGATACAACCAGAAAGAATGCTTTCTATGGTGATCTGTAAAAGTTGGTGAGAGTCGTAGCTGACATGCCAAATTTCCTTAGTGTTCTGAGAAAGTAGGGGCGTTGGTAGGCTTTCTTAACTATATTGTTGGCATGGGGGGACCAGGACAGGTTGTCGGTGATCTGGACATCTAGAAACTTGAAGCTCTCAACCCTTTCTACTTCGTCCCCGTTGATGTAGACAGGGGCATGTTCTCTTTTATGCTTCCTGAAGTCGTTGACAATCTCCTTCATTTTGTTGACATTGAGGGAGAGATTATTGAGGGAGATGTAAGGTACATGTGACCTATGATCTTTCCCCGCTATTTCCACCTGTGCTCAGTGAACTAGATTTGACTGTTAGGTCCAGCTGCGATCTATGAATCAGGTGAATTGGGGAGGCAATGGCCCAGTGGTACTATCACTCGACTATTAATCCAGAAACTCAGCTAATATTCTGGGGAAACCCGAGTTCGAATCCCGCCATGGCAGATGGTGGAATTTGAATTCAATAAAAAATATCTGGAATTAAGAATCTACTGATGACCATGAAACCATTGTCGATTGTTGGGAAAAACCCATCTGGTTCACTAATGTCCTTTGGGAAAGGAAATCTGCCATCCTTACCTGGTCTGGCCTACAAGTGACTCCAGAGCCACAGCAATGTGGTTGCCTCTCAACTGCCCTCTGAGGGCAACTAGGGATGGGCAATAAATGCTGGCCAGCCAGCAAGATCGCGTTCCATGAATGAATAAAAAAAAGGTATCACACGCTCATTATTATTAGTAATGGCATTAAGTATCCTAATCAAAATGGACATTTCAAAATGGCAACACTTTGAGAAAATGCTACTTTCACTCCATTTGAGGCTTGGTGAATGGTAATGGTTGGGAGTATTTCAGAAGATGTCACTTCCCCTAATGTCAAGAAACAAGAGCTGACATTCTACGGCCCGACGCAGCAGGGAGGGTACGGAGTGCATTAAATGCAGTGAGCCATTTGATTGTCTGTTGATATCAGCAGGACTGGAAAATTTCACTGGTGGGAGAGACTGGAAAATTCCACCTAATATTTTGAGCCGTTATAGTCGTTCGGTAGCACATAACTGGAGTATTGCACCACCTTGACCAATCAGCATCTGTTCTCATACAGTATTAAGTTGTTGCTTCCCCTGACATTGTTATCCCTGCAATTGTTCTGATGAGTGCAAGATGAAAAGCTTCGACAACAAATCCTTTTTCAGCAATACTCTGATCTCAGCAATTCTGATCTCTTTCATTTTTCCACTGCAGATGATCATTCACAATAATAACTAACAGAAGTAAAAGCAGAATCCATATGGATTGAGCTAAAGGATAAGAAGGGATTGATCACGCTCAGAGGGGTAAACCATAGATCATCTAATAATAGAACGGAGGTGGAGGAAGAAATATGTAAGCAAAGATATGAAAAGAACATAAAATAATAATCATGGGAGAGTCTCTTCCAGCATTACAATCTTCCACGATATCTGCACACCGACAATTCTGGCCTCTTGTGCATTCCGATTTTAATTGCTTCATCATCAGTCAAGCTTTCAGCTACTGATCCCAATCTCTAGTATTTCCTTGCTAAAACTCTCGAACTCACTGCTCCTCGTTACGATGCTTCTTGACAGGAACCTCTTTGATCAAACGTTTGGGCAGCACGGTGACACAGTGGTTAGCACTGCTGCTTCACAGCGCCAGGGACCTGGGTTCGATTCCCAGCTTGGGTCACTGTCTGTGCGGAGTCTGCACGTTCTCCCCGTGTCTGCTTGGGTTTTCTCCGGGTGCTCTGGTTTCCTCCCACACTCCAAAGATTTGCGGGTTAGGTGCATTGGCCGTGCTAAGTTGTCCCTTCATGAGCTGGGATGCGTAGGTTAGAGGGATAAGCGGGGTAAATATGTGGGTTATGAGGATAGGACCTAAGTGGGATTGTTGTTCGTGCAGGCTTGATGGGCCGAACGGCCTCCTTCTATGATTCAAATCAAATCTGCTCATATAGTTCCTTCAGTCGCATTGTGCCAAATTTTGCTTGGTTATGCTCCTGTAAAACACGTTAGAATGTTTCACTATGTTAAGGGCACTTTATACATAATTTGCAGTTTTGTGCTGTTGTTAATAAATAAACTGCCAAGGAGAAGCAATAAAATGCATACATATGAAGCACAGTAGCACAGTGGTTAGCATAGCACCAGGGACCCAAGTTCAATTCCGGCCTTGGGTCACTGTCCGTGTAGAATTTGCACATTCTCCTCGTGCGTGCATGGTTTCCTCCGGGTGCTCTGGTTTCCTCCTACCGTCCAAAGATGTGCAGGTTAGGTGGATTGGCCATGCTAAATTGCTCCTTAGTGTCCAAATATGTGTAGTTTAGGTGGATTAGGCCTGGTAAATGTGTGGGGTTATGGGGATAGGGTGGAGGGGAGAGCCTGGGTGGAATGTTCTTTTGGAGAGTTGGTGCAGACTTGATCGGCCAAATGGCCTCTTTCAGCACAGTCGGGATTCTATAAAATGGAGATTTTACAAAGGAGGGCAAGACACCTTTCTGATCCGATATATCAAAAAAAAAACCAACGAGAGGGTGAGCATTAAAAAATCTAGGAACGTGAAGCCAAATAGATAAGAGCTGCAAGAGTAGGCAATAGCAATCATAACATAATAACGTTTAATTATATATAAGACAAAACCAACATAATAAATTGGAACAAATCTCATTTTTGGGTTTGAAAATGGAACTAAGGAAACTAAAATAGAAAAATGTATTGGTGCCCTCCCCAATTTAATGGTGTAATCCTTCATTCGCTCCACATACTGGCATCCTTCCCCATTCCCCATTTACTCGTGTACTCTTGCAATTTCCCATTTACTTGTACTTTCCCGATTTCCCCATTTATTTGTTTCTCCTCCAATTACTGGTGCATTCCTACAGTAAATGGTATATCTCTAACTATCCCATTTAGTGGTACCCTTCTCCTCCACTGACACAGTCCCAGTTTAGCAGCCATGTCCTTTAGCACTCGCTCTGCTCAGCCTGTGGTGGAACTACTGAACCACCCTTGGACACTGAAGTCCCCACCCACAATACATTTTGCATCCTTTCCGCCTTTGGTGCAACCTCCAAGTGCTGTGCGCCATCAGTGCTGTACTGATCCACCAGCTGAGGGGGGAAACAGTACGTGGTAATCAGCAGAAAGACCTGGTGCCATTGTGGAGTCCAGAGTCGATAGTCAATACTCCCAGGGCAACTCCATCCCAACTGTACACCACTGTGCCACCACCTCTACTCGGTCTGCCCTGCTGGTTGGACGGGGCATACCTGGAAATGCTGATGGTGGCGTTTGGAACATTATCTGTATGATATGATTCCATCAGTATGACTACTGTTGCATTACTAGCCTGTGAGACAGCTCTCCCAATTATGACACAAGCCCCCAGTAGGGCGGACTTTATAAGGTCAGCAGGGCTGGGTTTCCGTTGCCTAGGTTGATGGTCCAGGTATTTCATTTGTAGCAGTTGAATACAACTGAATGGCTTGCTAGGGAATTTCAGAGGGCATTTAAGAGTCAACCACATTGCTGTGGGTCTGGAGTTACATGTAGGCCAGACCAGGTAAAGGATATTACTGAACCAGATGTTTTTTTTTTACAACAATTAACAATTAACAATTAGATTCCATCTGCTGTGGCGGGCTTAGCCTGGCTCTCTGGATTACTAGTGAAGCAACAATATCACTGTGCCACCTCCCTGTTGTGTGAATACGGTGATTCAAAGTGTGAACTCATCGGAGAAAGAATAGTGATGGGTATAACAGACTATACACTCTCTGACCTCCTGCAAGCTCGGGAAGATCTAACCCTGGACAAGGCAATCCAGATAGTTGGACTGAACTCTGTGAACAACGCAGGACAATCTGAAGGGGCGAGAATAAAACATGGGGCAGAAGTCAACCCCCAGTCCAGCTGATCAGATCCTGAAGATACAGGGACAATCCAAGTCAGAGAAAACAATTTCCAAACAATCCAGCAGAGCGATCTTGCCAGAGCTAATATAGTTGAAGTACCGACTTACTGCTAAGGTTCCACCACTGTTCTCAATCTTGGATCTGTTTAAATAGGCTAAATGTAGAGAAGCTGTATCCACTTGTGGGTGAAACTAGAACTAATGTACCATAAATATAACATCAGTATTCATGAATCCAGTAGGGAATGCAGCAGAAACTTCTTTCCCAGAGAGTCGTTAGAATGTGAAACTCATTGCCATAGGGTGAAGGAATAGATGGTTAGGTTGATGGGGTTATATAAAGGAGGGTGGGAGGAGGTGCATGTGGTGCATTAACACTGGCATGGACTGCTGCTGGGTGTAAATACTTTGCAATACAATAGTCAAAGGTTAGAGGCAACAGGCAGAGGACAACCCATATCGCGACCCTTGATGTCTCCAGAGTCTTGGGATGCAGTGAACGGATAAAACTGGGGCGCATCAAGGAGGCAACTCACCACCATCTTCTCACGGGCAATCAGAGATGGGCAACTAATACAGGGCTTACCAGCGACACCCACACGCCATGAAAGAATTTTAAAAAGACAGCGTCAGACATGATGAAGGGGCTTGTGTTGCAAACAAGTTGGTCAGAAAAACAAGGAACTTGCATTGATCGTGACTTGTGAAGCAGGACTATCGGATAAGAAAGCCTGCCTGGCACTATGTTCATAATAAAGAATGAGGAAATTCAAAGTGTGAGAACTGGAGAAAGAGAGGTGAGGATTGAGTTCTCCTTTTGCATTTGCTTTGCTATAGGACCATTACCTTTAAATCCACGGTGTTGTATATTTCTAACTCACGGGCTTTTATACTTGGACACAAGTGCGCAGATGCCTAAAATTATTTCTTCTCTAGTCTGGATGCTATTAAACATCTATATGACCTCTGACCCTGACATTGTGATCAACAACGAATGTCACACTGCCAAAAGTCACTTTTTGTGAGAAAATGCAATAGTTTCCTTTTAAACCTTGTGTTTTTTTCCCTTTCGGTTACTTTCCCCTTAAGCCTCATAAACCTGCGAGTATTTCCCCTTTGGATCCAACAGGATATGAGGCTGTCTCCAGAGTTCCTCTGACCTTGAGGCCTCTTAGGGAATCATATATTTAAACTGGAGCGATTATGTTGGATAGGCTTGTGATATAAAAAATATATAGGCTTTGGGAAGAACTGACAGGGAACATAGATAATACAGCTGGATGCAACCCCAGCCTAACAAATTAAATGGTTTCTAATGAATCTCACATGGTGTCAATGTTGGTTCCCATGCGACTTCAAGATTTATGAGGTTTGGTAAGTGGAGCATGTTTCAGTGGAAGGGCATTTGGGGAACAGTGGTTATGGTGGGGATTAGAATTGTTATGGAAAAAGAGCAGATACAATCAAGCATAAAAATACTTCACTGGAGGAGGGATAATTTCAGTGAGTTGAGAAGAAATCAGGCCTTGTGGGTTGGAATTAAAAATTGGTAGGTATAAAAGTAATTAACCTAAATTAATTAACCAATTGACCAGAAACAGAACTGGACTAGCCGTGTAAATATTTTGCCTCTAAGGCTTGGCATTCTGTGGAGAGTAACTCCTAATTGCCCAAAGCCTGTCCACAAGGCACAAGTCAGGAATGTGATGGAATACTCTCCTCTTGCCTGGATGGGTGCAGCTCCAACAACACTCAAGAAGCACAACACTCTTCAGGACAAAGCAGCCCTCTTGATTGGTACTCCATCCACCACCTTCAATATCCACTCCTTCCATGACCAATGTACAGAGGCAGCAATGTGTACCATCTACAAGATGCACTGCAGCAACTCATCAAGGCTCCTTTGACAGTACCTTCCAAATCTGTGATCTCTATCACCTAGAAGGACAAGGATGGAGGATGAATGGGATCACCACTACCCCTCCAAGTTCCCCTCCATGCTGCTCACTGTCCTGGAAATGTATCGCTATTCATTCACTGTCACTGGGTCAAAATCCTAGAACTCTCTCCCTAACAGCACTGTGGGTGTACCTACACCACATGGACTGCAGTGCTACAAGAAGGAGGCTCACCACCACCTTCTCAAGGGCAATTAGGGATGGGCAATTCAATTGCTGGCTTGGCCAGCAATGCGTAGATCCTATGAAAATAATTTAAAGAATTAAACAAAGGGAGGCCATGAAAGAGGAGATAATCCTCCTATTGAGTCAACACATTCATATTAGAGGCATAGGAGGAGTCATAGAGTCATAGGGTCATAGAGGTTTACAGCATGGAAACAGGCCCTTCGGCCCAGCTTGTCCATGCTGCCCTTTTTTGTAAACCCCTAAGCTAGTCCCAATTACCCACATTTGGCCCATATCCCTCTATACCCATCTTACCCATGTAACTGTCTAAACACCTTTTAAAAGACAAAATTGTACCCGCCTCTACTACTACCTCTGGCAGCTTGTTCCAGACACTCACCACCCTCTGTGTGAAAAAATTGCCCCTCTGGACTCTTTTGTATCTCTCCCCTCTCACCTTAAACCTATGCCCTCTAGTTTTAGACTCCCCTACTTTTGGGAAAAGATATTGACTATCTAGCTTATCTATGCCCTTCATTATTTTATAGACCTCTATAAGATCGCCCCTCAGCCTTGGTATCTATTTTGGAGGATCCAAAATAGATACCAAGGTTAAAATGAGACAGAATAGAGAAGTTTAAGGTTAATAATACAGAAACAAACCAGCCTGAAAGTACAGAGGATCTCAAAAAGAGACAAAGAGGAACAAGGAGGCAGTAGAAGAAGAAATTAGCAATTAACATAGAAGGGAACTCAAAAGTCTTTTATAAACACTTAAATAGCAACACAGTAGATAAAGGAACAGAGAAAATCATTAAGGAACTAAAAAGACAAACTTCTTTTGAAGACAGTACATGACAGAGGTACTAAATGAGCATTTTCCATCTTCCTTCACTGGAGAAGAAGATGCTATCAGGTCACAGCAAAAGAATGATTTGGACTTGGGTATACAGGGAGAAGGAGGTCTTGTGAGCAATGGGCAGTGTCCCACGCTCCGAGCCAGAAGCTCCACTCTAGGACCTGGTGGCCAAAGAAGATGTGTTCATAATGTGTCTATTGAGTATCAACTTGTAAATCCTTCCAACAGACGCCAATGACAGGCACTGAGAGTAGGAGAGATTCCTGGTCAGCCATGTGATGGAAAGCAATTGGAGCCTCTACCATCACTATCCATAGCTCCAGACTACGGCATGTATGTAAAAGTTATATGTTGGGGGTGATTCTCCAATTTCACCGCACAGCTAGCAGATCACGCCAATCCCGGAGAATAGTGTGTGAGTGTGAGCCTAAAAATCTGTTTTGCGTTCAGTGTCAAGTAGCTACAATTCTCCCAGCCCCTTTGTAATGCCATGAACTGGATCTGGGCGTGAGTCCGATTAGTATACTTAAAGTAGCATTTAAACATGCATAGCCCATTCAGATCCAAACACGGAATTCACCGACCTTTGGTACGGCACGATAACAGTGAGAATCATTACTGGTTGCAGAGACCTGGCGCAATGATCACACTAGGGGGGCTCATAGGCCTCTAAAGCCTTCGGGTGTTCGGGGACATGGGCGGGCAGTGCCCATCAGGCCCTAAACATGTATCTCTGAGCTGGAAAATTGAGGCCAGTTCCTAATCAGAGTATAGCCCTGAGCTGTAAAACATGACTCTATACAGTTATCAGCTGGGAAATGGCAATCAATGTATATACCAGGTCGACCGATACCATGTGATCTTCGATATTTATGATATCAAGCCCATAGCAATATGGGTTGACTCTTAACCGATCTGAAATGGCCTAGCAAAGCACTCACTTATGTTCAAGAAGGTGGCTCACCAGCATCCTCTCAACATCTATTAGGTTTGGGCAATAAATGCTGAATTAATGTTTTAAAAACCCCTTTTAGCATTTTAAAACTTTGCTTACATTGGTTCAAGCAGCCACCAGGGTAATGCCTCAAACAATGTAACATCGTGTGCACTGGCTGTTTGGGGCATAGAGCCACATATGCCACTCTGTGTTTCCAACCTGCGAAACGTATCTCAATTCCTGAACGTCTTTATTTTTGCTTTCGAATGTGGATTAAACGACAATGCAAATCATTGCAAATATAAGCGACTGTGACTCCCTCGCCTGGCTGTCCTTTTCAAATATATCTGCCTGTCACAATGAAGCATGCAAATGGCAGTCCAAGCGACAGCTTTAACAGCTTTTCCTGGGATGAATGCGTGGTTGCCTCCAGTACCAATAGCAACATCTTTATCACAGTGTGAACACCTTGCCTGAAATGTGTGTGTGCCTTTGGAATGAAGGACAAGTACAAACACTCACAGCGCTCTCCCTGTTGGATAGATTTGTAGTGGGAAAGGCGGTTTAATTGCAAATCAGATTAATCAGCAGGGTGCATCGCAAAGCAAAGTTGGCAACTATTTGCTTGTAGTCAACAGTCAGAGTGCCCCTTCCTTCCCCCTCCCTCCCCACCTCCTCCAGTAAGAGAGTAACCCGCAGTCCTTGGTGAATGCTGTGTGATAAATGTGTTGCCTCCTTTGAGGGAGCAATGAATAACCCAGCAGCTGATTGCACTATTGTGTCCTTGGCCCACCCTGATTCATCAACCCCAGAGTTCGCTTTGGCCACTGCTGCTAACCTAAGGCTTTCTCCAACACTCTCTCCGTCAAAGTGTCTTCTTCACCCAGGCAGCCAGAGAATCCCCAGCATGGATGTCCACGGGAGAAGTTTGATTTTGCAGCTCCCTCCCTCTCTCCCTCCCTAACAGCACAGTGGGTGTACCTACACTACAGGGGCTGCAGCAGTTTAAGAAGGCAGCTCACCACCACCTTTCCAAGGGCAATTAGGGATGGGCAATAAATGTTGGCCGATCCAGCAACTCCCTCATCCTGAAAACGAGTTTTAAAAAAGCTTGGCGCATCTTAAGAAACTACAAAAGGTTGTGAACATCGTCCAGTCCATCACACAAACCAACCTCCCTTCCATGGACTCTGTCTACACTTCCCGCCACCTCGGGAAAGCAGCCAGCAAATCAAGGACCCCATGCACCCCGGACATTCTCTCTTCCATCTTCTTCTGTCGGAAAAAGATACAAAAGTCTGAGATCACGTACCAATCAACACAAGAACAGCTTCTTCCCTGCTGCCATCAGACTTTTCAATGGGCCTACCTTATATAAAGCTTTCTCTACACCCTAACTGTGACTGATCACTATATTCTGCACCCTCTCCTTTCCTTCTCCCCTATAGAACAAAGAACAAAGAACAGTACAGCACAGGAACAGGCCCTTCGGCCCTCCAAGCCTGCACTGATCATGTTGTCCACCTGCTTATATCCCTCTATTCCCTGTTTGTTCATGTCTATCAAGATAAGTCTTAAACATGGCTAATGTGACTGCCTCAACCACCTCACTTGGCAGTGCATTCCAGGCCCCCACCACCCTCTGTGTAAAAAACTTCCCCCACACATCTCCACTGAACCTTTCTCCCCTTGTCTTGAATTTGTGCCCCCTTGTAATTGTCATTTCTGCGAACAAGCTTCCAACTGTTCACCCTAGCTATACCTTATTTTATAAACTTCTATCAGATCAGCCCCTCAGCCTCCGTCTTTCCAGGGAGAACAATCCCAGTTTATTCAATCTCTCCTCATAGTAATACCCTCCATACCAGGCAATATTCTGGTAAATCTTTTCTGTACTCTCTCCAAAGCCTGCATGTCTTTCTGGTAGTGTGGCGACCAGAATTGGACACAGTATTCCAAATGTGGCCTGACCAACGTTTTATACAACTGTACAATATAAAATATACACATAATATATATTATATACAACATATAAAAGGTAAGAGAGAGTCAAAAATAGACATTGGACAACTAGAAAATGAGGCTGGAGAAGTAATAATAGGAAACAATAAAATGGCAGAAGAACTGAATAGTTACTTTACGTCAATCTTCACAGTGGAAGACACCAGTGGGATGCCAGAGCTCCAGGAGAATCAGGGGGCACAGGTGAGTGTAGTGCCTGTCGCTAAGGAGAAGGTTCTGGGAAACTGAAATGTCTGAAGGTGGATAAATCACCTGGACCGGATGGACTAAACCCCAGGGTTCTAAAAGAGATAGCTGAGGAAATTGTGGAAGCATTGGTGGTGATCTTTTAACAGTCACTGGAGGCACTGAGTGTACCAGAGGACTGGAAAGTAGCTAATGTAACACCGCTGTTTAAGAAGGGAGGGAGGCAGCAGATGGGATATTATAGGCCGGTTAGCCTGACTTCGGTCATTGGCAAGATTTTAGAGTCCATTATTAAAGATGAGATCGTGGAGCACTTGGAAGTGCATGATAAAATAGGACTGAGTCAGCACGGCTTCGTCAAGGAGAGGTCATGTCTGACAAATCTGTTAGCGTTTTTTGAGGAGGTAACAAGGAAATTAGATAAAGGAGAACCAGTGGACGTGATTTATTTAGATTTCCAGAAGGCCTTTGACAAGGTGCCGCATAGGAGACTGTTAAATACGTTAAGTGCCCATGGTGTTATGGGTAAGATCCTGGCATGGATAGAGGATTGGCTGACTGGCAGAAGGCAAAGAGTGGGGATAAAGGGGTCTTTTTCAGGATGGCAGCTGGTGACTAGTGGTGTGCCCCAAGGGTCAGTGCTGGGACCACAACTTTTCACAATATACATTAACGATTGGAAGAAGGAACTTAAGGCACTGTTGCTACGTTTGCAGATGATACAAAGGAATGTAGAGGGACAAGTAGTATTGAGGAAGCAGCGGGGAGCTGCAGAAGGACTTGGCCAGTCTAGGAAAGTGGGCAAAGAAGTGGCAGATGATATACACTGTGGAAAAGTGTGAGGTTATGCACTTTGGAAGGAGGAATGGAGGCATAGACTATTTTCTAAATGGGGAAATGCTTAGGAAATCAGAAACAAAGGGACTTGGGAGTCATTGTTCAAGATTCTCTTAAGGTTAACGTGCAGGTTCAGTCAGCAGTTAGGAAGGCAAATGCAATGTTAGCATTCATGCCAAGAGGGCTAGAATACAAGAGCAGGGATGTACTTTTGAGGCTGTATAAGGCTCTGGTCAGATCCCATTTGGAGTATTGTGAGCAATTCTGGGCCCCATATCTAAGGAAGGGGTAGGGCCTGGGTGGGATTGTGGTCGGTGCAGACTCGATGGGCCGAATGGCCTCCTTCTGCACTGTAGGGTTTCTATGATTCTATGAAAGATGTGCTGGCCTTGGAAAGGATCCAAAGGAGGTTCACAAGAATGATGCCTGGAATGAAGAGCTTGTCATATGAGGAATGGTTGAGGATTCTGGGTCTGTACTCGTTGGTGTTTAGAAGGGTGAGGGGGAATCTAATTGAAACTTACAAGATACTGCAAGGCCTGGATAGAGTGGACGTGGAGAGGATGTTTCCACTAGTAGGAAAAACTAGAACCAGAGGGCACAACCTCAGGCTAAAGGGATGATCCTTTAAAACAGAGATGAGGAGGAATCTCTTCAGCCAGAGAGTGATGAATCTGTGGAACTCTTTGCCGCAGAAGGCTGTGGAGGCCAGGTCATTGAGTGTCTTTAAGACAGAAATAGATAGTTCTTGATTAATAAGGGGATTAGGGGTTATGGGGAAAAGGCAGGAGAATGGGGATGAGAAAAATATCAGCCATGATTGAATGGCAGAGCAGCCTCGATGGGCCGAGTGGCCTAATTCTGCTCCTATGTCTTATGGTCTTATGTAACATAATTTGCCAAATTTTATACTCACTGCCCCGTCTGATGAAGGCAAGCATGCCATATGCTTTCTTCAACACCTTTTCCATCTGTGCTGCCACTTTTAAGGATCTGTGGACATGTACTTCCAGATCTCTCTGTGGGTCTATGCTCCTGATAGTTCTGCCACATATTTTATAGCTCCCACCTGAATTGGATCTACCAAAATGTATCACCTCGCATTTGTCTGGATTAAATTCCATTTGCTATTTCTCTCCTCAATTTTCCAGCCGATCTATATCCTGCTGTATTCTCTGACAATCTTCATCACTATCCACTAATCAGACCAGCTATGTTTTATTCATATGTACTCTATGAACGGTATGCTTTGTGTAACGCGCAAGAAACAATACTTTTACTGTATGCTAATACATGTGACAGTAATAAATCAAATCAAATCAAAAAAGCACAGCAGCAAATCAGCGTTTCGCTCCTTCTTGTGTTTAGAACTGAGATATTTGCACTAATTTGGTATCTTTCACCACCTCAGAATGTCCTAATGCCTAACAGTCAATGGGGTGTGTTTGAATTGAGGGCATTGTTATAGTGTGGGAAAAATGACAGCCAATGTGCACACTGTAGGGTCTCACTGACAGCAACGTGATGATGAACAGATAACCGTGTTTTTTTTCTGCTGTTGGTTGGGAAATGAGAATTGAACAGGACACCAACAAAAACTCCCCTTTCCTTTGAAACAGCTCCACAAGATCCTTCAATGCACCTGAGAGGGCAGACAGGACCTCAGTTTAATGCCTTCATTGGAAAAATGAGTTGATATCACCTTTCTTGGGAATTGGCAAATTGAACCTGGGTCACAATGTTGACCTCGGCGTATGAACACGACTTTAGTTAACAAAATAGCACCTCATTATCGTGAGTAGTTCACAATGGGACCAACCAATGCTTAAGATGGCACTGGATATTTTTGATGCAGGTAAACAGGGCAGCATGGTGGCACAGTGGTTAGCATTGCTGCCTCACAGCACCAGGGACCTGGGTTTGATTCCTGGCTTGGGTTACTGTCTGTGTGGAGTTTGCAGATTCTCCCCATGTCTGTATGGGTTTGCTCCGGTTTCTTGCTTTTCCACATATAGATGCATTCCCAGGAACCCGAAAGTTATGCAAATCCGCTAACCCGCGACGCAATTAACAGTTTGACAGTCAATTCAGCGGCCTCCCATCGTGCACCTACCCCCCCAGTGGGACATTCAGTGGGGCATTGGGATTGCCACAGGCTCTCTGACAGAGATGGAAAATCCCCCCCCATTGTATCACTGGTATTAGCGTATAGCTTGTCTTGAAGTTGTGTTTGTGTGTTGTTACATTTTTTTGGGAATGCAAGACAATAACAAACACCCAGGAGTTATTTCTAGGCAGCAATTCTCGGGATTCGGATGATGTGATAAACAATGAGAGCTGGTTTATAATTGCCTTCTGAACCCTGAGATGTGCTGGCTGTTTGGAAATCACTGTGCTTTATAATACAGTAAGAAGTCTCACAACACCAGGTTAAAGTCCAACAGGTTTATTTGGTAGCAAATACCATAAGCTTTCGGAGCGCTGCCCCTTCGTCAGATGGAGTGGATATCTGTTCTCCAACAGAACACAGAGACACAGAAATCAAGTTACAGAATACTAATTAGAATGCAAATCTCTACAGCCAGCCAGGTCTTAAAGGTACAGATAATGTGGGTGGAGGGAACATTAAACACAGGGCGGCACGGTAGCACAGTGGTTAGCATTGCTGCTTCACAGCTCCAGGGTCCTGGGTTCGATTCCCGGCTCGGGTCACTGTCTGTGTGGAGTTTGCACATTCTCCTCGTGTCTGCGTGGGTTTCCTCCGGGTGCTCCGGTTTCCTCCCACAGTCCAAAGATGTGCGGGTTAGGTTGATTGGCCAGGTTAAAAATTGCCCCTTAGAGTCCTGAGATGCGTAGGTTAGAGGGATTAGTGGGTAAAAATATGTGGGGGTAGGGCCTGGGTGGGATTGTGGTCAGTGCAGACTCGATGGGCCGAATGGCCTCCTTCTGCACTGTAGGGTTTCTATGATTTCTAACCAACGCATCGAGTCTGGATGGCCCTTCGTCAGAGCTGGCTGAAAGGTAACCATAGCAGCGGCACAATAGTTAGCACCACTGCCTCACAGCACCAGGGACCTGGGTTCGATTCCCAGCTTGGGTCACTGTCTGTGTAGGGTTTGCACATTCTCCTCGTGTCTGTGTGGGTTTCCTCCAGATGCTCCGGTTTCTTCCCACATCCAAAGGTGTGCAGGTTAGGTGGATTGGCCATGTTAAATTGCCCCTTAGTGTCAGGGGGACTAGCTAGGGTAAATGCCTGAGGTTATGGGGATAGGGCCTGGGTGGGATTGTGGTCAGTGCAGACTCGATGCGCCGAGTGGCCTCTTTCTGCACTGTAGGATTCTATGAAATCTCTATAACCATGAGGTGATGGTGGCAAGAGTGTAAATTGAAATCCTCATTTCTTTGGATGTTGTTTGGATCTTTTTGTTGCGGCCGAACAGTTGGTGCCTTTAAGGGCTGGTGCTGGCCTTGGGGCTTCAAGACATGCTTAACCTGAAGTGAGGGCCTCAAGCATAAGCAATGAGACTAATGTTGTTTCACACATGTCCATTGGATGCTCAATTCTTGTCCTTCATCAATATGGTAGGAGGTGCACACTGAGCATGAACTTCCTGCCTTTAATAAGGGAGGATTGGAAGGTTTAATTCAGCATCTGAAAAATGGGTGCTGCACAACCAAATTGATAGGCTGCTGTACGGAAAGAAACACAACAGAGGGACAGAGACACAGGCTTGATATGTTAATAATAGTTTGTTTTGTTTTTGACAGGGATCAAGCCCTTTTTTTTCCATAAACAAATACTCAGCAGTTTTCTGGGACTCAAATTGTGCTCAATCTCAGGCTCAGGCAGCACACGCTGTTGTTGTGTTACTCAGCGTCAGACCTCATTCACACAGCACAGCGGCAACCAGGATGCCATCTGCTGTCTTCCCATGAGCGAATTGGGCAATTTAAATAGCGTCCCTCCCAGCTTCCTTCGCCAAGCACCAACAATGAAACAGAAATACTTGCTCTCGAGCTGAACGTGTGAACCAAATACTCAGCTCCAGGGACCCTGAGGGAAGAGAATCCATCGAGGAGTGATGAGTTAAAGGACTCTGTGATTACTGTCCTCTCAATACCACACCTTTTCATTCTGATGTAGTGGCGTGAGCTCAGGAACATCACTGGTTGGGAGGTTACTCATCTTTGGGGTGGCTTTCTCAGGAGGCTAAGGAAATCCAGCATGTCCGTTATGACTCTCACCAACTTTTACAGATGCACCATAGAAAGCATTCTTTCTGGTTGTATCACAGCCTGGTATGGCTCCTGCTCTGTCCAAGACCGCAAGAAACTACAAAGGGATGTGAGCGCAACCCAGTCCATCACACAAACCAGCCTCCCATCCATTGACTCCGTCTGCACTTCCCGCTGCCTCGGCAAAGCAGCCAGCATAATTAAGGACCCCACACACCCCGGACATTCTCTCTTCCACCTTCTTCTGTTGGGAAAAAGATACAAAAGTCTGAGATCACGTACCAACTGACTCAAGAACAGCTTCTTCCCTGCTGCTGTCAGACTTTTGAATGTGTCTACCATATATTAAGCTGATCTCTTTAGGGACGGCATGGTGGCAGAGCACCAGGAACCCGGATCCTATTCCCAGCTTGGGTCACTGTCTGTGTGGGGTCTGCACATTCTCCCCATGCTCCGGTTTCCTCCCACAGTCCGAAAGACGCCCTGGTTAGGTGCATTGGCCAGGCTAAATTCTCCCTCAGTGTACCTGAACAGGCGCTGGAGTGTAGCAACTCGAGGATTTTTATAGTAGCTTTGTGGTCCGTGCAGGCTCAATGGACTGAATGGCCTCCTTTTACACTGTAGGGATTCTATGATTCTATCAACAACCACCAAACATAAAGCATGACAGTGCAAATGCTTCTAAGGGAGGACATCCAATAAACATACATAATAGTCAAGTGAATAAAATACATCGTGATATCCATATGCCTTGCATAATAGTATCTCAGTACCCAGGCCCCCATTCTGTCCTCAATACGTAATCAATCTTCTTTCACCACCACCATGCCTTGTTGTGAACCTCATAGCAGCTGACTGCTAAGGACAACCCCCTGCCATATGGCTGCCCACGGGACACATGCTGCTGCATGTACCTACATCCCGCATTGTGATGGTGAAATCTGAATCTGGAATTAAACGTTTAATGACAACCATTGTTAATTGTCAAAAAAAAGCCCATTGGTTCACTAATGTCCTTCAGGGAAGGAAATCTGCCGCCCTTACCTGGTCTGGCCTACGTGTGACTCCAGACCCCTACAGCAATGTAGTTGACTCTGAAATGCCCTCTGAAATGGCCTAGCAAGCCACTCAGTTGAGGATGGACGCTAAGTGCTGGCCCAGCCAGAAATGCTCAATATCGCATGAATGAATAAAGAGAAAGATTACATGCATGGCAGTGCCTGGCATGTGGTGCCCATTCCTTGTCCCACTGTCAGGGGCGACACTCCTCTTATTAAGTTGTGCCCTTAGAGTGGGACTTTAACCTCGAGCTTCTGGCTCAGAGGCAGGGACTTTGCCAACAGGATCTGCTGTTTGTGTGTGTGTGTGTGTGAATATTTGTGTACGTCTGTGTGTATATTTGTGTGTGTGTGTGTGTGTGTATGTGTGCGTGTGTGTGTGTGTGAATATTTGTGTACATGTATGTGTATATTTGTGTGTCTGTGTGTGTGTGTATGTGTGTGTGTGTGAATATTTGTGTACATGTATGTGTATATTTGTGTGTGTGTGTGTGTATGTCCAGGTGAGGTATCTAAATGGATACAAAATTGGCTTCTTGACAGAAGCCAGAGGGTGCTTGTAGAGGGTTGTTTTTCAAACTGGAGGCATGTGACCAGCGGTGTGCCTCAGGGATCAGTGCCGGGTCCACTGTTATTTGTCATTTATATTAATGATTTGAATGAGAATATAGGAGGCATGGTTAATAAGTTTGCAGATGACACCAAGCTTGGTGGCATAGTGGACAGTGAAGAAGGTTATCTCAGATTGCAATGGGATCTTGATCAATTGGGCCAGTGGGCTGACAAATGGCAGATGGAGTTTAATTTAGACAAATGCGAGGTGATACATTTTTGTAGATTGAACCAGGGCAGGACTTACTTAGTTAATGGTCGGGCATTGGGGAGAGTTACAGAACAAAGAGATGTAGGGGTACATGTTCATAGCTCATTGAAAATGGAGTCACAGGTGGACAGAGTGGTGAAGAAGGCATTCGGCATGCTTGGTTTCATTGGTCAGAACATTGAATACAGGAGTTGGGACCATCTTGTTGAAGTTGTACAAAACATTGCTAAGTCATACTTGGAATACTGTGTGCAGCTCTGGTCACCCTATTATAGAAAGGATATTATTAAACTAGAAAGAGTGCAGAAAATATTTACTAGGATGCTACCTGGACTTGATGGTTTGAGTTATAAGGGGAGGCTGGATAGACTGGGACTTTTTTCTCTGGAGCATAGGAGGCTGAGGGGTGATCTATAGAGGTCGATAAAATAATGAGGGGCACAGATCAGCTGGATAATCAATATCTTTTCCCAAAGGTAGGGGAGTCTAAAACTAGAGGGCATAGGTTTAAGGTGAGAGGGGAGAGATACAAAAGTGTCCAGAGGGGCAATTATTTCACACAGAGGGTGGTGAGTGTCTGGAACAAGCTGCCGGAGGTAGTAGTAGAGGCAGGTACAATTTTGTCTTTTAAAAAGCATTTAGATAGTTACATGGATAAGATGTGTATAGAGGGATATGGGCCAAATGCGGGCAATTGGGATTAGCTTAGGGGTTTAAACAAAATGGCGGCATGGACAAGTTGGGCCGAAGGGTCTGTTTCCGTGCTGTCAACCTCTATGACTCTATGTGTGTGTGTGAATATTTGTGTACATGTGAGTATATTTGTATGTGTGTGTTTATGTATATTTGTGTATGTCTGTGTATATTTGTGTGTGTGTGCGTGTGTGTGTGTGTGTCTGTGTGTGTGTGCATGTGGGTGCATGTGTATGTGTGTGTGTGCATGTGCGTGTTGTGTGTGTGAATATTTGTGTACCTGTGTGAGTGTGTGTATATGTATATTTGTGTGTGTGTCTGTGTGTATTTGTTGGTGTACACCCTCCTCTTTCCCTTATTCCATTATTTTTAAATGCTCATGGTTAATGTCTCCCAGTTGTGATGAGGATCTCAATACATTAACCTATCTGCTTCTCTCCACAGGTGCTACCTGACCCACTGAGCGTTTCCAGCACTTTCCGCTCCCTGTTGAAGGCAGGTTGCCTTTGTTCTTGCTGCAAATTGAATTGGAATAAAGCTGCAGCAGGTGCTTGAGACTCAGGCAATTTTTGTTTCACTGCTCATTAACATTCCACATAACCATCCTCATGTATATTGTCACGTTGAACACAAGTAATTGACAGCCCTCTCTTCAAAGCAATCAGAGGGTAACACGTGTAGTTTTCCATGTCGTTCAATTCTGGCAGAGACACAGTGAATTCACACCTTCCATGTTTAATACTTCATTCCGAAGAGCTATGAATGAGCAAATCTAGCTGTTTCATCCAAAGAAACTATTACTTGCCAACAGGCGGGTAGAAGTAGTTTTCTGAATAAAGGTCTATGAACCAACTGTACATCTATTGTCATTAGAAACATGCATTCTTTCTGGTCGGTAAGTTGATGGAAAAGGTCCTTAGGGATAGGATTTACGACCATTTAGAAAGATGCAGCTTAATCCGGGATAGTCAGCACGGATTTGTGAAGGGCAAGTCTTGCCTCACAAATTTGATAGAATTTTTTGAGGAGGTAACTAAGTGTGTTGATGAAGGTAGGGCAGTTGATGTCATATACATGGATTTTAGTAAGGCGTTTGATAAAGTCCCCCACGGTCGGCTTATGAAGAAAGTAAGGATGTGTGGGATAGAGGGAAGTTTGGCCGATTGGATAGTTAACTGGCTATCTAACAGAAGACAGAGGGTGGTGGTGGATGGAAAATTTTCAGACTGGAAACTGGTTACCAGCGGAGTGCCACAGGGATCAGTGCTTGGTCCTCTGCTATTTGTAATTTTTATAAATGACTTGGAGGACGGGGCTGAAGGGTGGATCAGTAAATTTGCTGATGACACCAAGATTGGTGGAGTAGTGGATGAGGTGGAGGGCTGTTGTAGGATGTAAAGAGATATAGATAGGATGCAGAGCTGGGCTGAAAAATGGCAAATGGAGTTTAACCCTGACAAATGCGAGGTGATTCATTTTGGTAGGACAAATTTAAATGTGGATTACAGGGTCAAAGGTAGGGTTCTGAAGAATGTGGAGGAACAGAGAGATCTTGGGGTTCATATCCATAGATCTCTGAAGGTTGCCACTCAAGTGGATAGAGCCGTGAAGAAGGCCTATAGTGTGTTGGCGTTCATTAACAGGGGGTTTGAGTTTAAGAGCCGTGCGGTTATGCTGCAACAGGACCTTGGTGAGACCACATTTGGAATATTGTGTGCAGTTCTGGTCACCTCACTACAAGAAGGATGTGGAGACACTGGAAAGAGTGCAAAGGAGATTTACCAGGATGCTGCCTGGTTTGGAGGGTAGGTCTTATGAGGAAAGGTTGAGGGAACTTGGGCTTTTCTCTTTGGAGCGGAGGAGGTTGACAGGAGACTTGATAGATGTTTATAAGATGATGAGGGGGATAGATAGAGTGAATGTTCAAAGACTATTTCCTCGGGTGAATGGAGCGGTAACTCGGGGGCATAACTATAGGGTTCATGGTGGAAGATATAGGAAGGATGTCCGAGGTAGGTTTTTTACTCAGAGAGTGGTTGGGGTGTGGAATGGACTGCCTGCAGGGATAGTGGAGTCAGGAACTTTAGGAACATTTAAGAAGCTATTGGATAGGCACATGGAGTACTTCGGGATGATAGGGAGGAAATAGCTTGATCTGGCTTTCAGACAAAGCTCGGCACAACATCGTGGGCCGAAGGGCCTGTTCTGTACTGTACTGTTCTATGTTCTATGGTTGTATCACAGCTTGGTATGGCTCCTGCTCTGCCCAAGATCGCAAGGATCTACAAAAGGTCATGAATGTCGCCCAATCCATCACGTAAACCAGCCTCCCATCCATTGACTCTGTCTACACTTCCCGCTGCCTCAGCAAAGCAGCAGGAATAACTAAGGACCCCACGCACCCTGGACATTCTCCCTTCCACCTTCTTCCTTCGGGAAAAAGATACAAAAGTCTGAGGTCACGTACCAACCGACTCAAGAACAGTTTCTGAGGGAGAATTTAGCATGGCCAATGCACATCTTTGGACTGTGGGAGGAAACCGGAGCACCCAGAGGAAATCCACACAGACGGTAACCCAAGCTGGGAATTGAACCCAGGTCTCTGGCGCTGTGAGGCAGCAGTGCTAACCACTGTGCCACCATGCTGCAATGTGATAATGACCAGATAATCTACTTTTGTGGCATTGATTGAGGGATGAATATTGACCATGATACCGGGAAAAACTCCCTTGCTCTGGCAAAAATATTGCATGGGAATGTTTGCATCCACCAGGCAGCTGTGGTCTCAGTTTGAAGTTTTATCCAAAAGACAGCACATTCAACAGTGCAGCACTCTCTCAACACTGCACTGAAACCAGCCTGGAGTGGGACATGATTGCAGAACCTTGCATCTCAGAGGCTGGCATGCCACCAACTCAGCCACATCTGACATTCTGACTGTGAGGGATCTGACCCTGACGGATAACTATTGGCCAGGCAACAGGTATAAAGTTACCTTCAAAACAGTGCCAAGGGATTTCTTAATATTTACCTGCAAGGGCAAACTTTATTTGATGCCTCATCCAAAAGACAGGTCTTCTGACAGCACAGCACTCCCTCAGTATTGCACTGTCAACCTAGATCTTTGCACTAAAATATTTGAACAGGACTTGAACCTCTAATATTCTGACACAGCAATAAGAGTTCAACTGACTGACTCACAGGGTCATGGATCTGGGAGTGTCGCAGAGTTAGGCTGGAGGTTGATGCCCGTTAAGTGCTTTCTGCTGTAACACCCATTGATATAGAGTTGCTTGTATATGATTTGATTTGATTTATTATTGTCACATGTATTAATATAGTGAAAAGTCTTGCGCGCTATACAGACAAAACATACCATTTTTAGAGAAGGAAATGTGAGAATGCAGAATGTAGTGTTACAGTCATAGCTAGAGTGTAGAGAAATCATAGAAATCATAGAAACCCTACAGTGCAGAAGGAGGCCATTTGGCCCATCGAGTCTGCACCGACCACAATCCCACCCAGGCCCTACCCCCACATATTTTACCCACTAATCCCTCTAACCTACACATTTTAGGATTCTAAGGGGCAATTTTTAACCTGGCCAATCAACCTAACCCGCACATCTTTGGACTGTGGGAGGAAACCAGAGCACCCGGAGGGAACCCACGCAGACACGAGGAGAATGTGCAAACTCCACACAGACAGTGACCCGAGCTGGGAATCGAACCCGGGACCCTGGAGCTGTGAAGCAGCAGTGCTCACCACTGTGCTACCGTGCCGCCGAAAGATCAACTTAATGCCAGGTAAGTCCATTCAAAAGTTTGATGGCAGCAGGGAAGAAGCTGTTCTTGAGTCAGTTGGTACATGACCTCAGACCTTTGTATCTTTTTTCCAATGGAAGAAGGTGGAAGAGAGAATGTCCAGGCTGCGTGGGATCCTTAATTATGCTGGCTGCTTTGCTGAGGCAGCAGGAAGTATAGACGGTGCAATGTGTGGGAGGCTGGTTTGAATGATGGACTGGGCTTCGTTCACGACCCTGTCACAGAATCACAGAATACTACAGTGCAGAAGAGGCCCTAGGGCCCATCGAGTCCGCACCAACGCATGAATGGCCCTGACCTGCCCATCTAATCTCACTTGCCAGCATTTGGCCCGTAGCCTTGAATGTTATGGCGTGCCAAGCACTCATCCAGGTACTTTTTAAAGGATATGAGGCATCAACCACTCTCCCAGGCAGTGCATTCCAGACCGTCACTATCCTGACTAAAAATGTTTTTCCTCGCATCCCCGCTAAACCTCCCACCCATCACTTTTAACTTGCGTCCCCTCGTAACTAATCCTTCAATTAAGGGGAACAGCTGCTCCCTATCCACCCTGTTCATGGCCCTCATCATCTTGAACACCTCAATCAGGTCGCCCCTCAGTCTTCTCTGCTCCAACGAAAACAACCCAAGCCTATCCAACCTCTCTTCATGACTTAAATGTTCCATCCCAGGCAGCATCCTGGTAAACCTCCTCTGCACTCCCTCCAGTGCATTCACGTCCTTCCTATAATCTGGTGACCAGAACTGGTACTCCACAATACAGTAAGAAGTTTAACAACACCAGGTTAAAGTCCAACAGGTTTATTTGGTAGCAAAAGCCACACAAGCTTTCGAGGCTCTGAGCCCCTTCTTCAGGTGAGTGGGAATTCTGTTCACAAACAGAACTTATAAGACACAGACTCAATTTACATGAATAATGGTTGGAATGCGAATACTTACAACTAATCCAGTCTTTAAGAAACAAAACAATGGGAGTGGGGAGAGCATCAAGACAGGCTAAAAAGATGTGTATTGTCTCCAGACAAGACAGCCAGTGAAACTCTGCAGGTCCACGCAACTGTGGGAGTTACAAATAGTGTGACATAAATTCTGATTCTAGGATCGCATGATAAAGACTCAGGAGGAAAAAAGCAGAAATATTTATGTGAAATAGTGTGACATAAACCCAATATCCCGGTTGAGGCCGTCCTTGTGTGTGCGGAACCTGGCTATCAGTTTCTGCTCCGCGACTCTGCGCTGTCGTGTGTCGCGAAGGCCACTCACCTGAAGAAGGGGCTCAGAGCCTCGAAAGCTTGTGTGGCTTTTGCTACCAAATAAACCTGTTGGACTTTAACCTGGTGTTGTTAAACTTCTTACTGTGTTTACCCCAGTCCAACGCCGGCATCTCCACATCATGACTCCACAATACTCCAGCTATGGCCTCACCAAAGTTCTATACAACTCCATCATGACCTCTCTGCTTTTGTAATCTATACCCCGATTGATAAAGGCGAGTGCGCCATATGCCTTTTTCACCACCCTATTTACCTGCCTTTTCACCTTCAGAGATCTATGGACAAACACGCCAAGGTTCCTTTGTTCTTCGGAACTTCCCAATGTCAGGCCTTTCAGAGTAAACTTCCTTGTCAAATTACTCCTTCCAAAGTGCATCACCTCACACTTTTCAGAGTTAAATTCCATCTGCCATTTATCCGCCCATTTGACTATCTCATCCATATCTTTCCGTAACCCAAAACACTCAACCTCACTGTTAACCACCCAGTCAATCTTTGTGTCATTGGCAAGCTTACCGATCCTATCCCCCATAAAGTTGTTTACATAAATGACGAACAGGGGGCCTGGCACAGATCCCCATGGTACGCCACTGGTCACTGGCCTCCAGTGACCCCTGATCCCTGATGTAGGTGTAAAAGGAATAGAGTAGCAGATGAAGCAGGTTGGGCCAAGGTCACTAACCCTGAGGAACACCTGTAGTGATGTCCTGGAGCTGAAATGATTGACCTCTAACAACCATTTCCCTTTGTGCCAGATATGACTGCAAAGTGGAGCGTTTCCCCTCTGATTTCCATTGACTTCAATTTTTCCAGGGCTCCTTGAAGCTACACTCAGTGTCAAATGCTGCCTTGATGTTAGGGGCAATCTCCCTAAATAAAGTCAGGAGCTGAGTGATCCTGACAGAGCCCAAGCTGAGCATCAGCGAGCTGGTTATTCGTGAGTAAGTGCCTCTGTTGATGACACCTTTTATTGAAAGTGGCCTAATAGGGCAGTGATTGGCCAGATTGGATTTAGAACATAGAACATAGAAAGCCACAGCACAAACAGGCCCTTCGGCCCACAAGTTGCGCCGATCACATCCCCACCTCTAGGCCTATCTATAGCCCTCAATCCCATTAAATCCCATGTACTCATCCAGAAGTCTCTTAAAAGACCCCAACGAGTTTGCCTCCACCACCACCGACGTCAGCCGATTCCACTCACCCACCACCCTCTGAGTGAAAAACTTACCCCTGACATCCCCCCTGTACCTACCCCCCAGCACCTTAAACCTGTGTCCTCTCGTAGCAACCATTTCAGCCCTTGGAAATAGCCTCTGAGAGTCCACCCTATCCAGACCCCTCAACATCTTGTAAACCTCTATCAGGTCACCTCTCATCCTTCGTCTCTCCAGGGAGAAGAGACCAAGCTCCCTCAACCTATCCTCATAAGGCATGCCCCCCAATCCAGGCAACATCCTTGTAAATCTCCTCTGCACCCTTTCAATGGCTTCAACATCTTTCCTGTAATGAGGTGACCAGAACTGCGCGCAGTACTCCAAGTGGGGTCTAACCAGGGTCCTATAAAGCTGCAGCATTATCTCCCGACTCCTAAACTCAATCCCTCGATTAATGAAGGCTAGTACGCCATACGCCTTCTTGACCGCATCCTCCACCTGCGAGGCCGATTTAAGAGTCCTATGGACCCGGACCCCAAGGTCCTTCTGATCCTCTACACTGCTAAGAATGGTACCCTTCATTTTATACTGCTGCTCCATCCCATTGGATCTGCCAAAATGGATCACTACACACTTATCCGGGTTGAAGTCCATCTGCCACTTCTCCGCCCAGTCTTGCATTCTATCTATGTCTCGCTGCAACTTCTGACATCCCTCCAAACTATCCACAACACCACCTACCTTGGTGTCGTCAGCAAACTTACCAACCCATCCCTCCACTTCCTCATCCAGGTCATTTATGAAAATGACAAACAGCAAGGGTCCCAGAACAGATCCCTGGGGCACTCCACTGGTCACTGACCTCCACGCAGAGAAAGACCCCTCCACAGCCACTCTCTGCCTTCTGCAGGCAAGCCAGTTCTGGATCCACAAGGCAACAGCCCCTTGGATCCCATGCCCTCTCACTTTCTCAAGAAGTCTTGCATGGGGGACCTTATCGAACGCTTTGCTGAAGTCCATATAGACCACATCCACCGCTCTTCCTTCGTCAATGTGCTTGGTCACATTTTCAAAGAACTCAACCAGGCTCGTAAGGCACGACCTGCCCCTGACAAAGCCGTGCTGACTACTTTTGATCATACTAAACTTCTCTAGATGATCATAAATCCTGTCTCTCAGGATCCTCTCCATCAACTTACCAACCACTGAGGTTAGACTCACCGGTCGGTAATTTCCCGGGCTGTCCCTGTTCCCTTTCTTGAATATAGGGACCACATCCGCAATCCTCCAATCCTCCGGAACCTCTCCCGTCTCCATCGACGATGCAAAGATCATCGCCAAAGGCTCCGCAATCTCCTCCCTCGCCTCCCACAGTAACCTGGGGTACATCCCATCCGGTCCCGGCGACTTACCAACCTTGATGCCATTCAATAGTTCCAACACATCCTCTTTCTTTATGTCCACATGCTCGATCCTTTCTGTCCTCCGCAATCCAGCAGTACAACCACCCAGATCCCTTTCCACCGTGAATACCGAGGTAAAGTATTCATTAAGCACCTCCGCCATTTCTAACGGTTCCGCACAAACTTTTCCCCCTTCACCTTTTAAGGGTCCTATGCCTTCACATCTCATCCTTTTACTCTTGACATATTTGTAGAAAGCCTTGGGATTCTCCTTAATCTTACCCGCCAAGGTCTTCTCATGACCCCTTCTCGCTCTCCTAATTTCCTTCTTAAGCTCCTTCCTACATCGCGTATACTCCTCTAAATCCTTAACACCTCCTAGCTCTCTGAACCTTCTGTACGCCTCTCTTTTCTTATTTACCAGGTTCATCACAACCTTCGTGCACCACGGTTCCCGTACCCTACCAACACCCCCCTGTCTCATCGGAACGTTGTCATGCAGAGCTCCAGACAAACATTCCTTGAAAATCCTCCACTTTCCTTCGGTACTTTTCCCCAAGAATGCCTCCTTCCAATTTACCCGTCTAATTTCCTCCCTGATGACACTGTATTTCCCTTTACTCCAGAGAAACACTTTCCTAGCCTGCCTGACCCTATCTCTTTCCAATGCTATCGTGAAGGAGATAGAATTATGATCGCTATCCCCAAGATGCTCACCCACCGAGAGATCCTCCACCTGTCCAGGTTCATTAGCCAGCACCAGATCAAGAACAGCCTCTCCTCTGGTAGGCTTATCCACATACTGTGTCAGGAAACTCTCCTGGACACACCTAACAAACTCCTCTCCATCCAAACCCCTAGCCCTAGGGATATTCCAATCTATGTTTGGGAAATTAAAATCTCCCATCACGACAACTCTGTTATTCCTACATCTCTCCAGGATCTGTTTCCCCATCTGCTCCTCAACATCTCTGTTACTATTGGGCGGCCTATAGAAAACACCCAGCAAAGTTACCGACCCCTTCCTGTTCCTAACCTCCACCCACAGAGATTCCGTAGTCAGTCCCTCCACGGCGTCCACCTTCTCTACAGCCGTGACACTATCCCTGATCAACAGTGCCACTCCCCCCCCTCTCTTGCCTCCCTCCCTGTCCTTCCTGAAACATCTAAAACCCGGCACCTGAAGCACCCAGTCCTGTCCCTGAGACATCCAAGTCTCCGTAATGGCCACCACATCACAATTCGAAGCAGCAATCCACGCTCCAAGCTCATCCACTTTATTCACTACACTCCTGGCATTAAAATAGACACATCTCAGACCTTCAGCCTGAGCACTTCCCTTCTCCCTCACTCGTCTAACCTCCCTCTTACCCTGTCTACATTCCTTATCTATTTGCGAGCTAACCTCCTCGCTCTCAGTCCCCTCATTTCGATTCCCTCCCCCCAACCTTTCTAGTTTAAAGTCTCACCAGTAGCCTTAGCCAACCTTCCCGCCAGGATATTGGTCCCCCTGGGATTCAAGTGCCACCCGTCTTTTTTAAACAGGTCACACCTGCCCCTAAAGAGGTCCCAATGATCCAAGTACCCAAATCCTTGTCCCTTGCTCCAGTCCCTCAGCCACGCATTAATTCTCCACCGATTCTGCTTATTGTGGACAGGGCGTATCTAGTTAATATTCCATTCTTTAAAAATGTTTAATTCATTGATGGGGCATGGGCATCACTGGCTGGTCAGCATTTATTGCTCATCCTTCGTAGTCCCAAGGGCAGTTGAGAGTCAACCACATAGCTGTGGCTCTGGAGTCACATGTAGGCCAGACCAGGTAAGGACGGCAGATTTCCTTCCCTAAAGGACATAAGTGAATCAGATAGGTTTTCCCGACAATTGACAATGGTTTCATGGTCATTGGTAGATTCTTCATTCCAGATTTGTTCTTATTGAATTCAAATTCCACCATCTGCCATGGCGGGATTCGAACCCGGGTCCCCAGAACATTAGCTGAGTTTCTGGATTATTAATCTAGTGATAATACCACTAGGCCGTCGCCTTCCCCATTTTGTTAGGTAGATACCAGTGTTATTGCTGCAGAGAAACACTTGGCTAGTCTGTGCAGTGCTGCATGTCTGATCTACTGACCTTCATGGAGATGATGGCTTCTTCCGGGACCTCAGCAGCAGAACTGCCACAAGCATTTCTGAGATGCTTGGGCTGATGTAATGAAAACCTTCACTTTGAAGCTGTCCCCTGGATTGACTGCTTGGTAAAATCAAATTTCTGTAAACCTTCTGACCCAGGAGGAGGAGCAGGGCCAAATTGCAAAATACTTTGGATGCTGCAAAGCTGAAATGAAAACAGAAAATAACACTAGCTCTGCACAGTACAGTCGTTCACAACTGAAGATGAACTGGATTTTCTTTTGCACTGCAGTGGTAGAAAATGAGCAAGATCAGGGAGTCAGACTTATTCAGGCACATTTGTGCCTCAGCATAGTTTTTCCTCAGTCTTCACAGTCTTCACAGCTGTAGTTGCGGATAGCAGCTGGACTTGCGGATAGCGAAGAGCATTGTCGGGCAATACAGCAGGATATAAATAGGCTGGAAAATTGGGCGGAGAGGTGGCAGATGGAGTTTAATCCGGATAAATGCGAAGTGATGCATTTTGGAAGAAATAATGTAGGGAGGAGTTATACAATAAATGGCAGAGTCATCAGGAGTATAGAAACACAGAGGGACCTAGGTGTGCAAGTCCACAAATCCTTGAAGGTGGCAACACAGGTGGAGAAGGTGGTGAAGAAGGCATATGGTATGCTTGCCTTTATAGGACGGGGTATAGAGTATAGAAGCTGGAGTCTGATGATGCAGCTGTATAGAACGCTGGTTAGGCCACATTTGGAGTACTGCGTCCAGTTCTGGTCGCCACACTACCAGAAGGACGTGGAGGCGTTAGAGAGAGTGCAGAGAAGGTTTACCAGGATGTTGCCTGGTATGGAGGGTCTTAGCTATGAGGAGAGATTGGGTAGACTGGGGTTGTTCTCCTTGGAAAGACGGAGAATGAGGGGAGATCTAATAGAGGTGTACAAGATTATGAAGGGTATAGATAGGGTGAACAGTGGGAAGCTTTTTCCCAGGTCGGAGGTGACGATCACGAGGGGTCACGGGCTCAAGCTGAGAGGGGCGAAGTATAACTCAGATATCAGAGGGACGTTTTTTTACACAGAGGGTGGTGGGGGCCTGGAATGCGCTGCCAAGTAGGGTGGTGGAGGCAGGCACGCTGACATCGTTTAAGACTTACCTGGATAGTCACATGAGCAGCCTGGGAATGGAGGGATACAAACGATTGGTCTAGTTGGACCAAGGAGCGGCACAGGCTTGGAGGGCCGAAGGGCCTGTTTCCTGTGCTGTACTGTTCTTTGTTCTTTGTTCTGTGAAAATGGCTGGCCATTCCTTTACCACCAAAACCAAAGAGTCAGGAGGCAGAGACAGGAAACTAGCCCATTTCCACACCCAAGCTTCCACCATTACTTTGACGGAAGAGACATAGCGCCTGAACTCCAGGACGACAGTAGGAGGCTGACTAATTGTGATTGGAGGGAATGGGCCCCCAGGTGGTGCCTACTTCTCTGATTGGAGGAAAGGGGCCTCCAGGTGGTGATCTCACCTTCCACAAGAATCCCAATCATCAATCATCTGAAGACCCCAATCCTGAAAACAGATGTAGCTTCCATGTTGTGTTGTATGATGTTGGTTACAGTTCAGTAGGTCTGAACTGACATTGTCGTCATGCATAGATTAACTGTAAATCTTTATTGACTCTTAGAATAATTTACAAATATACAGAAAAAGGGTGCAAGCTGGGGGATGTGTCCGTGCTTGCTGGTACACTCAACTCTATCCAACACTATACTGACCCTGGGTGCAGGTCATACACTCTCTTACATCACTGTGTGGGCAGTACTGTTTTCAGTCCCACATTAACCCTGCGTGTTCCATACCCTTATACTACACCTCCCTCCAAGTCTTCATCCATTGCATTTTATCTTATTTCTTACATTGTTATTACTATCATACATTTACATTGTCATTACTACATTGTTACTACCCCATCTCCCTCCGTCAAGTCCCTTAATTCAAAGTTTCAGGTAGTCAAGAAACCTGATCATCTTTCCATATCGTGTTCACTCTACTGTTGGAGAAGCGGTAGTCTCTGTCACCGCTGGTTCTTCCTGCAGGTTTAGAAGCTGTTCTGGCATCTGGGTATGTTTTCATCCTTTTCTTCCGCTCTTTATGTGGCACTGCACCTTGTTTTTTTCAGCTCACACGTTGGCAGGTGGTTGCTACCCTAATTCATCTCCTGCTGGATGGACAGGCATTGTATTCATCTCGTTGTTATTTCTTTCACTCTTCTGTCGTCGTGTGAGTTGTGGCGACATCCTCTGTGGCGGAGGATAAGGATTCCTGTGACTAGAATGAGGTTTAGTCGTAAGCTCTGGGTTTCACTATTGGCAATAAATGCCTGCTACCAGGTTCCAGCATCTTGTATGGCTTTGGCATGCTGGTTGATAGTTTTGTTTAGTGGTTGCAGTGTTGACCTGCTGTACCATTGTCAGAGCTGGAGGTTAAGGCTCAGCAGACTGCTGGTCACTCTCTTTCACATCTGACACCAGAGGACTCCTGTTTGCCTCCTGGGAGTTGTCTACTCTAACCATTGTCTGACCATTGGCGGTTTCCTGGCACCTGTAACAAGAATGGACAACCCTTCTCCGCAAAGGGAGAAGACAGTTCAGAGCTGAAGTCCCAATCTGGATACTCGTGTTTTTTTTGTTTGAGTGCTTGGGAACTTTCAGTTCTGTATGATTAATGACAATGGTTATCTTGACATCTCCTGCCATTTTGAGGAAATTCAGGGCTAAACTGACGTTCCTGCTGAAGAGAAAGGCTGGCCATGGATGGTGGACATCAGCTTGAAGGTTTGCGTGCCGCCAGGAACATGTCTGTGACCGGAAGTCGGATTCCTCTGGGCACACAGAGAGTTGTGTCTGTTGTTCAAAGCCGGAGATCTTTTAGCCATGGTTCTTTAACCTACAGGACTGTTACACTGTTTCTGCGTCCAATTTAAAATGTGTTAAATGGCCATTGACTGAAATGTTCGCATTCCAAAATGAGAAACCAGGGTCTTTGATGTCACCCAAGGAGCATAACTATGTGTCTTTGGGCTTGAAGTCTTGATATTGTGCATGATATTTGTGCTTTCTGTGTGCTTCAGAGCTTTTGTCTTACCATAGAATCACTACAGTGCTGAAGGAGGCCATTCGGCCCATCGAGCCTGCACTCTTACAGAGTTTACTGTAGAGTCCAATCCTGTTGCACTGAAAGCATTGGACCAAAATCGCTGGTGGAGGTGCTTTACGCCATAGCATTGGTACGGTGGCGCAGTGGTTAGCACTGTTGCCTCACAGCGCCAGGGACCTGGCTTGGGTTACTGTCTGTGCGGAGTTTGCATGTTCCCCCTGTGTCTGGGTGAGTTTCCTCTGGGAGCTTCGGTTTCCTCCCACAATCCAAAAGATGTGCTGACTAGGTGCATTGGCTAAATTCTTCCTCAGTGTAGCAAAACAGATGACGAACTGTGGTGACTAGGGGATTTTCACAGTCACTTCATTGCAGTGTTAATGTAAGCTACTTGTGACTAATAAATAAACTTTACTTTATGGTTGCTCTGGGTATTGTTTTCCCAGGTTTGGAGTGTCCCTGTGTCTTTGTTGCTTAACTAGCTGAACAGTGGCTCTGCACTATAGGTATTTTTTCCTCTTCCTTACGATAGTTCTGTGCTGCTCACAGTTATAACTGCCTAATTATCTGGATTGTCTTTTCCAAGGTTAGGTCTTCCTTTGCTAACACGTGGTCAGAGAGCCCACTGCTCCTACCATTCCTCTGTCTCTGATGAGTTCAAATTTTAAGTCTCCATATTCAAAATCTCCTATTCAGACCATTGATGAAATAATCAAAAGGTTCTCCTGGCTACTGGAATCACTTCTTACATTTAGCTTTTGAGTATTTTATTGTTTCTTAGATTAAAATGAATGTCAAAAGATTTTAGTAGTTCTTCAAATTTAGCAGATGATTCTCGTTAGTTTTTGCATCTTGGAGTGAACTCAAATGCCACGTGTTCAGGCATTGACTCGGGGATTGAACTTCAGCCAAACAAAGTTTTGTTCAAACTGCAGTTCCAACTCTAGATTAGTTAAAGATTTCTCAGGACTCGCTGTAACCTGGAGTTTTAAAAGATTTAGCACACCCCTGCTTGGACTGCTGACTCTGTGTTCTGGGATTTAAAGCTGAATTTCCAAAGGAGATTCAACAGCGTCTTTTGTTGCGGTGAGGAATTTTAAATCTCTACCTTCAGCTTCCAAGCCTTTCTTTGAAGTTTTATCCTGGTGATTTTTCCTCTGCACCTTTGATCCTGGAGCTTCTTTTCAGGTCGGACTGCTTTGTTATTTTTTTTTCCTCAGACTTCCAGCATTTTAGTTTCTCTCTGCATTTTCTGCGAGGTTTTGGGTTTTTCCACAAGCTGCCACCATGTTGTAGAGTGTAGCTTACAGTTAACTGTCAGTCTTTATTGACTCTTAGTACTTTACAAATACACAGTAAAGGGTATGAGCTGGAGCTGTCTCCGTGCTTGCTGGTACACACAGCTCTATCCAACACTAGACTGACTCAGGGTGCAGGTCATGTGGTCTCTTACATTGCTGCTTTATTCAGTCCCACATTAACCTTCGGGAAGAACTGCTTCCTGATTTTCCTCCTAAGTGACAATCTCTCATTTTAAGATTATGCTGCCACAATCCGGATTCTCCCAGCAGTTTCTCTGCACCTAACCTAGGCTAGCGATATTTTTTTCTATCACTAGATTTATAAATGTGTTAAGCATTCATCTGATATCATTCCACAGCACAATTTTCACACATATTTCTTTAAGAAGTGCAACTAAAATGGTTCCTCCAAGCTAATGTCTTGTTGGCTGCGAGGGTGTATTTTTCCACTCATGGTAAAATATGCTTTTTAAATTACTGTAAATCTCTTAGCAATCTCAGGCTGAAGAACACGACCCTTTTCTTACTGAGCATCCAGCTACATAAGAGACCAGCTTGGGAATGAGATACTCTCTTCAAACTGTTCTTTTGATGTAATAAAGAAACTGGCCTCTGGTACAGTCCACTTCACTGTCTTTCTACTTGTGAAAGGTTTTTGAATTCTCTTCTCTGAATGCATCTGGTTTAGAGGGTCAGTCCCATTGGGGGTAAAATTTGCACTGGGGGCTGAATTTGGCTGGAGTTTGGTGGAAGTAGGTCATCAGCTCCCACATCAGTCTCCGCGTCGGCCAGCCTGACATTGTCCGCCTCCGGTGACTGAGAAATTAATTTTCATTAGCATTCGCCTATCCCATGTCATCATGAGAGAAACGGCGCTACTCTGTGAAGCCAGCCCAATGGTATAAGAGGCTGTGCAGTGGTGCACATGTGTGGCATAGAATGCAATGAGCTGAATGGAAGTGGAGACACCCCATGCAGAGATCTTGTCATGTAAATGGAAAACACTCTTGCATTTTGCCAGAAGGAGCCAGTGCAAACAATGTAATCGGGTGCGCTGAAGACGTCAAAGGCATTTGCTCTGCTCGAAAACACATTCGTTTGGGGAGTTGATGAACGCAAAAGGGTTTCTTTTTGCTGGAATATCTCTATTCAGAGAAAATGCCATTAATTTCATTGTTCGTGATTTTTGGTATTCCTGCCACATACATTTTTTTGATATATTAAAACTTAACGGAAAGCTAAGCACATTCTAACCCGGAGCGTTTTCTTTTAATTTTGACAATGATGGGAGTTTGATTTTTATCTCTTTTTTAAAGAAATTCCTCTGCACAGAAAATTAGCAACTTCAAAAGAATTCTCTCCCCCGCCATCCCCTCCCCTGCAAGTAAAATCTGAAGGTTCATTTGCTTAATAGGCCGGCATCTGTTTGTTTATAGATTTGCATTTGATTAACCTGTGTGCTTTGGTACAGGTCACTGTTCCCATGGCCTGTCGATTCTGTGAAGGAGAAATCTATTCGGAATGCAGACCGCTGTACTTCACCCCGGCTGATCTTTCCCATCAGAGTGGGAATCCGGTTGCCATGACGCTGGCCCCCACTGCAAGCACTGAGACCATTTCTAGTGTGTGACAGGAGACGTCTCGCGTGACTCTCTTCCCCTGTTCTTACCGTTCTGCAGCCTGGAACTTTTTTTCACAGAATCCCTACAGTGCAGAAGAAGGCCAATCTGTTATTGACAGAGTATCTTACCCAGGCCCACTTCTCCCACCCACCCATCACCCCCCCATCCCGGTAACCATTTACCATGGCTCATCCAACTAACCTCCCATGGGTAATCCAACTAACCTACACATCTTGGGACATTAAAGGGGCAATTTACCATGCCCAGTACACCTAAACTGCACATCTTTGGACTGTGGGAGGAAACCGGAGCACCCGGAGGAAACCCACGCAGACACAGGGAGAATGTGCAGACTCCGCACAGGCAGTGATCCAAGCTGGGAATCTAACCCGGGTCCCTGGCGCCGTGTCGCTGTGAGGGAGCAGTGCTAACCGTTGTGTCGCCCCTCATATTTAGAAACCCACAGATATAATTCAGCAATATGGACCCAGAATGATACGATGCAAAAAAAACAATCAAAGTTACGATCTTATCATAGAATTATAAAATCCCTACAATGCAGAAGGAGATCTTTCAGCCCATTGAGCCCACACCGACAACAATTCCATCCAGGCCCTATCCCCCTAACCCCATGTATTTATCCCACTAGTCCTCCTGACACTAAGGGGCAATTTAGCACGACCAATGCACCTAACCTGCACATCTTTGGACTGTGGGAGGAAACCGGAGCACCCGGAGGAAACCCACGCAGACGTGGGGAGAATGTGCCAACTTCACACAGTCACCCGAGGTTGGAATTGAACCCGGGTCCCGGAGCTGTTATTGAATAATTTAACGGTTGAGGCAAAGGGGAGTGAGAGATTTATACAGGTGATCAGTTTGTTTTGGAATTTCCTAAGTCAATCTGCAAACTCCGTGGCCTGAGGCTCGGCTCCTTCCTCTGTGACTGGATCCTGGACCTCCTAACCCACAGGCTGCAATCAGTAAGGATAGACAACAACATCTCCTCTATGATTATCCTCAACACTGGTGCCCCACAAGGCTGTGTTCTCAGCCCCCTACGATACTCCTTATACACCTATGACTGTGCGGCCAAATTCCCCCCCAGCTCGATTTTCAAGTTTGCTGATGACACCATCGTAGGATCCATCGTAGGATTGGATCTCAAACAATGATGAGACGGAGTACAGGAATGAGATAGAGAATCTGGCGACAATAATCTCTCCCTCAATGTCAATAAAACGAAGGAGATATTAATCGACTTCAGGAAGCGTAATGGAGGACATGCCCCTGTCTACATCAACAGGGCTGAAGTGGAAATGGCCAATAGCTTCAAGTTTCTAGTGTGTGACAGGAGACGTCTCGCGTGGCTCTCTTCCCCTATTTTTACCGTTCTGCAGCCAGGAACTTTTTCTCATAGAATCCCTACAGTGCAGAACAACCTGTCATGATCCTTCCACTCTGACGCTATTGTTAAGAAAGCCCACCTACTTCCTCAGGAGGCTAAGGAAATTTGGCATGTCTGCTACGACTCTCACTGACTTTTACAGATGCACCATAGAAAGCATTCTTTCTGGTTGTATCACAGCTTGGTATGGCTCCTGCTCTGCCCAAGACCGCAAGAAAATACAAAGCCAACCTCCCATCCATTGACTCTGTCTACACTTCCTGCTGCCTCGGCAAAGCAACCAGCATAATTAAGGACCCCAGGTACCCCGGACATTTTCTCTTCCATCTTCTTCCGTCGGGAAAAAGATACAAAGGTCTGAGGTCATGTACCAACCGACTCAAGAACAGCTTCTTCCCTGCTGCTGTCAGACTTTTGAATAGACCTACCTTGCATTAAGTTGATCTTTCTCTGCCCCCTAGCTATGATTGTAACACTACATTCTGCACTCTCTCATTTCCTTCTCTATGAACGGTATGCTTTGTCTGTATAGCACGCAAGAAACAATACTTTTCACTGTATGCTAATACATGTGACAATAATAAATCAAATCAAATCAAAATCAAATCAAAGGGTTATGAACAAAGCCCAGTCCATCACTCAAACCAGCCTCCCATCCATTGACACTGTCTACACTTCCTGCTGCCTCGGAAAAGCAGCCAGCATAATCAAAGAGCCACCTACCACTGAAATGCTCTCTTCCACCTTCTTCCTTTGGGAAAAAGATACAAAAGTCTGAGGTCACGTACCAGGGAAATCATGATTGACAAATCTATTGGAATCTTTTGAGGATGTAACTAGTAGAGTTGATCGAGGAGAACCAGTCGATGTGGTTTATTTAGACTTTCAGAAGGCTTTCAACAAGGCCTCACATAACAGACCACTATGTAACGTTAAAGCACATGGGACTGCAACTAATGTGTTGAGATGGGATTAGAAAAGCCACCTAGGTGTCCTCAGGCTCAAGTCCAACAGGTTTATTTGGTAGCACCAGCCACAAGCTTTCGGAGCACTGCCCCTTCATCAGGTGAGTGGGAGTCGATATGCACGATCTTCTTGGAGACCCTCTCCACTTGGAGCCGGCAGTTTGCGGGGCAGCGCTCCAAAAGCATGTGGCTTGTGCTACCAAATAAACCTGTTGGACTTTAACCTGGTGTTGTGAGACTTCTTACTGTGCTTGCCCCAGTCCAACGCTGGCATCTCCACATCATGTCCTCAGGCTGGCAGGGACAAGGTGGGCCAAATGGCCTCCTTCTGTGCAGTAACTATTGTATGGTTCTATGATATTGTATCCGAGGAAAGAAAATAAAGTACAAGAGCTCTAGGTGTTGGAGGCTGAATGAAAGTTAATGTATTAGAACAGAAAGGAGTTTAGTATATTACAATTTGTTGTGTCCTATTTAAGAGACATCATATTATGTTTGCGTGCTGGGAGCCATGTCTCTTTCGTGAGCATCTAATTTGGCCACTATTGAGATTATTTGTTGTGTGTAGTGCCTGGCTGCAAGTTTAACAGCCTGGAAGACAGGCTCAGCGTGCAGTCAGGTGCGTGATGAGTTTGATAGCTTTCTTTACCAGCTGCTTATTGGTGTTCCCATCTGCTATAAACAGACAGTGCCACAATTTAGCTGTGTCTTCATCTGAAACAACAAGATTTCAGCATTGAATCATCATAGAATCCCTACAGGAGGCCATTTGGTCCATCAAGTCTGCACCGACCACAATCCCACCCAGACCCTATCCCCGTAACCCCACATATCTACCCTGCTAGCCCCCCTGACACTGAGGGGCAATTTTCCATGGCCAATCAACCTAACTCGCACATCTTTGGAGTGTGGGAGGAAACCGGAGCACCCGGAGGAAACCCACGCAGACACGAGGAGAATGTGCAAACTCCACACAGACAGTCACCAGAGGCTGGAATTGAACCCGGGTCCCTGGCGCTGTGAGGCAACAGTGCTAACCACTGTGCCACCGTGTCGCCCCATTGATGCACAGGTTTTGTCCTTTCCTGGGAGCTGACAAATAATTTGAATCGTTTTTTTTTATTGCTACTACGTTCCTTCCCACGTGCCTTTGCAGCTCCCAGCTGGGGCAGCTCCCTCCTGCTGACATTACAGCTCTTTGTGAAGAAAGTCCATCATGAAAGGTAGAGACAGTGACCCTGCAATGGAGCCCACCCACAGTCAGAAAGCACAGTCAGTACTTGCAGAAGGTGAAACAAGCATCTCCTGTGTTACATCCTTTTGTGGGTACTTCATTGCAGTGTTAATGTAAGTCTATTTGTGACACTAATAAATAATAATAAATAAAAATGCTTGGCGAACTAGCAACTTTTGATCCATCATTGACTGAAAAGTCTCGATTATCTCCACATTTCAAATAACTCAACTCCTCCACCAAACACGTGCTGTTAGGATTATTCTGAACTGACAGGTTGGTCGTCCAACCAACTCAGCTAAACTGGGCCCGTTCATGACATTATAAACAAAATAATATTCCAAACTTGATGGCAATTTATTTTTTGCTGGCACCATCCTCCAGACCAGGCAATGACAAACAGAAGCCTCGACCCCACTTGGTTCAAATTGTTGCTCTGTTTTCATCGGATTTTCAACTGCAATGACTGTATTTCGCTGCACCTTACAGTGAGAAAGCACATCAGATATGATCCATTGCACTGAATGGAATATTCTATGATCCTTTACGGCTCAGGTCAAGAAGATAGGAGCAGGAGGAGGCCATTCGGCCCTTCGAGCCTGTTCCACCATTCATTACGATCATGGCTGATCATCCAACTCAATAACCTAATCCTGTTTTCTCCCCATAACCTTTGATCCCATTCGCCCCAAATGCTATATTTAGCTGCCTCTTGAATACATTCATAAATCAGGGGACTACAACAAACATCATGTGATTTCTTAACACAGTGGCAATTATTGTGTCACGTGGGGGAAGAAAATGATTGAAGAAAGGATTACGTACAGACTGCTTGAACGTGTTCTTTCATTTTGTTAGTCATGGCAGCTGAACAATAATGCAAAAGATCCTCAAACGTATTGTGTACTTTGTGACTTGAATTTATATAATATCTTTATATATTGAATTTATATATTGCCATCAAGTTTGATAAGGTCCCCCATGGTCGGCTTATGATGAAAGTAAGGAGGTGTGGGATAGAGGGAAAGTTGGCCGATTGGATAGGTAACTGGCTGTCTGATCGAAGACAGAGGGTGGTGGTGGATGGAAAATTTTCGGATTGGAGGCAGGTTGCTTGCGGAGTGCCACAGGGATCAGTGCTTGGTCCTCTGCTCTTTGTGATTTTTATTAATGACTTAGAGGAGGGGGTTGAAGGGTGGATCAGTAAATTTGCTGATGACACCAAGATTGGTGGAGTAGTGGATGAGGTGGAGGGCTGTTGTAGGCTGCAAAGAGACATAGATAGGATGCAAAGCTGGGCTGAAAAATGGCAAATGGAGTTTAACCCTGATAAATGTGAGGTGATTCATTTTGGTAGGACTAATTTAAATGTGGATTACAGGGTCAAAGGTAGGGTTCTGAAGACTGTGGAGGAACAGAGAGATCTTGGGCTCCATATCCACAGATCTCTAAAGGTTGCCACTCAAGTGGATAGAGCTGTGAAGAAGGCCTATAGTGTGTTAGCTTTTATTAACAGGGGGTTGGAGTTTAAGAGCCGTGGGGTTATGCTGCAACTGTACAGGACCTTGGTGAGACCACATTTGGAATATTGTGTGCAGTTCTGGTCACCTCACTATAAGAAGGATGTGGAAGCGCTGGAAAGAGTGCAGAGGAGATTTACCAGGATGCTGCCTGGTTTGGAGGGTAGGTCTTATGAGGAAAGGTTGAGGGAGCTAGGGCTGTTCTCTCTGGAGCAGAGGAGGCTGAGGGGAGACTTAATAGAGGCTTATAAAATGATGAAGGGGATAGATAGAGTGAATGTTCAAAGACTATTTCCTCGGGTGGGTGGAGCTATTACAAGGGGGCATAACTATAGGGTTCATGGTGGGAGATATAGGAAGGATATCAGAGGTAGGTTCTTTACGCAGAGAGTGGTTGGGGTGTGGAATGGACTGCCTGCAGTGATAGTGGAGTCAGACACTTTAGGAACATTTAAGCGGTTATTGGATAGGCACATGGAGCACACCAGGATGATAGGGAGTGGGATAGCTTGATCTTGGTTTCAGATAAAGCTCGGCACAACATCGTGGGCTGAAGGGCCTGTTCTGTGCTGGACTGTTCTATGTTCTATGTTCTATGTCCTCTATGACCTTCGGCTGTCTCCAAACATGGCAGTCAATTTGTGCACAGCAAGCTCCCCTGAGGCAGCTATGCGATAATGAAATGATCATTCTTTTGCACAACATTGGTTGAGGGATAAATATTATCCAGGACCACTAGAGACAATACTCACCTCTCCCCCGACTCGTTCTTCAAAATAATGCCACATTATTCAGGGCGCAGTGGCATAGTGGTTAGCACTGCTGTCTCACAGTTCCAAGGACCCAGGTTCGATTCCCGGCTTGGGTCACTGTCTGTGTGGAGTCTACACGTTCTCCCCGTGTCTGCATGGGTTTCCTTCAGGTGTGAGGTGCAGGAGTGTGGTGACTAAAGTTTATTTATTATTGCCACAAGTAGGCTTACATTAACACTGTAATGAAGTTAAAATCCCCTAATCGCCACACTCTGGCGCCTGTTTGGGTACACTGAGGGAGAATTTAGCATGGCCAATGCACCTAATCAGCACGTCTTTCAGATTGTGGGAGGAAACCCATGCAGACACGGGGAGAACGTACCGAATCTGCAGACAGTGACCCAAGCCGGGAATTGAACCCGAGTCCCTGGCACTGTGAGGCAGCAGTGCTGACCACTGTGCCACCGTGCCGCCCCAGCTGGGGAATTTTCATAGTAACTTCATTGCAGTGTTAATGTAAGCCTACTTGCGACACTAATAAATACATTTAAAAAACATAGCCTGCCTCATGAGAGGGCAAACCTTGGATCAACATTTCACCTGAACCACACCTTACAGAATGTAGCATTACTATGGCACTGCACTGCAATGTCAGCCTGGATTATCTGGTCAAGTCCCTAGACCGGGACTTGAACATGCAACCTTCTGACTCAGAGGGAAGAAATGCTAATTGTGCTTGACCGGTACTTCATGAAATAGGTAGGCTACTAAATACATAGAATATAGATTTGCTGGGTGTTGCATGAATTAACTCGTGTGCGTTTATTGTGAGGCCCAAGCTGGCATCCCTAATATTAGGCCTCGTTCACACTGAATGAAACACATTGATAATTGGAACAGACAGCCACAAGAACACAAGAAATAGAAGCAGGAGTTGGCCACCAGCCCCTTCAATCCTGCCCCGCCATTCAATACAATCATGGCTGATCTATGCCGGCCTCAACTCCTTTTCTGTGTCATTTCCCCACTGTTCCTCGATCTATCAAATATTCATCCACCTCCACTGTAAATAGAATCATAGAATCATTGAATCATAGAATCCCTACAGTGCAGAAGGAGGTCATTCAGCCCATCGAGTCTGCACTGACCACAATCCCACCCAGGCCCCATTCCCGTAACACCTCATATTTACACTGCTGATTCCCCCTGACACTAGGGTCAATTTACCATGGCCAATCAACCTAACTTCTAATGATCCAGCATCCGCCACCCTGTGGGGCAGAGTATTCCAGAGATTCACCACCCTCGATGAGAAGAATCATCCACGCACCTCAGTTTTAAATGGCCGGCCAGCTAGGCAATTGAAGATTGGGTCAATCTTGTTGGGACAGTACATTGTCAGGTAAGTGGGGGGAGACTAGGGAAAGGAGGACATCGGGTGAAACAAGTCAGAACCACATGCCAGCAGTCAGAGTGTTATCAGCGGTGGTTAGCTGGCAGAGGGAGGGGTGTGTAGGTACCTGGCACTGCTGCTAGCTGCCTCAGGACAAACCAATATTGTGGAGCAGGCTTCAAACTGGTGGTAGGCCTACTATTTGCATGTGCGAAAAGGCAACAACTGCTTGGCCACCAATTGATTTTTTTGGTCTTTACCAATATGGTAGGAGACAAACCTCTGAATCACAATAAGAGTTTAAAGTTTATTTAATAGTGTCATAAGTAGGCTTACATTAACACTGCAAAGAAGTTACTGTGAAAATCCCCTGGTCGCCACAATCCAACACCTGTTTGGGTACACTGAGGGAGAATTTAGTATGACCAGTGCACCTGACCAGCACGTCTTTCGGACTGTAGGAGGAAACCGGAGCACCCGAAGGAAACCCACGCAGATACAGGGAGGACGTGTAAACTCCATAGTGACCCAAGCCGGGAATCGAACCTGGGTCCCTGGCTTTGTGAGGCAGCAGTGCTAACCACTGTGCCACCAGAGTATACGTCCTACCCTCCATATTCCAGGTTTAAGAGGCTGCCCACCCGAATCGCCATGCCGCTATATTGATACCAGGGACAAGAAGGCCGAGTTAAGATGCGAGGTGTGAAATAATAGTTTTTTATACACAGGCAAAGTGAAAGTTAAAGGGGGAGTGGTTGATGTCTTCAGAAAGTTTAACGATTAATTAGCAAATAAGTGAATTCCACAGATTTGTGTCTCGTAAGAAGAAGGGCATGAATTTATAACTAGCACATAAAAGGGAGACTGGATTTTTTTCAAGCATTGATTCAATCTGAGGATTTACAAGGGAGTTAAATAAACAGTCGAAAGAAGAAAATATAAAAGGCTATCAGGGAAAAGCAAAAGGATATTGTTCCTGCTATTGTAGAGGGAGGCTGTTCAGGAAGGTACCAGTAATCGAGAGACCCAGGGCAAGATCTGGGGACCTTGATTCAAATCCTACCAAGGCAGAAGGTGAAATCTGAACTAAATAAAAAATCTGGACTTAAAAATCTAATAATGACCATGAAACAAACCATTGTCGATTATCACGAAAACCCATCTAATTCACTGACGTTCTTTAGGGAAGGACATCTGCCATCCTTGCCCCCGCCTGGCCTACATGTGACTCCAGGCCCACAGCAATGTGGTTGACTCTCAAATGCCCTCTGAAATAGAGAGCAGTTAGAGATGGGCAATAAATACTGACCCAGCCAGCGACGCCCACATCCTGTTAATGAATTTTATTAAAAATTGCTCCAATATGGGGATTTTCACAGTAACTTCATTGCAATATTAATGTAAGCCTACTTGTGATACTGATAAATAAACTTTTTTAAAAAGTGATACAGGGACAGGAGGACATGGAAAACACTTGATCTTATTGGAGATAAATATAGGCTCCACTAACTTTCAGGGTCTAAAGCAGGGATGATACCTGGGCTGGGAAACCCAGTGCTGGCCAACATTTAAACCTCAGCCAACGTCAGCGAAACAGATTATCTGGTCATTAGTGTATTGCATTTTCTGGGATCTTGCTGTGCCCAAATTATGGCTGCCCCATTTCCTACTTTACAACAGCGACTATACCTCAAAAGTACTGCATTGGATGTAAAGTGCTCTGAGGCATCTTGCGATCATGAAAAACACCTTATTATCTTTCAACATTACTGTCCCACACACCATTCAAATCCACGCAGCTGCTCTACACCATTGGCTTCCAGTGTTCCAGTTGTTTGATTAGCTTGCAGCAATATTCAGCAAACCATCACTGCTCACCCTGCTCTCACAGTGGGCATTAATGGAGGCAGAAGAGATCCTGCCCTCCAACTCTTCAGCCGTTGCGACACCCACGTCACCTCTCTTCAGGAAGGCTCACTAAATTAACCGTCCCAAATAGGCACTTAACTGGGCAGAGGCAGGCCTCCTCTGGCGTGGAGGACCCTGAGAAGTGGATATCTGCCTCTGGACAGCCGCTGGCCAATCTGTATCTTGGTAGCTGTGTGTTACTCTGCAGCGCCAGTGGGAGCGATGCCACCCTGCCGTCCCAGTTCTGAGGGAGGGCTGCATTATCAGAGGTGCCGTCTTTCGGATGATATTTAAAACGTGAGACCATGGCCGGAACTTTATCACCAGAATTGGGGTGGGCGAGGCTCGCAGAACGGCGTTTTCCAATGGCCTCAGGCGGACGAGGTAAAACTCCGTCCCATTAAAGTTTATTGATTAGTCACAAGTAAGGCTTACATTAACACTGCAATGAAGTTACTGTGAAATTCCCCTAGTCACCACACTCCAGCACCTGTTTGGGTCAATGCACCTAACCAGCACGTCTTTCAGAACGTGGGAGGAAACCGGAGCACCCGAAGGAAACCCACGCAGACACGGGGAGAACGTGCAGATTCCGCGCAGACAGTGACCCAAGCAGGAAACCGAGCCCAGGTCCCTGGTGCTGTGAGGCAGCAGTGCTAACCACTGTGCCACTGTGCCACCCACATATGGCCAAGGTGAGCTCAGAATGGTTGTGAGGGGAAATAGGAGAAAAGAGGTTAGGGTTAGGGCAAAAGGGGGTGGGGGAAACCTTGGTTACTGTGTAACAATAGCATTGTCACTGCAGGAATAACTCATTAACTTGCTTGTAAAGTGTATTTGGGGCTTCATGAGTGATGAATTGCTATATAAGACAGGCTGTGCTCTGAGTCCATGGCAACTTTAAGCTCTTTTGCTGTTTATCTGATTTGTGTTGGATGCTAAAGTTTAAGAGTAGAGGAGATGCAGTTTGATGATATCGCACATACAACACTCCAGCTTGGTTATATGATTTCACATTGAACACCAATATACGACGCATTCATAATTCCCCAGCGTTCAAACTCACAGTATGATAACAGTACTGACCTCTAACTAGCATTCATCTTAAAGCCCAGAAAGCCTTGGGATAATATTTACTTCCAACATAAATCACTATTTACACTGAGCCATTCAGCTCACTGAACTTGCTACATGTTATATAAAAAAAACAATTTCTCACGGTGACACCGTCTCCTTGACATCTAACCGGTTGACCCGTGAACGGTGGAGTGGTCTGAAGTCAGCCACATGCAGCTACAGCAATCAGAGTTAAGTTGTAATTTCACAAAGAAGGATTCTGCACCCCCCCCCCACCCCCACCCCCTCCCACACACACACAGGCCACCACCCCGTCTTTGACGTTCCCTATCAATGCTGTCCATTTTAGCTCCCGACACAAGCACAGCCCATCAAAGTGGCCTTTGTGCTGGAAAAAAACAGTTTATTATTCTCCAGCAAACATCATCATTTAGCTGAAGCAGCAGGGGGTGCGGGGGGGGGGGGGGGGGGGGGTGCGGGGGAGCGGGTGGCGGTTGGGAGGTTGTAAGCTAGGAGGACCAGATGTATTTGAGCTGCTGTCAGGCAATTTCATCGTACCACCTGATCTATGGCAACAGACTGAAAAGGGTCACTCATATTCACGATGAGTGCACTCTCAGGGGAGCCACCAATCACTTGAGTAAAAATGTTACACAGAATGTGCTTGGGTTATTGATATTCTGGACTCATTTGTCTACAGTATTATTCATTGAATAGGCCAGCAATCGTCCAGGTAGCTTCACTCTTTAATAAATTTAATGCATCCAGCACTCCGTTCTAAAGGGGGGAGAGATTGTCATTTTCACGGGCAACACGGTGGTACAGTGGTTAGCACAGCTGCCTCACTGCTGCCTCACAGCGCCAGGGACCCGGGTTCGATTCCTGGCTTGGGTCACTGTCTGTGCACATTCTCCCCGTGTCTACGTGGGTTTCCTCCCAGCATAAAGATGTGTGGGTTAGGTGGATTGGCCGTGGTAAATTGCCCCTTAGTGTTAGGGGAACAAACTAGGGTAAATGCATGGGTTATGGGGATAGGGCCTGGGTGGTCAGTGCAGACTTGATGGGCCGAATGGCCCCCTCCTGCACTGCAGGATTCTACGATTAATTCAGACCACTTCAATAATGTTGATCCAAATGAGAACGCAGAGTGCAAATGCGGGCTTGTGTGTTAAACAGAGGAACCCGGAAAATGTGACTAAACTTGCTCATCAAAGATATCCCCTTTTCAGTCTCATTTCTGCCTTATTTTGTTTCTTCCTATCACACTCCCTCATCACTGTGCACTGTGGATGAGTGGAACTTGTTCATTTTTTGTCACATTTGCACAAGGAGAGCAAATCGGTGGAGGCATTAGTGGAATACAGAAAGTGTAGAGTGGGGCTTAAAGATAGCATTGAGGAAAGCATAGAGGGGATATGAGAAAGCTCTGGCTGATAAAAGTAGGGAAAATCCAAAGATATTCTGTAAGTATATCAATGGGAAGAGGATAACCAGGGAAAGAGTAGGGCCCATTAGGGACCAAGGAGCCAATCTGTGGGTGGAGCCAGAGACATTGGTAGAGTGTTGAGCGAATACTTCATATTCTTCACCCAAGAGAATGAGGATGAAGGTATGGAATTCAGGGAGAGAGACTGCAAAGTTCTTGAGCAAATTGACAAAGGGAATGACAAGGTATTGGAGGTGTTGGCAGGCTTAAAAGTGGACAAATTTCCAGGTCCAGATTAATTGAGTCCCAGGCTGCAATGGGAGGCAAGAGAAGAGATTGCAGAGGCTCTGACCCAAATTTTTAATTCCTCCCTGGCCACAGGGGAGGTGCCAGAAGATTGGAGAACAGCTAATGTGGTTCCACTAATTAAGAAGGGTTGTAGAGATAAACCAGGGAACTATAGACCAGTGAGTTTCACAACAGTTGTAGGGAAACAATTGAAGAAAATTCTGAAGGCGAGAATCTATCTCCATTGGAGAGGCAAAGCTTGCTCAGGGATAGTCAGCATGGCTTCGTCAGAGGAGGTCACGTCTAACAAATTTGATTGAATTTTTTGAGGAGGTGACCAGGTGCATAGATAAGGGTGGTGTAGTTGATGTAGTTTATATGGATTTCAGCAAAGCCTTTGGCAAGGATCCATATGGAGACTTATAAAGAAGGCAAGTGCACGTGGTAATTTGATGAAGTGGATTCAAAATTGTAGGAGTTGTAGGAGACAGAGGGTGATGACAGAGGGTGATGACAGAAGGCTGCTTTAGTAGAAGCCAGTGTTCAGTAGCATACCACAAGGATTTGTGCTGGGTCCCCTGTTATTCGTCATTTATATAAACAACATAGATGACAATGTAGGGGGTAGGATTAGTACATTTGCGGATGCCAAAAAGATTGGCGTCTTTTAATGTCTTGGGCTACAAAAAGGTATAGATGGGATGGTCCAATGGGCAGTTAAGCGGCAGATGGAATTTAACTCTGAAAAGTGTGAGGTGATACACTTTGGAAGGAGTCATTTGACAAGGAAGTATTCAATGAGCAGCATGTGGTGAACCATTGTTGGTTACCACCAGGAGTGCTGAGCCATGGTTTGGCCAGTACTATGAGTCTGTAGATATGTTACTGTTGGGGTTAGGGTTGGGCTGTTCTACCTGGTAATATAGTCCTATGGTACACTCCAGTTGGCTCCGCCTTCCGGGAGAGGTATAAAGGTCACTGCTCTGCCTGGTGACCCTTTAGTCTGGGATTGTATATTGTATATAGTAGCTCCGTTATTGTTGGCAATAAAAGCCTTTATTTCCCGGGTACATCCTGCCTCCCGTGTGATTTATCGCGCATCGCAGCATGACACTAGGAAGATCTGAGGAACAAAGGGATCTTGGCGTGTTTGTCCATAGATCTCTGAAAGCAGAAGGACATGTTAGTGGGGTGGTGCAAAGGGCATGTGGGACACTTGCCTTTATCAATCGGGGTATAGATTACAAAAAAAGGGAAGTCATGTTGGAGTTGTTTAGAACTTTGGTGGGGCCACAGCTAGAATACTGTGTGCAGCTCTGGTCGCCACATTATTGGAAGGATGTGATTGCACTGGATGGGGTGCAGAGGAGATTCACCAGGATGCTGCCTGGGATGGAACATATGAGTTATAATGAGAGGTTGGATAGGCTTCGGTTGTTTTAATTGGAGCAGAGAAGACTGACGGGCGATCTGGTTGAGGTGTACAAGATTATGAGGAACATGGACCAAGTGAATAAGGAACAGCTGTTCCCCTTAGTTGAAAGGTCAGTTACAAGGGGACACAAGTTTAAGGTGAGGGGAAGGAAGTTCAGGGGGGATGTGAGGAAAAACCTATTTACCCAGAGGGTGGTGACGGTCTGGAATACACTGCCTGGGAGGCTGGTAGAAGCGGATTACCCCAAATACTTTAAAAAGTATCTGGATGAGCACTTGTCATATCATAACATTCAGGGCTATGGGCCAAGTGCTGGTAAATGGGATTAGGTGGGAGGTCAGCTGTTTCTCACATGCCAAAATGCCTCTTCTGCACTGCGTGATTCTGTGATATTGTTAGCAAGTTGTGGTCCCTATACTAACTTTTTAAAGTTTTTATGACCAGCTTTTACAGGAACATAGAAACTAGAAGAAGGAGGAGGCCATTCGGCCCATTCAAGCCTGCTCCGCCATTCATCTTGATCATGGCTGATCATCGAATTCAATATCCTTATCCCCCCTTCCTCCCAAATTTTGTGATCTCCTTAGCCCCAAGAGCTATATCTAATTTTTTCTTGAAATCACACAACGTTTTGGCCTCAACTACATTGTGTGGTCGTGAATTCCATACACTTACCACTCTTGGCAAAAAAAGTTATCCTCACCTCAGTCCTAAAAGATTTGCCCCTTATTCTCAAACTATAATGCCTAGTTCTGGACTCCCAACCAATATTGTTTCATCTACAAATTTGGAGATAATACATTAAGTTCCTTCGTCCAAGTCATCAATATATGATGTGAACAGTTGGGGGTCCTAGAACAGATCCCTGTGGAACCGCACTAGTCACAGCCTGCCAATCGAGAAAACACCCATTTATTCCAACTCTTTGTTTCATGTTTTCTAACGAACTTTCTATCCATCTCAAGACATTACCCGCAATCCCATGCACTTTAACTTTACATAGTAATCTGCTGTGTGAGACCTTGTCGAAAGCCTTCTGAAAGTCTAAATAAACCACATCCACTGGTTCTTCTCAGTCAATCTACTAGTTGCATCCTCAAAGATGATTTGTCAGTAGATTCGTCAAGTGTGATTTCCTCTTTGTAAATCCATGCTAATTTTGTCTGATTATATCACTGCTTTCTAAATGCTGTGTTATGAAATCCTTGCTAATAGCCTCTAGCAACTTCCCTACTACCGAAATTAGGCTCACTGGTCTCTTGTCCCCTGCTTTCTCTCTACCTCCCTTTTTGAATAGCGGGCTTACATGAGCTACCCTCCAACCTGTAGGAACCAATCCAGAGTCCAAAGGATTTTTATTTTACTATTGCTGTTGTCCTTAAACCATTAATGGAGTATGAACAAGGATGCCATTTTTGGCTTACTTCTTAATGGATTCTTCCTGTGGGTTCCATTTTGTTGTCTATCTGGAAGTCCTGCCTTTGGGGCTGAAATCTGAAAGTAGGAGGTAACCTCGCTACTGCAGGCAGTGGGACTTGGGTTGACATAGTGCCAGCGGTGGCCATTTAAGAAGCCACTGTTGGAATTCCATCCAACTGAGGATGGTGGTGTGCACCCAAGAGCTGCCAGTCCAATCAGCAGGCTGGCAGCTCAGCAGCACCACTCACTAGTGGTGGCCATTGCTGGAATTGCAGCTCCCGGATGAGGGTGCCTCAATGGCGAAAGCATCTTTGGGGAAACCAGGACCAGGCAGGCTGGCTCCAGCAATGGTGTGGTGAGAGGGGAGTGGTGTGGGAGGTTTGGCTGATCATGGAGCACTAATGGCAGCATTGTCATGAGGGGTGGCTATTGCTGTTGAGGGACAGGGGTCCACTTCCGAATGCCCGTAGAGAAGGCACCCATCCTCTGGCCAGCTGAGAGGCCACCGAGCATGCAAAATGGTGGGAGGAGTTATCCTTTTTATTTTAAACCTTTTTAAACCAGAAAGCTTTTCCTGAGCCAAGCACCAACAGACTATAGGAGACAAGGTACTTCTGCTGATACTACTGTAGGCCATCGGATTACTGTGGACTAAGTAAAGATTGCCCTGTTGAATTTCCCTGTCCCTGTGGCCAGAGCACAGGCTCCATAAGAGATGTGTTCTATGATCACCGTTTGATGTGGTGTCCCTAGTGCAATCTATAAAACTTTCACATCCGCAAGGTGTGTGCATGTTGGGCAGCGTTCACTTAATTCATTTGAATGAATTTCTGCTGCTGTTCTTTCTGGTTCTGGTGAAGTTATACAACATTGCTTAAATGGATGTTGGTCTAATATCTATATTAGATAATGAGATTTCTTCCAAAGAAAGGGACATGGCAAAAAACAACAAGCCCATCTGGGTGGGGCCTTTTGGCATTTAAAGGGTAACTAAAATTAACATAGATTAACAATTAACCTGTCACTCATCAGAATTAATAGCAAAGTCTGATTTCATTGTTTAGTATAATTCTTTTTTAACTAAAGTTTATTTATTAGTGTCACGAGTAGAATTACATCATCACTGCAATGAAGTTATTGTGAAAATCACACACAGTCTAACATTTTGCAAATACCAGTGCAATCTGTTCATTCTGTAGTAGATATGGCACGGCACAATAGGTGGTACGGCGGCACAGTGGTTAGCACTGCTGCCTCACAGCACCAGGGATCAGGATTTGATTCCTGGCTTGGGTCACTGTCTATGTGATGCCTGCACATTCTCCCCGTGTCTGCCTGGGTTTCCTCCGGGTGTTCCGGTTTCCTCCCACAATCTGAAAGACGTGCTGGTTAGGTGAAAAGATAAAAGCAAGTTACTGCCGATGCTGGAATCTTTGACAAAGGATCGTCTGGACTCGAAACGTCAGCTCTTTTCTCTCCTTATAGATGCTGCCAGACCTGCTAAGGTTTTCCAGCATTTTCTCTTTTGGGTGCTGGTTAGGTGCATGCTAAATTCTCCCTCAGTGTACCTGAACAGGCGTTCGGGTGTGGCAACTAGGGGATTTTCACAGTAACTTCATTGCAGTATTAATGTAAGCCTGCTTATGACACTAATAAATAAATTTTAACTTTAGAAACACAGAAACTAGAAGCAGGAGTAGGCCATTCAGCCCTTTGAGCCAGCTCCACCATTCATTATGATCATGGTTAATCATTGAATTCAATATCCTGATCCCCCTTTTCCCCCATATCCCTTGATCCCTTTAGCCCCAAGAGCTATATCTAATTTCTTCTTAAAACTAGACAACGTTTAGGTCTCAACTACTTTCTGTGGTAGTGAATTCCACACATTCACCACTCTTTGGGTGAAGAAATTTCTCCTCACCTCAGTTCCTTATCCTCAAACTATGACCCCTAGTTCTAGACTCCCCCACCATTGGGAACATTCTCTCTGAATCTACCCTGTCTAATCCTGTTAGAATTTTATAAGTTTCTATGAGATCCCCCGATTCTCAGCTGTTTATAAATTAATGGTGTACCTGATACACACATCCTTTCACCCAGCTAGCCCCACTTCCCCCAAAAGCAGAAAGCAGGGCACACACTTTACTCCAACTTTAGCTCGAATGATTTCTATTGCCGGTTTATTTGATACAGATTGTTTGATTAACATGCGGAATTATAAACTTCCTCCGCTGTCTCTAATTATGACTCTATTACAGCAGTCACTCCGATGCTATAGCTAAATAGCGGTTCCAAAAGCAGAAATGAGGTAGTCAGAAGGTTAATAGGTATGAAGACAGAGGGTTGGGTGAAGCGAGGAGTTTGATGTAGCCCCGCTGTGAATGATTTTCACAGTCTTTTATTTCAGAGACCTCCCTCCACAGCTTTGACCCTGGTCATTGACTCGGGGGCCAGAGACCCAAGGCACTTAAAATCACATTATAACTCACTCAGGGTTTCCCATTGAATACCATGGAGTGGAGGGTGAAGACGCATCTCATTATAATACAGTCTATAAAAAAGGAAAAGCTGTAAAACTTCTAAATAGTTGGCAGCAAGATTTAGCTTCAGCACAGGCCCACTGCAGGCGGGAATGGATTGGACATACACCTTGTCTCTTTTGCCTTTCTGGGAAACTTCACATCTGGCCAGTTTTAAGTCCCCGATCTTCACATCCTCCTGTCACTGGTCAGCAAAAAAGCCACAGCTGGCCAGCAGCCAGGGATGCTAAATGTGGGGAGTGAGTTTCTCAGGAAGACCTTGCAGTAGAGGCCTTGCAGTGGGGATGGAGTTGCACATCTCCTTGTAAGGGCTCTCCTACACCTCCTGTTTTATTCATTTATTTAATCGTGTCACAAGTAAGTTTACATTAACACTGCAATGACGTCACTGTGAAAATCCCCCAGTCGCCAAACTCATGCGCCTGTTCGGGTGCACTGAGGGGGACTTTAACATGGCCAATGCACCTAACCTGCACGTCTTTAGGACTGTGGGAGGAAACCGGAGAACCCGGAGGAAACCCACGTAGACACTGGGAGAACGTGCAGACTTCACACAGTGACCCAAGCCGGGAATTGAACCCGGGTCCCTGGCGCTGTGAGGCAGCAGTGCTAACCACCGTGCCACCGTGCCGCCCCACAAAGGAAAGAGTCCACTTACCCAAGGGTCTCTTTGTCCTGCTCCACATTTGCCAATCTCCCTTCAGCTGCTGGTAAACCAGCCTAACTCAGACACGTCAATTTATGCGTCACGGGGAGGTGATGGCCTAGTGGCATTACCGCTAGACTATTAATCCAGAAACTCAGCGAATGTTCTGGGGACCCGGGTTTGAATCCCGCCACGGCAGATGGTGGAATTTGAATTCAATAAAAAAAATCTGGAATTAAGAATCTGCCGATGACCGTGAAACCATTGTCGATTGTCGGAAAAACCCACCTGGTTCACTAATGTCCTTTAGGGAAGGAAATCTGCCATCCTTACCTGGTCTGGCCTACATGCGATACCGGAGCCACAGCAATGTGGTTGACCTTAATTGCCCTCTAAGGGCAACTAGAGTTGAATAAATGCTGGCCAGCTAGCGTTGCCCATGTCCCACAAATGAACAAAAAAAAATTATAAGGTTCATGCCAGCTTTCAGTGGCCACTTCCACTACCTAATAGCGGTGAGCAGTTAAAATGGCTGTCAGCTGGTCATCGGCGGCAAATTGGCAACTAGGCTCGATGCTCCCTTTTAAAGGTCCCCCTATTTCATTCCCACTGGTATGTCATTGGCTGTGAAATGTTTTGAAGTGTGCTGTGGATGTAACAGGCACTATATAAATGTGACTTCCCGCTCCCTTCCTTTTTGTTGGCATTCCAGCCAGAATCATAACCAGCACTCCACGCTATAATTAGGATTGCCAATTCTGGTTGGATATATTCCTGAGGAGGAATCACATGACCTGCTGCCCCCACATCCAGCCCCATCAAACAACCTCTTGCCCCGTCACCAATATTTTTATAACCAATGAACAAAATTGTTCAAAAGAAACTGCCGAAAACACAAATCTTTTTACGACCTCTTGGACATCTCTCCTTGGTTGCTCGCAGCAGTGCCTGGAAACTCTGGAAAAATCCTCGAGGGGCATTGAGTTTAAAAATTGGCAAGTCATGTTGCAGCTTTATAGAACCTTAGTTAGGCCTTGGAATATAGTGTTCAATCCTGGTCACCACACTACCAGAAGGATGTGGAGGCATTAGAGAGGGTACAGAAAAGATTTACCAGGATTTTGCCTGGTATGGAGGGCATCAGTTCTGAGGAGAGGTTGGAGAAACTTGGTTTGTTCTCACTGGAATGACTGAGATTGAGGGGTGACCTGATAGAAGTCTACAAGATTATGAGAGGCATGGACAGAGTGGATAGTCAGAAGCTTTTCCCAGGGTGGAAGAGTCAATTACTAGGGGCACAGGTTTAAGGTGTGAGGGGCAAGGTTTAAAGGAGATGTATGAGGCAGATTGTTTACACAGAGGGTGGTAAGTGCATGGAACTCGTTGCTGTGGAAGTAGTGGAAGCAGATACGATGGTGTCTTTTAATGGGTGTTTTGACAAATACATGAATGGGATGGGAATAGAGGGATATGGTCCCCAGAAGGGTAGGGGGTTTTAGTTCAGTCGGGCAGCATGGCCGGTGCAGGCTTGGAGGGCCGAAGGGCCTGTTTCTGTGCTGTAATTTTCTTTGTTCTTTGGTTGGCGACTCTAATGGTATGGCCTAGCCAGCCTTACAGAAAATAAGTCAATAGTGCACTGCTCTCAGCTAATTTCAGGCATTTGAAAAGCCAACTTCAATTCTCAAAACTCAATACTCAATCAAATTTAATTCACCATTCTTTTTAACTTTGTTCTATTTTGATGTCTCTATTTATGCTAGGACAGCCAATTGCCCACCAGGCTCAGTAAGGCAGAGAGAAAGTGGAACATGAGATCACACTGAAAAAGAGGAAATGTAATTCTAAAGAAACACTCCAGTTAGTGCACTTTTAACTAATTGCTTTTATTTCTGGATTTCCCCAATAGATTTACAAAAGAAATAGAAGTCGGGCAACATACTTACTCCATTCAGGGGGCCATCTAGTGTTCAGTTAACAATATGCAAGTGCCATTCACATCAAAAAGCAAGGAGTGACAGCGAGGCACGGGTAGAAGAGGAGTCTGTTGAAATTGTCTCCGATTCAGAAGGTTCCAGAAACCTCAGTTTAACAACCTGAGCACTTAATCCAGGCTGACGTTGCAGTGAAGTACTGAGGGAATGCTGTACTGTCAGGGGCTCCATATCTTTCCTATGCAATGCTAAACTCAGGACCCATCTACTCTCTCAAGTGGAGATTAAAAAATCCCCGTGCATTATTTGAAGAGTAGGGAAGCTCTTCCGGTGTCTTCACCAACATTTATGCCCCAACTAATGCAAAGAAAACCAATAAATATTCATCTCATTCTTTCTGTGGAACCATGCTGTGCACAAATTCACTGTTGCATTGGCCATGCTAAATTCTCCCTCAGTGTACCCAAACGGGCACCGGAGTGTGGCGATTCGGGGATTTTCACAGTAACTTCATTGCAGTGTTAATGTAAGCCTACTTGTGACACTAATAAATAAACCTAAACTTCAAACAAAATTAAAGCTTGTTTGCTTACATTTTAGCACAGCTTCAAAAACACTTCATTGACTTTGAAATGCTTTGGGATGTCTTTAGAGTATGAAAGATTGTAAATAAATGCAATGCCCTTCTACATATACTGATGCTGCATTCATGCAGATCTCTATATGTAAAGTCGCCATAGTCCCAGATGACCATTAGCTGCTCTCCCCTTTGACAGGGGGAACTGACTGGTGGTGATTTAACCCGAGGGTCGCCACACCTCAGGCGATGGGCAAGGTTGAGAAGGCAGGGCCTTCGTTAACACCCTCAGCCTGTACGGGAATGTAACTATACACATCATAATCATATGAACACGTACTTAAGTTGTGGATTTAGGATTTTGCTAAACATGCCAAGCAGCGGAACGCTGGAATTCTCCAGCTGTTCATGCTGGCAGGATTCTCCGGTCTCGCCGGCAGGGTATCCCCCCCCCTGCTTGCAGGTTTCCCGTCAGCATGGGGTGACGCCAATGGGAACTCCCACTGACAGCAGCGGGACCGGAGAATCCTGCCACTGGCAAACAATGTGCCACCTCCCACTGGCAGGAAGAACGCGGCTGGGAGATTGGAGAATCTCGTCTGAAACTTTCACAACCTCAACCACAGTGACCATGAGAATTCTTACCCCAGAATGAAAATAAAAACAAACTTAAACATTAAAGTAACATTTATTTATTAGTCACAAGTAGGCTTACATTAACACAGCAATGAAGTTACTGTGAAAATCCCCCAGTCGCCACACTCCGGCACCTGTTCAGGTACACTGAGGGAGAATTTAGCATGGCCACTGCACCTAACCAGCACCGTGGGAGGAAACTGGAGGAAACCCATGCAGACACGGGGAGAATGTGCAGACTTAGCACACAGACAGTGACCCAAGCCAGGAATTGAACCCGGGTCCCTGTTGCTGTGAGGCAGCAGTGCTAACCACTGTGTCACCGTGCCACCCCTGCTGGAAGTAATGGGAGATCAGAGTATAAAACACGAGGAAGCAGTTGGAAAGCTGAGACACAATGAGCAGGCAGGTTGAATGTGTAATTAAATGATCGAATAATGCGGTGTAGTATGTAACCACTTGGATGCAGTTGTCAATTTGATTCTTACATTTTGTATTGGTCTTTCTTGTTTAATAGGCAGTAATTATCTTTATGCACCAGACCTTCGCCAGCACCTTGGAAACTTCATACTACGAATGTAACCTGGGTGCCCTGTAGATTCATCAGAAATCTAGGGTGACAGGTTTGAGAAATGAATAGGACACTTATGTCTCCCCCTTTATCTATGCTAGTCCAACCCCCCACTCCCCCGGCCCCAGGCTAGACCTCCAATTGTGATTTGAGTGGTGAATAATATAACAAAAGAATGTCTATTATATGTACTTTTCTTACATTCAGGATATTAGTCAACAGAACACAGCTCACTGGGAAGGAGAGGCAAAGTTTGCAGAGTAACAACATTCTTTATGCATTTTGGTTTGAATTTTAATTTGATGTTTAAAGCCTTCATTCAATGCTTGCAAGCAGGGAAATCAGTATTGGCTGACCTTGACGTTACATTGCTGGGTATCACTTTTTTAGCAGAGATGATAAGTCATTTATTTTAACATTGCGCTACAATAATGGAGGGAGGGATTCCAGGCAAAATATGTTCGGCATTTGTTTGCCATTATTCCACGGTGTCATTTCAAGGATAATCTTTCTTTAATGCAAAATTGCATCTTAATGTGACCTTGTGGTGCGATCCACAGCGATTGTGCTGTTCCCATGAAGTACAATTAGCAACAACTGCAGGCATATCAGTCTCTGGAAAAGGGGATGGGTGGCCTGAACCTGCTATAGACTGTATGCAAATTCCCTAGACAAGTTAATGGTAGGGGAATTGAACGAGGGGCGGGTGTTCCTGATATCAGTACTGTCGTGAAACCCTGCTTTTTATCAAAAATGGGCAGCATGGTGCCACAGTGGTTAGCACTGCTGCCTCATAGAGCCAGGGACCCGGGTTTGATTCCCAGCTTGGGTCACTGTGTGAAGTTTGCACGTTCTCCCCGTGTCAGCATGTGTTTCCTCCGGGTGCTCCGGTTTCCTCCCACAGTCTAAAGATGTGCTGGTTAGGTGCATTGGCCATACTAAATTCTTCCTCAGCGTACCTGAACAGGTGCCGTAGTGTGGCGACTAGGGAATTTTCACAGTAACTTCATTGCAGTGTTAATGTAAGTCTACTTGTGACTAATAAGTAAACTTTTTAATAACTTTTGAAGTTACTGGCTGGAATCCCCAAACTTTTATTTAAAGACTAAAGCTACACCCCAATAATTAGGTATCACGGTCAAAGATGATTCCACATTTGCATCACTGTACCTTATACATTCCAAAACTATTGAAATGGAGACAATCTGTCTGCAAGGAAAGATTGCCAGGAAAGAGATGAGTATCCCATGAGCAAATTGTCCAGTTAATCACATGGGTACTTGTGGTGAACCATAGTTGGTTACCACTATGAGTGCTGAGCCATGGATGGTCAGCACTATGGGTGTTTGTAGATATGTTACTGTAATTACTGTTGGTGTTAGGGTTGGGCTGTTCTACCTGTTGATATTGTTCTGTGGTACACTCCAGTTGGCTCCGCCTACCTGGGGAAGTATAAAGGTCACTGCACTGCCTGGTGACCCTTTAGTCTGGGATTGTATTGTATATAGTGTGCTCCATTCTTGTTAGTAATAAAAGCCTTTATTTTCCGGGTACAATCTAGCCTCCCGAGTGATTTAATCGCGCATCAGTACTCAAATGGGTGGAGACAAACACTAGACATAATGACCGGAATTCTCCAGCCATTCACACCGGCAGGCTTCTCTGGTTCCACCGGCAGTGCACTCCCACTCCCATTCTCCAGCCATTCCCACCGGCGTGGGGTGACACCAGTGGGAATTCCATTGACAGCGGACTGACCAGAGAATCCCATCGCTAGCAAACAATGCGCCAACTCCCACCATTGGAAAACACGCGGCTGGGAGACTGGAGAATTTCATCCAATCACTTTGAAAATGGTATAGAAACATAGAAACATAGAAAAACTACAGCACAATACAGGCACTTCAAAGTTGTGCCGAACATGCCCCTACCTTAACGATTACTAGGCTTACCTATAACCCTCTAGCTTGCTAAATTCCATGTACTTATCTAAAAGTCTCTTAAAAGACCCTATCGAATCCGCCTCCACCACTGTTGCTGGCAGCCCATTCCACGCACCCACCACCCTCTGAGTGAAAAACTTACCCCTGACATCTCCTCTGTACCTACTCCCCAGCACCTTAAACCTGTGTCCTCTTGTGGCAACCATTACAGCCCTGGGAAAAAGCCTCTGACTATCCACTCGATCAATACCTCTCAACATCTTATACACCTCTATCAGGTCACCTCTCATCCTTCGTCTCTCCAAGGAGAAAAGGCCGAGCTCACTCAACCTATTCTCATAGGGCATGCTCCCCAACCCAGGCAACATCCTTGTAAATCTCCTCTGCACCCTTTTTATGGCTTCCACATCCTTCCTGTAATGAGCCGACCAGAACTGAGCACAGTACTCCAAGTGTGGTCTGACCAGGGTCTTATATAGTTGCAACATTATCTCACGACTCCTAAACTCAATTCCTCGACTGATGAAGGCCAGCACACCATTCGCCTTTTTAACCACAGCTTCAACCTGCACAGCTGCTTTGAGCATCCTACGAACTCGGACCCCAAGGTCCTTCTGATCTTCCACTCTGCCAAGAGTCCAACCATTAAAGCCTAAAAGGTAGGGATATGTTCGGCACAACTTGTGGGGTCGAAGGGCCTGTTTTGTGTTGTAGTTTTCTATGTTCTATGTTCTATTAATATTATATTCCGCCATCCTATTTGACCTGCCAAAATGAACCACCTCACACTTATCTGGGTTGAACTCCATCTGCCACTTCTCCGCCCAGTCTTGCATCCTATCAATGTCTCGCTGCAACCTCTGACCTCCCTCCACACTATCCACAACACCTCCAACCTTTGTGTCATCAGCAAACTTACCAACCCATCCCTCCACTTCTTCATCCAGGTCATTTATAAAAATCACAATGGGTATGCTGGCTGAGAGAGGAATTCCCCAGCTAGGATTGAATCAAGTTAAATCTCACGGGATCCAGGGTGAGGTATCTAAATGGATACAAAATTGGCTTCTTGACAGAAGCCAGAGAGTGGTTGTAGAGAGTTGTTTTTCAAACTGGAGGCCTGTGACCAGCGGTGTGCCTCAGGGATCAGTGCTGGGCCCATTGTTATTTGTCATTTATATTAATGATTTGGATGAGAATATAGGAGGCACGGTTAGTAAATTTGCAGATGACACCAAGATTGGTGGCATAGTGGTCAGTGAAGAAGGTTATCTCGGATTGCAACGGGATCTTGATTAATTGGACCAGTGGGTTGACGAATGGCAGATGGAGTTTAATTTAGACAAATGCGAGGTAATGCATTTTGGTAGATTGAACCAGGGCAGGACTTACTCAGTTAATGGTAGGGCGTTGGGGAGAGTTACAGAACAAAGAGATCTAGGGGTACATGTTCATAGCTCCTTGAAAGTGAGTCACAGGTGGACAGAGTGGTGAAGAAGGCATTCGGCATGCTTGGTTTCATCGGTCAGAACATTGAATACAGGAGTTGGGACGTCTTGTTGAAGTTGTACAAAACATTGGTAAGGCCACACTTGGAATAGTGTGTGCAATTCTGGTCACTCTATTATAGAAAGGATATTATTAATCTAGAAAGAGTGCAGAAAAGATTTACTAGGATGCTACCAGGACTTGATGGATTGAGTTATAAGGGGAGGCTGAATAGACTGAGACTTTTTTCTCTGGAGCGTAAGAGGCTGAGGGGCGATCTTATAGAGGTCTATAAAATAATGAGGGACATAGACAAGGTAGGTAGTCAATATCTTTTCCCAAGGATAGGGGAGTCTAAAACTAGAGGGCATAGATTTAAGGTGAGAGGGGAGAGATACAAAAGTGTCCAGAGTGGCAATTTTTTCACACAGAGGGTGGTGAGTGTCTGGAACAAGCTGCCAGAGGTAGTAGTAGAGGCGGTTACAATTTTATCTTTTAAAAAGCATTTAGATAGTTACATGGGTAAAATGGGTATAGAGGGATATGGGCCAAATGCGGGCAATTGGGATTAGCTTAGGGGTTTTAGAATAAAAGGGCGGCATGGACAAGTTGGGCCAAAGGGCCTGTTTCCATGCTGTAAACCTCTATGACAATTGGAGTACAGTGGTCCTGACCATATTTTGGGACAGGTCCAATAGGAGAGACAAGGTCATGGAACAAACCAACCCTTTGTGTGATTCAGCAGCTATTTTCTTTGCAGAATGGAATAAGCGATGGAGATGCTAAAGGAACAAAACCATGAATGCGTTCCCTCCCACCCCCTCTCATTGTCCCTCATCATTCCGTCCAACTTAGAAGTGGAACCCTGCCTGCTGATTTTGAAGACAAAGATTTTAAAAAACTCAACCCCACACTGCTGTCTCCAGAAGGACAGATACATCACCCACCTGCATCTTAAAACTGCCTCAACAGTAAAAGCAGTCGGACCACTGAGTGAAAGCAGCAGTACTCACCATGTTCAGCCTGAAGCCAGCCATGTCAATCACCATGTAAGCCTTGAATTTTTCAGGACTCTAAATTATTTGATTTATCCTTCCCAGTCTGTAATATCGTCCTGTGTGTGATCTTTAAATGTGTGCACATGTGATAGATAGTTGGAGCACTTTTAAAATGATTTTTCCTGAGACCGGGTTTAGTACGATAAAAAACTATCCTCTTATCTTTTCTGAAATTTCAAGAAACCTGTCTGACAGTGTATTTTATGGTCACCATGCATAAACAGTTAAATACTTGTGGAATTGGCAAATATAGAGGGTGATCTTACCAAAAGCATTCTAAATGCCGAATGAGTGTGAAAACGGAAAACTTTCAGACCCGTTTCTTTGGCAAGAGAAAAATTCAAATCTTATTACACTTACAGAAAAAAATTAGGCAAAGTGTGATTCGCACCAGTAGGGAGTGGACAGAGTCTATTCATGCCGGGAAGCTGGCTGCTGACTGCTAGAGGGAACAATTGCACATGCGCCTGATCTCCCAATGCACTGTGTACAATAGTACATAGCGCATTGGGTGATTGTCACTCCCCTGGACATCGCCTTCCCAAAACCCACCCCAAATCACACCTGATCACAACCCCCGATCGCAAATTATGGCCCCCCACTTCCCGATTTCCCTGCCCAGCCAATCACCGCCCCATTTACCCCTTCGTTGATTGCCGCCCCCATTCACCCACTCCCCAGTTGACCCCCACTCTGGCGATCCCCAATTGCAGAGTGCGCAAATCCCCATGCACTGCCTCCCCTTCAGGCACCAACCCCTCCCTAAAGCCCCCTTGGCACTGTCCGGTGCCCAGTGGGCAGTGCCAGGGTACCCAGTGGGCAGAGGTAGGGCACCAATCTGGCAATGCCAGGGTCCCAGGCTTGCCCCCCTTACCCCAACCACCTGGGGGGCCTCAATGACTTTTTGTCCCACCAGCAAGGCTGTCACATCTGGTCCACATTGCTGGGAGCCATACGTGTTCCTTGCCAGTGAGGGCCTACACCGGTCAGGCGGATAAGGCAAGTGATCCTGGATGATTGCATCCTGTGCTCACTAATAATATTTAAATTAAGATTTAAATATTAACATTAGCCTTGTGCCTTTCCCGGACTGATTACGCTACCAATCCAGTGCTGGCATTATTGTGAGAGGCGGGAAACCGGGCACGAAGGTGTTGTTTTGCCTCTCTTGCAGTCTTACTGGCTCGCCACACTGATTGACCGGCGTGGCAAACTGTGAAGGTCGCTCCCACTTCTCTAACCAATTACTGTTGTGGTCAATCGAGGTGAGGGCACAGAGTGGAGTCATTCGGTCCCTCCTCACCTGATCATAATGATACAATTGGCACAATTGGTGGTTTTTGCATTCAAATGAATTTACACAGGAAGTGGCAGGACATATTGAGAGAGTGGTTCGCAAAGCAAATAAACAAAAAGGTCTTCTTCATGGAGTGTCATGTTTTCGAGAATTTTGTTCCTCTGTTTAAGGGCTTCATAATCGAGGTATTGAGTACAAAAACAGGAAAGTTATATTGAACCTTTGTAATGCGCTAGCAAAGCCACAAAGAGGGCAATGCATGCAGTCCCGGTCATCATACTTTAGGGAGGGTGCTTGAGAGGGTGCAGAGGAGATTCGCCAGGATGGTTCCATGGATGAGGGCCTACAGGGAGGGGACCCCGTTGAGAAGCTCATTGATGTCAGCAATGGTTCTATGGGCAAATCAACACAAATAGTTATTACAGATGCTTCATTTTGTTCTGGATTGTGCTGCCTGAAAGAGTATCAGAAGCAGATTCGATAATAACTTTCACAAAGGAATTGGAGAAATATTTGATGTGAGGATAATTTCCAGGACTATGGGGAAGTAGCAGGGAAGTGAGATTAATCTTTTGATGAATCAGCGCAGGCCCAATGGCCTAAATGGCCTTCTTCTATGCTGCATTATTTTATGATGATGTGGTTTGAAATCTTCAAGCCTTTCTTTAGAAGTTCATGAGAACTTCGGTATCACCAATGAGCAAGAACTGTCATAAATTACCAGTACAGTGTGTGTGTGTGTGGACGTGTTTGTGTTTGTGTGTGTGTGTGTGTATTTTTGTGCAGTTTGTGTGTGTGTGGTATGTGTGTGTGTGTATATGTGTATTTGTGTGTAGCCTATGTGTATTGGTGTCTGTGGTATGTGTGTGTGTGTGTATTTCTGTGTGGTGTTTGTGTGTATTTGTGTGTAGTCTATGTGTGTTTGTGTGTGCATGTGTGTGTGTATTTGTGTATAGTCTATGTGTGTTGGTGTGTGTGTGTGTGTTTGTGTATAGTCTATGTGTGTTGGTGTGGGTGTGTGTTTGTGTGTGTGTGTGTGTGTATAGTCTATGTGTGTTGGTATGTGTTTGTGTGTGTGTATAGTCTATGTGTGTTGGTGTGGGTGTGTGTTTGTGTGTATAGTCTATGTGTGTTGGTTTGGGTGTGTGTTTGTGTGTGTGTGTGTGTATTTGTGTGTTGGTGTGGGTGTGTGTTTGTGTGTATAGTCTATGTGTGTTGGTGTGGGTGTGTATAGTCTATGTGTGTTGGTGTGGGTGTGTGTTTGTGTGTGTAGTCTACGTGTGTTGGTTTGGGTGTGTATTTGTGTGTTGGTGTGTTGGTGTGGGTGTGTGTTTGTGTGTGTGCGTGTGCGTGTGTATTTGTGTATAGTCTATGTGTGTGGGTGTGTGATTGTGTGATTGTGTGTTTGTGTATAGTCTATGTGTGTGGGTGTGTGTTTGTGTGTGTGTGTATTTGTGTATAGTCTATGTGTGTTGGTGTGAGTGTTTGTTTGTGTGTGTTATTTTTCACTTTCCTGGTGTTGTTGAAATGAATGGGGCCATGTGTATGAAGGAAGAGGCTGAAATGCATTTAAGTTAATATTACCATGTCCTTTTCATAACCTTTTTTAATGTGTGTTATTACTTAGCTACCCGAGACAACCACACACATTGGTGCAATTTCAGAATGATATTCTGCACACCAGTGTGAAGTGGCATTCTCGATGACCCTCCCCTTAAATGAACACTTCAGTAAAATCTGTTTCAGTGAATGCTTCTACATAAGCACCCCCACCCCCGGGAAAGTGTGTGATATCGAGTGCAATGGAGATCTTGCAGAGGAGATTTCTGCCACTTTTTCCTATGGGGCAATGTCAAGCAGAAAAGCCCCACCGAAGCTCTCAGCCCTCCAGCCTTTTCATGAAGATAATCATTTACTGTTTACACTGACAAAAGGAAAGAGAGATTTGGCACCTGCTTCTTCCTATTAACTCTATCAATGTAGGCGCAGGGGAGGGAGAGGTCAAAAGAGTAAAGGTGAGAGTTCATACACAGCTCTCGACATTCTCCCAGCCCCCCTGCTTCACCTCTTCGTTTGGTGAGTGTAAACTTTCACTGAGACTGAAAAACATCTGCTTTTAGCTTGAAATTGCCCAACCCTGGAAGACCGGCCATCCAGAATTGCATCAGCTCTTCACAAAACTGAAGCTGCCTCAAGCCTGCAGTTTTATTAAGGCTGCAATAATGTTTTTTTAAAAATGTCCATGTTTCACCTATTTGAGTGAATAGCTAGCAAAGGGGAGGCGATGGCCTAGTGGTATCATCGCGAGACTGTTAAACCCAGCTAATGTTCTGGGGACCTGGGTTTGAATCCTGCCACGGCAGATGGTGGAATTTGAATTCAATAAAAATGTCTGAAATTAAAAATCTACTCATGACCATGAAACCATTGTTGATTGTTTACCAGGATGCTACTGGGACTTGATGGATTGAGTTATCAGGAGAGGCTGAATAGACTGGGACTTTTTTCTCTGGAGCGTAGGAGGCTGAGGGGTGACCTTATAGAGGTCTATAAAATAATGAGGGGCATAGATAAGGTAGATAATTTTTTCACACAGAGGGTGGTGAGTGTCTGGAACAAGCTGCCAGAGGTAGTGGTAAAGGTGGTTACAATTTTATCTTTTAAAAAGCATTTAGATAGTTAAATGGGTACGATGGGTATAGAGGGATGTAGAAAAAATACAGCACAAACAGGCCTTTCGGCCCACAAGTTGCACCGGTCGTGTCCCTACCTACCTAGGCTTATATATAGGCCTACCTATAACCCTCAATCCTATTAAGTTGCATGTACTCATCCAGAAGTCTCTTAAAAGACCCTATCGAGTTTGCCTCCAACACCACTGACGGCAGCCGATTCCACTCACCCACCACCCTCTGAGTGAAAAACTTACCCCTGACATCTCCTCTGTACCTACTCCCCAGCACCTTAAACCTGTGTCCTCTCGTAGCAGCCAGTTCAGCCCTGGGAAAAAGCCTCCGAGAATCCACCTGATCTATACCTCTCAACATCTTGTACACCTCTATCAGGTCACCTCTCATCCTTCGTCTCTCCAAGGAGAAAAGACCGAGCTCCCTCAACCTATCCTCATAAGGCATGCCAACCAATCCAGGCAACATCCTTGTAAATCTTCTCTGCACCCTTTCAATAATTTCCACATCCCTCCTGTAATGAGGCGACCAGAACTGAGCACAGTACTCTAAGTGGGGTCTGACGAGGGTCTTATAAAGCTGCATCATTATCTCCCAACTCCTAAACTCAATCCCTCCATTTATGAAGGCCAGCACACCATATGCCTTCTTAACCACCTCCTCCACCTCCGAGACCGATTTAAGAGACCTATGGACCCAGACCCCAAGGTCCTTCTGATCCTCTACACTGCTAAGAGTCTTACCCTTGATATTATACTCCTTCATCCCATTTGACCTGCCAAAATGGACCACTACACATTTATCCGGGTTGAAGTCCATCTGCCACTTCTCCGCCCAGTCTTGCATCCTATCTATTTCACGCTGCAGCTTCTGACATCCCTCCAAACTATCCACAATACCACCAACCTTCGTGTCATCGGCAAACTTACCAACCCATCCCTCCACTTCCTCATCTAGGTCATTTATGAAAATGACAAACAGCAGGGGTCCCAGAACAGATCCCTGGGGCACTCCACTGGTGACCGACCTCCATTCAGAAAAAGACCCATCTACAACCACTCTCTGCCTTCTGCAGGCAAACCAGTTCTGGATCCACAAGGCAACAGCCCCTTGGATCCCATGCCCTCTCACTTTCTCGAGAAGTCTTGCATGGGGGACCTTATCGAACGCCTTGCTGACGTCCATGTAAACCACATCTACCGCTTTTCCTTCGTCAACTTGTTTAGTCACATTTTCAAAGAACTCCACCAGGCTCGTAAGGCACGACCTGCCCTTGACAAAGCCGTGCTGACTACTTTTGAGCATACTAAACTTCTCTAAATGTTCATAAATCCTGTCCCTCAGGATCTTCTCCATCAACTTACCAACCACTGAGGTTAGACTCACCGGTCGGTAATTTCCTGGGCTATCCCTATTCCCTTTCTTGAATATAGGAACCACATCCGCAATCCTCCAATCCTCCGGAACCTCTCCCGTCTCTATCGACGATGCAAAGATCATCGCCAGAGGCTCTGCAATCTCTTCCCTCGTCTCCCACAGTAACTTGGGGTACATCCCATCCGGACCCGGTGACTTATCTATCTTGATGCTATTCAAAATTTCCAGCACATCCTCTTTCTTAATGTCCACATACTCAAGCTTTTCAGTCCACCTCAATCCTGTAGTACAACCACCCAGGTCTTTTTCCACTGTGAATACCGAGGTAAAATATTCATTAAGCATCTCTGCTATCTCTTCCGGTTCTGTACAGACTTTCTCACCTTCACATTTTATAGGTCCTATTCCTTCACATCTCATCCTTTTACTCTTCACATATTTATAGAACGCCTTAGGGTTCTCCTTAATCTTACCTGCCAAGGCCGTCTCGTGACCCCTTCTGGCTCTCCTAATTTCTTTCTTAGGTCCCTTCCCACAAGCCGTATACTCATCTAGATCCCAATCATCGCCTAGCTCGCTGAACCTTTTGTACACTTTCCTTTTCTCTTTGACTAGGTTCAGCGCAGCTTTCGTGCACCACGGTTCCCGTAACCTACCAAAACCTCCCTGTCTCATCGGAACGTTGTCATGCAGAACTCCAGACAAACATTCCTTGAAAATCTGCCACCTTACTTCGGTACTTTTCCTCGAGAATGCCTCCTTCCAATTTACGCCTCTAATCTCCTGCCTGATGGCTTCATATTTCCCCTTACTCCAGATAAACACTTTCCTAGCTTGCCTGATCCTATCTCTTTTATCTTAGGGGTTTAGCTTAGGGGTTTTAAAAAAAACCAAATAAGGGCTGCATGGACAAGTTGGGCCGAAGGGCCTGTTTCCATGCTGTAAACCTCTATGACTCTATGTTGGAAAAACCCATCTGGTTCACTAATGTCCTTTAAGGAAGGAAATCTGCCGTTCTTATCCGGTCTGTCCTACATGTGACTCCAGAACCACAGCAATGTGGTTGACTCTCAGCTGCCCTCCAAGGGCCACTAGGGATGGGCAATAAATGCTGGCCAGCCAGTGACGCCCATGTCCTACAAATGAATAAAAAAAAGAATGTTTCTCATTTGTGAAGGATGTTACTGTCACATAGTAACATACTGTCACGTAGATAGGCTGGGACTTTTTTCCTTGGAGTGTGACTTGATAGAGGTTTATAAAATCATGAGGGTCATAGATAAGGTGAATAGCCAAGTCTTTTCCTCAGGGTAAGGGAGTCTAAAACTAGAGGGCATGGGTTTAAGGTGAGAGGGGAAAGGATGGGGAGGGTCACCATTTCCATTTTTGGGAGGAGGGGAACCTACCTCCAACCATGGAGATTGGGGTACCCTATGCTGGGCCGGCTGACAGGTTTCCCAAGATGCATTAGTTTGCATCTTCCAGGAGGATGAATCCCATTTGACAGATGCTGTCAGTGCTGATGGGAAACAATTTGGCTTTCCCGCCGGCGTTGGCACTTTGTCACGATTCGGGAGAATCGCATCCAGAATTTGTCGAATTAGTACCTTCAACGATCACAAAGCAACATAAGGGTGGCACGGTGGCACAGTGGTTAGCACTGCTGCCTCACAGCGCCAGGAACCGGGGTTCGATTCCCGGCTCGGGTCACTGTCTGTACGGCGTCTGCACGTTCTCCCTGTGTCTGCGTCGGTTTCCTCCGGGCGCTCCGTTTCCTCCGCAAGACGTGCTGGTTAGGTGCATTGGCCATGCTAAATTCTCCCTCAGTGTACCCAAACACGCACCGGAGTGTGGCGACTAGGGGAGTTTCACAGTAACTTCATTGCAGTGTTAATGTCAGCCTACTTGTGACATTAATAAATAAACTTTAAGAAGTAGGGGAAGGAAAAGGCCAAATGGTCCCTCAATGGTCATTCAGAGAGATGACAGCTGATCCTCTCGCTCAGCTCCACCTTCCCACTGTATCGATGATTGTCTCCGGATTTGTTGGGACAAAGGAGATTTTCCCATTCCCACCTTCCACTAAAACGCAGAATTCCTGTGTCAATAGAAAAAAAGGATAGGAAGGGACAAAATGCATCGTTGTGATTGTATGTTTTTAAGGATGTATTTGTCATGTGTAATTGAAACTAACCCATAGGCACTCAGTGAGAACAGTTCTCCCATCACTCCTCCTGGTTGAATCATCACTTGGGATATTGAGAGCAAGTTTCAATTAATTAACTTCACTGCAACTAATGGCTCCAAAATTAGCTGCAGCTAGATTGCAATGTGAATCATGAGTCACCTTCCAAAAATAGAAACATGGAAAGTTCAAACTGGAAATGATAAATGTTGATGGAGCGTGCTCCCTGCTGGATGTGTGTTACAAGCCTGAAACCATGAGATTGGAGCCACTGTAAATCCCAGGCCCATTTAACAGAGTGAGTTTCTGGCTTTGGAATTGCCTCTAAACTGGGGCTTGCATTTGGTGGGGGGTGGTATTGGAAAGAGAAAGCCATTGTAGGATCATCAGAGAGGGCACAGAACCTCTGACTTTGTGGATTCTGGCTTTGGAGTGTTGCTAAAGGAGGTTAGGGTAAAGAGGGAGCCATCTTTGCAATGGACAGGTGAGAGTTTTGGGTTCCTCTGACACGGAACAGAAACGCAACCCTATGTATATTTACAAACGTCAACATTATTACTATTTCTTATTGTTAAACTTGGCTTTTCTGTTCAACAAAGATAATTAAGATGGTTCACCCTCTGTCTGGAAATTATCCCCTCGCAGTCTCCAGAACAAATTAATTTTCCTAGTTTTGGGAACGTCACACTTCGTTATGCCGAAAAAGCTTCTAACAAACCATCTGGGACTGTGCAGAGCAATTTCAGAGGGAGCTACAGGAATGCCATTTGAATTTGATAAGCCAACCCATTAAACCCATAGGATTGATTATAATATGTGTCCATTCGGTATCATGGTTCTTTTAACACCCCGAGTCTTTACCTGGAAGTATTCAAGTATTCACCTCACAACCTTGCATGCATTCAGCTCACAAGATATTGCAAATAATTTAATTGCCTGATGCATTCACTCACCATCATATTATCATCTAGGTGATTTATAATCACCTAGAAAGGAATAATTTGATTAGGGATAGTCAGCACGGTTTTGTGAAGGGTAGGTCGTGCCTCACAAACCTGATTGAGTTCTTTGAGAAGGTGACCAAAAAGGTGGATGAGGGTAAAGCAGTTGATGTGGTGTATATGGATTTCAGCAAAGCGTTTGATAAGGTTCCCCATGGTAAGCTTTTGCAGAAAATATGGACACATGGGATTGAGGGTGATTTAGTGGTTTGGATCAGGAATTGGCTAGCTGTAAGAAAACAGAGGGTAGTGGTTGATGGGAAATATTCATCCTGGAGTTCAGTTACTTGTGGTGTACCACAAGGGGACATAGCTTTAAATTGAGGGGTGATAGATATAGGACAGGTGTCAGAGGTAGGTTCTTTACTCAGAGAGTAGTAACGGTGTGGAATGCCCTGCCTGCAGCAGTAGTGGACTCGTCAACATTAAGAGCATTCAAATGGTTATTGGATAAACATATGGATGATATTGGAATAGTGTAGATTAGAGGGGCTTTAGATTGGTTTCACTGGTCGGCGCAACATCGAGGGCCGAAGGGCCTGTACTGCGCTGTAATGTTCTATGTTCTATGTTCTAATTATGGGCTGTACACTAATGCATAAAACAAACCATCTGAGAGCCCAAACTCCTGTAAAAATATTAGCTGAGGGGTTTATGTGAGGTGCTTCTTAAGCCAACCTTGCTGGACCTTGCAGAGGAACCTTCTTAAGCCAACCTTGCGGGTCTGCCGATACAATAGCTCCCCAAACACCAGACACACAATACGAATGGCACCTGTTTCAACCCATAATGACTGGGCCATCATCAGTTCTGAAAACAAAGCCAAATTCCAGATGCTGGATAAACATCCTTTGTTGAAGCCACTGTGGAGAAGAAAGCTCACATGACCCAAAACTCTGGCCTTTTAATTAGTTAAATATTACTTTTTTGAGTTGTGCGGCCAGTTTGCTATTTAACATCCAATTGGCAGGCAACACAGAAGCAAGTTCTGTCCAGGTTGGAACATCGGTCCATCTAATATGACTCTACTGGAAGACTTTGTACCCTCACCTACAGAACTGATGCCTGCTTCACCTTGCAACATCAACATCAACCTGATAAGACAAATCTTACAACATCGTTCTCCACCCAGCCGACTAACAAATGCCTATGTGAAAGACTTCTGCTCTGACGAAGGGTCATCCAGATTCGAACTGTCAGCTCTCTTCTCGCTCCATAGGCGCTGTCAGACCTACTGAGATTTTCCAGCATTTTTTCTTTTTGTTCCAGATTCCAACATTCACAGTAATTTGCTTTTATGAAAGACTTCCTCATTGGATTCTGATCTTGAGATTCTAGAACTTACATAGAATAGAATCCCTACAGTACAGATGGAGGTCATTCGGCCCATCGGGTCTGTACCGACCACAATCCCACCCAGGCCCTATTCCCGTATTCCCAAACATTTACCCTGCTAATCCCCCTGACACTAGGGTCAATTTAGCATGGCCAGCCAACCTAGCCCGCAAATCTTGGGGAGGAAAACGGAGCACCCGGAGGAAACCCATGCAGACATGGGGAGAATGTGCAAACTCCACACAGACAGTGACCTGAGGCTGGAATTGAACTCGGGTCCCTGGCACTATGAGGCAGCAGTGCTAACCACTGTGCCACCGTGCCGCCCTTAATTGAACCAATATTCAGTTTTTAAGTTTTTCTGTGGATCTTGTACTGTTAACGTCCTTTTTCGCTAACCCTCCCTTTACTATTTGAATGCTGAGTGGGACGTTGCTAACATTTCTTTTCACGGGTTTTGAATGTGAATAATAAACTAACCTGCTGAGTTCATTCTAACCTGAGTTTTCTGCCAGATTGTAGGTAAAATTGGAACACACAAAAACTGAGGGGTTCAGAAAATATGCCACCACTTATTCTTTAGAAAAACACTAATTCAAAAAGCCTTCTGTTTATGGGCCGGCGGTAAGAGGAAAACAGTGCTGTTTAAACTGACTCCCCCCACCACCGCTGCCACCCCCTCGCCCCCCCACTCCGCCTCTTGTCCGTGAAAAAAAGAACAAGAAAAATGACTCAGGCGTGTTTAGACGGGACAATGAGTACCAATTCAACCAACTGACTAACAGCCATTTACTGTTGGAAAGCGTTTAATGATTTCTTCTGGTACATTTAGTCAATCTCTTAAGGATACATTGGAGCAAGGAAAATATCTTTCTACAATTGTAATCTCCTCTTTATGTTAAATCCATAGAATTGATTATAATATGTGTCCATTAGGTATCATGGTTCCTTTTACACCCCGAGTCTTTACCTGGAAGTATTCAAGTATTCACCTCACAACCTTGCGTGCATTCAGTCCACAAGACATTGCAAATAATTTAGTTGCCTGATGCATTCACTTGCCATCACACTAATTATGGGCTGTACACTAATGTATAAATCAAACCATCTGAGAGCCCAAACTCTTGTAAAAATATTAGCTGAAGAGTTTATGTGAGGTGCAGAGGAACGTTGACTTTGCTTGATTGACATCTCTATGGAGTTATGATCAATTATTTTTCCTGTGATCTCTTTTGTCAATGTCTCAATGCTTATTTGCCTAGGGTTAAGAGGTGTCAAGTGCTTAAAACGTCTGTTACTGACACCTTAATTGCCTAGTTCAGTGAAGCTTTTATGCGGTTGTAAGAACAGTTTTTTTCAAAAGAGTATGAATGGATTTTCCCGTGAATTCTCTGAGATACATGAGATATGAGTCATGGAGATGCTGGCCTCACTCTGTGAAAATGGCAGGGAGCTGGGTGATACCTACCCTGCAATGGAGTTGTCTAAGTCGCCAATGCAGGTGGGAATGGGGTATGTTCACTACTTGCACCCTTATCCTGTCCCAGCAAAAAGTTCAGGGAGTCGGGAATGAGGATAGGAATCCTAGAATTGCCTCCCGTCTGCCATTATTAAACAGTTCCAGAGACCTACCAACTCCACAAGAATCTAGATCTCAATGATAGGCAGCACGATGGTGCTGCTGCCTCACAGCACTAGAGGCCGAGGTTCGATTCCAGCCTTGAATGACTGCCTGAATGGATCTTGCACATTCTCCCCATGTGTACGTGGGTTTCCTCGGGTGCTCCAGTTTCCTTGGGTCACTCACAGGTGAGTGTAGCGGCCATTACTAAGGAGAAGGTTCTGGGGAAACTGAAAGGTCTGAAGGTGGGTAAATCACCTGGACCAGATGGACTGCACCCCAGGGTATTAAAAGAGATAGCTGAGGAAATTGTGCAGGCATTGGTGGTGATCTTTCAGAAATCACTGGAGGCAGGGAGGGGACCAGAGGTCTGGAAAGTAGCTAATCTAACGCCGCTGTTTAAGAAGGGAGGGAGGCAGCAGATGGGAAATTATAGGCCGGTTAGCCTGACTTCGGTCATTGGCAAAATTTTAGAATCTATTATTAAAGATGAGATCGCAGAGTACTTGGAAGTGCATGATAAAGTAGGACTGAGTCGGCACGGCTTTGTCAAGGAGAGGTCACGTCTGACAAATCTGTTAGAATTCTTTGAGGAGGTAACAAGAAAGTTAAATAAAGGAGAACGAGTGGATGTAATTTATTTAGATTTCCAGAAGGCCTTTGACAAGGTGCCGCATAGGAGACTGTTAAATAAGTTAAGTGCCCATGGTGTTAAGGGTAAGATCCTGGCATGGATAGAGAATTGGCTGACTGGCAGAAGGCAGAGAGTGGGATAAAGGGGTCTTTCTCAGGATGGCAGCCGGTGACTAGTGGTGTGCCTCAGGGGTCAGTGCTGGGACCACAACTTTTCACAATATACATTAACGATTTGGAGGAAGGAACTGAAGGCACTGTTGCTAAGTTTGCAGATGATACAAAGATATGTAGAGGGACGGGTAGTATTGAGGAAGCAGGGGGGCTGCAGAAGGAATTGGACAGGTTAGGAGAGTGGGCAAAGAAGTGGCAGATGGAATACAATGTGGAAAAGTGTGAAGTTATGCACTTTGGAAGGAGGAATGGGGGTGTAGACTATTTTCTAAATGGGAAAATGCTTAGGAAATCAGAAACACAAAGGGGACTTGGGAGTCATTGTTCAAGATTCTCTTAAAGTTAACGTGCAGGTTCAGTCGGCAGTTAGGAAGGCAAATGCAGTGATAACATTCATGTCGAGAGGGCTAGAATACAAGAGCAGGGATGTATTTCTGAGGCTGTACAAGGCTCTGGTCAAACCCGATTTGGAGTTTTGTGAGCAGTTTTGGGCTCCATATCTAAGGAAGGATGTGCTGGCCTTGGAAAGGATCCAGAGGAGGTTCACAAGAATGATCCCTGGAATGAAGAGCTTGTCATATAAGTTGAGGGCTCTAGGTCTGTACTCGAAAGATGAAGGGGAATTTTATTGAAACTTACAGGATACTGCGAGGCCTGGATAGAGTGGACGTGGAGAGGATGTTTCCACTAATAGGAAAAATAGAACCAGAGGGCACTTCAGGCTAAAGGGATGATCCTTTAAAGCAGAGATGAGGAGGAATTTCTTCAGCCAGAGAGTGGTGAATCTGTGGAACTCTTTGCTGCAGAAGGCTCTGGAGGCCAGGTCATTGAGTATCTTTAGGACAGAGATGGATATGTTCTTGATTAATAAGGGGATTAGGGGTTACGGGGAAAAGGCAGGAGGATGGGGATGAGAATAATATCAGCCATGATTGAATGGTGGAGCAGACACGATGGGCCAAGTGGCCTAATTCTGTTCCTATGTCTTATGGTCTTATGGTTTCACAGAATCACAGAATACTACAGTGCAGAAGAGGCTCTTCGGCCCATTGCGCCTGCGCCGATATATGAAAGGCCCTGACCTGCCCACCTAATCCCACTTGCCAGCACTTGGCCCATAGCCTTAAATGTTATGACGTGCCAAGTACTCATCCAGGTACTTTTTAAAGAATGTGAGGCATCCCGCCTCCACCACCCTCCCATTGTGTAAAGATGTGCGGATTAGGTGGATTGGCCATGGGAAATGTGTGAAGTTGCGGGGATAAGACAGGGGAGAGGGCCCGGGCAAGACACTCTAACAGAGAGTCAGCGCTGCATCGGTGGGCCAAATGGTGTCTTCTGCACTGTAGGGATTCTATGATTGCAAGTCTCCCTTGAGGCCATAAAGGATGCTATACGAATGCAAGGTTTTCCTTCTTTCAATTGTTTGGGTGCATTTAGAAAGCAAAATTGGGTCAGAGCTCCTCATTATCATTAAATTTGAGAGAAAAAGAACAATAAGAATGAAGAATAATCTGAGGGTGGTGTTTGATGACAATGTCAGGGGTCCGGTTGCTGGCTTTCCAACCGCCTCCAACCACCAAACCCACCTCGGGGGAGAGTGTTCAAGTCTGTCCTACATATCCAATTCATATCGGATTGATGTGACAAAATATTAAAAGCAAAACGCTGGAATATTAAATGATATCTTTCTAAATATTCTGGTTAATAGCTCACAACCTCATTTCCGTTCAGTTTGGAGCTGCTTTCACATTTAAATAATCACTGCCTCACAAGGTTTGGCTGAATTCTCTTTAGTGTTATTTTCAGACCTCTCCTGTACAAACTAAAAAATAAATGTTCTCGTCGACCAGTACTTCACTTCAGCCCATCATTCTTTTGCCACATCAGCCCTCCAGTGAATGCATCGCTGATTACTTTCAGATTCATCACAATCAATGGCATAAAAACCATGTTTTAGCACTGAATTAACTCGATCGAAAACAAGATTGAAGAGGAAGTAAGAGGAGGAACCAGCAAAGTGATTGAAAACTAGAAGTAAACGTTGTTTTCAAAATTACATTGTTGCATCCAGATATAATGCAACCAATTTGTTCAGGGAATTGCTGTTGCTCTCTGGGTTTCCTCCCTTACTGAGCTGGATCACTCATAGAGTCATAGAGATTTACAGCATGGAAGCAGGCCCTTTGGCCCAACTTGTCCATACCGCTCAGTTTTTAACACCAAACCAGTCCCAACTGTCCACATTTGGCCCATATCCCTCTGTACCCATCTTAGCCGTGTAACTGTCTATCAACAACACATCATCAGTAAGGCAAAATTATACCCCAGATTGAATGTGTTCTTTCTGTCCATCTGTCAGTGTTTTGTAAACTGCAGAGCCCAGTTACTCAAAGTGAACCATTTCTCAGGAACCATTCGGCTTAAATAAGACATGGTTTAGGAGCTGAAACAGTAGGTCCAAGCCACTGATATCCTGTGAATAAATAAGTCTGTAACCCCAGGAACGGGTCATTAAAACTCATATGTTGACCAGCATGGAGTAATACTGAGGACAGTCAGTGCTGAATGATAACAATGGGGTCCACTTTGTCTTTTGGGTGACTGACTGGACATGTATCCTGGTTGGCCACCCATTCAAGCTGCTAAAAGGCCCCACACTCGAAAGGACCTGGCCCCGTTTCAACTTGGCATGTGAGCCACTGGGTGCTAAACCAGCCTCCTGCTGCTGCTCATCAAACTAAGGTCTCAGTTGGACCACTGCAGCCCACTAGCAAGGTTTATTGCAATGGACAAGTTGCTCTGGGGGAGGGTTGGAGTCCCGGGTGGTAGGCTTTCTATCAACACTTACATTTGTCAACCCTTTTGCATTACATCATTCATTTCCAACTTCAGTGGCAATTGGGGCTCCTTTAACCATCATAGCATCACCATTTTCATATTAAAGGAAGCCTTTGGCCTGAAAGGCGGTAGAGTAGTGGTATTGTCACTGGGCTAGTAACCGAGAGACCCAGACTAATGCTCTTGGAAGCTGGGTTCAAATCCCACCATGGCAGATGGTGAAATTTGAATTTAATAAAAATCTGGAATTAAATGTCTAATGATAATCATGAAACAATTCTTGATTGTCATAAAAACCCATCTGATTCACTAATGCCCTTTAGGGAGGGAAATCTGCAATCATTACCTGGTCTGGCCGACATGTGACTCTAGAGCCACAACAATGTGGTTGACTCTCAACTGCCCTCGGGGAACTAAGGATGGACAATAAATACTGGCCAGCCAGCGACGCCCATGTCCCATAAACAAATAAAAGAAACAGATGGGCTCTTAGGACAACCAGTGTTAGGATCCTTTCAAAATGGAGCTGGCTGCATTGCTGGTGTTAATGGAGTGATAACAAGTTCACAATAGAATCAGTAACCTTACCACCCCATTAACATGAGGTGAAGACAATCGCCCCAAAGAATCAGATAAACATACCAAGCTATTGTATAACACAATGGTAAATCAATGCTCTTGTGTAACCTTCTATATCAGGTGGTTCTTGGGAATTTAGAGATATGTTTGCTGCCTTGACTTACCCTGGAGTTTTTACAGGGAGGAAGGAGGGTGGAAGTCCAGAGAGTGTGTATATCAAACGGAGTCTTATCCGGATTTACAATTCATTCCCCAATCTGTTGAGGTAAATTTTCTTCTCCCCATGAGGCTGTTCAATAAAACCATGGGTGATCTCCACTCCTCTTTCGTTCCGACCCACCCTTGTCAGTCAAGCATCTATCTAATTCAACCTAAAAATATTCATTGACCCTGCCTATATGGCCCATGGAAAGATCATCACCAATGCCTCCACTATCTCTTCAGCTATCTCCTTCACAACACTGGGGTGTAGGCTGGCTGACTTGTCCCCATTATCCCGGTACCGAAGAAAAACCAAGCAGCGTGCCTTAAAGACTATCGGCCAGTGGCTCTGACATCCATCATTATGAAGTGCTTCGAAAGGTTAGTCATGGCACGAATCAATTCCAGCCTCCCAGACTACCTGGATCCACTACAGTTTGCCTACCGCCGCAACAGGTCCACAGTTGACGCCATTTCCCTGGCCCTGCACTCAACCCCGGAACATCTAGATAACTAGGACACCTATGTCAGATTCCTATTTATTGACTACAGCTCAGCCTTCAACACTATTATTCCCACAAAACTCATCTCCAAACTCCGTGGCCTGGGCCTTGACATCTCCCTCTGCGACTGGATCCTGAACTTCTTAACTCACAGACCACAATCAGTAAGGATAGGCAACAACATCTCCTCCATGATCATCCTCAACACCGGTGCCCCACAAGGCTGTTCTCAGCCCCCTACTATACTCCTTATACATCGATGACTGTGTGGCCAAATTCCTCTCCAATTCGATTTTCAAGTTTGTTGACGACACCACCGTAGTGGATCGGATCTCAAATAATGACGAGACGGAGTCCAGGAATGAGATAGAGAATCTGGTGAACTGGTGCGGCAACAATAATCTCTCCCTCAATGTCAACAAAATGAAGGAGATTGTCATCGACTTCAGGAAGCGTAAGGGAGAACATGCCCCTGTCTACATCAATGGGGACAAAGTAGAAAGGGTCGAGGGCTTCAAGTTTTTAGGTGTCCAGGTCACCAACAACCTGTCCTGGTCCCCCCATGCCAACACTATAGTTAAGAAAGCCCACCAACGCCTCTACTTTCTTAGAAGACTAAGGAAATTTGGCATGTCAGCTACGACTCTCACCAATTTTTACAGATGCACCATAGAAAGCATTCTCTCTGATTGTATCACAGCTTGGTATGGCTCCTGCTCTGCCAAAGACCGCAAGGAACTACAAAACGTTGTGAATGTAGCCTAATCCATGATGCAAACCAGCCTCCCATCCATTGACTCTGTCCACACTTCCCGCTGCCTCGGCAAAGCAGCCAGCATAATTAAGGACCCCACGCACCCCAGACATTCTCTCTTCCACCTTTTTCCTTTGGGAAAAAGATACAAAAGTCTGAGGTCACATACCAACCGACTCAAGAACAGCTTCTTCCCTGCTGCTGTCAGACTTTTGAATGGACTTACCTTGCATTAAGTCGATCTTTCTCTACACCCTAGCTATGACTGTAACACTACATTCTGTACTCTCTCGTTTCCTTCTCTATGAACGATATGCTTTGTCTGTATAGCATGCAAGAAACAATACTTTCCACTGTATGCTAATACATGTGACAATAATAAATCAAATCAGATCAAATCAAATTTATCCACCTTCAGACCTTTCAGCTCCCCTAGCACCTTCTCCTTAGTAATGGCCACCGTACACATCTTAATGGGAGGCCCCTTATTTTGAAACTGTGTCCCTAGTTCTAGTCATTCCCACAAGAGGAAATATCCTTTCAGTATCCACCCTGTCAAGTCCCCTCAGGATCTTACATACTTCAGTGAGATCAGCCCTCAATCTTCTTAAGCCCCAAAGGACGCAGACCCAGCCAGTCCAACCTTTCCTCAGATTCCTGGAATCAGTAGAGTGAACCTTCTCTGAACTGCTTCTAACGCAATTATGTCCATTGTTAAAGAAGGCAACCAAAACCAAGTACACAGTTTTCTAAATCACATCATTGCCCTGTGCAACTGCAATACATTCCTGCTTTTACATCCCATTTCCCTTACAATGGGTGACAAATTTTCATTTGCCTTCCTAATCACTTGCTGTACCTGCACACTAACATTCTGTGATTCATGAGTTCTGCAATCTCTTACCATGGGCGGCACAGTGGCACAATGGTTAGCACTGCTGCCTCACAGTGCCAAGGACCCAGGGTTCAATTCCCAGCTTGGGTCACTATGCGGAGTCTGCACTTTTTCCCCCGTGTCTGCATGGATTTCCTCCGGGTGCTCCAGTTTCCTCCCACAGTCTGAAAGACGTGCTGGTTAGATGCATTGGCTATGCTAAATTCTCCTTCAGTGTTCCCGAACAGGCGCCGGAGTGTGGCGACTAGGAGATTTTCATAGTAACTTCATTGCAATGTTAATGTAAGCCTACTTGTGACGAATAAATGAACTTCAATACTTTTTTGTTCTTCCTGCCAAAGTGAACATTTTTCCACTTCAATGGATAGATTGAACAAGTTGGGATTCTCCTCCTTAGAGAATTGCAGAGGCTAAGAGAGGATTTGAAAGAAGTATTCAAAATCATGAGCGGTCTGCACAGAGTGGATAGAAACTTTTGCCTTTGATGGAAGGGTTGTAAGGAGACAATGATGATTTAAGGCGATTAACAAAAAATCAAAGATGACATGAAGAAAACTTTTATACCCAATGAGTGGGATTTTACAGCCCCGCTCGTCCCAGAACTGTAAAATCCCGCCCAAGGTCAATGGACCTTTCTATGGTCCACCCCTCGCCCAATCCGATTCCCGTGGCAGGCGGGGCAGTAAAATTACAACCAATGAGTAGGACAGAGATAAAATGACCTTTCTGAATGGCCCTGACTACACACATACAATGTGTTATCCCACTGATCCTGCCGAGTGCTCTGAGGACATTACCAGAGCTAATTTATCATCGTAATGACAAAACTGAATTTGGCTTTGGAATCAATGCAGGATTAAGAACTGATGGAGAATTTTAGCGATGAAGCTGTTGTCACAAATGTGATAAAACAAGGAGCTTTCGATGGTGGAAGATAAGAACTGGAATGGGCTATATTACTGTTATGTTTGAATGTTTTGATTTTGTAAAATGTATGTTTATTTATTGTAGAGTACAAGTAGTGTGAAACTGAAAGGGTTTGAAAATTGAAACCATCTGTGAATGTTGATGGTTCATTTTTTTCTTACCTTTTAGAGTTTTTTTTATATCATGTTCTCTGCAGCTCTCAGCTCTCATTGTGGCACCAGGTTGTCTACTAGGAGCCCTTTTATTGCTCCTTAAGAGGCTTAAATTGAGGGGGGGGGGCGGTGTTGTTTATTTTTACTTTGAAAATGAGTTTTATGACCCTGCATTGTCAGGAGGAAGAATGTTTGGAGGTCACATGACAGGGACTCTTCATTTTCAGTTCTGAGCTGCAGATTTTAGTTTTAGAAGGGACATCAAACTGGATAGAAGTGTCACTCTCTCTCTCCCTGGTTTTGGGAAATTCTGCTGGTTAGCTGAAAGCCTTCCTGGAATAGAAAATCTGCTATTGGTGGTTTGACTAGAGTCTCTCCCTGGTGTTCTGGGAAGCTGCTCTGACTTCAAACTGTTCTGAGTGTATCAAGAGAACAGTAGCATCAATCTTTGCTGTGTTAAACCTGTGGAAGTGTTTTGTCTGAAGGAAGCTTTTGTTTGATTGGAACATCTTAGATATATTTGTTAAGGATTGTATATTATTGTGGTTGATATGATTTTGTTTGTAATTGATCAAAGTTATTGCTAATTTTCTTTCCATACATGTTCGCTGTATTCTTAAATAAACGTTGTTTGATAAAAGCTCCCTATTGGGTCATTTAAATCATACTTGAAGTAAAATATCTCATAATTATCCTAACCAAATTCAAGGTGCAAAACTTATGATCCAGGCGGACTTCATAAAACATTTTGGACTTTCTGACCTGAACCATAACACTCTGCTATAGGGTCAGAGGTAGGGATGTTCGCTGATATTGCACAATGTTCAGCACCATTCATGACTCCTTAAGTATTGAAGCAGTCCATGTTCAAATGCAACAAGATCTGGACAATATCCAGACTGGGGCTGACAAGTGGCAGGTAACATTTGCGCCACACAAATGCCAGGCAATGATCATCACCAATAAGAGACACTGTAACCACTGCCCCTTGACATTCAATCATAGAATCCCTACAGTGCAGAGGAGACCACTCAGCCATTGAGCCTGCACCAACAACAATCCCACCTAGGCCCTACCCCCGTAACCCCATGCATTTACCCCATTAGTCCCCCTGACTCTAAGGGGCAATTTAGCATGGCCAATCAACCTAACCTGCACATCTTTGGCATGTGGGAGGAAACCGGAGCACCCGGAGGAAACCCACGCAGACACGGGGAGAATGTGCAAACTCCACACAGACAGTGACCCGAGGCTGGAATTGAACCCAGGTCCCTGACAATGGTGTTACCATCACTGAAACCCCCACGGTCAACATCCTTGGGGTTACCATTTACCAGAAACTCAACTAGACTCACCACATAAACATAGTGGCTACAAGAGCAGGTCAGAGGCTAGGAATACTGCAGCGAGTAACTCACCTCCTGACTCCCCAGAGCCTATCCATCATCTACAAGGCACAAATCAGAAGTCTGATGGAATACTCCCCACTTGCCTGGATGGGTGCAGCTCCAACAACACTCAAGAAGCTTGACACCATCCAGGACAAAGCAGCCCGCTTGATTGGCACCACATCTACAAACATTCAATCCCTCCACCACTGACGCTTAGCAGCAACAGTGTGTACTAACTACAAGATGCACTGCAGCAATTCACCAAAGACCCTTAGTCAGCACCTTCCAAACCCACAACCAGTTGCATCTGGAAGGACATGGGCAGCAGATACATGGGAACACCACCACCTGCAAGCTCCTCTCCAAGATACTCACCGTCCTGACTTGAAAATATATCGCCGTTCCTTCACAGTCACTGGGTCAAAATCCTGGAATTCCCTCCGTAACGGCATTGTGGGTCAACCCACTGAACATGGACTGTAGCGATTTAAGAATGATGTGGAGATGCCGGCGTTGGACTGGGGTGAACACAGTAAGAGTTTTAACAACACCAGGTTAAAGTCCAACAGGTTTATTTGGTAGCAAATACCATTAGCTTTCGGAGCGCTGCTCCTTTGTCAGATGGAATGGAAATGACTCCCCAAATTCCACTTTTCCACTCCATCTGACGAAGGAGCAGCGCTCCGAAAGCTAATGGTATTTGCTACCAAATAAACCTGTTGGACTTTAACCTGGTGTTGTTAAAATTCTTACCGCGATTTAAGAAGGCAGCTCATCACCACCTTGCCAAGGACAACTAGGGATGGCCAGCCAGCTACACCCATGTCCCACGAATGAATAATAAAAATCCATTCTGTAATTCTCTGGTTCTATGTAAAGGAAGCTTTGCCATTCGCTGGAAGGGAATAGCGCACTCGGAGGGTTAAAGTTAAAGTGTATTTAAACCTAATAAATAACATTACTTCTCAGCAAATATAAGATTCAATTGCGCAACAGTCCTATAAGAAAATGATAGATCATTTAACATTTGCGATGTAATAGAGTTTAAGAGACAACTCAATGGGAATAACTTCTAATTGATTATGCTACAGGAGGAAACAAAGGGCTGGTTGCCAGCAGACACAGACTGTGAAAACAGAAATCTTCGCTGCTGCCCTTTTCACACGGAGACTTGGCACTAAACCCAGCTGAAGAATGGAGCTGACTGTCTTCCCTCACTGACCGCTTGGCAGATTCCATTCAGTCTAGAGTAAATGTTGAGCCCATGGACTCACGAGGCTGACTTTCACTTGGGAGGTGACATCTTTTTTCCATTGGGCCATTCCAGCAATTAGACCTCCTTTCCATAAACACCGAGTTCCATAGTTACCTGTCCAATGAGTGCAGCGCTGGTTGATAAAAGCAAAGCAAAGCTTTGGCATTCCAGAGAAGAAAACACCATGCTAAGCTGAATGGAAATGGACTGGTTCAAGATTTAACATTGGAAATGAACCTCTGTGACATCTATATTTCTTGTGAACTGGCATCCTTTCCGTTTGAACAATCTGATTTTCACTATGACCCTTTCCTCGGGTTAGATTTATTCCTGGAGCTGTGGCCACATAACCTCTTGCGAATGTTCTGGGGACCTGGGTTCGAATCCCGCCACGGCAGATGGTGGAATTTGAATTCAAAAAAAAATCTGGAATTACGAATCTATTGATGACCATGAAACCATTTTCGATTGTCAGAAAAACCCATCTGGTTCACTAATGTCCTTTAGGGAAGGAAATCTGCTGTCCTCACTTGGTCTGGCCTACATGTGACTCCAGAGCCACAGCAATGTGGTTGATTCTCAACTGCCCTCGGGCAACTAGGGATGGGCAGTAAATGCCGGCCAGCCAGCGATGCCCATGTCCCACGAATTAATTTTTAAAAATCTGATATTTGACAACAGCAAAGCTTTATCCAGCAGCTTAACTGTCTGCTAGAATTTCCATGAGACACAGTGGGAGATGTTCGATCTTCACAACTGAATCACAAAGACATCTAGGGGGCAATTCTCCCAGCCTGTTCACTGCTCTAGCAGCGCAACAGGCCGGGAGACATCAGCAGACGCCGTTTAGCAGGTGTCCCGCTGGGCGCCACGACCTCCGCACATCTCCGGTTCCAGGTTTTTGGAGTAGTCAGCTCCACTACGATTTCTTTAAACAAGTAAATTTCAATTTCAATTTCATTAGCGGGCCTGGGACTGAAGTCTCCAGGCCCGCTAGCATCTCTACCCCCCCCCAACCAGCCAACCCTCAGCCAGGAGTGGTTCACTCCTGCGGGGTTTCTCCCCGCGAACGAGGAACTGGCAGCCAGACCCTGCTGGAGTGAACAGAGGCCATGGAGGCCACCCAGGAACTGGGTGGGTTGGGGATGGGGTGTCCCCTGGGCATTGTCAGCCTGGGCCCCTGGCACTGCCCAAGGGGCAAACTGGCAATGCCCAAGGTCACGTTTGCACCACCCACAATGCATTGGGCAATGTCAAGGGGGCTTGGCCAGATGGAGGCGGGGCCTATTGGGGCAGGGCCTACAGGAGTGCCATGGGTGGATGTGAGTGGGTCCCACTGCAGCTCTGCACAGCGATCGGTGGCAGAGGGAGGGAAGGGGGTGGTCGGGGCTGCCGGGGGGTACGGGGCTGCGGGCGGTTGGTACTGCAGGGGGGAGGGTCAGGGCTGGCGGGGGGTGGAGTGTCAGACTGTGGCGGGGGGTGGTCAGGGAGATTGGGGCTGGCTATGAGGGGGAGACATTGGGGCTGGCCTGGAGCGGTCCGGGAAGCCAGCGATTGGGGGCTGGGGAAGTTGGAGTGGCAGCGATGGGGAGTTGCGGGGCCGACCAGTGATCGGGAGGCCAGTAGTTCAGGTCTACTGCGCATGCACCGATCTCCGCTCTGACAGATCGGCGCATGTGCAGTGGCTGCTCACCGTAACACTGCCGGGCTCTCTGATGGGAATAGGCCCCGCACCCTGATTTTCAACATGAATCTTGCTAGAGCACTCTGCAGTGCTGAGGGTGTGGGAGATTCATTCTGAAAATCATGTTTCAAAAACCAGCGGGAGTTACTCCAGTTTCCATGCTAATTCGGCACTCTTTTTGGGAGAATCCCCCTCCCCCTCCCCGATTTTCAACCTTGTGATTATGCAATGGCCAACCCTTCAGGAATTAAACCTTAATCTCCGGAACACCGCTATGAGATAACGCACTTGGCGGAGGGGATCAAAGGATATGGGGGAAGATGGGATCAGACTGTGGAGTTGGATGATCAGCCATGGTCATAATGAATGGTGGAGCAAGTTCAAAGGGCCAAATGGCCTCCTCCTGCTCCTGTTGTGTATGAGAAACCCAGGAGAAAAATCAGAAGGGCATTAACAAAGAAAATCTTTTCATTTTCTTTGAACACTTCGATTTGTTAGCTGTGAAATGGAAAAGATGTGGAATAAAGGCTGTTTGATGAGGATTATCCACTCTGCTAACAATGAGACTTTTTAGTAATCAATTGATGTGGGATCCAAGAGACAGTGAGTCACGAAGATTGAGGTATCAAGAATCAACGGTGCCTGTGCTGACATGCATCTTTTAGAATCATAGAGCCTCGACTGTGCGGAAGGAGGCCATTAGGCCCATTGAGCCTGCACTGACAACAATCCCCGTAACCCCATGCATTCACCCTGCCAATCCCCCTGACACTAAGGGTCAATTTAGCAATGGCTAATCCACCTAACCTGCTCATTTTGTGACCATGGGAGGAAACCTGAACACCTGGAGGAAACCCATGCAGACACGGAGAGAATGTGCAAACTCCACAAAGATAGTCACCTGAGTCCGGAATTGAACCTGGGTCCCGGGCTGCAGTGCTAACCACTGTGCCACCGTGCCATCCCCAACCACTGTGCCACCATGCCGCCCATCATGGAATGCCCATCATTGAAAAGAATTGGGCAATGCTTTATGGCCAACTGCTATTCCTATTGTGCTGTAGACTTGTTGCTAATGCATTGGGAAGTCCCAAGAAAAGGCTATGACCGTTCTTTCCAGGGTATGGATGGCTGCATAAATGTTTCCAAATCTGTCAGAACGATAACAGTGATTAAGCTTGCTGAAAATGTTCTAGAACTTATGTTGAAGGTGAAGGAAAATAAAATGAAGAACTAGAACCTAAAAACATAAGATATGTAGAAGGCTCTGGGGCAAAGGACAGCCATGCAGAAAACCTTTGATGATGAAAGAAAGGAAGGCATGAGTCAAGGTGCCAGAGCCTGGGAATTATGGTTTGTGCTTTGCCTGACAGCCAAGTTAAAGTAGAAAATGAGAATTCAATTGACGTTTGCTTGCTAGACTCAGCGGTAACCAGGTTTAAGCGGGTGAAGGCCCTCACCGAAAATGTTAACCTGATTTTCTCTCTCAAAGACTGGTCACCTGGTGCTTTCCTGAATTTGCTTCAGATTTCCAACATCGATGGTTTCTGGGCTGGGATTTTCCAGCTGCGCGCGCCTCAAAACCAGAAAATCCCACCTGAGGTCAATGGACCTTTTCATGGTCCGCCCCCACCCCCGCCACCACCCCCCCCCCCCCCCCCCACCACCCCCGCCACTCCCCCCACCCGCTATGATTCCTGTGGTGGGCGAAATGGGAACCACACCCCCCCCCCCACCCAGATGTCGAATGAGCCAGGATCGGAAAGTGAGGAGAAGCTGATGCCAGCCTATGGATTTTGTTCATAGTTATCTCTTGGTTTGATTTGAAATCGCGGAAGAGAAAAGGCTCCCCTGCGATGTGTTATTTAAATGGCTTTATTTCCATTAAAGAGTCATTTGAATTTCTTTCTCTGTCGCAGAAGAGTTCAGGTCAACAGCAGTCGACAGCAACCGTTCCACTGTGCAAGAGCAAACATTGAGTCGTGTTTCATTGCAATGCTGCAACGCTTAATTTTACCAGACCATGACAATTTAAAAAAATTAATTCAGCATTAGCATTTAAGTTGTAAGATTGGCAGGTCGGCGCTTCACAGATTGCACATGCATCCCCCGTTTATAAACTCTGTAAAGCGTGCTAATATGTATCTGTGCTCTGAAGTAAGCTTGCGTGTCCATGGGTCAGTCCTGCTTATGTTCCCATGACATTATGTCTCCCAGTCAGCCCGAGGCTATGGCACTGGATTTATTCACAAAGCAAATCTTCTGGCTGAAAGGAGCAGTTTATTTCAATATTTTGGCCAGGCAGTCAGGTTTCAACGCAAGCAGTGACAGATGCTTAATGTTTTTATTCTTGTTCAGAATGGAGATAGGATCATATAGGGGTGAATGTTAAATGTACCATGGAGTGATCCAGGAAAACAGTCCCAACGTGCTCTCTGCGATTCATAGCAGCGCCTATTTTCTCTGGCTGGTCAAAGGTTCATGGGCGGACAATGGTTCCCAAGGACTGGAGGCCTTGACAAATCTCGCGGAAGAATTGTGAGGTTTGGTGTGTAAATTGAATTACAGTACGCTTGGCCTGTGGTTGTCAGGGAGATCCTGAGGCCTGTGAGCCGGTTTCTGGTGATTTTTCATTGCGCCTTGAACACTGTGAAATTGTGGCTCAGTGGGTTGCTGCCTGGGACAAGGTCTTAGTTTCAATTTGTCCTTTAATGGACATGGTACACAGGAGAAGCATGGAATAGCGGGCAAATTTGTGTGAAATAGATATGACAAAGCGTGTTGATTTTCAAACAATTTAATTGATGGCTGTATCACATTTCAGCTCTCTTTATCCTTGGCGCTCTCTCGCTCGGCATACAATGTGTATATGTATATCTTCCTTGGCCCTCCTAAATGTGTGGGCCGAATATTATACAACAGCTTAATCCAGTCTCCCTTCCTCTGTGATGAGCTTTGGGACTAGTCAGGATATATTTCAAAATATATACTTCACAAAATTCTCTTTGAAGTCCTTCACAAGCTGCTTTAATATTGGGGGAGCTGTTGTTTTGGCACCTAGCCTGACTGGCTGCAAGCCTGAACAAATCCAATTTTACTCTGAGCTTCTGCCAGCTACACGGACATTAGTCTCAAACAATATAAAAATCACCTAAAGACAGGCTCAGACTGTGGGTGCCGGCTTGAGACTGCTCTCTGGTTGAAGAAAGAAAGACATTGGTTCAGGTAACATCCTTTAACAACCTCAGTGCCTCACAGCCAATGCAGGGGGTTGGAAATGTACTCTCTGTTTTAATTCAGGAGAACTGGAATGCACGGCCTGGGAAGGTAGTCGACTTTAAAAAAATATTTGGATGAGCACTTGAGATATCACAATATTCAAGGATGTGGGACAAGTGCAGGAAAATGGGATTAGCGCGGCTTTAGTGGTAGTTATTGTTGGTGCAGATTCAATGGGCCAAAAGGCCTATTCTGCACAGTATAACTCTATGGCTGGAATTTTATCACCCCACCCACCATGGGGATCGGAGTGGGCGAGGGGTGGACAATGGGAAGACCCGTTGACCTCGGGCCTAATAGAGTCATAGGAGACTCATAGGGCAGGATTTTATGGTTTTGGGATGAACGAGGTCGTAACGTCCCACCCTATGACTCTATTAGGCAATTTGCACACAGCAATGTCCTAAAAACAGCACTGGTGTGACCAGATAATGACCAGATAATCTGTTTTTTTCAGTGATGTTTATTTTATTTATTAGTCATAAGTAGGCTTACATTAACACTGCAATGAAGCTACGGTGAAAATCCCCGAGTCACCAGACTCCGGCGCCTGTTCGGGTACACTGAGGGAGAATTTAGCATGGCCAATCCACCTAACCAGCACGTCTTTCGGACTGTGGGAGGAGACCGGAGCACCCAGAGGAAACCCACGCAGACACAGGGAGAACATGCAGACTCCACACAGACACTGACTCTCCAAGTCAGGAAGCAAACTTTTGCCCCTGGCACTGTGAGGCAGCAGTGATAACCACTGTGCTACCATGATGTTGGTTGAGGAATAAGTATTGGCTTGGACAGTGGGGACAACCCCCTGCTTGCCATTGTCTGAAATCCTGTCATGTGATCTGTCTATCCACTGAAGATGGAAAATGGCGACACAAACACTGATTCTCCCCAGCACCAATGCACAGTTGCAGCAGCACTGCAGGAATTCACCAAAGTCCCTTCAACAGCACCTTCCAAACCGACAAGACTAACCATCTAGAAGGACAAGAGCAGCAGACACCTGGGAACACCACCAACTGGAGGTTCCCCTCCAAGTCACACACCGTCCTGACTGGGAAACATATTGGTATTCCTTCATTGTCGTTGGGTCAAAATCCTGGAGCTCCCTCCCCAATGGCAGTGTGGGTGTTCTTACATCTCAGGGACGGCAGTGGTTCACGAAGACAGCCTACCACCACCTTCTGAAGGGCAACTAGGGATGGGCAATAAATGCTGCCCAGGCTGCAATGTCCTTATCCTGTAAAATAAATTTTTAATGAATAATGTCTCATCCAAATGTGTCACTTCCGACAGTTCAACATTCCGTCAATACTGCATTGGAGTATCCTGGATCTTGGGGCATTCTCACTGGCTGGTCATGCCAGTCGATTGGCGTGGTGAGCTGGTAAGATCGTGAGAGAGGCGATTTCTCGCCTCTTGCGATGATACCAGCACCGAGTTGCCGGCGTAATCAGCCTCGTGCCCGGGAGGGGTGTGAGGCTGATTGCAATATTCCTCCTTTGATTTACATGTTATGAGTGAGCCTGGAACATAAATGTATGGGCTCACTTGCTTTAATGGCCTCGCTGGTGGAGGTCCCCACCTGCGAGGATCACGTATGGTCCCCCAGCAATGGTGATCAGATGTGACGGCCTTACCGATGGGACTGGAGGCCATTGAGGCACCCCGGGTCATCAGGGGCAAGCGCCCCTTGGGCAGTGTCAGCCTTGCACTGCCAGCCTGGTACCCTGGCAATGCCAGCCTGCCCACTGGGCACCCTGGCGCTGCCCAGCAGGAACCAGGCAGTGCCAAGGAGTGGGGCCTGAGAGGAAGGACAGGGTCTAAGGAGAGTGGGAGGGGCCTGAAAGGCAGTCAGTGTATGGAGAGCTGTGCATTCTGCAATCAGGGATCATCGGGGTGCTGATCGAACTGGGGGAGTGAAGGGGGTTGGTGATCAACCAGGCGGTGTGAACGGGGGCAGCAATCAGCCAGGAGGGGGAATCAGGGGGCCACGATTGGGGAGGGGGGGGCCACAATTGGCAGGGGTCTTGATCTGGGGAGGGCTGCGATTGGGTGGGCAATAGGGGGAGTTGGGGAGGTGATGTCTGGGGGAGTGAGGGAGTGACAATCTCCAATGCACAATGCATATATTGCATTGAGTGATTAGGCACATGCGCAATAGCACTCTCTAGCAGTCGGTAGCCGGCTTCCCGGCGTGAATAGACTCCATCCTCTCCCCCTAATGGCGAGAATACAACTTTGCCCCATTTGTTTTCTATGGGTACAATTACAACATTTAAAAGACATTTGGACAAGTACATGGATCGGAAAGGTTTAGAGGGATATGGACCAAACACAGGCAAATGGGACTAGTTCAGTTTAGGAAACCTGGTCAGCATGGACAGGTTGAGCTGAAGGGCCTGTTTCCGTGCTGATTTTCTCTATGATTCTATGATTAAGTGTGATAAGATTTGATTTTCTCTCTCGCTGACAAATGGGTCTGAAACTCTCCTGTTTTCACCCTCATTCAGTACTGAGAATGTTTTGGCAAGATTGTCCACACCCCCCCACCCCCCTTGTATTCCAGTCTTGGGAATAGATCTTAACTTACAACCTTCAGGGCCAGAAGCAAGAGTGTTAACAAACTGAATTATTGTGAGGCTGGTGAGTGTGTGCCAGAGAGTACTGAGTGTGTGGAACAGAGTAGTGAGTGTGTGTGAGTAGTGAGAGATAGTAGTGAGTGTGTGTGTGAGAGAATAGTTAGTGTGTGTGTGAAGGAGAGTAGTGAGCGCGTGTGAGAGAGAGAGAGCAGTGAGTGTGCGAGAGAGAATAGTGAGTGTGTGAGCTGTGAGTGTGTGTGAGAGGGAGAGTAGTGAGTGTGTGTGTGTGAGTAGTGAGTGTGTGTGAGAGAGAGAGAGTGGTGAGTGTGTTTCTGAGAGATTAGTGAGTGTGTGTGCAAGAGAGAGTGGTGAGTGTGTGTGCGAGAGAGAGTGGTGAGCGTGTGTGTGAGAGAGTAGTGAGTGTGTGTGAGAGCAGTGAGTATGTGTGAGAGTGAGTAGTGAGTGTGTGTGTGAGAGTAGTGAGTGTGTGTGAGAGCAGTGAGTGTGTGTGAGAGTGAGTGTGTGTGTGTGAGAGTAGTGAGTGTGTGTGTGAGTGGTGAGTGTGTGTGTGAGAGTAGTGTGTGTGGGAGAGTAGTGTGTGTGTGCGAGAGTAGTGAGTGTGTGTGTGAGTGGTGAGTGTGTGTGAGAGTGAGTGCGTGTGTGAGTGAGTAGTGAGTGTGTGTGTGAGTGGTGAGTGTGTGTGAGAGTGAGTGTGTGTGTGAGTGAGTAGTGAGTGTGTGTGAGAGTAGTGAGTGTGTGTGAGAGCAGTGAGTGTGTGTGAGAGTGAGTGTGTGTGTGTGAGAGTAGTGAGTGTGTGTGTGAGTGGTGAGTGTGTGTGAGAGTAGTGTGTGTGAGAGTGAGTGTGTGTGTGAGTGAGTAGTGAGTGTGTGTGTGAGTGGTGAATGTGTGTGTGAGTGAGTGTGTGTGTGAGTGAGTAGTGAGTGTGTGTGTGAGTGGTGAGTGTGTGTGAGAGTGAGTGTGTGTGTGTGAGTAGTGAGTGTGTGTGTGAGTGGTGAATGTGTGTGTGAGTGAGTGTGTGTGTGAGTGAGTAGTGAGTGTGTGTGTGAGTAGTGAGTGTGTGTGTGAATCAACCACCCAAAACAGCACATTGAATTTAGTGTCATCATCTCAGAAGGATACCTTGCCCAACCTGAGATGGGGCTCGCCACAAGGTAAATATCGCTCCTGCTCTTAAGATGGGCCGTTCTGACTAACAGTGCTGACAATCTCCAGTAAAGATAATTGGAGCTCTGCTTGGAAACTGGCTCACTGGAACCCTAATCCCATTCGGAATGTTAATGGTGCCGCACTGGCCCGCTGTCCCCCTGATCACATTAAGAGTGTTTTAAGCTTCACTTTAGAAAAGTTTCTAGCTGAATGTTGCAGTATAGTGGACAGCCTTCACACTGCAATTCAATGCACAAGCAAACAATGCGGGGTTATCTTGATGAAACGGGGCCACATTGCATCTGTAAATTGGATCCAGATGACTGGGAGCCCAGATTACACTAGGTAAGCCCTGAAATGCTGTTGTAAGATATTATCATGCATAGACATAATGCATTCGTCTGAAATTTCAAGCGATAGTTTCAATGTAAAACTAAAACCATCTTGAAGCAGCATACACTGAGTAATTGGCAGATGACGAGAAAATGTAAAGCCTTGTGTTTTCAGGAGCTAAATACCTATTGATAAGTCTCACACACAAGCTCCATGCTGTACCTTGGACCAGTTGCAGCATGTTCATTAATTGGAAGACAGTGCATGAATTGAGCTGTTTCTCTGCAATAAACACCGTTTCAAACTGTTATGGTTGGATCAGGAAGACATGAGCCAAGGCTTCGATGGAAGTAGAGATTTGGCCAACATTTAAACTACACTCCCTTCATTTGGCAATTCAATCACACCACTAAAAAAAACAGGGGCACTAAATCAGACCACTGAGTTGACACAAAATAGAGACAATTACATTTGTGAATGATGCTAATTCAGCACGGTGGCACAGTGGCTAGCACTGCTGCCGCACAGCGCCAGGGGCCCAAGTTCGATTCCCGACTTGGCTCACTGTCTGTGTGGAGTCTGCACCTTCCCCCCATGTCTGCGTGGGTTTTCTCCGGGTCCTCCGGTTTCCTCCCACAGTCCGAAAGACGTGCTGGTTAGGTGCACTGGCCATGCTAAATTCTCCCTCAGTGTACCCGAACAGGCGCCGGAGTGTGGCGACTCGGGGATTTTCCCAGTAACTTCATTGCAGTGTTAATGTAAGCCTACTTGTGACACTAATAAATAAGTAATAAACAGTAACTGCCTCTTCCCCAGTCTGCTCTTTAGGAGGGTCAGTGCACATTCAATGGGCCAAATGGCCTCCTTTTGCACTGTAGGGATTCCATCTGCCAATCTTACATTTAGCCTTGAAGGTATTGCAGAATCATAATTCTGGAAGTACTAGACACCCAATGAGCTTGTGGGTGGCCATTAGACATGACCGAGCCCCGAAAGCGAGTCCCGTTTTTCCAACCGATGATTGACATAGCAACCTCCATCCTGACCTCATTCAATGTTCACCCGAACACACATAGAATGGTATCAGGGTGAAATACTTCAATTGCATGAAGGCAGTGGAAAAAACTAAGGTTCTGCTTAGTGCAGAGTAAGAACAAGAACAAAGAACAAAGAACAATACAGCACAGGAACAGGCCCTTCGGCCCTCCAAGCCCGCGCCGCTCCCCGGTCCAGGATTGAATCCTGAATCCAGGATCCCCGCCCAATTTTCCAGCCTATCTACATCCTAATATCCTATCCACCAAGCTGTCCCTCACAGCTACGATGCTTTGTTCATCACAACCTATTAACTCACCCCCACCCCCCCATTCCAGACCATGTGATCTCCAGGGAGAGGCGAAAACCCAGAGTGAAAACCCCAGGGCCAATATGGGGAAAGAAATCTGGGAAATTCCTCTCCGACCCCCTGAGGCGATCGAAACGAGTCCAGGAGATCACACTGGCCCTGATCGGAAAATGCTTCCCAACCCTATTCATTTCCACTTCTGCTTTACGAACACCATCTGAATTCCCTGCCCCCGAGACAGGTTCCCAACTATCCGCAGTCTCGCTCTGTACTGGCACCAGCAAGATGATCATAGAATGAAGCCTTGAAACGAGAAACAAAGAACAATTAGCCCGCGCCGCTCCCTGGTCCAAACTAGACCACTCTTTTGTATCCCTCCATTCCCACTCCGTTCATATAGCTGTCTAGATAAGTCTTAAACGTTCCCAGTGTGTCCGCCTCCACCACCTTGCCCGGCAACACATTCCAGGCCCCCACGACCCTCTGTGTAAAATATGTCCTTCTGATATCTGTGTTAAACCTCCCCCCCTTCACCTTGAACCTATGACCCCTCGTGAACGTCACCACCGACCCGGGGAAAGCTTCCCACCGTTCACCCTATCTATGCCTTTTATAATTTTATACACCTCTATTAAGTCTCCCCTCATCCTTCGTCTTTCCAAGGAGAACAACCCCAGTTTCCCCAATCTCTCCTCATAACCAAGCCCCTCCATACCAGGCAACATCCTGGTAAACCTCCTCTGTACTCTCTCCAAAGCCTCCACGTCCTTCTGGTAGTGTGGCGACCAGAACTGGACGCAGTATTCCAAATGCGGCCGAACCAACGTTCTATACATCTGCAACATCAGACCCCAACTTTTATACTCTATGCCCCGTCCTATAAAGGCAAGCATGCCATATGCCTTCTTCACCACCTTCTCCACCTGTGACGTCACCTTCAAAGATCTGTGGACTTGCACACCCAGGTCCCTCTGCGTCTCTACACCCTTTATGGTTCTTCCATTTATCGTGTAGCTCCTCCCTACATTATTCCCACCAAAATGCATCACTTCGCATTTATCAGGATTGAACTCCATCTGCCATTTCCTTGCCCAAATTTCCAGCCTATCTATATCCTTCTGTAGCCTCTGACAATGTTCCTCACTATCTGCAAGTCCTGCCAGTTTTGTGTCGTCCGCAAACTTACTGATCACCCCAGTTACTCCTTCTTCCAGATCATTTATATAAATCACAAATAGCAGAGGTCCCAATACAGAGCCCTGCGGAACACCACTAGTCACAGGCCTCCAGCCGGAAAAAGACCCTTCCACTACCACCCTCTGTCTTCTATGACCAAGCCAGTTCTCCACCCATCTAGCCACCTCCCCCTTTATCCCATGAGATCCAACCTTTTTCACTAGCCTACCATGAGGGACTTTGTCAAACGCTTTACTAAAGTCCATATAGACAACATCCACGGCCCTTCCTTCGTCAACCATTTTGGTCACTTCTTCAAAAAACACCACCAGGTTAGTGAGGCATGACCTCCCTCTCACAAAACCATGCTGACTATCGTTAATGAGTTTATTCCTTTCTAAATGCGCATACGTCCTATCTCTAAGAATCTTCTCCAACAACTTCCCCACCACGGACGTCAAGCTCACCGACCTATAATTACCCGGGTTATCCTTCCTACCCTTCTTAAATAACGGGACCACATTGGCTATCCTCCAATCCTCTGGGAGTAAGTCAAGGGGAGATTTGATAAGTTCAAAATCGTAAAGGATTTTGGTTGAATAAATGAGGGGAAATTGTTGGAATGCTGCCCTTCACTGTGAGAGGAATTGAACATAAAAGTAAGGATGTTATAAGAACATAAGAACATAAGAAATAGGAGCAGGAGTAAGCCATCTAGCCCCTCGAGCCTGCCCCGCCATTCAATAAGATCATGGCTGATCTGACGTGGATCAGTACCACTTACCCGCCTGATCCCCATAACCCTTAATTCCCTTACCGCTCAGGAATCCATCCATCCGCGCTTTAAACATATTCAGCGAGGTAGCCTCCACCACCTCAGTGGGCAGAGAATTCCAGAGATTCACCACCCTCTGGGAGAAGAAGTTCCTCCTCAACTCTGTCTTAAACCGACCCCCCTTTATTTTGAGGCTGTGTCCTCTAGTTTTAACTTCCTTACTAAGTGGAAAGAATCTCTCCGCCTCCACCCTATCCAGCCCCCGCATTATCTTATAAGTCTCCATAAGATTCCCCCTCATCCTTCTAAACTCCAACGAGTACAAACCCAATCTCCTCAGCCTCTCCTCATAATCCAAACCCCTCATCTCCGGTATCAACCTGGTGAACCTTCTCTGCACTCCCTCCAATGCCAATATATCCTTCCTCATATAAGGGGACCAATACTGCACACAGTATTCCAGCTGCGGCCTCACCAATGCCCTGTACAGGTGCATCAAGACATCCCTGCTTTTATATTCTATCCCCCTCGCAACATAGGCCAACATCCCATTTGCCTTCTTGATCACCTGTTGTACCTGCAGACTGGGCTTTTGCGTCTCATGCACAAGGACCCCCAGGTCCCTTTGCACAGTAGCATGTTTTAATTTGTTTCCATTGAGATAGTAATCCCATTTGTTATTATTTCCTCCAAAGTGTATAACCTCGCATTTCTCAACGTTATACTCCATTTGCCATATCCTCGCCCACTCACTCAGCCTGTCCAAATCTCTCTGCAGATCTTCTCCGTCCTCCACACGATTCACTTTTCCACTTATCTTTGTGTCGTCTGCAAACTTTGTTACCCTACACTCCGTCCCCTCCTCCAGATCATCTATATAAATGGTAAACAGTTGCGGCCCGAGTACCGATCCCTGCGGCACGCCACTAGTTACCTTCCTCCAACCGGAAAAACACCCATTTATTCCGACTCTTTGCTTCCTGTCGGATAGCCAGTCCCCAATCCACTTTAACACACTACCCCCAACTCCGTGTGCCCTAATCTTCTTCAGCAGCCTTTTATGGGGCACCTTATCAAACGCCTTTTGGAAATCCAAAAACACCGCATCCACCGGTTCTCCTCCATCAACCGCCCTAGTCACATCTTCATAAAAATGCTTCAAATTATACTGGGCATTGATGAGACAGCTTGGGAACATCAGAGTAAGAATAGACCATTCAGCCCATCAAGCCTGCTCTCCCATTCAATATGTTCACAGTTGATTGGACACTTCATTGCTAGAGGGATCATAGAAGTCATAGAAATCATAGAAACCCTACAGTGCAGAAGGAGGCCATTCGGCCCATCGAGTCTGCACCGACCACAATCCCACCCAGGCCCTACCCCCACAAATTTTACCCACTAATCCCTCTAACCTACGCATCTCAGGACTCTAAGGGGCAATTTTTAACCTGGCCAATCAACCTAACCCGCACATCTTTGGACTGTGGGAGGAAACCGGAGCACCCGGAGGAAACCCACGCAGACACGAGGAGAATGTGCAAACTCCACACAGACAGTGACCCGAGCCGGGAATCGAACCCGGGACCCTGGAGCTGTGAAGCAGCAGTGCTAACCACTGTGCTACCGTGCCGCCCCTGGGATGGAGTTTAAAAACAGCGAGGTTATGTTGCAGCTGTACAAGGTGCTGGTGAGGCCACATCTGGACTACTGTGTACAGTTTTGGTCTCCTTACTTGAGAAAGTATATATTGGCACTGGAGGGGGTGCAGAGGAGATTCACTAGGTTGATTCCGGAGTTTAGAGGGTTGGCTTATGAGGAGAGACTGAGTAGACTGGGACCATACTCATTGGAATTCAGAAGAATGAGGGAGGATCTTATAGAAACATATAAAATTATGAAGGGAATAGATAAGATAGAAGCAGGGAGGTTGTTTCCACTGGCAGGTGAACCTAGAACTAGGAGACATGGCCTCAAAATAAGGGGGAGCAGATTTAGGACTGAGTTTAGGAGGAGCTTCTTCACACAAAGAATTGTGAATCTGGAATTTCCTGCCCAGTGAAGCAGTTGAGGCTTCCTCATTGAATGTTTTTAAGGCAAGGGTAGATAAATTTTTGAACAGTGAAGGAATTAAGGGTTATGGTGAGCGGGCGGGTAATGGAGCTGAGTCCACAAAAAGATCAGCCATGATCTTATTGAATGGCGGAGCAGGCTCAAGGGGCCAGATGGCCAACTCCTGCTCCTAGTTCTTATGTTCTTATGCCTTTTACATTCACTATCACCTTTATATTATTGTTAACCAGAAATCTGTCTATCTCCGCTTTAAACATACTCAATGACTGAGCTCTCCAGGGTAGAGAATTCCAAAGATTCACAACCCTCCGGGTAAAGACATTTCTCTTCATCTTGGTCCTAAGTTACTTCCCCTTATTTTGATATTGTGTCCCCTGGTTCTAGACTCCCCAACCAAGGGAAAACAAACATCTTGAGTGAAATATTCCCATCTGCCCCGCCATGGGAATCGTAGCGGGTGGGGGCGTGGACCCTGTTGACGTCGGGTGGGATTTTCTGGTCTTGGGGCGAGCGTGGCCGGAAAAGTCCATCCCTTGCCCCCATCTACCCCGTTTATACATTTAAGTATTTTATAGGTTTCAATGAGATCACCTCTCACTCTTCAAAACTCTGGAGAATACAGGCCCTGTTTGCCTAATCCCTCATCATAAGACAGTCCCACCATCCCCAGAACGAGTCTGGTGAACCTTTGTTGCACTCCCTTGATGGCAAGAATATCCTTTCTAAGGTAAGGGGACCAAAACTGCACACAGTACTCCAGGTGCAGTCTAAGCAAACTCCTATATAATTGAAGCAAGACCTCACTGCTCATGTACTCAGATCCTCTTGTGATAAAGGCAAACATTCCATTACTCTTTCTAATAGCTTGCTGCACCTGCATGCTAGCCTTCAGTGACTTATGGACAAGGACACCCAGATCACTTTGTACATCTATGTTTTCTAATTTCTTACCATTTAGGAAATATTCTGCACATCTGTTCCTTTACCAAAGTGGATTAGCTCATATTTTTCCATATTTTAGTCTATCTGCTATATTCATGGAATCAGAGAATCTCTACAGTGCAGAAGGAGGCCATTTGGCCCGTCAAGCTTGCACTGACAACAATCCCACCCAGGCCCTATCCCCGTAACACCATGTATTTACCCTGTTGATACCCTGACACTTAAGGGACAATTTAGCATGCAAAAACCCCTAGTCGCCACACTCCGGCACCTGTTGGAGTACACTGAGGGAGAATTTAGCTTGGCCAATGTACCTAACCTGCACGTCTTTTGGACTGTGGGAGAAAACCGGAGCACCCGAAGGAAACCCACGCAGACATGTGGAGAATGTGCAGACTCCGCAGCCTGTGACCCAAGCCGGGAATCGAACTTTTGTCCCTGGTGCTGTGAAGCAGCAGTGCTAACCACTGTGCCAGCCGTTCTTATAAGTCAGTCCAAATCCCCTTGAAGCCGCTTTGCATCTTCCTCACAATACACATTCCCAAGAAATTGGAAATCCGGTCCCCAGATCCAAATCATTGATATATATTGTGAACAGCTGGGGCCCAAGGACTGATCCTTGTGGTGCCCCACGAGCCACAGCCTGCCAATGCGAGAATGATCCATTTATTCCTGCTCTCTGCCTGTTCGCCGATCCTCAATCCATGCCAGCATATTGCCTCCTGTCCCATTTGTTTTTATTTTGCTAATTAACTTCTTGTGGGGGACTTTTTCAAAAGCCTTCTGAAAATCAAAATATACAATGTCCATCGACTCTCCTTTATCAACCTTTTAGTAACATCTTCAAAAAATGCCAACAAGTTAGTCAAACATGATTTCCCATTTGTAAATCCCTGCTGCCTATCCCCAATCAGATCACAATTATCCAAGAGCCCATTTATCACATCCTTTATGTTAGATTCCAGCATTTTCCCTATTACTGAGGTAAGGCTGAAAGGTTTGTAGTTCCCTGTTTTCTCTCTCCCTCTCTTCTTCAATAACATCTTGAATGCTGTGTGCAGCTTTGGGCTCCTTACTTAGCAAAGGGTAAAAGTGTGTCGGAGGCAGTTCATAGGAGATTTACTAGGTTGATATCTGGAATCGGGTTGTCTTATGAGGAAAGGTTGGACAGACTGGGCTTGTTTCCACTGGAGTTTAGAAGAGTGAGGGATGACTTGATTGAAGTATTCTGAGTGGTTTTGACAAGGTGGATGTGGAGAGGATACCTCCTCTTGTGGCTGAGCCCAGAACGAGAGGGCACTGGTTTAAAATTAAGGGTTGTACTTACTGAACGGAGATAAGGACAATTATTTTCTCTCAGGCTTGTCTGAATTTGGAACTCTCTGCCTCAGAAGGCGGTGGAAGAAAGGTCATGGGATATTTTTAAGACAGAGGTAGACAGATTCTTGTCAGACCAGGGAATCAAAGAATTATTGGGGAACATGGGAATTTGGACAATTTCTATGATGCCTCCATGAGAAAGGCTAGCCTATCTTTCTCAGAGGCTAAACATTCATCGCCAGCATAAATCCAGATTGTCAACGGTAGGATTTTTTTTCTCTCGTAAATGATGTTGCTAAATCAGGATATAATTTGGAAGTAGATTTGCTACACTTCTTCTGCTGACCGTTCAAAACTAGTTAGTAAACATGTTATCCCTGAATCAGGGTTTTGTATTGAAGTGTTATGCTTGGATTGGATTGTCTTTATAATGGAAGTGCTTGGGGCACTGCAATTCTATACATGGACCCATGTTTTGTTTGGATCAGTTATATACATAAATATATATAATGCATTAATACATTATTTTCAAAGGAATAAAATCTTAATCCTTAAGGGGATTGGGTTTTACCACATCTTGACTACATATTTTTGGGAAATAAAATTCCAGGAAAGGGGATCAATTCCGTTTGTGGCGCATTGGGGAAGTTGTTGACTGAGCAGGAATGTGAGGCCATGCATGTCAGGAACATCCTAATCCTGATCCCCGCTGGGTTCTGAATCAGCTGGGGTTCCAGTCAAGTTAGCCTTAGCCTCTGAACCTCAGGAGGCAGCCCTGCAGAGTGGAATCTCCAGACAGGGGTCACACTCCTGATGTTAAGACCCAATCTCAAAAGTGTACCATTGTGGCGATGGTGCAAGGACAGGATTGGGTTTGTCTCTTTGTGGACTTTTTTTAACACAGAGGGTGGTAAGTGCCTGGAGTGTGTTGCCAGAGGAGGTGGTAGAAGCAGACATAACGTTTAAGAGGCTTCTTGCCAGATACATAAATAGGCAGGAAATAGAGAGATACGGACCGCATAGAGGCAAAAGATCTTTAGTTTAGAAAGGCATCACATGTCAGGAAAGGGATCGCAGGCCGAAGGGCCTGTCGTTGTTCTGTACTGTTCTTCTTTGCTATTCTCTTCTTCTAATAGTGGGGAGTCCAGAACTAGGGGCTCATAGTTTGAGGATAAGGGGTAAACCTTTTAGAACTGAGGTGAGGAGAAATTTCTTCACCAGGAGAGTGGCGAATGTGTGGAATTCACTACCACAGAATGTAGTTGAGGCCAAAATGTTGTCTGATTTCAACAAGAACTTAGATATGGCTCTTGGGGCTAAAGGGATCAAGAGATATAGGAGAAAGGGGGCACCATGATATTGATTTTGATAGAAACAGAGAAACTAGAAGCAGGAGTAGGCCATTTGTCCCTTCGAGCCTACTTCGCCATTTATTATGATCCTGGCTGATCATCGAATTCAATATCCTGATCCTCCTGCCCCCCCCATATCCCTTGATCCCTTTAGCCCCCACCATTGTGAACATTCTTTCTGAATCTACCCTGTCTAACCCTGTTCAAATTTTCTAAGTTTCTATGAGATCCCCTCTCACTCTTCTAAACTCCAGTGAATATAATCCTAGCTGATTTAACCTCTTCTTATATGACAGACCTGCCATCCCAGGAATCAGCCTAGTAAACCTTCGCTGCACTCCCTCCATAGCAAGGATATCCTTCCTCAGATAAGGATACCAAAACTGCACACAATACTCCAGATGTGGCCTCACCAATGCCGTAGACAATGCAGCAAAACATCCCTATCCCTATACTCAGATCCTCTTGCTATGAAGGCCAAAATACCATTTGCCTTCTTTACTGCCTGCTTTCCCTGCGTGCTTACTTTCTGCAACTGATGCATGAGGACTCCAAGGTCTCGCTGAGTATCCACCTCTCTCAATTTACACCCATTCAAGTAATAATCTGTCTTCCTATTATTGTTACCGAAGTGGATAACCTCACGTTTATCCACATTATACTGCATCTGCCATGCAGATTTGTCAAGCATGATTTCCCTTTTGTAAATCCATGCTGACTTTGTCTGCTTATACCACTGCCTTCCAAATGCTGAGTTATGAAATCCTTGATACTAGATTTTAGGAACTTCCCCAGTACCAATGTTAGACTCACTGGTCCATAGTTCCCTGTTTTCTCTCTATTTCCCTTTTTGAATAGCGAGCTTACATTAGCTAACTTCCAATCTGTAGGAACTATCCCAGAGCCCAAAGAATTTTTGAAAATAACCACCAATGGATCTACTATTTCCAGGGCCACTTCCTTAAGTACTCTGGGATGAAGATTATCAGGACCTGGAGATTTATCCATATTCAATCCCATCAATTTCCCTAAAACAATTTCTTTACTAATGCTGATTTCCTTCAGCTCCTCACTAAAACATGTTTCTCTCAGCACTTCTGGTACATTATTCATGTCTTCCTTTGTGAAGACTGAAGCAAAGTACAAAGAACAAAGAAAATTGCAGCACAGGAACAGGCCCTTCGGCCCGCCAAGCCTGCACCGACCATGCTGCCCGACTCAACTAAAACACCCTACTCTTCCAGGGACCATATCCCTCTATTCCCATCCTATTCACGTATTTGTCCAGACACCCTTTAAAAGTCATATTACTTGAGGAATTAAATTCCTCAACCATTTCTTTATTCCCCGTTATGAATTCTCCCATTTCTGACTGTAAGGAATCTACATTCGTTTTTGGCAATGTTCTTTATATGTCTATAGAAACTTTTACAGTCAGTTTTTATGTTCCCCACTCGCTTACTTTCATACTTTATTTCTTCCTTCTTAATCAATCCCTTGGTCCTCCTTTACTGAATTTTAAACTGCTCCCAATCCTCAGGCCTATTGCTTTCTCTTACCAATTTGTATGCTTCTTCCTTGAATCTGATACTATCTCTAATTTCTCTTGTAAGCCATGGTTTGGCCACAATTCCCTCACCACTCTTGCGCCAACAGGAACAAACAATTGCTGGAGTTCACCTATTCATTCTTTAAATGCCTGCCATTGCCTGTCCACTGTCTTTCCTTTCAATAATGTTTCCCAGTCTCTTACTATCATAGTTCCCTTTATTGAGATTCAGGACCCTGGTCTCAGAATCAACTACCTCACTATCCACCTTGATAAAGAATTCTACTATATTATGGTCACTCATCCCCAAGGGTTCTCTCACAACTAGATTGCTAACTAATCCTTTCTCATTGCACAACACCCAGTCCAAGATGGCCTGTTCCTCAACGTATTGCTCTCGAAAACCATCTTGTATGCACTCCAGAAATTCCTCCTCTATTGTACTGTGACTAATTTGACTCTCCCAATCCAAATGCAGATTAAAGTCAGCCATAATCACAGATGTCCCTTTAACACGTGCATCTCTGATTTCCTGTCTAATGCTTTTCCCAACATTACCACTACAGTTTGGTTGTCTGCATAACACCCCCACCCTTGCTGATTCCTAACTCAATCATAAGAACATAAGAACATAAGAAATAGGAGCAGGAGTAGGCCATCTAGCCCCTCGAGCCTGCCCCGCCATTCAATAAGATCATGGCTGATCTGACGTGGATCAGTACCACTTACCCGCCTGATCCCCATAACCCTTAATTCCCTTACCGATCAGGAATCCATCCATCCGCGCTTTAAACATATTCAGCGAGGTAGCCTCCACCACCTCAGTGGGCAGAGAATTCCAGAGATTCACCACCCTCTGGGAGAAGAAGTTCCTCCTCAACTCTGTCTTAAACCGACCCCCCTTTATTTTGAGGCTGTGTCCTCTAGTTTTAACTTCCTTACTAAGTGGAAAGAATCTCTCCGCCTCCACCCTATCCAGCCCCCGCATTATCTTATAAGTCTCCATAAGATCCCCCCTCATCCTTCTAAACTCCAACGAGTACAAACCCAATCTCCTCAGCCTCTCCTCATAATCCAAACCCCTCATCTCCGGTATCAACCTGGTGAACCTTCTCTGCACTCCCTCCAATGCCAATATATCCTTCCTCATATAAGGGGACCAATACTGCACACAGTATTCCAGCTGCGGCCTCACCAATGCCCTGTACAGGTGCATCAAGACATCCCTGCTTTTATATTCTATCCCCCTCGCAATATAGGCCAACATCCCATTTGCCTTCTTGATCACCTGTTGTACCTGCAGACTGGACTTTTGCGTCTCATGCACAAGGACCCCCAGGTCCCTTTGCACGGTAGCATGTCCATACAGATTCCACATCATCTACGCCAATATCTTTCCTCAATATCACAATATCGTATTTGATGCTTAGCAATGATCATAATGAATGGCAGAGCAGGCTCAAAGGGCCAAATGGAGAATGAAATTCTAGTTTTTATGTTTCTATGAGAGGGCAACACTGGCTGCCAACATTCCTCCCAATATCTTTTTGTTGTGCACGCTCTGTTCATTTAAGGGTGAGGGCTCTTTCTCTTGTGCGTGCCTGTGCACGTGCAGTAACTTACTGGAGCTGACTGGAGCAGGGTCTGTGGCAAAGCTTCTGGATTTCTGAGCAGCCAGTAACTTACTAGGATCATTGCGGAGATTAGTTGGCCCATTTTCCCAATCTCTGTGGTAACGCAAACTGATAATTGTCAACCTCTTCCCAGCATTTTCCACAGATACTTTTATGGCCCGACTTTTTAGATATATACCATTAAATGGTGTTATAGACTCTCAGACTTGTGGCTAATAATTCCAATGAGAAGCATAAAATTGCCTTGCTTGGTGCTGCCTTTGAGAGGGCTTGTGCCATTCTTTAGTATAACCTGTTCTGCTGGCAGCACCAGGTACAGCCCACAGCGAGTTCTCCAAGGATAAGGCCACAGGCCTCACAAGGTGAATGTGAGGGGAGGTTAGTGTGAGAGGATGTTATCATGAGGGGTGGTTAGTGTGAGGGTGGTTAGTGTGAGGGGTGGTTAGTGTGAGGGTGGTTAGTGTGAGGGGAGGTTAGTGTGAGGGGAGGTTAGTGTGAGGGGTGGATATTGTGTGGGGAGGTTAGTGTGAGGGTGGTTAGTGTGAGGGGTGGTTAGTGTGAGGGGTGGTTAGTGTGAGGGGAGGTTAGTGTGAGGGGGGTTAGTGTGAGGGGTGGTTAGTGTGAGGGGTGGTTAGTGTGAGGGGTAGTTAGTGTGAGGGGTGGTTAGTGTGAGGGGTGGTTAGTGTGAGGGGTGGTTAGTGTGAGGGGTAGTTAGTGTGAGGGTGGTCAGTGTGAGGGGAGGTTAGTGTGAGGGGTGGTTAGTGTGAGGGGTGGTTAGTGTGAGGGGTGGTTAGTGTGAGGGGTGGTTAGTGTGAGGAGTGGTTAGTGTGAGGAGTGGTTAGTGTGAGGGGTAGTTAGTGTGAGGGGTGGTTAGTGTGAGGGGTGGTTAGTGTGAGGAGTGGTTAGTGTGAGGGGTGGTTGGTGTGAGGGGTGGTTGGTGTGAGGGGTGGTTAGTGTGAGGGATGGTTGGTGTGAGGGGTGGTTAGTGTGAGGAGTGGTTAGTGTGAGGAGTGGTTAGTGTGAGGGGTAGTTAGTGTGAGGGGTGGTTAGTGTGAGGGGTGGTTAGTGTGAGGGGTGGTTGGTGTGAGGGGTGGTTGGTGTGAGGGGTGGTTGGTGTGAGGGGTGGTTAGTGTGAGGGATGGTTGGTGTGAGGGGTGGTTAGTGTGAGGGATGGTTGGTGTGAAGTGTGGTTAGTGTGAGGGGTGGTTAGTGTGAGGGGTGGTTAATGTGAGGGGTGGTTGGTGTGAGGGGTGGTTAGTGTGAGGGGTGGTTGGTGTGAGGGGTGGTTAGTGTGAGGGGTGGTTAGTGTGAGGGATGGCTGGTGTGAAGTGTGGTTAGTGTGAGGGGTGGTTAGTGTGAGGGGTGGTTAATGTGAGGGGTGGTTGGTGTGAGGGGTGGTTGGTGTGAGGGGTGGTTAATGTGAGGGGTGGTTAATGTGAGGGGTGGTTGGTGTGAGGGGTGGTTGGTGTGAGGAGTGGTTAGTGTGAGGGATGGTTGGTGTGAGGGGTGGATAGTGTGAGGGGTAGTTAGTGTGAGGGGTGGTTAGTGTGAGGGATGGTTGGTGTGAGGGGTGGTTAATGTGAGGGGTGGTTAGTGTGAGGGGTGGTTAGTGTGAGGGGTGGTTAGTGTGAGGGGTGGTTGGTGTGAGGGGTGGTTGGTGTGAGGAGTGGTTCGTGTGAGGCGTGGTTGGTGTGAGGGTGGTTGGTGTGAGGAGTGGTTAGTGTGAGGGATGGTTGGTGTGAAGTGTGGTTAGTGTGAGGGGTGGTTAGTGTGAGGGGTGGTTAGTGTGAGGGTTGGTTAGTGTGAGGGGTGGTTGGTGTGAGGGGTGGTTGGTGTGAAGGGTGGTTAGTGTGAGGGGTGGTTGGTGTGAGGGGTGGTTAGTGTGAGGGGTGGTTAGTGTGAGGGATGGTTAGTGTGAGGGGTGGTTAGTGTGTGGTGAGGTTAGTGTGAGGGGTGGTTGGTGTGAGCGGTGGTTAGTGTGAGGTGTGGTTAGTGTGAGGGGTGGTTGGTGTGAGGGGTGGTTGGTGTGAGGGGTGGTTAGTGTGAGGGGTGGTTGGTGTGAGGGGTGGTTAGTGTGAGGGGTGGTTAGTGTGAGGGGTGGTTATTGTGAGGGGTGGTTGGTGTGAGGGGTGGTTAGTGTGAGGGGTGGTTAGTGTGAGGTGTGATTAGTGTGAGGGGTGGTTGGTGTGAGGGGTGGTTGGTGTGAGGAGTGGTAGGTGTGAGGGAAGGTTAGTGTGAGGGGTGGTTGGTGTGAGGAGTGGTTGGTGTGAGGGATGGTTAGTGTGAGGGGTGGTTGGTGTGAAGGGTGGTTAGTGTGAGGGGTGGTTAGTGTGAGGGGTGGTTAGTGTGAGGGGTGGTTAGTGTGAGGGGTGGTTGGTGTGAGGGGTGGTTGGTGTGAGGAGTGGTAGGTGTGAGGGAAGGTTAGTGTGAGGGGTGGTTGGTGTGAGGAGTGGTAGGTGTGAGGGAAGGTTAGTGTGAGGGGTGGTTGGTGTGAAGGGTGGTTAGTGTGAGGGGTGGTTAGTGTGAGGGGTGGTTAGTGTGAGGGGTGGTTAGTGTGAGGGGTGGTTGGTGTGAGGGGTGGTTAGTGTGAGGGGTGGTTAGTGTGAGGGAACGTTAGTGTGAGGGGTGGTTAGTGTGAGGGGTGGTTGGTGTGAAGGGTGGTTAGTGTGAGGGGTGGTTGGTGTGAGGGGTGGTTAGTGTGAGGGGTGGTTAGTGTGAGGGGTGGTTAGTGTGAGGGGTGGTTAGTGTGAGGGGTGGTTGGTGTGAGGGGTGGTTAGTGTGAGGGGTGGTTAGTGTGAGGGGTGGTTGGTGTGAGGGGTGGTTGGTGTGAGGGGTGGTTAGTGTGAGGGGTGGTTAGTGTGAGGGGTGGTTGGTGTGAAGGGTGGTTAGTGTGAGGGGTGGTTAGTGTGAGGGGTGGTTGGTGTGAAGGGTGGTTAGTGTGAGGGGTGGTTAGTGTGAGGGGTGGTTGGTGTGAAGGGTGGTTAGTGTGAGGGGTGGTTAGTGCGAGGGAACGTTAGTGTGAGGGGTGGTTGGTGTGAGGGGTGGTTGGTGTGAAGGGTGGTTAGTGTGAGGGGTGGTTAGTGTGAGGGGTGGTTGGTGTGAAGGGTGGTTAGTGTGAGGGGTGGTTAGTGTGAGGGAACGTTAGTGTGAGGGGTGGTTGGTGTGAGGGGTGGTTAGTGTGAGGGAACGTTAGTGTGAGGGGTGGTTGGTGTGAGGGGTGGTTGGTGTGAGGGGTGGTTGGTGTGAGGGGTGGTTGGTGTGAGGGGTGGTTGGTGTGAGGGGTGGTTGGTGTGAAGGGTGGTTAGTGTGAGGGATGGTTAGTGTGAGGGGTGGTTGGTGTGAGGAGTGGTTGGTGTGAGGGAACGTTAGTGTGAGGGGTGGTTGGTGTGAGGGGTGGTTGGTGTGAAGGGTGGTTAGTGTGAGGGGTGGTTAGTGTGAGGGGTGGTTAGTGTGAGGGGTGGTTGGTGTGAGGGGTGGTTAGTGTGAGGGGTGGTTAGTGTGAGGGAACGTTAGTGTGAGGGAAGACTGGTGCGAAGGGATCGTCTCACAAGCATAATACAGAGAACCATCTCCGCTGTTGGGCTCAGCAGATTCTGGCAGGTCTCTGCTCTCTTCTATTGTGAGCCATCTTGTTCTGCAAGAGAGAGCAGAATGCTGGTGTTTGAACTGGATTGTGTTTGGATGATGTGCCTGCGTTGGCTGAATAGCTGTAAGCATGTGGAGGTTGTAAGAGTATGAGGATGGCACCTTTTTTAGGTGAGGGATGTTGAGGTGGAGTATTTCAATGTTAGACCTGAGTGCTCAGTGCCAGGGAGTGCCACTGGGTGACTGAAAGGGTGCTGCAATAAGCAGCAAGAGAGGCTGGTATTGTGTTGGATTGAATTCATTATGTGAAGGTGCATTCATTGATCTTATGACACAGTAAGAAGTCTCACAACACTAGGTTAAAGTCCAACAGGCTTATTTGGTATCATGAGCTTTTGGAGCTCTGCTCCTTCATCAGCTGAATGGGGATACACATGTTACATCAGTGCTCTGAAAGCTTGTGATACTAAATAAACCTGTTGGACTTTAACCTGGTGTGGTGAGGCTTCTTACTGTGTCCACCCCAGTCCAACGCCGGCATCTCCACGTTATGACACTATTGGCAGGACCTTGGGTCCAGGCTCTGGGACTTGACTTTCCTGGTCATCGGCTCCCACTTCCTACTGAGGCTGGTCCTTGAGAGATTCTTGGCCACCTTTGGAACCATGGCATCTCCTCTCATGCTCATTTGTGCCTCTAGTGCTGCATTAATTACTCTGGAACATCTGTCAGCCCTGTTGGGGTAATTTATATTATATTTATATTTGCAGTAATTTACGTTGCAGCAATCTCATAGAAGAATCCCTACAGTGCAGAAGGAAGCCATTTGGCCCATCAGGTCTGCACTGACCACTGCTAACCCCTGATACTAAGGGGAAATTTAACATGGCCAATCCACCTAACCAACACGTCTTTCGGACTGTGGAGGAAACCGGAGCGCCCGGAGGAAACCCATGCAGACACGGGGAGAAGGCGCAGACTCTGCACAGTCACCCGGGGTCGGAATTGAACCAGGGTCCCTGGCCCTGGGAGGCAGCAGCACTTAACCATTGTGCCACCGTGCTGTCCACAGGGCCATGTAAATCTTGGAAAGGTGGCGTAGTTCCCCTTTAAGGACAGGGTGAGGGGAGCACTGGAGCACCAATCCACAGGAGGTCTTCAGAAACTTCAGGGAGCACTTGATTTACCTGAACTCCTCTGAGGAACAATGGTGGCAGATAAAGCAGCGCAGGGGCGGCACGGTAGCACAGTGGTTAGCACTGCTGCTTCACAGCTCCAGGGACCTGGGTTCGATTCCCGGCTTGGGTCACTGTCTGTGTGGAGTTTGCACATTCTCCTCATGTCTGCGTGGGTTTCCTCCGGGTGCTCCGGTTTCCTCCCACAGTCCAAAGATGTGCGGGTTAGGTTGATTGGCTATGCTAAAAATTGCCCCTTAGTGTCTTGGGATGCGTAGATTAGAGGGATTAGCGGGTAAAATATGTAGGAATATGGGGGTAGGGCCTGGGTGGGATTGTGGTCGGTGCAGACTCGATGGGCCGAATGGCCTCTTTCTGTACTGTAGGGATTCTATTCTATTCTATTCTATTCTTCTATTCTATTCAGTGGGCCGGGAGTCTCAACGGAGGCCGTGTAGCGGGTTCCCCACTGGCCTCTGCGAGTCTGCAGCCACTAGATTTCTGGTCCGGAGCTGTATAATTTATTTAAATTAGAAAATAAATCTGATTAGTGGGCCAGGACTGAAGTCTCAGGGCCTGCTAGCCTCTCTCTCCCCCACTCCCCCCCCGCACCCCCACCCCCCCACCTCCCTCCCCGCCAAGAGTGTTTCACTCCAGCAAGGTTTACAACAGCTCTCCATTAACGGGAAGCTGGGGGCCCGACCTCATTGGAGTGAAAGGGAGCCGTGGAGGCACCCAGGCGGTTGGGGGTGAGGGCATGCCCCCTGGGCATTGCCAGCTTGGCAGCGCCAGCCTGGCCCCTGGCACTGTCCAAGGGGAAAAATGGCACTGCCCACTGGGCATCGGGCAGTGGAATTAGCCGGATAAATATGTGGGGTTACAGGATTAGGGCCTGGGTGGGATTGTGGTCGGTGCAGACTCGATGGGCTGAATGGCCTCCTTCTGCACTTTCGGGATTCTATGATTCTAGGTGGTGATGCCTGTCACCAACATACATGTGAAAACTAACATTGTGCCTTCAGAGCTTGTCGCCAAGATACAGCATGTAGATGAGAAATGAAATGGAGAACGACAAAGATTCTTATTAAAAGAAGTTTTGTTTGAGCATACAGGCAACAGGAAAAAGCCTGATGCACTATCAATCAAGTAAAGACTAGTTTGTATGCAAGAACAAATAGGCTTTTATTCGCAAAAGACTTGGAGCACACCCATGCTGATGAACTGGTCCGGCGACTGAGGCAGGGGGGTTGGGAGCAGTCATCTTTATACCTGGACCAGGGGGGGGAGGAGTCTCAGGCAGGGCCGGTAGGGGCATGTCCAGGCATGTCGCACACACAAACAGGCAATATGCTTAACAGTGGTTTACCACAAAGCACTTCTTTAAAAGTTTATTTATTAGTGTCACAAGTAGGCTTACATTGACACTGCAATGAAGTTACTGTGAAAATTCCCTCGTCACCACTAGGGGAGAATTTAGCATGGCCAATACACCTAACCAGACCCTCGAGGAAACCCATGCATGGGGAGAATGTGACCCAAGCCGGGAATTGAACCCGGGTCCCTGGCGCTATGAGGCAGCAGTGCTAACCACTGTGCCGCCCGGACCATTCCTCAGGACCCTTCCAGTTAAAACCGACCAGGGTCTGATTGAACAATGAAACAGCCACAAACATCAGACAGCCAGTAAGCAGTGTATTCGGGCCCACGGAAACATTTGTAAATTAGATTTTCAAACACTTTACAAGGTAGCCTTCATGCCTTCAGAATGAATAGTCTCCCCACATATCTGTCCAACTTGTGTTTTGCAAGAATGTCACTTATGTTTTCTCATCACGCCGCAGGTAATTCAGCGCAGGGAGAACAAAACTGACTTTTATTCTAATTGTGTTTGCACTAGCAAACTACAGCAGCCCAGATTAGCATTCCGCCAGAAAAGAACAAACCTGAAGGTTCAAGAGAGGTGTTGAGATTATCTCCAGGAATCTGCAGGCGCCCAGCAGGAAATTGGGATGAGATTAAAATGGCCCAGTCTTCAAGAATTTTGACACATTTCCACGCATTAAAAGGACAGAAAGTCCTTTGACGGGATAAGTGAACCTAAAGAGGATTAACTCTGCCCCACCCCTCTCCTGAGCCCTTTCTGTTAAAAGAGCCCCGCTCCACCCCCCCTCCCCCGTCAAAAAAAAGGGAAAGGATTTATAAAAGGACAATTGAAAGACTGGGCACATTATTCCACAGTAACGTGTTCTTACTATAATTCCTCCCCCCCAGCCAACGCTTTTAATCACGATTTGCTTGATGATTTCTTCATCTTGGTCCCTAATTGAACAGTGAAGTTATCATAGATTTGAATTAAAAGCAAAATATTTAAGGTATCAATATACGGTTTTAGCCATCTCTATGAAACAATCCTGTCTCTCTTTTCATTGCTGGAGAAAAGCACTCAACTATCCAAATCCTGGTCATTTTCAAAATGGCTTAGGTGCACTTGTAGGAACATAAGTGGCTTAGATTGGAGGGAGTGGGGATGGGAATGGAAGGTGTGAATCAGGTGTCCTCCAGCACCCTGTCACAGTGTGCTGGTAGTCCAGCGTGTTGGACAATTGCGAATGGCATTGTTTAGAAGTCAATATTTACAAATAGGCCTTGGTTTCCCTTATCTAGTCCTAGTGAAGAGGGAGGGGATGATGGCATCGTGGAAATGTCACTGGACTAATAATCCAGAAGCCCAAACTAATGCTCTGGGGGAAGGCAAAATACAGCAGATGCTGGAATCTAGAACAAAAACAGAAAACGCTGGAGGGTCATCCAGACTCAAACGTTGGCTTGATTCTTTCTCCACAGATGTTGTCAGACCTGCTGAATGTTTCCAGCATTTTTGGTTTTGGTTAACGCTCTAGGGGCATGGGTTCAAATCCCACCATGGCAGATGGTAGAATTTAAATTCAATTCATCAATCTGGAATACAAGGTTAGTAACAGTAATGGCAACCGGGAAACTACATGGGGAGGTGATGGCCTAGTGATATTATCGCTAGACTATTAATCCAGAAACTCAGCTAATGTTCTGGGGACCCGGGTTTGAATCCCGCCACGGCAGATGATGGAATTTGAATTCAATAAAAAATAATCTGGAATTAAGAATCCATTGTCGATTGTCGGAAAAACCCATCTGGTTCACTAATGTCCTTTAGGGAAGGAAATCTGCCGTCCTTACCTGGTTTGGCCTACATGTGACTCCAGAGCCACAGCAAAGTGGTTGACTCCCAACTGCCCTCCAAGGGCAATTAGGGATGGGCAATAAATGCTGGCCAGCCAGCAACACACACGTCCCATGAATGACTAAATCATCGATTGTCGTAAAGAAGGAAATCAGCCATCTTTACTCAATCTGGTCCACAGCAATGTGGTTGATTCTTAACTAGCCTTGTAAAAGGTTCAAAGGCCAATTAAGGAATGGGCAACCACAGACTTCACCAGCGGTGCCAACAACAGAGGAAAAAATGCATTCTCCAAAACTCTGATCCGAAAGCTGAGTTTCTGGGTTCTAATTTCCTCATAAAGATTGGTGCTAACACAGTAATCTGGATGGACACAGTCAGCAACCTTTGACCTGAAAGGAACAAATATTGCTCCCGATGTTTGGACAGTTGTGTGATGAGGAAATATAATTTGAGTTGTAATGCTAGCATATGTCTGGCACACAGTGTTTGTTAAGCTTTGATTGTGAGGAACAAGGAAGAAGGAAATAGCTTTTTCTGTGACCGAGCAATTATTTTCATTTGGACCAATCACAACATTTTTAAAAAAGAGACTTTTAAAACAAAGAACAAGGTTTTAAAATCTACCAGTGGCACAGCCAGCCTGTTAACGTGCAGCCCCATCACCTCCCCCCATGGGGGCACACGGTGGCACAGTGGTTAGCACTGCTGCCTCACAGCGCCAGCGACCCAGCTTCGATTCCCTTGGGTCACTGTCTGTGCGGAGTCTGCACGTTCTCCCCATGTCTGCATGTGTTTCCTCCGGGTGCTCCGGTTTCCTCCCACAGTCCGAAGGACGTGCTTGTTAGGTGCATTGGCCATACCCAGCGTATCCGAACAGACGCCAGAGTGTGGCGACTAGGGGATTTTCACAGTAACTTAATTGCAGTGTTAATGTAAGCCTACTTGTGACACTGATAAATAAACTTAAACTTAAACTCCATGTGAGGTTGTGATGACAATTCCATTGGAAATAGAGTGGGGACCTGCATAAAATATGTAATTCCCACAACTTTGAGGATTGGAGTGAGTAGCAGTAACACCCTGGCTTTGGGAAATAGCATGAATGCAGCGGAGAGGAATCTCAGGGCCCCTTTCCTCAGGCGGCCGCTAATGGATGGGCAGGTTAAGTGCTGTCCTCACCTTCTACCCCACCGACATTTTTCCACTCCCAGCAGTTGGCATGGTTGGCACAGGTCCCACAACTTGTCAATCGACATTTGGACGCGGGGAGCTTTTTGCACATCCCAGCTACAGCAACACTGAACAGGAATGTCTGACATGTCTGGATTATCCAGTGTTCTAGGTCAAGTTTCCTACAGTCACGTTGTTAGGCACTTTCAGAAAGTAACCGAGAGAATGCGATTGTAATACCAAAAGACAGATTCAGCGGGAGTTATTTTAAATTAGTTTGTTGCTAAGGTTGAGTTTTAACTTTTTGCTCTTCCAGTTTTTTTCATGTTCCATGATTCCTGTAGGTAAACCTTCGCACGCAGTGTCGTGGAGAATGAATTATATAGGACAATTATCAATAGACACAACTTGCTTTATTTTGCTAATTTTATTACATACCCTCATCTAATCAGCTTTTACTTAGGGAGGCAGCAATATGCCAGACGGTGACTTAAACTGGCAAACAAATGTATCTAACAGTAAACAAACAATGAATTAGTAGTGATTGCACAAGTTAAGTGTTAAAGTGGTTGTATAAATCGCCTATCTCCAAGGTTAAATATAAAATTACATTCCGCCATTTGTGCTGCACTAAACTACAATATCCGGTGGGATTATCCCAGAAATGAGCAAAGTCTGATATCGAGCAGGAAAATCAACGTGCGCCACGTTGTCTGAAAAGTTGAGAGGCATGCATTTTGCGTCAGATCGCTGGAGGGGCGTCTTCTGAATCCCCTGTCCTGTCGTGACCACATGCCTTCAGGGGGCAGCACAGTGGCACAGTGGTTAGCACTGCTGCCTCATAGCGCCAGGGATCCGGGTTCAATTCCCGTCTTGGGTCACTGTGCAGAGTCGGCACGTTCTCCTCGTGTCTACCTGGGTTTCCTCCGGGTGCTCCGGTTTCCTCCCATAGTCCAAAAGACGTGCTGGTTACGTGGATTGGCCATGCTAAATTGCCCCTTTGTGTCCAAAGGACTTTCTCGCGAGATTCTCTGATCTCGCCACTGAACACCCACCACAATCAGGCAATGAAAATCCAAGTCTGGCAGCATCTCTGGAGAGAGAGTAGAGCCAACGTTTCAAGTCTAGATGACCCTTTGTCAGAGCTCTGACGAAGGGTCATTTAGACTCAAAACATTGGCTCTAGTCTCTCTCCCCAGATGCTGTCAGACCTGCTGAGATTTTCCATCATTTTTCTGTTTTCGCTTCAGATTCCGGCATCTGCAGTATTTTGCATTTGTCTTAGGGAAAATCCAGGGCACATTAGTTACCAATCTCACACATGGGGAGTAAAGACCAAGTCACGGTTGAGGTCAAGTAAAATTAGAGGTCTAAGTTTTTTTATTAGTGTCACAAGTAGGCTTACTGAATGAAGTTAGTGAGAAAATCCCCTAGTCGCCACAGTCCGGCACCTGTTTGGGTACACTGAGGGAGAATTTAGCATGGCCAATGCACCTAACCAGCACGTCTTTCAGATGCAGACACGGGGAGAACGTGCAAACTCTGCACAGACAGTCACCCAAGCCGGGAATTGAACACAGGTCTCTGGCGCTGTGAGGCAGCAGTGCTAACCACTTTGCCACCGTGCCACCAGTTGAGTTAGTGGAGATAATTGGATAAGGCCAGGTAGGAGAAAAGGGAGATGAAAGCTAGCATCAGGGGCTTAGTTAATGAAGGTGTGGAGTGACGAGGATGAGGAATAGGAACAGAAAGAGTAGAGGGAACATGGAGGAGAATGATGAAGGGAGGAGAGGTTTGGGAAGAGCAGAATGGGAAAGGAGGGTGGGTTGGAGATAATGGTAGAGGAAGAAGAATGGGAAAGATGGAAAGGGATGGGAAAGGGAGAAAGAGATGTGAGGGAGATCAGAAAAAAAGGGGGGTTGGAAAGGATGATGAAATGGGAGAGGAAGATAATAAAGTCAGGGGAACAGCCTAGTCTACATTATGAGGGAGGGTCTGAGTTCCTGCACTTCCAATCTCTCCCAAGATACAAAAACCTCCTCACTGGCGAGAAGGATGTCACATGGGCTCTCCCCAAGAGCTGGAAGGATCTCTGTACAGGGGGATGGAGAGGGGTAGCCGCACTTTCCTGAGGCCCCAAAAATTATCTCAGTGAGGATGAGATTTCGTGGGCAGCATCCACCCCGTATTCCCCTACCCATAATCCTTTCTGGGCAGCATTGTGGCACAGTGGCTAGCACTGCTGCCTCACACGCCAGGGACACGGGTTCGATTCCGGGTGATTGTCTGTGTGGAGTTTGCACATTCTCCCTGTGTCTGTGTGGGTTTCCTCCGGGTGCTCTGGTTTTCTCTCACAGTCCAAAGTTGTGCAGGTCAGGTTGTTTGGCCATGCTAACTTCTTCCTTAGAGTCAGAGAGATTAGCTGGGTAAATATGTGGGGTTATGGGGATAGGGCCTGGGCGGGATTGTTGCCGGTGCAGACTCGATGGGCCGAATGACCTCTTTCTGCACTGTAGGGATTCTATGATTCTCAGCGGTGGGCCAGTGGGGGGAGGGGGTGGAGAGGGGTCAGAGTTCAAGGAAGGGTACTTGACCTTGTGCTGCTGGAGGCAATCCTTACACCTTCGTTGCTCTGCTGCTGTTGGAGATCAGTTGATAGAAGTGGTTTTATTTCTAAAGGAGCACAAAAATATTGGTGCACCAAAGTTATGGTCAAGATGAATAGTTTCTGGGAGAAAATGAATAGCAAACATTAAAAAGTATTGTGATTCACACTGTGCCCTTCCAGACGCCGTGCTGCTGCAGAGCCACCTAGTGGTTAGGACATGGAACACAATTCCAATTCAAAAGGATTGATTGTGGGAACATACTTAACTTTTAATAGCTGACATCACATGGCAGATCTTAATATTCTATTGCCCCATCACAACACCACCTGCCGATGTAACTGCTACTGCAGGTAAATGCCATTGACAAATGCTGACACAGGAGTTTTCAATAACAGAATGAGGGAGTGCTGGAAATACTCGATAAAAGCAAATTACTGCGGATGCTGGAATCTTTCTCTCAATTTTTCTCAATTTTACCTCTCTCCCACCCATTCCCTCCCTCCCCCCACATCTTCGTCTGTCACAGTTTACCCTCTGATTTCAGCTTCTCTGTCGTTTGGCCATTCACACCTTTTCTTCTCTCTATGGGCTGCCATTAGCAGTCTTTTCCCCTGGTTTCTGTGGCTATGACTCATCTTTCATTCCCTCACCCTGCAGCATAAATATCTCCCACTTTCTATGCCTTTTAGCTTTGACAAAGGGTCGTCTGGACTCAAAACGTCAGCTCTTTTCTCTCCTTACAGATGCTGCCTAGACCCGCTGAGACTCTCCAGCATTTTCTCTTTTGGCTAGAAATACTCAGCAGGTCTGACAGCATCTGTGGAGAAAGAAATTTTGAGTCAAATATGACCCTATTTCACAACTGGTTCCTTAACACCTAAAACAAAGCAACATTTTTTTTTGTTGTTAGAGGGTCAGATGAGAGGAGGGACAAATGAAGGTGTGGACCAGGACAGCTGGTGGGTGCTACTGGAGGGAGAGTTATGTGACACCGATTGTGGATCTCAGAATGTAGCGAGAGCATGTGTGCGAGGAATGTTCTTTGTCTAGGAGATACTTGTAATCTTGGATTTATTGGAAACATGAATGCTGGGCCTTTAGTTGGTATCGATGTGGATTTTTAAAAATTAATTTGTGGGACATGGGCGTCACTGGCTGGCCAGCATTTATTGTAAGAAGTTTAACAACACCAGGTTAAAGTCCAACAGGTTTATTTGGTGGCAAAAGCCACACAAGCTTTCGGAGCTCTTAGCCCCTTCTTCAGGTGAGTGGGAATTCTGTTCACAAACAGAGCTTATAAAGACACAGACTCAATTTACATGAATAATGGCTGGAATGCAAATACTTACAACTAATCAAGTCTTTAAGAGACGAAACAATGTGAGTGGAGAGAGCATCAAGACAGGCTAAAAAGATGTGTATTGTCTCCAGACAAGACAGCCAGTGAAACTCTGCAGGTCCACGCAACTGTGGGAGTTACAAATAGTGTGACATGAACCCAATATCCCGGTTGAGGCCGTCCTCGTGTGTGCGGAACTTGGCTATCAGTTTCTGCTCAGCGACTCTGCGCTGTCGTGTGTCGCGAAGGCCGCCTTGGAGAACGCTTACCCGAATATCAGAGGCCGAATGCCCGTGACCGCTGAAGTGCTCCCCAACTTGCCGATGCTTCCTGTTGGGGAGCACTTCAGCGGTCACGGGCATTCGGCCTCTGATATTCGGGTAAGCGTTCTCCAAGGCGGCCTTCGCGACACACGACAGCGCAGAGTCGCTGAGCAGAAACTGATAGCCAAGTTCCGCACACACGAGGACGGCCTCAACCGGGATATTGGGTTCATGTCACACTATTTGTAACTCCCACAGTTGTGTGGACCTGCAGAGTTTCACTGGCTGTCTTGTCTGGAGAAAATACACATCTTTTTAGCCTGTCTTGATGCTCTCTCCACTCACATTGTTTCGTCTCTTAAAGACTTGATTAGTTGTAAGTATTTGCATTCCAACCATTATTCATGTAAATTGAGTCTGTGTCTTTATAAGCTCTGTTTGTGAACAGAATTCCCACTCACCTGAAGAAGGGGCTAAGAGCTCCGAAAGCTTGTGTGGCTTTTGCTACCAAATAAACCTGTTGGACTTTAACCTGGTGTTGTTAAACTTCTTACTGTGTTTACCCCAGTCCAACGCCGGCATCTCCACATCATGACCAGCATTTATTGGCCAGTCCTAGTTGCCTGAGGGCAGTTAAGATTCAACCACATTGCTTGGCTCTGGAGTCACATGTAGGTCAGACCAGGTAAGGATGGCAGACTTCCTTCCCTAAAGGACATTAGTGAACCAGATGGGTTTTTCTGACAATTGACAATGGTTTCATGGTCATAGAATAAAATCATAGAATCCCTACAGTGCAGAAGGAGGCCATTTGGCCCATCGAGCCTGCACCGACAATGATCCCACCCTGGCCCTATCTCTGTAACCCTGTAAATTTACACTGCTAATCCTCCTGCCACAAACAGACAATTTAGTATGGCCAATCCATCTAACCTGCACATCTTTGGACTGTGGGAGGAATCCCATGCTAACACAGGGAGAACCCACACAGACAATGACCCAAGCTGGGAATTGAACCCGGGTCCCTGGTGTTGTGAGGTAGCAATGCTAACACTGTGTCGCCCCTCAGTAGATTCTTATTTTCAGATATTTTTTATTGAATTCAAATTCCACCAACTGCCATGGCGGGATTTGAGCCCGTGTCCCCAGAACATTAGCTGAGTTTCTGGATTAAAAGTCTAGCGATAATACCACTAGGCCATCGCTTCCCCTTGTCGGAGTATGTTGGAGGCAGAGACAGTCACTGAGAGAGGAGATGTGGCAGTGGAAATAGGCTTTGGTAGTCACCAAAGGAAACAGAAATAAGGTAAAAGGAACAAATAGAAAGGCCGTCAGAGAGAAGAGCAGAACTTCTTCAAGGTAGGCATCGCGAGCAGAGAATTAAGTGACAGTAAATTAAACACTAAAATAAAAGCAAAACGCTGCAGCATTTCAGGAACTTCCAGTTTTTATTTCAGATTTCCCGTGTCTACAGTATTTTGCCTTTTATTACTGGAGTTGTCAATGTATTTTAGGATAAAATGCTGCAAGTCACTCAGTATTTAGCTCATTGGAAAGTGGGCCTCAAGTCTTTGGCTTCTGGTGTGAACTCTGAGTGCATCAACAATTCTGCACCTGCAAACGGGCCAAAATTTATCTTCCCTTGGTAGCCAACGATCTGAGATATGAAGAAATATTGAAGAACCATAGAATAGAATCCCTACAGTGCAGAAGGAGGCCATTCAGCCCATCAAGTCTGTACTGACCCTCCGACAGAGCAGCTAACCCAGGCCCATCCCCCACCCCATTCCCTTAACCCCACACATTTATCACACTAATCCCCCTAACCTACATATTTTTGAGAAAGCAAGGGGCAATCTAGCATGGCCAATCTTCGCAACCAGCACATCTTTGGACTGTGGGAATAAACCAGAGCACTCGGAGGAAGCTCATGCAGACACGGGGCGAATGTATAAAAACTCCACACGGTCACCCAAGCCGGGAATCAAACCCAGGTCCCTAGTGCAGTGAGGCAGCAGCGCTAACCACTGTGCCACTGTGCCTCCCTAAGAACTTCGGTATTTTCAGTCTGGTAATGAAGCGGCGTATAGAGGCGTATTAGATAGGCCATAAAATGGGAAAGGTAAAGATAGAATATAGTTTTAAATTAACTGAGAGATTTGAACCAAGTTGACATAGGTTCCGACTGGTAAAAGATCATTTCTGGTCTAGTTCTCCTTCACAGAAAAAGTGATCAGCATATGAAATAAACATCCAGGAGGAATCATGGGGCTAACATGCCATGATCTTCGAAGAAGTAGTTCGAATCCTGAAATGAGAATATTGTCAGGGTGATTGGATTAAGATGGGCTGAATTACCTCCCTCAACTGGAATCTTCTTGTGGTCTTGTGAGCATTCTAAGCATTGCATGGCAATTTAGCAACACATTTTACTTTTGAGTTAGCATTGTTTTTCATGCAGAAAATTAAAGATATGTGATACAGGAAAGAACGTTGATAAACCAAGGTGAAGGGTGCAACTCCATAATGAACATAAAATATAGAATCACTACAGTGCAGAAGGTGGCCATTCGGCCCATCAGGTCTGCACCGACTCTCTGACAGAGCATCCCACACTGGCTCTATCCCCATAACCCCACACATCCACACTGCTAATCCACATATCTTGGGACGAAAAGGGACAATTTAGCATGGCTAATCCACCTAACCTACGTATCTTTGGAGTGTGGGAGGAAACCCGTGCAGTTGCGGGGAGAGTGTGCAAACTCCACACAGACAGTGATCCAAGGCTGAAATTGAACCGGGTCCCTGGCGCTGTGAGGCAGCAGTGCTAATCACTGTGCCACTGTGCTGCCCACAGGGCCATGTCAAGCTTGGAAAGGTTGGAAGAATTGTTACGGTGCAGATGGAGGCCATTGACCCACCATGTCTGCGCTGGCACCAACAAGCAGTGGCTAAGTGATGCCAAGCTTCAGTTTTGTAGGTTTCAAGCAGCTTGTACTGAGAGATTTAGCCAAAGCAACAACAATTGGCATTGATATAACATCTTCGACATAGCAAAACCATAGAATCATGCAGCCTCGAATGGGTACAGCACAGAGGGAGGGTATTCAGCCTGGTGAACTTGCGCCACTTCTTGGTGGGCCAAAGGGCTTGTTCCTGTGCTGTACTCTTCTTTGTTCTATTGTTCTTTGTTCTCTCTGGGAATATTCTAACTGGTCCCACTCCTCTGCTCTTTCCCTGGAGCTCCGCAAATTTTTTTCCCCGTCACGTACTCATCCAACATCCATGATCGTACCTGCCTCAACTGCCCTCTCAGGCAGTGCATTGTAGATCATTACCACTTACTATGTAAGGAAGATTTCCCTCATGTTATCTTTGACTCCGAAGATGTGCAGATTAGGTGGATTGGCCATGCTAAATTGCCCCTTGGTGTCCCAAGATGAATAGGTTAGATGGATTAGCCACAGTAAAATACACCCGGGTGAAATATGCAGTCAGAGAGTCGGTACAGACTTGATGGGCCGAATGGTCTCTTCTACACTGCAGGGATTCTATGTTTCTATGATTCTTTTGCCAATCACCTTAAATCTGTGCTGTCTGGTTCACAACCCTTCCACCAATAGGAATAGGTCCTTTCAATCTGTTCTGTCTTGATCCCTCAAGGTTTTGAACATCTCTCTCAAACTTCCTCTAAACCTTCTCTTCTTCAGAGGACATGCTCAATGTCTCCAATCTATCCACGTAACCCCATCCCTGGAATCATTGTCCTGAATCTTTCAGCACTCTCTCTGAAACTTACACTTCCTCCCTAAGATGTGGTGCCCAGAATTGGACACAATGCTCCAGTTGAGGCCAAACCATCGTTAGGTTCATCATAACTTGCTGGTTTTTGGACTCTGTGCCTCTGTTTATAAAACCCCGAATGCTGTGTGCCATTTTAGCCACTTCCTCAACCTGCCCAGCTCTCCCCCCCTTCAACAACTCGTGAACAAGTCCCTCTGTTCCAGCACCCTCTTAAGAATTGTACCCTTTATTTTATATTGCCTCCACTCAGCCTTCCTCCTGGGAGATATCACTTTGCACTGCTCTGTATTAACTGTCATCCATCACATATCCACCAGTCTGTCCTCTTGAAAAGATTATCACAATCCCCCCCCTCAGCTCACAATACACTGCATCAACAAACCCTAAATCTGTGCCCCATACACCCAAATCAGAGTCATTATTATATACCAAGAAAAGCAATGGTCTTCACATTGATCCCTGGGGAGCCCCAGGTGGGTGGGAGGTTTAGGGGGGATTTGAGAAAAACCTTTTTACCCAGAGGGTGGTGATGGTCTGGAATGCGCTGCCTGGGGGGCTGGTGGAGGCGGGTTGCCTCACATCCGTTTAAAAAGACTTGGATGATTACTTGGCACACCGTAACATTCAAAGCTCTGGGCCAAGAGCTGGCAAGTGAGCAGGTCAGGGCCTTTCATGCGTCGGTACAGACTCGTTGGGCTGAAGGGCCTCTTCTGTACTGTAGTATACTGTGATTCTGATACTGATTCTGTGATTCTTACTCTGGTACCATTCACCACTGCCCTCTGTTTACTATCACTCGAGTCAGTTCTGTATCCATGGCGCTCCTTTTATTCCATGGGCTACGACTTGGCTGGCACTTTATCAAATGACCTTTGGAAGTCTACACACAAGACATCACCCTCATCAACTCTCTATCGAAACTCAATCAAGTTAGTTTTATGTTAACAAGAACAGGAAATGCTGGAAAATCTCAGCAGGTCTGGCAGCATCTGTGGAGAGAGAGTAAAGCTAATGATTCGAGTTAGGATTACCCTTTGTCAGAGCTCAGTGCCTTTAACAAGTCTGTGTTGGCTCACCGTAATTCATCCACATTTGTCCAAGTGACTTATAGCTTTGTCCCAGTTGTTTCCTAACTAAAAGAGTTCCCGCCACCAATGTTAAACCGTCTGGCCTGTAGTTGTTGGATTTGTTCTCACATCCTTTTCTGAACAAGGATGCAATATTTGCAATTCTCCTTTCCTTTGGCACCACCCCCCATATCTAAGGAAGATTGATAGATTGGTTGAAAGACAGTTCCTCCGCAATTTCCACCTTTACCTCCATCAGTATCCTCAGAAGCATCTCATCTGGTCCTGGTGATGTATCAGTTTTAAGTACAGGTAACCTTTTTAATATCTCCTCTTTATTACTTCTTAGTTCATCCAGTGTCTCAAAAACCTGCTCTTTCGCTATGGTCAAGGCAACATCTTCTTCCTGTCCCAAGACACTTCACAGATGTGTTCATAGAATCATAGAATCCTTGCAGTGCAGAAGGAGGCCATTTAAAGTTTATTTATTAGTGTCGCAAGTAGGCTTACATTAACACTGCAATGAAGTTACTGTGAAAATCCCCTAGTCGCTACACTCCAGCGCCTGTTCAGGTACATTGAGGGAAAATTTAGCATGGCCAATGCACCTAACCATCACGTCTTTCGGACTTAGGGAGGAAACCGGATCACCCGGAGGAAACCCACGCGGGCACAGGGAGAACGTGCAGACTCTGCACAGACAGTGACTCAAGCTAGGAATCAAACCTGGGTCCCTGGCGCTGTGAGGCAACAGTGCTAACCACTGTGCCACTGGGTCACCCATTGAGCCTGCACTGACAACAATCCCACCTAAGTCCTATCCCCGTGACCCCATGTATTTACCTTGCTAATCCCTCTGACACTAAGGGGCAGTTTACCATTGCCAATCCACCTAACCTGCGTACGGGTGGCACGGTAGCACAGTGGTTAGCACTGCTATCTCACAGCGCCAGTGACCCAGGTTCAATTCCCGGATTGGATCACTGTCTGTGTGGAGCTTGCACATTCTCCCCGTGTCTGCGTGGGTTTCCTCCGGGTGCTCCGGTTTCCTCCCACAGTCAGAGAGACGTGCTGGTTAAGTGCATCGGCCATGCTAAATTCTCCCTCAGGGTATCCAAACAGGTGCCGGACTGTAGCAACCAGGGGATTATAACATAGAAACATAGAAACATAGAAACCCGACAGTGCAGAAGGAGGCCATTCGGCCCATCGAGTCTGCACCGACCACAATCCCACCCAGGCCCTACCCCCACATATCACAGTAACTTCATTGCAGTGTTAATGTAAGCCTACTTGTGACTAATAAATATACTTCACTTTATCTTTGGAGTGTGCAAGGAAACCGGAGCACCCGGAAGAAATCCAGGCAGACACGGGGAGATGTGCAAACTCCACACAGACAGTGACCCAAGCCGGATTTGAACGTGGGTCCCTGGTGCTGTGAGGCAGCAATGCTGACCATTGTGCCACTGTGAAATTTGGTACTGGGCCTTTAAGAGACTATTAGGAGCAGTGAGATGTTGGTCAAAGAGGGATGCTTTACGAGACGTCTTAAACGCACAAATCTGACACGATTTAAAAAGAACCATGCAACAAGGTGAATCATATATTTTCTTTAAAGTGTCAAGTTTCCCCGTTGAATCCTTTGTATGAAATACATCAACGGCGCCTTGTGGAATCCCAATTTCCTCTTATTTTAACAAAGAGGTTCCAGAACAACATAGGGCAGCCTATCCTTTGGTTCCATACGCTGAAGAGTGAATTAAGGGGAGGTGATGGCTTAATGGTATTGTCACTAGACTATTCATCCTGAAACCCAGGGAATATTCTGGGGTCCTGGGTTCGAATCCCGCCACAACAGATGGTGGAATTTGAATTCAATAAAAAATAGCTAGAATTAAGAATCTACATGACCATGAAACCATGGTGAATCGTTGGAAAAACCCATCTGGTTCACTAATGTCCTTGAGGGAAGGAAATCTGCCGTCCTTACCTGGTCTGGCCTGCATGAGACTCCGGAGCCACAGCAATGTGGTTGACTCTCAACTGCCCTTGGGCAACTAGGGATGGGCAATAAATGCTGGCCAGCCAGTGGTGCCCATGTCCCATGAATGAATAAAAATAAATCTGAACACATCGATAGTAGCTTGGAGCCCATAAGACATCTCAGGATAGCTCCCCATAAACTAAGTTTGTCTATTGGTTTGAATATATGAGGAAATTATCCAACCCTCATAAACTATGTTGAACCTTTCTGATTTAATTCAGGAATTAACTTTCCAAATATTGATTGGAACCTTTGTAGGTCAAATAGTTTGGATGGGGCACTTTTTGTGCAGTGTGTGCAGGAGGGTTTCCTGACACAATATGTGGATAGGCCGACAAGGGGTGAGGCCACATTGGATTTGGTACTGGGAAATGAACCGGGCCAAGTGTTAGATTTGGTTGTGGGAGAGAACTTTGGAGATAGTGACCACAATTCGGTGTCTTTTGTTATTGCAATGGAGAGGGATAGGGCCGGACGGCAGGGCAAGGCTTACAATTGGGGGAGAGGTAATTATGATGCGATTAGGCAAGAATTAGGGGGCATAAGATGGGAACAGAAACTGTCAGGGAAAGGCACTGATGAAAAGTGGAACTTTTTCAAGGAACAAATACTGGGTGTCCTTGATAGGTATGTCCCTGTCAGGCAGGGAGGAAATGGCCGAGTGAGGGAACCGTGGTTCACAAAAGAGGTGGAATGTCTTGTGAAAAGGAAGAGGGAAGCTTATGTAGGGATGAGGAAACAAGGTTCAGATGGCTCGACTGAGGGTTACAAGTTAGCAAGGAACGAGCTGAAAAAGGGGCTGAGGAGAGCTAGGAGGGGACATGAGAAGTCCTTGGCGGGTCGGATCAAGGAAAACCCCAAGGCTTTTTACTCTTATGTGAGGAATAAAAGAATGACCAGGGTGAGGTTAGGGCCGGTCAAGGACAGTGGTGGGAACTTGTGTATGGAATCAGTAGAGATAGGCGAGGTGATGAATGAATACTTTTCTTCAGTGTTCACCAAGGAGAGGGGCCATGTTTTTGAGGAAGAGAAGGTGTTACAGGCTAATAGGCTGGAGGAAATAGATGTTCGGAGGGAGGATGTATTGGCAGTTTTGAATAAACTGAAGGTCGATAAGTCCCCTGGGCCTGATGAAATGTATCCTAGGATTCTTTGGGAGGCGAGGGATGAGATTGCAGAGCCTTTGGCTTTGATCTTTGGGTCCTCGCTGTCCACGGGGATGGTGCCAGAGGACTGGAGAGTGGCAAATGTTGTTCCTCTGTTTAAGAAAGGGAATAGAAATGACCCTGGTAATTATAGACCGGTTAGTCTGACTTCGGTGGTTGGTAAATTGATGGAAAAGGTCCTTAGGGATGGGATTTACGACCATTTAGAAAGATGCGGATTAATCCGAGATAGTCAGCACGGATTTGTGAAGGGCAAATCGTGCCTCACAAATTTGATAGAATTTTTTGAGGAGGTAACTAGGTGTGTTGATGAAGGTAGGGCGGTTGATGTCATATACATGGATTTTAGTAAGGCGTTTGATAAGGTCCCCCATGGTCGGCTTATGATGAAAGTAAGGAGGTGTGGGATAGAGGGAAAGTTGGCCGATTGGATAGGTAACTGGCTGTCTGATCGAAGACAGAGGGTGGTGGTGGATGGAAAATTTTCGGACTGGAGGCAGGTTGCTAGCGGAGTGCCGCAGGGATCGGTGCTTGGTCCTCTGCTCTTTGTGATTTTTATTAATGACTTAGAGGAGGGGGCTGAAGGGTGGATCAGTAAATTTGCTGATGACACCAAGATTGGTGGAGTAGTGGATGAGGTGGAGGGCTGTTGTAGGCTGCAAAGAGACATAGATAGGATGCAAAGCTGGGCTGAAAAATGGCAAATGGAGTTTAACCCTGATAAATGTGAGGTGATTCATTTTGGTAGGACTAATTTAAATGTGGATTACAGGGTCAAAGGTAGGGTTCTGAAGACTGTGGAGGAACAGAGAGATCTTGGGGTCCATATCCACAGATCTCTAAAGGTTGCCACTCAAGTGGATAGAGCTGTGAAGAAGGCATATAGTGTGTTAGCTTTTATTAACAGGGGGTTGGAGTTTAAGAGCCGTGGGGTTATGCTGCAACTGTACAGGACCTTGGTGAGACCGCATTTGGAATATTGCGTGCAGTTCTGGTCACCTCACTATAAGAAGGATGTGGAAGCGCTGGAAAGAGTGCAGAGGAGATTTACCAGGATGCTGCCTGGTTTGGAGTGTCGGTCTTATGAGGAAAGGTTGAGGGAGCTGGGGCTGTTCTCTCTGGAGCGGAGGAGATTGAGGGGAGACTTAATAGAGGTTTATAAAATGATGAAGGGGATAGATCGAGTGAACGTTCAAAGACTATTTCCTCGGGTGGATGGAGCTATTACGAGGGGGCATAACTATAGGGTTCATGGTGGGAGATATAGGAAGGATATCAGAGGTAGGTTCTTCACGCAGAGAGTGGTTGGGGTGTGGAATGGACTGCCTGCAGTGATAGTGGAGTCAGACACTTTAGGAACATTTAAGCGGTTATTGGATAGGCACATGGAGCACACCAGGATGGTAGGGAGTGGGATAGCTTGATCTTGGTTTCAGATGAAGGTCGGCACAACATCGTGGGCCGAAGGGCCTGTTCTGTGCTGTACTGTTCTATGTTCTATGTTCTATTAATTTCTGAATGGCAGTGCCGGATATCCCAGGACAGATATATCAGGAGCTCCTGATGAAAAGAAAATATTTCTAACGCAGGTCTTTATACAGGGTAAGTCTATAATGTATGAATGCTGTTTTTATTTAGTCTAATCTTTAAAACGATTTAAGGCTGCTTGTTTTGTTTACTCTCTGGTAGCTCATTTTCATTTTTATTGCTCCGTTTCATGTACCTTTCCGCAGAATCCTGACTCATTCTATTTATAACAGATACCTGTTTGTTTAAGAGCCAAAGTTTTGTGGAAAGTTATACAACACATCAAGGAAGCGAGGGACAGCCATGGTGATCGTATCTTGCCTAAATTGGGGACCAATGTTTGGTGTTTTTCAGCCTTGAGGGTACAGAGTTCACCTTCAGACGGCCTAGGTACATCTGAGGTAAATTCTGAAGCTGAACTCCAAATATTAAAGTTGCAGTCCATTCGTTGAAATGTATTTGTTATCAGTTTTCATTGCAACGTGGAATGATTTTTCAAATTTCAACAACTCACACCCATGCAACATCATTACTGTTGTAAACTGATCCCACGGTGCAAGTCCTAAAATATTGCATGCAAGCCAGAGGTGCAGAGTTGCATATCTAGTTGCATAACTTCCTGGAAGTTTTATCATATAACCTCCTGCCTCCAATCGATCAAACAGCCCTTTATTCCCATCTCCAATATACTTTGTAACTAATTAACCAACATGTTCATAGCAAATGAAAAGAAAACATCATTTGATTTATTTCCACAGGAATCGGGAATGCTCATAGCTGTGTTCGGAAGATTAATCCTTAATTCCTGGAGATTCTGGGAAAAGCTTCATCCTCCTCCATTGTTACTTTCAATGCAATGCCATAGTAAAATGCTCTTTGGGATCATCGCGCTGCAATGTTAAAGTAATGGGAAACACAGATTTCTATTTAAAACCTGCAACGTCCAGTGTCTGGGTTACATTTTGCTCAAAGCCTGCTCAAAATTTGGCCTGCAAAGCCTGTGAAACACCTTGAATATTTGCTGAAAATATTCGGCAAATGAACCTGAACCAGCCGGTGGGATCATCACTGCTCAGTACATACATTATAAAGAAAAATTAACTCCCCCAACCCCTCAGGGTGCTTACAAGCATCATTCCCATTTGACTCTCTGTAAAAGCACAGTGACACGTCACTGACGGGCGAGAATTCTATTTGCAAGCAAACTATTTTTAAAATTTCCGCAAGTTTAATATCTGGCTGCATTTTCTTTGAAGCTCCCAAGTAAATTTCAGTCAGTTTTTCTTGGTTTATAGTCAATTTAAAATTCCCCAGTTGGTTTCTAGCAAGGCACAGCTGCCTATAGGTTAGGAGAGTGCTGGGGATCCTAGCATTCCTCTAAGCAGTGGAGTTCTGATGTGCGGGTTGTCACAATCCCAGCCAATGTTATAACTGGAGGAAGATCCCAGAATGGAACCCTGGCTCCAAATACGTTTTTTATCAAATGTGAAGGAACAGAGTCACAGGGTCGCCAATTAGTTTTAACAACAAGAAAAAACATCATTAAACGTAGAAAAAATGGATTATAATACAATTCTCCTTTACTCCCCCCGCCCTTGGTTGAACAAACTACACTTTTACGATTAGTATGGATGACAAAGTACAGTTGAAGCTACAATGGTCTCTTTAGCACACAAAGCTAGTGAACAAGGAATGATGAACAATACACCACAGAACAGGCCCTTCGGCCCACTAAGCCTCTGCCGATACATGGTTTCTATACCTCTATTTGTCTCCCATTCATGTGTCTATCAAGATATGCCTTGGATGTTGCTAATGTGTCAATTTCCACCACCTCTACTGGCATTCCAGACACCCACCATCCTCTGTGTGAAAAACTTCCCCCGCATGTCTCCACTAAACTCACCCCCTCTCACCCTGAACCTGGGCCCGGTTGTAATTGACACTTCCACTCTGGGATAAAGCTTCTGACTATCCACCCTGTCTATGCCCTTCATAATTTTGTAGACTTCTATCAGGTCGCCCCTCAGCCTCCATTTATCCAAACTCTCCTCATACCTAAAACCTTCCAGACCAGGCAACATCCTGGGGGTGGGGCCGGGGGTGGGGCCTAGGTGGTGTGGGGCCTATGGGGGTGGGGCCTATGGGGCAGGGCCTGAAGGGACAGGGCCAGAAGGGGCGGCCAGATTAGGGGAGGGGGGCCGCTGCACACTTGGCCTGTGATCGGATGGGGGAGGAGGAACGGTGGGGGGGGGGGGGGGGGGGGGGGCGCCACTGCACACTCTGCAGATGCAATCAGATTGGGGGGGGGCACTGCAGCTTCGATCAGATCAGGGGGAGGGGGCATGATTGGTCTGGGCACCTGGGCACCATGGGGGGAAGCAAGGGCTAGATGTCCATGTGTTGTGGGGCTCGTGATTGGCTGCAGGCCCCCGCGATTGTGGTGGAGAGGGGAGAGAAGAGTTTGTGAGGCTGCCTGCAGCAGCAGGGGCCAGACAGCACTCTCCCTGCCTGTCAGCTGTTTCAATTGCACATCAGAGGTCTGCACATGCACAGTAGCTCCCTCTGCAGGCTGGCTGGTGAATTAAGCCCGGCCCACTGCCTGCCGCAGCTGGAACAGTCTACACCATTTTTTCAATGACTAGGTATGTAAGATTGAGCGTGAAAACTCACACAAGAAAATGGATCAGGAACTCTCCCATTTTCATGCTAGCTGGACACTGAGAATCAATCTCATAAAATTCCTCTCTGCATCTTTGCAACTTTCCAGCTGCTCCTGGTTGAGTTGAGAGAGCTGCTCATTGCTCCATGACCCGTCTCCAACTGCCTCCAGTTTCTAGCTTAAAAAGACTAAAGAACAACGAAAGTATTTTGCTTTACCTTACAAGGGCTCCTAGTTGCTAAGCAACTACACTTACCTTTCACACCACAGCTCTCTAAACACAATGGAATCCCAGCTGGAACTGAAACTAACTCCCTCACACACACACACATCTTTGTCCAGTATGAAATCTAACTAAAGGCCTCTTTTCAGGCACCAAAACATTAAATTAAATTGACCTAAAACTAGCCCTTCGGTGGAATTTTCCCATCCTGCCCACTATGATTCCTGTGGCGGACAGGAAAGGGACCATGCAAAGGTCTGTTGACCTCAGGCGGGATTTTCCGGCATTGGGGCGAGCACAGCTGGAAAACCCTGTCCCTTATTTCTAATAGATTCATAGAGGTTCACAGCATGGAAACAGGCCCTTCGACCCAACTTGTCCATGCCACTCTTTTTTTTAACCACTAAGCTCCCCCCAGTTGCCCGCATTTGGCCCATATCCCTCTATACCCATCTTACCCATGTATAGAGTCATAGAGGTATACAGCATGGAAACAGGCCATTCGGCCCAACTAGGTGTCTACCCAAACCCTTAAAACTACCTTTGGTTTCCTGACAGAGTACAAGGGAAAACTGTGCCCCGGTGTCTGCTCCCAAGGGCGTATATTTTATATCGGGTTCCCTTTCATGCTGCAGGGACCAGTTTAGCCTTTAACAGCATCGAATATAATAATCAGGAGCGATTATTTGAAGTTTATTTTTTTCCCAGGTCCACTGTCTAATTCCGAAACTTTCATTATCCTTGACCTGCTGATAATCAATTATTAACAAAAGGTTGGTTAAAGTTTGCAAAAGCTTCAATCACAATCTTCCGGAGTCAGGAATGCCATCATAACTGTGTAAAACTCAATCCCCGAACACCCTGCTCGTCAGAGACCTGTGCGTAATTGAATTTATCATGGTTTAATATGGTAAGAGGACGATCCCATAGTTTCAATCTTTCTTCACATGTCCACTCATCCAGCACAAAGAAAACGCAACGCAACTATTGAATTCTGTAATAGCCTTAGCATAGAAACGTCAAGGTGACTGATGAACAATCTACGTGTGTGTTATCTAATGGCTCTAAGTAATCAATTATGTAACGCTGGTCTATAGATTACGTGAGGGCGACACATAAAGATGATAAATGAACTCTTCGGAGGTTGCAGTCGTAAGATAAGATCTACTTGACAAAGTCAAGGGAGAGCGCTGGTGGAAACAAGACAAATACAAGGCAGGGGAGAAGCAAATGATCAATTAAAATAAAACGTATTGTTGTAGTGAGACGTTACTGCAGGTGTCAGACTTTATTGCTCTCGTGAGCTGTGAAAGGTCGGATTTCCACCCATACGTGAGGCAAAGAAAAGAAGATCTTCGCTGAAACGTTGGGCTCAGAGGGGGTTCATACATCTGAAACAGAAGCAGGAATGCATTTCTCACTTGATCATTACCTTCCAGTGACTGTAGTCAATTTTCAACCATTTACTGTGAATTATAGATCACTGTTGCAAACAATCAACAAAGCCGTGGTCTAGTTGCTTCAGTCAATTAGGAAGTTGGTCCTTAAATAATTGGCTACAGAAACTACCTCAATTCACAGTAACTTCACTGCAGTGTTAATGTAAGCCTACTTGTGATACTAATAAATAAACTTCAAATTTTAAACAAATCTAAAGGAACTGGCTGGGTGTATACATTACAGTATTGCCTGGATACAAGACATTGAAGTCAATAACACATGAAAGGTTTAAATTCAGGACAGTTTCCACATCTGGGCATGAGTCAAGTGGAACCCACAAAAATATATCTGAACCGAACTGGCCAAAACCTGCTTCCATTTGCCTTTCAGATCTCTGCCATTATCGTAATGCATTGCATTGTAGGGTTGACTGGGCTGGGTGTGCCGTTGTTCCTCCCCTGAAAGATGTGAGCGAAGGAGATGGGCTTCACAGTACTCCAGTAGCTTCATGGCTATCATGAGAGCAGTATTTCATTCCAGCCTTTATTTGAATTCAAATTCCCTCAGCTGCTATGATGGGATTTGAACTCACGTCGCCAAAGCATTAGCCCAGGCCTCTGCATTTCACATTGAGTCATTAAACCAACCGAGGGCCTATCTGTCTGCTTGGGTGGATGGAAAAGATCCCATAGCACATTTTTGAAGAGGAGTAGGGGAATTATTCTCAATGCCCAGGCCAATATCTATTCCTCAATAAAAGAATACGGATTATCTGGTCATCATCACATTGCTGTTTTGGGGATTTTGTTGAGGACAACTTTTTTTTAGTTTATATCTTAGTGTCACAAGTAGGTTTCCATTAACACTGAAATGAAGTTACTTGAAAATCCCCTAGTTGCCACACTCCGGCGCCTGTTCGGGTACACTGAGGGAGAATTTAGCATGGCCAATGCACCTAACCAGCACGTCTTTTGGATTGTGGGAGGAAACCAGAGCACCCGGAGGAAACCCATGCAGACACGGGGAGAACATGCAGACTCTGCACAGACAGTGAAGCAAACCGAGAATCGAACCTGCTGTGAGACTGCAGTGCGAACCACTGTGCCACCATGCCGCCCCAACATAGCCGTCATGTTTCCTACATTACAACAGTGACTACACTCCAAAACTGTAGTGGGTGTAAAGCTCCGCAAGGCATCCGGCAAAAAGTGCTGAATAAATGCAGGTCTTTCTTTGTTTAATGGTTAATCCAGTCATTCAGCTCATTGTGGTGAGGTATCACAGTGGGAATATTAACCTCTCCGTTAAATGCTGACTGACCTGCTGCGCATTTTCAGAAATTTCTGTTTTTAACTTCTAAATTTCAACATTGTGGATGAAGGTGAAATTTGGAACAGCTTTCAGCTGAAACCAGAAGAAAAGGCTTCTTTCACAGAGCCTGTTTGCATTGAGGAAGTGGCGGTACTTGCACTTTCTGTCCTTGTGCCACATTGACTGCTAGCAGTTCCAAGCCTCAACAGAGTCTGTATTTTTCACCCTCTACAGCAATCAGCGCAGCAGCAAATGCTGTAGAAACTCTTCGTCCCCGCACCTCCCCCCCCCCCCCCCCCCCCCCCAACCCCCTTGTCCTTGCTCCAAACTCTCCGGCGATCAACCTTCCTTCCTCAGAGCTTGCCTCAGATGGGTTAACCATGCAAATTGATGTTTTTGGACCTGGGGAATGAGCAGTAATGTGTGACTGCAGTTTCTCCAGGGCCACAGTGTACACATTCTGTTTGGTGCGTGCTGCATGTGCTGTCACATACAGGGATGGATATATCCACGCCAAGTACAGGACTGGTGAGGGGGTGTAATGGGTTCAGGGGGAGGTGGGCGAAGAGGTAGTGTTGGGGGAGGGTTTTCTCTCAGTCCGCACACTGCCTTGACAGAAATACAAAGATCTACTATACCGGTGGTTATGAAATACATTAAGTTGTGGGCGATGTAAGCACTGCATGACACATATATTTGTCAGACCAAGCTATCATTTACCACCTTGTTTTATGCCCTGTATTTGCCATAGTGGTCACAGTGTTGAAGGATAACTATGCAAAGCTAAATGGGCCAGGAATATGTGTGTCAATTCCTTGCATATATTTCTGTGAAACGAGTTGTTCTATTGAAGGAATAATAGTGTCAGCCTTGGCTCGGTGGTCGCATTCTTACCTCTAAGTCACAAGGTTGTGGGTTCAAACTCCACTCCAGAGATTTACACTGAAATTCCAATGTGGTACTGTCAGTGGAGACATCGGAACCAAGGTCCCATCTGCCCTTTCGGGTGGGTGTAAGATGCTGCTACTGCGATGAGGGGCAGAGGAGTTTTGCCCAGTGTCCTGGCCAATATTTATCGTTCAAATTATATCAAGTATAATGGATCATCTGGTCGCTATCTCACTGATGCTTGTGGAATCTTTCATGTTTTTTTTACTCATTCGTGGGACATGGGTGTCGCTGGATAGACCAGCATTTATTGCCCATCCCTGGTTGCCCTTGAAAAGGTGGTGATGAGCGGCCTTCTTGAATCGCTGCAGTCCATGTTCTGTGGGTTGACCCACAATGCATTTAGGGAGGGAATTCCAGGATTTTGACCCAGCGACAATGAAGGAACAGTGATATATTTCCAAGTCAGGATGGTGAGTGACTTGGACGGGAACTTGCACGTGGTAGTGTTCCCGTTTATCTGCTGCCCTTGTCCTTCGAGATGGAAATAGTCTTGGGTTTGGAAGGTGCTGTCTTAAGGATCTTTGGTGAATTGCTGCTGTGCATCTTGTTGAGAGTACACACTGCTGCTGCTGAGTGTCAGTGGTGGAGGGAGTGGATGTTTGTGGCTGTGGTGTCAATCAAGCAGGCTGCTTTGTCCTGGATGGTGTCAAGCTTCTTGAGTGTTGTTGGAGCTGTGTGCCAATTAACAACTGCATTTTTTACAAAACAACTGTTCCTTCACTTCAAAAGTACACCATTAGCCGTAAAGCACTCGGGGCACCCTGGAGTTATGTAAGGCACTGTATAAATGTACATCCTTTCCTAACCATATGAAAAGACAGAGATTGACTGCTTTTGGGTGCAGGTTCCTTTCCTTTATTGGTCCCATAACTCTTCAGAAGCTCCTTAGTTGAGTGTGTCGTATACATAACAAATCAGTCTTCCATGTTGCAAGTCTTTTCATTTTATCATTCTTGTAAATCTTTATAATGCCTTCCCTCTGACTTGGGGGAAAAATGAACCTCTCAGTAAGGCACTTGGAATCGCATTTTGCACAGCTATCCAAGAATCTCAACAATTTGGCACCAATCAATATTTATATATTTTCCTTTGTAAGTATTATCAGCAAAAAAAGTACAGGAGTTTTTTTAAAAATAGCGTCCTTTGGTCGGATTGAGCAGTTTCTTCCTAATATAACACATCCATCATTAGCTTTGTTGAAGGACTCCTTATTTTCCTTTTGACTTTTGGATTCAATCTGCCTTGGATACACAATGCTACGTGCCACTCACCACAGCTGGCGGTGAGTGGACTGGGACCAGGCTGGCATGTGCATTAGAGTAGCGAGATATATGTTTTAACTCTTTGAAAGCGGCAATGAATGTTCCTGCAAGGAAGCTTTGAAAAATGCGACATAATTATACTTTGATTGATGGAATTGGTTCAAGGGGAAGGGTCACTTTAGAAACACTGGAAAATACTGTGGGAGGGAGGGGGGGAGCACTCAGTCATCATGTACAATGCACAGAGCTTGCCAACTGAAGTCACCAGGAATAACGATTAATCTCTTGGACATAGCTGAAAGAAAGCCAGGAGAAAAATTATAGGGGCATTAAAAGATGAGTTTCCCACATTGCACACTTTAGTTTAATAATTTTATGAATCTTGAGAATGGCTATTTGGCTGCAAAGGGCTATTGGAGGTGGGTGTTCTTGTGGTGAAACCTCCAGAAATATGTCCGACCAAAGTTGGCAACCCTTTCAATATGGGAGCCAATGGTAATTTTCTCCCATACACCTGAAAGAACTTCATTGGCTGTAAAGTGCTTTGGAACATCCTAAGGCAGTGCATTCAAGAGGACATCAGCTGATTACTTGAATAGAAACAATGTGCAGAGTTAAGGGGAAAAGGCAGGGGAATGGCACTCAACCTTGATGCTGGTTTGGAGAGCTGGTGTAGACCTGATGGGCCAAATGGCCTCCTTCTGCGTCATAACAATTCTGTGATTTTGCGGCTGAAAGCAAGTTTTTTTTCTGCGTTCTTCAGGGAAATGGTTAAAGTTCTGCATAAAGAGTCGAGGGGACTAGAAATGTGGAATTAGCTCATTTCACAGAGGCTTCAATTCACCTTTATTATGAATCAGATCTTTCTCTTTCTCTCCTGCACCAAACTAGACCAGGTTTTCATCTGCCTTTCCAACAGCCATCTTTTCCAGGAACCACCCCTTCTCCAGAAACTCCTCCACTTCAGTGGTAAGAGCTTAGGGTGATAATATCACAATTACTCCCCTTTTGACATTCTATAATAGGGAAGGATAAGAATGCAAGAGCATCAAGTCGGAACAGGAGTAGGCCATTTGGCCCCTGGAACCTGCTCTGCTATTCAATAAGATTATGGTGGATCTTCTACCTGAGTCGCATCAACGTGTCCCTTAACATCTTTAGTGCCCAAAAATCTGCAGATCTCCAATTCGCTCATACTCAATGACTCATACTCATCCAGAGCTCTCTGTGACAGAGAATTTCATAGACTCATAACAGGTTCATAAGGTTTTTCTCAGTCCTAAATGGCCAACTTCTTATTCTGAGACCCCGGGTTCTAGACTCTAAAGCCAAGGGAAGCATCTTCCAAGCATTTACACTGACAAGCCACCTAAGTGTTTCAATGAGGTTACCTTTCATTCTTCTAAATAGCTGGGCATATAATCCCAGTCTTCTTAATCACTCTTTATAGGACAATTCCCTCATCCCAGGAACCTGCCTAGTGAACTTTCCCTCGGACAAGTGTACCCTTCCTTAAGTAAGGAGACCAAAACTATACATAAAACTCTAGTTGTGGTCTTACCAAAGCCCTACAAGTTGATAGCTTTGGTATTTTATGCCTTTGTCCATTTGTTTTCATAATTTCTGGCTGTAGCTGCATGTTTCTGTGAATTATTTTTATTCATTCATGAGATGTGGGCATCACTAGCAAGATCAGCATTTGTTGCCCATTCCAAATTGCCATTGAACTGAGTGGCTTGCTAGGCCATTTCAAAGGGCATTTAAAAATCAACCACACTGATTTCTATACAAGGGCACAGAAAATAACATTTTCCAGTCTCTCAGCGTTTGAAAAATATTTTACTTTTCTATTGTTTCAAAGTTGGTAACTTCAGATTTCTCCACCTTATATTGCTCACCCAATTCTTGCTCACCCATTTGCACCTTCTTTGGGTCCTCCTCACAGTCTACTGTCCCACTAAACTGTGAATCATCTGCAAACACAGATACGTTACTCTCAGAACCCTCAGCTAAGTTAATGATTTGGTTTGTAAATAGCTGAGGCTTTGTGGTACCCTATCATATCAGTGTAGAGGGTAGAAGGGGCCTGGAAACAGGAGAAGCTCAAGTGCCCATGAATTCTCTCCATTACCTTGACGAATTGGAGCGATAAGGGAGAACCAGCGGATGTTGTGTTTTTGTATTTTCTAAAAGCATTCAATAAAATGCCACACAAGAGGTTGTTGCACAAGATTAGGGCTGGGCCTACCAGTTACAGACTGCTAACCCGAAAATGACCCACTCAATCCTTCACTCTGCCTTCTGTCCATTACTCAATCCTCAATCGACCTGACATATTAACCCCAATTCCATGAGCCTTACACCCTCTACAGCCCCCAATCTTCCCCCTCAATTATGCATGATTTTTTTTCCTCTTTCAAGATTCACCAATCAATTCACCAAACAATCACAGGAAGGTCCGAGTTAAATGATGGCATCCATTGTTGACATCTGGTTACAGATAGTGACTGATACATATGCAGCGTGGGTCAGAAAGGATGGTTCATAGAAGAAAGAAAGAAACCCTACAGTGCAGAAGGAGGCCATTCGGCCCATCGAGTCTGCACCAACCACAATCCCACCCAGGCCCTACCCCCACATATTTACCTGCTAATCCCTCTAACCTTCGCATCTCAGGACTCTAAGGGGCAATTTTTAACCTGGCCAATCAACCTAACCCGCACATCTTTGGACTGTGGGAGGAAACCGGAGCACCTGGAGGAAACCCACGCATGGTTGTGGAGGTCAATCATCTCAGCTCCAGGACGTTACTGAAGGAGTTCCTTAGGGTAGCGTCCTAGACTCAACCATCTTCAGCTGATTCATCAATGACCTTCCCTCCATCATAAAGTCAGAAATGGGGATGTTCATTGATGACTGTATAATGTTCAGCACCATTTGTGACTCCTCAGATACTGAGGAGTCCAAATGCAGCAAGACCTGGACAATATCCAGGCTTGGACTGACAAGTGGCAAGTAACATTCATGTCACACAAGTTCCAGGCAATGACCATCTCCATGTGGCACAGTGATTAGCATTGCTGCCTAATAGCGCCAGAGACCCGGGTTCAATTCCAGCCTCGGGTCACTGTCTGTGTGGAGTTTGCACATTCTCCCCATGTCTGCATGGGTGTCTTCCGGGTGCTCCGGTTTCCTCCAAAGATGTGCAGGTTAGGTTGATTGGCCATGCTAAATTGACCCTAGTGTCAGGGGGATTGGCAGGTCAAATTTGTGGGGTTACAGGAATAGGGCCTGGGTGAGATTGTGGTCAGTGCAGGCTCGATGGGCCAAATGGACTCCCTCTGCATTGTAGGGATTCTATGATTCAATGCTATACATACCGTGACTACAAGAGCCAGTCAGAGGCTAGGAATCCTGTTGCGAGTAACTCACCTCCTGACACAGAGACTCAGCCTGCATTTGAAATTGTGCTGTACAATGCTCATTACAAATATGCCGTAGATGTTTGTAGCAAAGAAGGAGGCCATTTGGCCCATTGTGCCTGTGCCAACTCTGCTGGGCTAATCCATAAATAATCCCATGGCCTAGTTCCTTTTCTAAATACATTTATATATCCTTATGAAATCACGGTTTCCAAAGACACAAATCCATTTGAAAGAAAATGGTTAATCCCTTTGTTAAAATAGTGAAGGAAGGAGTCCCATATGGGTGGCAATAGGTTCATTGCTGATGCTGTGCTGCCTGATGCCAACTCACCAGAGCATTAATAGTGACCAATACAGTGCTCAACGCCATCCAACAGTAATGCGATAAACTTCACAACCTGACACATACTTCCTGAAGTGATTGTCTCACACAGCCCACCTCCTCCGACAGCCTTGGAAGCACTCCTGATGCATGTTGAGCTGAGAATGCTGCAGCCAATACCACATGCTTATGAGTTTACTCAGCCTCTCGCTGTTTCTGTTCAAACAATGTCACTCTGCTGCCAATAAGGATCTTCACACAGTAAAAGCATTGGTTTGGTGCCACATGGAGAAACATGGTATATTCCAGTGATAGCAAAAAGGCTGTGTTGACTGCCACATGGCAAGTGTGTGGCATGCAATGGAACATTCCTTCATCAATGAGCTCCTAGACACAGAAACTGTTATTAAAGCTGCTTAATCTTCCACTGGAGCAGCTGCAGCATCTAAAACCAAATGTAATCAAACATTAGCCAGCTCCTCACTTGATATGCTGCGAGGTTCATTAGCTTCAGTACAATGAGAGATTTAGGAGCAGTTCTTAAAGCACAGTTTGCAACTGTTTTGATAAGGCAAGATTATACACCCCACAATTTTCCCGGACTTACTGATTTTAACTTGACAAAAATAGGCATTCAAAGGGAAGTTACAGCGTCAACAGACCATGAACACCGATGGTCTGATTGTCACAACTTTGCATGGCAGCACGTGGAACAGTGGTTAGCACTGCTGCCTCACAGAGCCAGGGACATCAGTTCGATTCCCGGCTTGGGTCACTGCCTGTGCGGAGTTTGCACGTTCTCCCAATGTCTGCATAGGTTTCCTCCGGCTGCTCTCTCTGGTTTCCTCCCACAGTCCGAAAGACGTGCTGGTTAGGTGCATTAGCCATGCTAAATGTTCCCTGAGTGTACCCGAACAGGCGCCGGAGTGTGGCGACTAGGGGATTTTCACAGTAACTTCATTGCAGTGTTAATGTAAGCCTAATTTTGACACTAATAAATACATTTTTAAACCTTTAATTTTAGAAACATAGAAACATAGAAAAACTACAGCACAAACAGGCCCTTCGGCCCACAAGTTGTGCCGAACACATCCCTACCTTCTAGACCTACCTATAACCCTCCATCCTATTAAGCTCCATGTACTCATCCGGGAGTCTCTTAAAAGACCCTATTGAGTTCGCCTCCACCACCCCTGACGGCAGCCGATTCCACTCGCCCACCACCCTCTGTGTGAAAAACTTACCCCTAACATCTCCCCTGTACCTACCCCCCAGCACCTTAAACCTGTGTCCTCTCGTAGCAGCCATTTCCACCCTGGGAAAAAGCCTCTGAGAGTCCACCCGATCTATGCCTCTCAACATCTTATACGCCTCTATTAGGTCTCCTCTCATCCTTCGTCTCTCCAAGGAGAAAAGACCGAGCTCCCTCAGCCTATCCTCATAAGGCATGCCACTCAATCCAGGCAACATCCTTGTAAATCTCCTCTGCACCCTTTCAATCTTTTCCACATCCTTCCTATAGTGAGGCGACCAGAACTGAGCACAGTACTCCAAGTGGGGTCTGACGAGGGTCTTATATAGCTGCATCATTATCCCCGGACTCCTAAACTCAATCCCTCGATTGATAAAGGCCAGCACACCATACGCCTTCTTAACCACCACCTTTTGATCGATGTACTGCCAAGAAACAGGTCAATTTGACCCAACTATTTTTATCCCCAGAGTTTATGTTCCAAATGAACTTCCTCCCACCTTACTTCAACCACAGTGACTGAAGAGGTTTCTCCAGTGATCCATATTGGCTTTATTAATGGCTATCTCAATTTTATTTATGGCTGCCTTGTCAAGAACAATTAGCGATGGACAAAAACTGCTGGCCCTGTGGAACTCACAAACCCTTGAACAAATTAAAACAGGGGAAATAAAATAAAATTAACCTCTTGCCTGTGACTCAAACCACACAAGCATAGATATAAAGGTGCTTATTGCATCAGGATGACTCCTGTGGCAAGTTCATGCGAAAGTAGGCTTAATAAGTATCTCATGGCAAATCTTTACAGAGCATGTTTTCTCTTAAATAGAAACAACAAATGCTGGAAATAATCAGCATCTGTGAAGAGACAGAGCTAATAGTGTTTCAGGTCGATAACCTTTCATGGGAACTCTGTTTTATTTCACATTTCTAGCTGCTTTTGCTTTTACATGAATGTTTTCTCTTCATTGAGTTTAAATTATTATCTGATAGTTTAAATAATCTAATAAGAAATTCATTATTCCAGATGATAACAAAGATACAGACGGAATGAAAGAGACTGTTTGGCCCATTCATCACTAGCTTTGATAGAAACCTGTGATCTTCATCCATTTACCTTCTCAATGACTCCAGCATATCTACCTCAGAATCACAGATTGCTACAGTGCAGAAGAGGCCCTTTGGCCCATTGAGTCTGTACCAATGCATTAAATGCCCTGACCTGCCCACCTGATCCCACTTGCCAGCACTTGGCCCATAGCCTTGACTGTTATGGCATGTCAAATACCTCCATTCCCTTCAGTTACAGGCACTTGTCCACCAATAGGAATACAAATTGGATGGGTTGTATAATTCTTTTTTATTCATTCATGGGATGTGTGCATCACTGGCTGGGCCAGCATTTATTGCCCATCCCCTGAGGGCACTTACGAATCAACCACATTACTGTGGATCTGGAGTCACATGTAGATCAGGTAAGGAAAAGGGCAAAATACTGTGGATGCTGGAATCTGAAACAAAAACAGAAAATGCTGGAAAATCTCAGCAGGTCTGACAGCATCTGTGGAGAGAGAATAGAGCCAACGTTTCAAGTGTAGGTTCGGGGGATTAACAGGGTAAATACGTGGGGTTATGGGTATAGGGGCTGGGTGGGATTGTCATCGGTGCAGGCTCAGTGGACTGAATGGCCTTCTTCTGCACTGTAGGGATTCTAAGTCAGGATGACACTTCGTCAGGTAAGGACGACAGATTTCCCTCCCTAAAGGACATCAGTGAACCTGATGGTTTTATATGACAATGGACAATGGTTTCATGGTCATCATTGGACTTTTAATTACACATTTTTATTGAATCTCACCTCTTGCCCCTCACCTTGAACCTATGTCCCCTTGTGGCTGACCCTTCAACTAAGGGGAACAGCTGCTCCTTACCCACTCTGTCCATGCCCCTCATAATCTTGTACACCTCGATCAGGTCGCCCCTCAGTCTTTTCTGCTCCAATGAAAACAACCCAAGCCGATGCAACCCCTCTTCATAACTTAAATGTCCCAACCCAGGCAGTATCCTGGTGAATCTGCACTCTGGCTTGTGCTGAGAGGGTGTTTTTACTGATTTGTAGGTGAATTTCAGTACTTTGGGGGTCATTTCTGCTGCTTTGGAGTTTGTAGCTTTCATCTACCCTCCCCTGTTGTCAGCTTTCGCTACAGTGTGGGAGCCAGTGACGCAGCTCAGCTTTGGAGTTCTGCTGAGGAACAGGCGGAACAGCAGCAGAAAGAACAGCCGCAGCCTTCTCCTGTACAACTTGGCGAAGATAGGGATTTAGAAGAGTATACGGCTTGTAGGAAGGGACTAAAGAAGGAAATTAGGAGAGCCAGAAGGGGTCACGAGAAGGCCCTGGCAGGTAGGATTAAGGAGAACCCTAAGGCGTTCTATAAATATGTGAAGAGTAAAAGGATGAGACGTGAAGGAATAGGGCCTATAAAAGGTGAAGGCGGGAAAGTCTGTACGGAACCAGTAGAAATGGCAGAGGTGCTCAATGAGTATTTTGCCTTGGTTTTCACAGAGGAGAAGGACCTGGGTGGATGTACTGCGGGCATGCAGTGGACTGAAAGGATTGAGTATGTAGACTTTAAGAAAGAGGTTGTGCTGGAATCTTTGAATGGCATCAAGATAGATAAGTCGCCGGGTCCGGATGGGATGTACCCCAGGTTACTGTGTGAGGCGAGGGAAGAGATTGCAGAGCCTCTGGCGATGATCTTTGTGTCATCGATGGAGACGGGAGAGGTGCCGGAGGATTGGAGGATTGCGGATGTGGTTCCTATTTTCAAGAAGGGGAATAGGGATAGCCCAGGAAATTACCGACCGGTGAGTCTAACCTCAGTGGTTGGTAAACTGATGGAGAAGATCCTGAGGGACAGGATATATGAGCATTTAGAGAGGTTTAGTATGCTCAAGAATACTCAGCATGGCTTTGTCAAGGGCAGATCGTGCCTTACGGGCCTGGTGGAGTTCTTCGAAAATGTGACTGAATACATTGACGAAGGGAAGGCGGTAGGTGTGGTTTATATGGATTTTAGCAAGGCGTTCGATAAGGTCCCCCATGCAAGGCTTCTAGAAAAAGTGAGAGGGCATGGGATCCAAGGGGCTGCTGCCCGGTGGATCCAGAACTGGCTTGCCCAAAGGAGGCAGAGAGTGGGTATAGATGGGTCTTTTTCTAAATGGAGGTCAGTGGTGTGCCCCAGGGATCTGTTCTGGGACCCTTGCTGTTTGTCATTTTCATAAATGACCTGGATGAGGAAGCGGAGGGATGGGTTGGTAAGTTTGCCGACGACACGAAGGTTGGTGGGATTGTGGATAGTCTGGAGGGATGTCAGAAGTTACAGAGGGACATAGATAGGATGCAAGACTGGGCGGACAAGTGGCAGATGGACTTCAACCCAGATAAATGCGTCGTGGTCTATTTTGGTAGGTCAAATGAGATGAAGGAGTACAATATTAAGGGAAAGACTCTTAGTACTGTAGAGGATCAAAAGGACCTTGGGGTCCAGGTCCATAGGACTCTGAAATCGGCCCCGCAGGTGGAGGAGGTGGTTAAGAAGGCGGATGGTGTGCTGGCCTTTATCAATCAAGGGATTGAGTTTAGGAGTCCGGGGTTAATGACGCAGCTATATAAGACCCTCGTCAGACCCCACTTGGAGTACTGTGCTCAGTTCTGGTCGCCTCACTATAGGAAGGATGTGGAAAAGATTGAAAGGGTGTAGAGGAGATTTACAAGGATGTTGCCTGGATTGAGTGGCATGCCTTATGAGGATAGGCTGAGGGAGCTCGGTCTTTTCTCCTTGGAGAGACGAAGGATGAGAGGAGACCTAATAGAGGTGTATAAGATGTTGAGGGGCATAGATCGGGTGGACTCTCAGAGGCTTTTTCCTAGGGTGGAAATGGCTGCTACGAGAGGACACAGGTTTAAGGTGCAGGGGGGTAGGTACAGGGGAGATGTTAGGGGTAAGTTTTTCACACAGAGGGTGGCGGGCGAGTGGAATCGGCTGCCGTCAGTGGTGGTGGAGGCGAACTCAATAGGGTCTTTTAAGAGACTCCTGGATGAGTACACGGAGCGTAATAGGATGGAGGGTTATAGGTAGGTCTAGAAGGTAGGGATGTGTTCGGCACAACTTGTGGGGCCGAAGGGCCTGTTTGTGCTGTAGTTTTTCTATGTTTCTATGTTTCTAACCTGCAAACCCGCAGGGCAGAAGGGGTGAGTGCAGAGCTCTAGCTTGTCGGAGCTTGCGCTGCCCCCATTACATGAGTATGTCAGCAGAGATATCCCTGTCCAGTGTGTGCTGACATTTTTAAAAGTTTATTTATGTTTGTCACAAGTAGGCTTATATTAACACTGCAATGAAGTTACTGTGAAAATCCCCAGTCGTCACACTCTGGTGCCTGTTCGGGTACACTGAGGGAGAATTTAGCATGGCCAATGCACCTAACCAGCATGTCATTTGGACTGTGGGAGAAACCGGAGCACCCGGAGGAAACCCACGCAGACACAAGGAGAATGTGCGGATTCCACACAGAGAGTGACCCGAGACCAGAATTGAACCCGGGTCCCTGGCACTGTGAGGCAGCAGTGCCAACCACTGTGCCACCATGCCACCCTAATTTGCAGCCTCCTGGAAGAAGACCTCCTGCCAAGTGGCCCCCCAGGAGGAGCCGCATTGCTTGTGTCAGCCCCTGATTTGTGGGGGGAGGCAGTGACATCGTGTTAATACCACTGGACTAGTAATCCAGAGGCCCCAGCTCCTGCTTTCAGGAAATGTATTCAAATTCCACCATGGATGCTGGTGGAATTCGAATTCAATTAATTATATCTAGACTTGAAAGCTGGTCTCAGTGATAAAACCATGTTATAAAAACCCATCTAGTTCGGTTCAGTCCGATTCTGGCGCTGACAGATCAGCGCATGCGCAGTGCTGCCAGCCTCTCCAGAGGGAATAGGCCTTGTCCCCAGATTTTTGATGTGATTCACACTAGGGCTCTGTGCAGTGCTGAGTGTGGGAGATTCATTTTGAAACTCCTGTTGAAAAAACCAGCGGGTTTAACTCCAGTTTTTACATGAATTTGACACTTAGATTCTTTTTGGGAGAATCCCACCCCTGATGTTCCATACAGGTGACTGCTCTTTCGATGGATGTAGACATCGTCACGAAGCCCTGACAAAATCACGGTCGTTATAGATTCCTCCGACACCTCTCCAACAATGTGCAATGGATATGGAAAGGCTGACTGATCCTCATACATTTGCTGTTATTCTTCCAGGATAATCCACTCCATCATGAGGTTCAGTCGCTCTGAAGAAGGGTGCAACACTGCAATAAGGTGAGGGTGGCTGTTCAGATCGGGATGTAAGGAGGTGTCTTGAGAGAGAGGGAGAGAGAGGTGAATGCACCTGCAATGTTTGTTAGCCTGAGGAGTGTTGCGTAGGAGAGGGTAGGGGAAAGGAGTGAGAGGGTCTTTGCTGTTGAATGTGCCATGCCATTCACCTTTCCTGCCTCGATCAGGTCATTGAACCACTTGCAGCACCCTGTGCCGGAACTGCTGCTGTTGACCTCCTTGGCAACCTCCAGTCGTACCTCTGTGGCAAGCTTCTTCCATGGGTAAGTAAATTCCTTCTTGCATCATGGTGTCCAGGGATACATTCAAGAACCGTGGTGAGCTTTCTCACATTGACACTCCACCTGTCCTGTTGCTGGATCTGTCTTGATAGCTCTGGAATATTCCTTTTCTGACTGTGGCAAGGCCCCTTTAAATCGTGGAGCTATTCAAACAGACTAATGCAGATCGCCATCATGCCCACTCACTATGAAGTTTATTTATTAGTCACAAGTAAGGCTTACATTAACACTGCAATGAAGTTACTGTGAAATATCCCTAGTCGCCACACTCCGGTGCCTGTTCAGGTCAATGCACCTAACCAGCACGTCTCTAATTAGCATGTCTTTCAGAATGTGGAAGGAAACAGGTGGAAACCCACGCAGACACGGGGAGAATGTGAAAACTCCACACAGACAGCAACCCAAGCTGGGAATCGAACCCGGGTCCCTGGCGCTGTGAAGCAGCAATGCTAATTGGTGAGGAACCCCAGAATTCAGATATGTGCTACGGTTGAGTCTAATGTCGTAACTACATTAAGGGTTGTTGGTTTTAAGCAAATAGAAAAGATGTGGTTTGCACACGTAGGTTCGAAGTAACACACAACAGGTTTATTGAAAGAGATGTTCTCTGCACAGAACAGAAAACAAGGCTAAGCCTGTGAAACACCCAATGACCTCATGATCAGGTCATTGGGGGAAGCGGTGGCCTCGTGGTATTATCGCGAGACCATTAGTTCAGAAACTCAACTAATGTTCTGGGGACTTGGGTTCAAATCCTGTTATGGCAGGTGGTGGAATTTGAATTCAATAAAAAATATCTGGAATTAAGAATCTACTGATGACCATGAAACCATTGTTTATTGTCGGAAAAACCCATCTGGTTTACTAACGGCCTTTAGGAAAGGAAATCTGCCGTCCTTACATTGTCTGGCCTATATGTGACTCCAGAGACACAGCAATGTAGTTGACTCTCAACTGCCCTCCAAGGGCAACTAGGGATGGGCAATAAATTCTAGCCAGCCAGCGACGCCCGTGTCCCACTAAAGAATTTTAAAAAGTGACGTGCTCTTAAAGCAACCATGCAACCAGTTAAATATGTAACACTGAGGTTAAAAAGCCATACAAAAGAAATACATTGTTGAAAATTCCAGGTTCTTGATGCACTGACTGCTCACCCTCTGTAGAACATTAAATTGACCCCATATCTCTGGGTTTCTGGTCCAGAGAATAGCTGTACCATAACTTTGATGTCTAAAATTGCTATAAACTAGAAACTCTTTTTCAGGTAAATGTTTATGTTGTCAGTAACCTGGAACACATGTATAAGCTTCTTTGTGAGACACTTCATTCTCAAAAGGTGCAGAGTGCAGCACGGTTTACTGCTGGGTTAGACAGATATGATAAGTATTTGTCTTCATCACTGCATTTTGGCTTCAGATAGAGGAATTTAATTGCAGCTGAATCGAAAGCCAAATTGTACCATTTCTTGATTGATTGAACCCTCCAATCACAAAGTTCAACTCATCAGAATCCTCTCAGCCATCAAAGAAGAATCTTCAAAAGCTCATGTTTATAAAACAGACCTATCAGCAGCAGCTTACTGTGTTCCTGCCACCATGACAGTGCTTCTTTTTAGAAGCAGAGAATCAGAAAATGGTTGCAACAAAGAAGGAGACCATTTGGTCTGTCGTGTTGGCTTCCGGCAAAGAGCAAATCAGCGAGTCCCACTTCCCATTGCGAAGCCACGATTCAATCTGCCCCCACCACATGACCAGGGAGTCATTCCAAATCCTAACCACTCCTTGCATTAAAATGCTTCTTTCTCATCTCGCCATTGGTTCTGTTGTCATTCACCTTATACCGGTGTCCTTTCTTTACCGACCCATCCACCAGTGGAACAATTTCTCCCTTCCTACCCTGCCTAGACCACTTGTGATATTGAGCAGCTCGACCAAATCGCCCCCTGCCTTCTCTTCTCTGTAAGAAGTCTCACAACACCAGGTTAAAGTCCAACAGGTTTATTTGGTAGCAAATACCATAAGCTTTTGGAGCGCTGCCCCTTCGTCAGATGGAGTGGATATCTGTTCTCCAACAGTGCACAGAGACACAGAAATCAAGTTACAGAATACTAATTAGAATGCAAATCTCTACAGCCAGCCAGGTCTTAAAGGTACAGATAATGTGGGTGGAGGGAACATTAAACACAGGTTAAAGAGATGTGTATTGTCTCCAGACAGAACAGCTGGTGAGATTATGCAAGACCAGGGGCAAGCTGTGGGGGTTACTGATAATGTGACATAAATCCAACATCCTGGTTTAGGCCGTCCTCATGTGTGCAGAACTTGGCTATCAGTTTCTGCTCAGCGACTCTGCGCTTCTCTTCTCTGAGCAGAGCAGCCCCAGCTCCTCCCATTTATCCGTATGACAGATATCCCTCACCTTTGGAACCATACTCATAAACCTTCTCTACACCCTTTCTGAAGCCTTTGCTTCCTTGATGAGTGATGACCAGTTGCGATCTTCCTTGCCTTTGTTTCTATACCTGGGATGTGTAGGTTAGAGGGATTAGCGGGTAAAAATATGTGGGGGTAGGGCCTGGGTGGGATTGTGGTCGGTGCAGACTCGATGGGCCGAATGGCCTCCTTCTGCACTGTAGGGTTTCTATGATTTCTATGATTTCTATGATATACCTTTCTGTATCACACCGAGGTTCTCGTAGGCTTTTTCTCAAACTGCGATGCATAATTTGTGCATAAATATCCCCAGGTCTCTGTTCCTGCACCTCCAGAATTGCCCTTTCATTTTATATAATCTTTCCTCAATCTTCCCATCAAAACTTTACACTTCTCTGCATGTAATTCCACCTGTCACGTGCCTGCCATTTCCGCTATCCTATCAATGTCCTCATTAGGATTAACACCATCCTCTGCATAGCTCACAATAAGGTACTGCACTTTTGTGTCATCTGCAAATTTTAAAATTGCGCCTTGTATGCCTAACTCTAGGTCGTCAATATAGATCAGGAAAAGCGGTTTTCCCAGTACTGATCCTTAGGGACTGCCTTCCGTATTCCTTCTGGTAGAACAGTGGTTAGCACTGCTGCCTCACAATGCCAGGGACCCAGGTTCAATTCCCGGTTTGGGTCACTGTCTGTGCAGAGTCTGCACGTTCTCCCCATGTCTGCGTGGGTTGCCACCGGGTGCTCCAGTTTCCTCCCACAGTCTGAAAGATGTGCTGATTAGGTGGGTTGGAGCCATGCTAAATTCTTCCTCAGTGTACCCGAACAGGTGCTGGAGTGTGGCAACTAGGGGATTTTCACAGTAACTTCATTGCCGTGTTAATGTAAGCCTACTTGCAACATCAATAAATAAACTTTAAAACTTAAATCTCCGAAAAGCAACCATTCACCATTACAATACTTTCTGTTTCCTGTCATTCAGGCAACTTTATATCCGAACTGTCACGACCTAGTTCATTCTATGAGTTGCAGCTCTGCTGGCTTTGCCCATTTGGCGGCACTTTATCAAATGTCTTTTGCCAGCGCATATACACTACATCAACCACATTGCCCTCATCAGCTTTCTCTGTTACTTCATTGAAATACTCAATCATGCAAGTTAAACACGTCCATGCTTGCTTTCCTGAATTAATCCACATTTAGCCAAGTGATTGTCCTGGATTATAGTTCCTAAAAGCTTTCACCACTGAGGTTAACTTCAATGGCCTTCAGTTACTGGGCTTATCCTGCCACAGAAAGGTATAACATTTCCAATTCTCCAGTCTTCTGGCATCCGCTCCATCCAAAGGGGATTAGAAGACTTTACAAATTTCTCCCCACTTCCCTTTGTATCCTTGGTTGCATCTCAAATGGTTCTGGTGTTTGAGCAACTTGAGGTGCAGCCAGCCTTTGTAATACCTCCTCCTTATCAATTTTTAGCCCATCCGGTATCTCAACCACCTCTTTCGCGAGGACTTCGGGAGCAACTTCTTCCTTGTTGCGATGTACTCATTTTGTACCTCAGCCAACCCTGTACCTCCATGTGTTAATTGACTTTTAAGTCCCTAATCACCCTCACTCCTCCTTTTACTACTTATATGCTCATAGAAGATGCTGGACTTCCCATTTATGTTAGCTGATAATCTCTTCCCATAGTCTCTTCTTGTCTCTCATTTCCTTTCTCATTTCTCTTCTTAACTTTCCATATTCAAGCCGGTTATCACTTATATTATCAACTAGACATCTGTCAAACACATTCTTTTTTTGCTTAATTTTACTCCCTACGTCTTTCATCACTCAAGCTTTGTTTACTCTCTTTCCCCCTCATGGGATTGTATCTAGTTTATACCATCTCCTCTATAATGGCAATCCATTGTTCCTTTACAGTTTTGTCTGCCGGTCCGTGATGCCAATAGACCAAGGCAACATCTTGTTCTAACCCACTGAAATTGGCCTTCCTCCAATTTGTATGTTTACTCTGGGTCGCGCCTTGTCATTTTCCATAGCCGACCGGCCTCGGCTTTATGATACTCCTATCACTGTTCACTAAATGTTTCTCTACTAACACTTAGAACAAACAAAGAACAAAGAAAATTACAGCACAGGAACAGGCCCTTCGGCCATCCAAGCCTGCACTGACCATACTGCCCGACTGAACTAAAACCCACTACCCTTCCGGGGACAATATCCCTCTATTCCCATCCTATTCATGTATTTGTCCAGACGCCCCTTAAAACTCACTACCGTATCTGCTTCCATTACCTCCTCCGGCAGCGAGTTCCAGGCACCCACCCCCCTCTGCGTAAAAAACTTGCCTCATACATCTCCTTTAAACCTTGCCCCTCGCACCTTAAACCTAAGTAATCCCCCTAGTAATTGACTCTTCCACCTTGGAAAAAGCTTCTGACTATCCATGCTGTCCATGCCCCTCATAATCTTGTAGACTTCTATCAGGTCGCCCCTCAACCTCCATTGTTCCAGTGAGAACAAACCAAGTTTCTCCAACCTCTCCTCATAGCTGCCATCTCCATCTGCCATCTCTCCACCCAAGGCTCCAACCGATCTATATCCTGCTGTATCCTCTGATGGTCCTCATCGCTATCCGCAAATCCACCAACCTTTGTGTCATCCGCAAACTTACCAATTAAACCAGTTACATTTTCCTCCAAATCATTTATATATATTACAAACAGCAAAGATCCCAGCACTGATCCCTGAGGAACACCACTTATCACAGCCCTCCATTCAGAAATGCACCCTTCCACTGCTACCCTCTGTCTTCTATGACTGAGCCAGTTTTGTATCCACCTTGCCAGCTCACCTCTGATCCTATGCGACTTCACCTTCTGCACCAGTCTGCTCTGAGGGACCTTGTCAAAGGCCTTACTAAAATCCATGTAGACAACATCCACTGCCCTACCCTCATCAATCATCTTCGAAACTTCCTCGAAAAACTCGATCAAGTTAGTGAGACGTGACCACTCCTTCACAAAGCCATGTTGCCTCTCATCAATACGTCCACTTATTTCCAAGTGGGAGTAAATCCTGTCTCGATGAATCCTCTCCAATAATTTCTCTACCACCGTGTAAGGCTCACCGGCCTGTAATTACCTGGATTATTCTTGCTACCCTTATTAAACAAAGGAACAATGTTGACTATTCTCCAACCCCCGGGGTCTCCCCTGTAGCCAGTGAGGATACAAAGATTTCTCTCAGGGCCCCAGCAATTTCCTCCCTTACCTCTCTCAGTATTTTGGGGTATATCCCATCAGGCCCTGGGGACTTGTCTACCTTAATGTTTCTCAAGAACCCCAATACCTTCTCCTTTTTGATCTCAGCATGACCAAACTATCTACACATCCTTTCCCAGATTCATCATCCACCAAGTCCTTCTCTTTGGTGAATACTGATGCAAAGTACTCATTTAATACTTCGCCCATTTCCTCTGGCTCCATGCATAGATTCCTTCCCCTTCCTTGAGTGGGCCAACCGTCTCCCTGGCTACCCTCTTGCTCTTTATATATGTATAAAAAGCCTTAATCCTGCTGGCCAATGATTTTTCATGACCCCTTTTAGCCCTCCTTACTCCTTGCTTAAGTTTCTTTCCACTTTCCTTGTATTCCACACTTGCTTTGTGTGTTCCCAGCCTCCTAGCCTTGACAAATGCTTCCTTTTTCTCTTTGACTAGGCTCACAATATCTCTCATTATCCAAGGTTCCCGAAACTTGCCATACTTTTCTTTCATCCTTACAGGAATGTGCCAGTCCTGAATTCCTATCAACTTACACTTGAAAGCCTTCCACATGCCAGATGTTGATTTGCCCTCAAGCATCTGCCCCCAATCTACACTCTTCAGTTCCTGTCTAATATTGTTGTAATTAGCCTCCCCCCAGTTTAGCACCTTAACTTGAGGACTACACTTATCTTTATCCATCAGTACCTTAAAGCTTACTGAATTGTGGTCACTGTTCCCAACTGCTTCCCTACTGAAATGTCGACCACCTGGCCGGGCTCATTCCCCAATATCAGGTCCAGTATGGCCCCTTCCCTAGTTGGACTATCTACATACTGTTTCAAGAAGCCCTCCTGGATGCTCCTTACAAACTCTACCCCATCCACGACCCTAGCACTAGTGAGTCCCAGTCAATATAGGGGAAGTTAAAATCTCCCACCACAACAACCCTGTTACTTTTACACCTTGCCAAAATCTGCCTACATATCTGTTCCTCTATCTCCCGCTGGCTGTTGGGTGGCCTACAGTAAACCACCAACATTGCGACTACACCCTTCCTATTCCTGAGCTCTACCCATATTGCCTCACTGTATGAGCCCTCCAAGATGTCCTCCCGCAGTACAGCTGTGATATTCTCGGGATTTGGGACGGGATTTTCTGGCCGCGCTCACCCCAAGGCCAGAAAAATCCCACCTGGGATCAACAGACCTTTGCATGGTCAGTGTCCCACCCACTATGATTCCCGTGGTGGGCCGGACAGGAAAATTTCACCCTTGATCTACTTTGACCACCTCATTCCACAGAGCAAGTTTCAGCAGTGCCTCCTTCCTCTCTGGGTCAATACAGTAATGATTGAGAAATTGTCGTGAACATGTTTTAGAAACTCTCTTCCCTTTACACACTTACCATCCCAGTCTATATTCAGACAATTAAAGCCCCACGTTATAATTAGTCTTTAGTTTTTGCAACTTCCTGTAAATACAAATTACGTTCTGTGCATCTTTCTCACTGATTGGTGACCTTATCAAAATATCCCAGTAGCATGATTGTTCCTCTATTGCTTTTTATCTCTAACCTTAGAAAACATTCTTTCTGGTTGTATCACAGCTTGGTATGGCTCCTGTTCTGCCCAAGACTGCTACAAATGGTCGTGAATGTAGCCCAGTCCATCACCCCATCCATTGACTCTGTCTACACTTCCTGCTGCCTCGGCAAAGCAGCCAGCATAATTAAGGACCTCACGCACCCCAGACATTCTCTCTTCCACCTTCTTCCGTCAGGAGAAAGATACAAAAGCCTGAGGATATGTATCAACCAACTCAAGAACAGCTTCTTCCCTGCTGCTGTCAGACTTTTGAATGGACCTACCTTGCACTAAGTTGATCTCCCTCTACACCCTCGCTATGACTGTAACACTACATTTTGCACTCTCTCCTTTCCTTCTCTATGAACGGTATGTTTTGTCTGTATAGTGCGCAAGAAACAATATTTTTCACTGTACGTTAATACATGTGACAATAATAAATCAAATCAGATCAAATAGATCCTGTTCTTCACCCCACTCTGACATCCTTTCTCACCGGCACTGTAACATTTTCCTTAATCAATGTTCCAGTCCTCCTCCTTTCTTCCCTCCCCAATCTTTGCTGAACTCCATGTATCCAGGAATATTTAAGTGCTCAGTACTGCCCTTTTGTTTGAGCTAGGTTTCCATTATCACCACCAGCCTGTGGCCTGTGGCTCGCCAACATTATTTACCTTGCTGCACTCCCTCTTACTCTGCCCCTACCTTACTATTCCTTCCCCGAGCGCTGACTGTCTCACCAAACTGGCAATCGTTAATGGTAAATGCTAAATGATAATGGTTCTTGATCAGAATACTAACAGCATTCAAATTATTGCACAACATTTGTTTCAAGCTGTTGTTCACACAACAGGCACAGTTTTGTTTTCCTTCTCTTCATTCCTTGCGTATCTCCGAACTGATGTTTTTCCTGGCGCACTGCTTCATGAATACATTCATTATTGTGTTACTCAGCGACCCTGCTCCAGTTTCACACTGGGCGATGTGGAAATGTGTCTCTATTAGCCAATGCAAGAACCTAGTTATAATCAAGGAGGACAGCTAGTGGCCGCTGGCAGTACTTAAAAATGATCCTTACATTGTGTCGCTCACAAACACCGAAACAGTTCTGGCTTGCTGATGTTAAGCAAACTATTAAATCAACATCAGTATTTCCGTGGGCCCTTCACTTATTCACTCATTTCTGTGGCAATATTGGCCTTTGGTTATTAAAAAAATACAAGATGCAGAGGAGGAATGCCTTGAATAATTTGTAAAAAGATTGGGAATAATCTTCACCCATAACCATACGCTGAGGTTTAATGTCTCCCTGGACATGTCCTTAACAATTCCCACCAGCTCTGACTTGAGATTATTTTCCATTGCTTGTCTTCATTTTCAACCACCGGTCCTTTATCTTTTAGCAACACGGGAGCTAAATTACCAGTACATGGACGAAAAGGTCATCGAAACATAGGGTGGAATTTTGTGGCCTCATTGCACCCGTTTTGCGGCGGGAAAATGTCATTAAATCGGGTGTGATTAGCGGGAATGATGCCCATTGGGGGTGGGGGGCTGTTGTTGCTCACGGGGTCCAACCTCAGATTCTCAGCACAGACCCGGCTCAGAGCGCTGACCTTGAGTCTTAGCGCTGACTCTGGGTCCTAGTGCTGGCAGCAGCAAGCACTGTTGCAGGTGGGGGATGGGCTGGAAACTCTCTGAAGTGGCAGTGTTGCAGCCTCAGGACTTGTCAAGCAGCACTGCCTGTGGCCAATAGTACATGGGTTCTGGGTGTGTTTGTGAGTGGGAGGGAAATGGGGTGGGGGGGGGGGGGCGCTGTGTTGCAATTCTGGGATCTATGGGGGTGGGTATGGGAAGTATGTGTTGCTGGGGGTCTGTGGGTGGGTATGGGGAGTGTGTGTTGCTGGGGGCCTGTGGGGGGGTATGGGGAGTGTGTGTTGCTGGAGGTCTGTGGGGGGGTATGGGGAGTGTGTGTTGCTGGGGGCCTGTGGGGGGGTATGGGGAGTATGTGTTGCTGGGGGTCTGTGGGGGGGTATGAGGAGTATGTGTTGCTGGGGGCCTGTGGGGGGGTATGGGGAGTGTGTGTTGCTGGGGGCCTGTGGAGGGGTATGGGGAGTATGTGTTGCTGGAGGTCTGTAGGTGGGTATGGGGAGTGTATGTTGCTGGGAGTCTGTGGTGGGGTATGGGGAGTGTGTGTTGCTGGAGTCTGTGGGGGAGTATGGGGAGTGTGTTTCACTTGGGGTCTGTGGAGGGTATGGGGAGTGTGTGTTGCTGGGGGTCTGTGGGGGAGTATGGGGAGTGTGTGTTGCTGGGGGTCTGTGGGGGTGGGTATGGGGAGTGTGTGTTGCTGGGAGTCTGTGGTGGGGTATGGGGAGTGTGTGTTGCTGGGGTTCTGTGGGGGGGTATGGGGAGTGTGTGTTGCTGGAGGTCTGTGGCTGGGTATGGGGAGTGTGTGTTGCTGGGGTCTGTGGGGGAGTATGGGGAGTGTATGTTGCTGGGGTCTGTGGGGGAGTATGGGGAGTGTGTGTTGCTGGAGTCTGTGGCTGGGTATGGGGAGTGTGTGTTGCTGGAGTCTGTGGGGGAGTATGGGGAGTGTGTGTTGCTGGAGTCTGTGGCTGGGTATGGGGAGTGTGTTTCACTTGGGGTCTGTGGAGGGTATGGGGAGTGTGTGTTGCTGGGGGTCTGTGGCTGGGTATGGGGAGTGTGTGTTGCTGGAGTCTGTGGGGGGGTATGGGGAGTGTATGTTGCTGGGAGTCTGTGGGGGAGTATGGGGAGTGTGTTTCACTTGGGGTCTGTGGAGGGTGTGGGGAGTGTGTGTTGCTGGGGGTCTGATACATAGAAACATAGCAACATAGAAGATAGGAGCAGGAGGAGGCCATTTGGCCCTTCGAGCCTGCTCCGCCATTCTTTACGTTCATGGCTGATCATCTAACTCAGTAGCCTAATCTTGCTTTTTCCCCATAACCTTTGATCCCATTCACCCCAAGTGCTATATCCAGCTGTCTCTTGAATACATTCAATGTTTTGGAATCAATTACTTCCTGTGGTAATGAATTCCACAGGCTCACTACTCTTTGGGTGAAGAAATATCTCCTCATCTCCGTCCTAAATGGTCTACCCCGAACCCTCAGGCTGTGACCCTTGGTTCTGGACTGCCTCACCATCGGAAACATCCTCCCTGCACTTACCCTGTCTAGTCCTGTTAGAATTTTGTAAGTCTCTATGAGATCCCCCCACTCATTCGTCTGAATTCCAATGAAAACAATCCTACCCTAGTCAATCTTTCCTCATACATCAGTCCCGCCATCCCCGGAATCAGCCTGGTAAACCTTCGCTGCACTCGAGAGCAAGAACATCTTTCCTCAGAAAAGGAGACCAAAACTGCACACAATACTCTAGGTGTGGCCTCACCAAGACCCTGTATAATTGCAACAACACATCCCTGCTCCTGTACTCGAAACCTCTCGCAATGAAGGCCAACATACCATTTGCCTTCTTTACTGCCTGCTGCACCTGCATGCTTACCTTCAGCGACTGGTGCACAAGGACACCCAGGTCCCACTGCACACTCCCCTCTCCCAATTTACAGCCATTCAGGTAGTAATCTGCCGCCTTGTTTTTGTTCCTCCTCAAAGACCCCCAGGACATCTGAACTCCTCAATATGAAGCTGTCGTGCACGCTGCCGGGGTGTCTGGCACAGATGTGCATGATGTTCAGCTGATGGTCACACACCAATTGCACATTTATTGAGTGGAATCTTCCTGGATTCTTCACCAGGGCCTTGAGGACGACAAGGGTGCAGTCTACAGCCCCCTGCACATTTGGCATGCCCGTGATGGCCGCGAATCCTGCAGCCCAGGCTTTCTGCTGGGCCTGGTCCAGGTCAAATTTAATATGCTGGGCAGCACGGGGCTTTCAGGTGTCATGACACCCTCTTTTCCCGCTGCCCATGAGATACCCCGGTGTCAGGAGGAGGGGATTCAGAAGGTGCAGCCACAGCTGCAGTCTCCTGGCTGGAAGGCCCCAGCATGGGCTCGAGCCCTTCCTCCTCCCTCGAGGTTCCTGTGGGCCCCTGGTCACTCCATGGGACGGCGGTGCTTCTACAGTGAGTTCCAGAAGCTCTGGCATCACTTGGCCATGCCAGTCCTGGAGGACGATCTGCATTCTTGCCATGGTGGTCGAGCCCTCAGTGATGGCCCTCTGAGTCGGAGGCCACCTGTCAATGGCTACAACAAGTGCCCTCTGAGACTGGGCGACACTTTGCAGCCCCTCAGCCATGACCCTCTGTGAGTGGGCCATGTTAACAAGGGCTGCTGTCGTAGCCCACTGGGTCTTACCACTGTCCTGCTGGGTCTCCTGCAAGCTCCTGAGCCTCTCAGTCATGGGCCGCAGAATCTCGAGAAGCCTGTTGAGGCCCTCGGTTGTGGCCCGCTGTGACTGGGCCATGGCCGTCTGGAACTCTGCTGTGGCCCACTGTGACTTGGCTGCAGCCCTCTGGGACTCCGCTGTGGCCCACTGTGACTTGGCCATCGCTTGGAACCTGCCACTTATGGTGAGGATCTCTTGCCCCAACACTGCGGACGCAGAGTGTTGGTCTGGGAACCATGCAAGACAGGCAATAGCTGGTCCGCCTGAAAGCTTTGGGACTCCTCCCAAAAGCCTCGCAGTTGGTCCAATGTGGTCGTCAGCCCCTCCTGCATTCACTGGCTCTGTTGCTGCATCTCCAGCAGTTAAGGGAGCAGTGATCTCAGAGGCCCAGCATGTAGCCTGGGGCCAGCTGAGTCCTCGCCTCCGGCAGGCCTCCATGTGCCAGAGGCCTCGGACGTTCCCTCCTCCACCCGATGTACATCAATGGATGTGTCGTGCTCGTCAGAGAGTGACCCAGATGCCTGGCCGCTGATGTGAGAGTCACTGGGATGGTGAACTGCGATGTGGAAGCTGAAGCAAAACTGGTGCCGGCCTCGGAAATCCCTTCATCCACTTCCTCCGAGGAGTCTTCCGAGCTGTCAGAGGTAGGATGGGTGGGAGCAGCAGTGGGGGCCATGATGCCAGATGGCCCAGGCACGTCAGGTTCCTTTCCTGCAACACAGGACACAAGGATAAATGCAAGGATGGGAGAGGAATTTGGGCTGCATGCGACTTACTTCAGATTTCTCCAACGAGTGGAGGGGTGGCAGCTGCTCACTTCCATGCTCTAGCCCGACCATGCTGTCACCAATGGTCCGCATGCCCTCCTGTCCCACAAGCTCCAGTGCCCGCTCCTCAAAGGGGGTTTGGATCCAGATCTGGGGCGCACCACCCCCTGTCTTCACCCTCTCCCGGCGATTATGGATATTCTTCTCCTGTGGGGACAGAACGAGCCATGTCAAATCTGATGGCACGAGTCCTGCAGGGTTTCAGGGGATGGCCCTTAGAGGGCAAGGGTTGTGATACTTTGGGATGGGAGAAGGGAGGTGCTTGGAGGTGGGGGGAACTGGGGGTCAGTGAGGGGGAAGATGCTAGATGAGGTTAAATACTCACTCTTGTTGCCCGGATGAGGTCATTCAGTTTTTTACAGCTTCCCGGTTCTCCTGGCCAGTGCCCTGGCACTAACACATGCTGCCACCTCCTCCCAGGCTGCGTTTCCATCCCTTCCTCTGGGATGGCGTCTTGCTGCGGGGAAGAGGGGTCCCTCCTTGCCTCCACCGCCTCCAGCAACCTGGCCAGTCTGTATCTGAAAAACGTGCAGCCGTCTTCCTGGAGGCCATTTCTTCCTGCACTGCCTGCCTGTCTGTCCATCCTTGGGGTTTTTATGGAGCTGTCCCTTGTTCAGATCAGCTGCAGGCAGTTTGGGTGAGTCACACGCCCGTTAGAGATTCCAGCGAGTTTAATGCAGTTTGCCTTATTACCATGGAGGGGGTGCCAAGTCAATACTTGCAGGTGTGCTGATGGAATGTGGGGGTGGTGGTTGGGGGGGGGGGGGGGGGGGGGATTTGTGTCTCTGTGATGATCGGGGGCAGGGGAGAGAGAGGGTCATGTCAGTCAGCCATTGGGGCCGGGGGGACACCGGGGTCCAGGAAGGCGGGTTTCAGGTGGTGGGGGGGGGGGGGTGGAGGCTAAGGGGATCAGTAATGTTGAAGGGGGTCTCTGATGTCCATGGGGGGGAGGGGGAGGCTGTATCTGGCCCGTGGGGGTTCTGTCAGCAGAGCTGGGGTTTTTTCTGGTCTTCCTGCGCATGCGCAGTTTGTGGCTCCGATCTGTGCTGCTGGCTGTCTGGCGAATTCGGCCCCGCCCACTGCTTCTAGCAGCTAGAAATGGCCTAGCCCATATTATCAATGACTAAGTGCATAAAATTGGGAGTGAAAACTCGCCTGTAAAATGAATCAACAACTCTCCCATTTTCACGCTGGCTGGACACTTAGAAAAAATCTCATAAAATTCAGCCCATAGAAACTAGAAGCAGGAATAGGCCATTCAGCCCTTCAAACCTGCTCCACCATTTATTTTGATCATGGCTGATCATCAAATTCAATATCCTGATCCTCCCCTTCCCCCCATATCCGTTGCTTCCTTTAGCCCCAAGAGCTATGTCTAATTCCTTCTTAGACTCACACAACATTTTGGCCTCAACCACATTCTGTGATCGTGAATTCCATACATTCACCACCCTCTGGGTGAAGAAATTTCTCCTCACCTCAGTTCCAACAGGCTTACCCCTTTATCCTTGAATTAATATCCCCTAGTTCTGGACTCCCCCAACATCAGGAACATTCTTTCTGAATCTACCCTGTCTAACCCTGTTAGAATTTTAAGTTTCTAAGAGATCCCTGCCCACTCTTCTGAACTCCAGCGAATATAATCCTAACCGACTTAATCTCTCCTCATCAGTAAGGCCCACATTTTACTCCAAGTTGGATGCACGGAGGCAGAAGAATTCCTGGAATTGGAATATCATTCACATGGTGTGCGGAGGACAACCGGATGGGAATCAGGCCCACTGTTCCTGGGATAAGTGGGGAAGCTGCCAGGTGCAGAGGTGGGATGGGTGGAAAGCCTGCCTCTCGGCCCCTGCACTCTGTTGAAGTAAATTAAGATAAAGATTGAAACAAAAAACTTCCTTGCAGCCCTCACCCACTCACACCCCCACAACATACACCCTATGCCCTGCCCATAATAGTATCTCCACATCATAATAGTCTATGCCAATCCATGCCCTTCTACCCAACCTCGTGGCCTCTCACACCCCCTATGCTAAACCTTGCCCCATGTGATCCTTTATGGCTCCTATGTCAACTTAATGCTAAATCATGCCAGCCCATGCTCCCCACCCACCACCTTTGTCCTTACCCACTCCATGCAAACTTACCCAGTATCCTTTGTCAGCTTTAGACCATAAGACCATAAGACATAGGAGCGGAAGTAAGGCCATTCGGCCCATCGAGTCCACTCCACCATTCAATCATGGTTGATTTCAACTCCATTTACCCGCTCTCTCCCCATAGCCCTTAATTCCTCGAGAAATCAAGAATTTATCAATTTCTGTCTTGAAGACGCTCAACGTCTCGGCCTCCACAGCCCTCTGTGGCAATGAATTCCACAGACCCACCACTCTCTGGCTGAAGAAATTTCTCCTCATCTCTGTTCTAAAGTGACTCCCTTTTATTCTAAGGCTGTGCCCCCGCGTCCTAGTCTCCCCTGTTAATGGAAACAACTTCCCTACGTCCATCCTATCTAAGCCGTTCATTATCTTGTAAGTTTCTATCAGATCTCCCCTCAACCTCCTAAACTCCAATGAATATAATCCCACGATCCTCAGACGTTCATCGTATGTCAGGCCTACCATTCCTGGGATCATCCGTGTGAATCTCCGCTGGACCCGCTCCAGTGCCAGTATGTCCTTCCTGAGGTGTGGGGCCCAAAATTGCTCACAGTACTCCAAATGGGGCCTAACCAGTGCTTTATAAAGCCTCAGAAGTACATCCCTGCTTTTGTATTCCAAGCTGCCAGCTTTGGCAGCTCTTTGACAGCTCCAATGAGTTTGTGCGTAAAAGTGCATAACCATGTTCACCTTTAGCAATGATGTGGAGATGCCGGCGTTGGACTGGGGGAAACACAGTAAGAGTGTTTTAACAACACCCTTTAGCAATCCCAAAGAGTATCTTATCTCTCCCAAAGTTGTCCTGGGACCATTTCCTCTTCAAAGGGAGGCTATCTCCTGGCTATCCAAAAAAATCCACCAAGTTCAGATCTCTTATCTGGTCTAATCTCCACATTCTGAGTTTCACACTCCTGGCCGACCAAAATCCCACTTTGAATGTAAGCATTTAAATGGCCAGCTGCCTCCGTAAACTGTGCATGTGCAAACCCCAGCCCGATATCACTCCCGCCTCTGCGAAAAGTGATCCTGCTGTGTTCAGGGACAGGACTTGCTTGTAAAGTGCTTTGGGATGTGTAGAAGTTGTGAAAGTCACTAAGATCGATGTTCCTGCTAACTTATGCTGGTTCATACTGTATCCTGGGTTTTATTAATAGGGGTATAGAGCACAATTGTAAGGACGCTATGCTGAACTTATGTAAGACACTAGTTAGACCTCAGCGAGAATACTGTGTACAGTCTGGGTGCCACACGAAATGAAAGATGTAAACATATTGGAGAGTGTGCAAAAGAGGTTTACAAGAATGGTTCCAGGGATGAGAAACTTCATGATAGATTGGAGAGGTTGGGATTGATCTCCTTGGAGAGAAGAAGGCTCAGAGGAGATTTGATCGAGATTTTCAAAATCATGAGGGGGCTGGACAGATAGATGGAGAGAAACTGTTCCCACTCATAAAAGGATCGAAAATGAGAGGGCACAGATTTAAAGTGATTTGTTAAAGAAGCAAATGTGATGTGTGATAAAATCACATGAGTGGTTCAGGTCTGGAATGCACTGCCTGGAATGTGCTGGAGGCAGGTTCAATCGAGTCATTCAAGAGGGCATTAGATAATTACTTGAATAGAAGCAATGTGCAAGGTTTCGGGGAAATGCCACTAAGTCATGATCATAGAAGTCATAGAATCCCTACAGTGAAGAAGGGGGCCATTCAGCCCATTGAGTCTGCACCCATTCTCTGACAGAGTATCTTACCCAGGCCCTCTCCCCCGCCCTATCCCCATAACCCACACATTTACTATGGCTAATCCCATCTAACCCACACATTTTGGGACACTAAGGAGCAATTTAGCAAGGCCACTCCACCTAACCGGCACATCTTTGGAATGTGGGAGGAAACTGGAGTACCCCGGAGGAAAACCGTGGGGAGAATGTGCAAACTCCACACAGACAGTCACCCAACGTTGGGATTGAACCCAGGTCCTGGCGCTGTGAGGCAGAAGTGCTAACCACTATGCCCCTGTGCCGCCCTCGTTTGGAGAGCTGGTGCAGACTTGATGGGCCGAATGGTCTCCTGCACCGTAACAATTCTGTGGTTGCGTGATGTGCAGCCGCCAAGCATGCACAAGGTGATGCACAAGAACAAAGAAATCACACACATCAACATTCTCTTTTAAAAGTGTGTACACGAGGTTGCTTAGCAATCTTAAAGGGACCACGCAGTGCAATAAATAGGCTACACACAGAAAAGAGAACATTGACCATACTCCCTAACCATGTTCCACTAATAAACCCTCACACAATCTCATTCTTTCAAAAAAAATACAAATGCCATGTCAAGCCTGCTCTTATTCCAATATATACCCAACACAAGTGGTTGGGTATATATCTGACTTCAACAATACCACCATCATGCCATGGCAGACCAGTCACCATCCCCACAAACATCCTTCAAAATAAATTCATCAATGATCCTAGAGTAATTTACCTGTGGGGCTTCTGAACACCCAGGGTCAGGACTTTGCCATCCTCATGTATGCGGAACCTGGCTATCATTGATCATATGATAGCCAAGCTCTGCAGACCTGAGGACAGCCTCAACCAGGATCTTGGGTTCATGTCACATTACATGTAACCCCCACCATTTGGCCTGGGCTTGCAAAATCCCACTAACTGTCCTGGCTTGAGACAATTCACACCTCTTTAACCTGTGTTTATCCCTCTCTCCACTCGCATTGTCTATACCTGTAAAGACTTGATTACCTGCAAAGACTCGCATTATAATCATTATCTTGCAACTGAGTCTTTGTTTATATATGCCCTGTTTGTGAACCCAACTCTCCACTCACCGGGTGAAGGAGCAGCACTCCGAAAGCTCACGATACCAAATAAACCTTTAACCTGGTGTTGTGACCCTTTCAGATAGTGAGTTCCAGATTCCCACCACCCTCTGAGTCGTAGGGTCATAGACGTTTACAGCATGGAAATGGGCCCTTAGGCCCAACTTGTCCATGCCATCCAGTTTTTGCCACTAAGCTAGTCCCAATTGCCCGCATTTGGCCCATATCCCTCTATACCCATCTTACCCCTGTAATGGTCTAAACGCTTTTTAAAAGACAAAATTGTGCCCGTCTCTACTACTGCCTCTGGTAGCTCGTTCCAGACACTCAACACCCTCTGAGTGAAAATATTGCCCCTCTGGACCCTTTTGTATCTCCCCCCTCTCACCTTAAACCTATGCCCTCTAGTTTTAGAATCCCCTACCTTTGGGAAAAAATGTTGACTCTGGATGAAAATATTCTTCCTCAAATCCCCTCTAAATCTCCTGCCCCTTAATTTAAATCTATGCCCCCTGATTATGGACCCGTCTACTAATTTTCTAACAACCTAATTTGTCAATCCCCCCCAGATGGCAATGTCCCAGTTGATGAGGCCCCAAACCCATGAGCAAACCAGAAACTTAATCCCTCATATTAACATTGGCTCCCATTGACTCTTCATATTTGCAAAGCAGCCGGCTAACGTTCTAACTTTGTTTAATGATTTTTCGAACTGTGCGGCTGAGACAAGCTGTACTTGATAACAACCAGGCCAGAAGCAACACAACTGTCCGGAATCACATCACAACACAGCTGTGCAGTATCCACAGTCACATGATCAAAGTGAGACAGAGCAAAGGAAATAAACCCAGAGAGAGAGAGGGAGAGATAAGAAGAAAGAATTAATCTCATCTCTCAGAAATGTCTTGAAACAGTTCACGTACGGAGCATTGGTTTGAAATGTTCTCGTTATGTAGGCATTGAGTGGGAGGAAAGGTTCAAAGATCAACCAGCTTAAAAGAGGCTCAGGTTATTGGAGCGATGTACTTCCTATCAGCATCTCTGGGCAAAAAGAGACAAGATGAAAAAGTAAGATGACTCTATGTTTCTGCTCCTCACGCTTTGTCCAGCTTGATCACTGCTGAAAAATACACACGCAGTACAGGCTCGAGGGACTAAATGGCTTCCTCCTCTTTCTCCTATCGACGGATATTAGATCAGGACAGAATCTGCTTCACTGTCAAATGCACTGATTGTGTTCAATGTGTGAGTTATATTTGTTATATAATACTGAATGACAGTCTTGGAGTTCTAATCCAGCATTGTCTGGTACCTTAGAGGAAGAGGGGAAAAAAATGGGTAACATGCAGAAATAAATAGGATGTATAAGTTTCTTTGGTTACATTATTGATTACATTATAATCCAGCACACTCATGTTCTGTCAGTCACCTGGTATTAAGATACAGATCTTGTGAACGCCAATGTTAACACTCCAGGATTAGCTCTCGTTTTCATTCAGACTGCTTTTTCAATCTCCCATCTCTTTTCAATTTGAAATAGTGACAGATGTTGAACATGAAATGCTTAACCCCATCTTCACTTCCTGCCCAATTGTCCGCCTCCATACTCCCAGTCTCCAGGATAATTACCCACCGCTCTGTCTCGCACATTATGTGATCATTCCCCGATTAGCAATGGGTCAAACAGTTTCAGCTCATGTGTGTAAGTCAGCGATCGCTGACCCTCAACCTTCGTCTATAAGCACAGGGTGGGAGTATCCTTCCTCCATATTGAACTAGTCCAGTTAATTAATCGTCTCAACAAAGATGGCATGCCAAAGTCAAGTAGGCCATTCAGTCATCGAATCATAGAATCCCTACAGTGCAGAAGGAGGATATTTGCTGCGTCGACTCTCTGACAGAGTATCCCCCCAGGCCCACAATCCTGCTATATCCCCGTAACCCCACACATTTACCATGGCCAATCCACCTAACCTGCTGTGGGAGAAAACCGGAGCACCCGGAGGAAACCCACACAGACACAGGGAGAATGTGCAAACTCCAGACAGCCATTCAAGGCCAGTATTGAACCTGGGTCCCTGGCGCTGTGAGGCAGTCATGCTAACTGCTGTCCTTCTCCTCTAATGAATAATTCAATTCCTGAATCCTATATAATGCCTCCCGAATAGTTAATGGCACATTCTCTTTCAGCCTGTTTCACCATCTGGAGATCTTCTCTGCAATGGGATTTTTATTCATTCATGGGACATGGGCATTGCTGGTTGCCTTTGTTCAGAAGGCAGTAAAGAGTCAGCAACATTGCTGTGGCTCTGGAGTCACATGTAGGCCAGACCGGGTAAGGATAGCAGATTTCCTTCCAAAAAGGACATTAGTGAACCAGATGGGTTTTTCCGACAATCGACAATGGTTTCAATCAGTAGATTCTTAATTCCAGATTTTTAAAAATTGAATTCAAATTCCACCATCTGCCGTGGTGGGATTCAAACCCGGATCCCCGGAACATTAGCTGAGTTTCTAGGTTAATAGTCTAGCGATAATACCACTAGGCCATCGCCTCCCTGGAATGTTGAAATTAAGTTCCAACAGTACAGTCATTAGCTTGAGTATTACTCTTCTCAGCAAACCAGGTTCAGGGAGCTTGGTGAAAATGAAAAATAAGAACTTTAAGCTTTGTAGATATTTACACATGTAGAAGGATAAATTTTATGAACGGAACATTATCAAAGGGCAGAATTTTCCCTGGCAGTTATAGGTGGGCTCAAGAGAGAATGGTGGGATAATCCTGGAAGAGGGTTGCATTAGTTTTGGAAAAGAGTGTTGATGAGGGTATTGCTGTTGATGTGATGTACATGGACTTTCTTAAAGGCGTTCGATACAGTGCCGCACATCGGACTTGTGAGCAAAGCCAAAGCTCATGGAATAAATGGGACAGTAACAACATGGACACAAAATTGACTGAATGGCAGGAAATACAGGGTAGTTGTTAACAGATGTTTTTGGACTGGAGGAAGATTTGCAGTGGAATGCCACAGAGGTCAATTTGATTTGATTTGATTTGATTATTATTGTCACATGTGTTAGTTTTAAAGTTTGAAGTGATTTATTAGTGTCACAAGTAAGCTTACATTAACACTGCAATGACGTTACTGTGAAAATCCCCCAGTCACCACACTCTAGCCCCTGTTCGGGTACACTGAGGGAGAATTTAGCATGGCCAATGCACCTAACCAGCATGTCTTTTGGACTGTGGGAGGAAACCAGAGCACCCGGAGGAAACCCACGCAGACACGGGGAGAACGTGCAGACTCCGCACAGGCAGTGACCCAAGCCGGGAATCGAACCCAGAGGTCCTTGGCGTTGTGAGGCAGCAGTGCTAACTGCTGTGAAGCAGCAGTGCTAACCACCGTGCATGTGAATGTCCATTCACATTGAAAATGTCAGGATCTTCACTATGCTAACCGGCAAACCTATTTTGTCCAGTTCAGCATTAACTCATGTCCTTCAGCTCCTACAGGTGCATTGTGGGTCCCAAGGGAAGAGATGAGGGAGGAGCTGGAGGAGTCCCCTAAGGGAGACCAGTGCTCTCAGGATGCCCTATGACTCCTGCTCTCTCCCCACAGGCTCAGATACGCACACCTCAGTGGTTCCAACACTGACAGAGTGATAGGGTGGCAGAGTCAGGGGCACATCACATGTGACCAGGAGCAGCACTGGAAACAGGGAGAGTAGAGGAGAGACCCGTCAGAGGGAGCAGGACACTTCAAACTCTGCTCAGCTGGACACAGGTGCTGACCCTCAGGGGCCAGACACTAAACAGATACGTGTGGAGCAGCAACAGGAAACATGCGTGCTTCTGTCAGAATTTCCAGAGTAAGAAGTCTAACAACACCAGGGTTAAAGTCCAACAGGTTTATTTTGTAGCATATGCCACTAGCTTTCGGAGCGCTGCCCCTTCATCAGGTGGAGTCGGAGAAGTTCTGGTCACCTCACTATAGGAAAGATGTGATTACACTGGTGAGGGTGCAGAGGGAATTCACTAGGATGTTGCCTGGGCTGGAGCATTTGAGCTATGAAGAGACGCTGGATAGGCTGGGGTTGTTTTCTGAGAGGGGACCGATTGAGGTATATAAGGCTATGAGGGGTATGGACAGGGTGGATAAGGAGCAGCTGTTCTCCATAGTTGAAGGGTCAATAATGCAACATCCTAGTGAATTCCCTCTGCACCCTCACCAGTGTAATCACATCTTTCCTATAGTGAGGCGACCAGAACATCTCCTACTCCACCTGACGAAGGAGCAGCGCTCCGAAAGCTAGTGGCATATGCTACCAAATAAACCTGTTGGACTTTAACCTGGTGTTGTTAGACTTCTTACTGTGTTTACCCCAGTCCAACGCCGGCATCTCCACATCAGAATTTCCAGAGACAGTGAACACCCCGAACAGAAAATGGAGGATTCCATCTCTGGATTGAGTCATACAAAACAGAAGAGGCCCTTCGGCCCATCAAGTCTGCATCCACCCAACAACACTAAGGCCAGAATTTTACCGCCCCGTCCAAATTGGAGCAGGCACGGGGCGGACCATGGAAAGGTCCATTAACGAGATTTTACGGTTTTGGGATGAGCGAGGCTATAAAATCCCATGTAAATCTACGCTAATCCCATTTCCAGCACTTGGCCCATAGCTTTAAATATTACAATATTTTAGTTGGTCAAGCATGTACTTTTTAAAGGTTGATGTTTTCCCACCTCTACTACCTTCCAAGGCTGCGCATTCCAGACTCTCAACACCCTCTGGGTGAAAAAAACTTTTCCTCAGATCCCCTCTAAACCTCTCGCACCTCACCCTAAAATTATGCTCCCCTCATTATTGACCCTTCAAGTATGGAGAACAGCTGCTCCTTATCCACCCTGTCCATCCCCCTCATTGCCTTATATACCTCAATCAATCCCCTCTCAGCCTTCTCTGTCCCAAAGAAAACAACCCCAGCCTATCCAACCTCTCTTCATAGCTCAAATGCTTCAGCCCAGGCAACATCTTCGTGAATTCCCTCTGCACCCTCACCAGTGTAATCACATCTTTCCTATAGTGAGGCAACCAGAACTGCCCACAGTACTCCAGCTGTGGCCTAACCAAAGTTTAGTACAGCCCCAACATAACCTTCCTGCTCTTTTAATCTATGCCACGAATGATGAAGGCAAGTGTCCCGTATGCCTTCTGAACCATCCTATTAACCTGTCCAATGACACATTCACATGCACGGTGGCACAGTGGTTAGCGCTGCTGCCTCACAGCGCCAGGGACCTGAGTTCAATTCCCGGCTTGGGTCACTGCCTGTGTGGAGTCTGCATGTTCTCCCCGTGTCTGCCTGGGTTTCCTCCGGGTGCTCAGGTTACATCCCACAGTCCGAAAGATGTGCTGGTTAGGTGCATTGGCCATGCTAAATTCTCCCTTAGTGTACCTGAATAGGCGCCGGAGTGTGCCGACTAGGGGATTTTCCCAGTAACTTCATTGCAGTGTTAGTGTAAGCCTACTTGTGACACGAATAAGTAAACATTAATAGGTAAGTGGCAGTGTGATATATAATGTTGTCACCAGGTCTCTGAGCCAAGCCCAGTTTGCCATCTTCAGTAACTGGTATTACTGCTATCTTGCCAATCTCCAGGGCTTCCTCCTCCATTACAATCAGAGTGACCATGGCAATAACCCCATCTTTGTTTCTCTGTCCCTCTGTGCAGTTGTGGATTTCCTGTTGTAATGGGAAATGGTGGAGTGTGGGAGGTGAACTGATTGCTGACAGTGTACGGGGAAGATTTGCAGAGGATGACCTTGAAGAATGAGAGTGAGAGGATAATAGTTGAGGGTTGAGTGTGAGTGTTGTCCTTCTTCATGAAGATTTGAGGAGGTGATTGCAGAGGTGTCTGGCAGTAAGGTGTGTCGGTGCAGGAGAATGACAGGGAGCTGAGAGTTTGAGGACAGTCGCCTTCCTGGATGGAATTAGATCATTGAACTTATTCCGGCACTGGGTCCAGGTTCTTTCTATCACACTCCTGCTGGTCCCAGGTCCTCAGCCCCACACTCCTGCGGGGGTGAGGCCCTCAGCCCCACACTCCTGCTGGGATGAGGTCCTCAGCTCTTCATTCCTGCTGGAATGAGGTCCTCAGCCCCACACTCCTGCTGGGATGCGGTCCTCAGTCCCTCACTCCTGCTGGGATGAGGTCTTCAGCTCCAAACACCTGCTGGAATGAGGTCCTCAACCCCACACTCCTGCTGGATCCAAGTCCTCAGCCCCACACACCTGCTGGGATGAGGTCTTCAGCTCCAAACACCTGCTGGAATGAGGTCCTCAACCCCACACTCCTGCTGGATCCAGGTCCTCAGCCCCACACTCCTGCTGGGATGAGGTCCTCAGCCCCACACTCCTGCTGGGATGCGGTCCTCAGTCCCTCACTCCTGCTGGGATGAGGTCTTCAGCTCCAAACACCTGCTGGAATGAGGTCCTCAACCCCACACTCCTGCTGGATCCAGGTCCTCAGCCCCACACTCCTGCTGGGATGAGGTCTTCAGCTCCAAACACCTGCTGGAATGAGGTCCTCAACCCCACACTCCTGCTGGATCCAGGTCCTCAGCCCCACACTCCTGCTGGGATGAGGTCCTCAGCCTCATACTCCTGCTAGAATGAGGTCCTCAGCCCCACACTCCTGATGGTTCCAGGCCCTTAGCCCCATACCCCTGCTGGTTCCAGGTCCTCAGCCCCACACTCCTGCTGGGATGAGGTCCTCTGCACCTCACTCCTGCTGGGATGAGGTCCTCTGCACCTCACTCCTGCTGGGATGAGGTCCTCAGCCCTACATTCCTGCTGCTCCCCTCCCCTGTTCATTGCTCCACAGCTGCTGGATGGGATTGGCTGGCCTCTTGCTGCAATCCTTGGGGAGGGCATTTCTCTTGGTGCCCCCGCTGTTTAAATCGTAACCTCCAGGCCAGAGTTTGTGAACCAAGGTGCAGCCTTTCCCATTCTGGAAATCATTCTGCAGCTCTTTCCCCTTTCCCAGTGGATTTTCCCTCTCCGAATACTGCTCCCATTCTGGATCCCACCGAAGTCTCTTCATGGAGATCCTTCATTACTGTTTTAGACTTGCAAAGCCCCACCCCAATCCACCCCACCCCTGTCCATTGTAAAGTAAAGTAAAGTTTATTTATTAGTAACAAGTAGGTTTACATTAACACTGCAATGAAGTTACTGTGAAAATCCCCTTGGTCAGAGAAGGTGGAGGTAGGTTGCTGATTGGTTTACTCTCGCCTCGCTGTGCAGGAGTCAGGATCCAAACAGGAAAATGGTCCCGCTGTTCCATCAGGAATCAAAGTGATGTGATTCCTCCCAAAGTTTCTTCACAACTTTCAGAGAACAGGAGAAATAAAAAACAATCGCTTAATTGCATTTGTATAGCGTCTTTCACAACCACAGAATGCCTCCAAACACTTTATCACCAACAGAACAATTTTGGGGAAACCAACAATGTTATGCATAAGACCATTAGACATAGGAGCAGAATTAGGCCACTCGGCCCATCAAGTCTGCTCCGCCATTCAATCATGGCTGATTATTTTTCTCATCCTTATTCTCCTGCCTTTTCCCCATAACCCCTGATCCCCTTATTAATCAAGAACCTATCTATCTCTGTCTTAAAGACACTCAATGACCTGGCCTCCACAGCCTTCTACGGCAAAGAGTTCCACAGATTCGCCACTCTCTGGCTGAAGAAATTCCTCCTCATCTCTATTTTAAAGGATCGTCCCTTTAGTCTGAGGTTGTGCCCTCTGGTTCTAGTTTTTCCTACTAGTGGAAACACCCTCTCCATGTCCACTCTATCCAGGCCTCGCAGTATCCTGTAAGTTTCAATAAGGTCCCCCCTCATCCTTTTGAACTCCAACGAGTACAGACCCAGAGTCCTCAACCGTTCCTCATATGACAAGCTCTTCATTCCAAGGACCATTCTTGTGAACCTCCTCTGGACCCTCTCCAAGGCCAGCACATCCTTCCTTAGATACGGGGCCCAAAACTGCTCACAATACTCCAAACGGAGTCTGACCAGGGCCTTATATAGCCTCAGAATAACATCCCGCTCTTGTATTCTAGCCCTCTCGACATGAAGGCTAACATTGCATTTGCCTTCCTAACTGCCGACTGAACCTGCACGTTAACCTTGAGAGAATCTTGAACAAGGACTACATCTTATAAGAAGATGTATTCATCTGTCCTGGCTGCACAGAAAGTGGTCTATACACAGCCTAAAGATTAAAAAGCAATGTGACTAATAGCACTTTTCTTGCCCCTATTGCTCATTTTGCAGAAGTACTCAATTTAAAGTCAATTAAGAAAATTAACAAAGAACATTCTGCAGCGATAAGATTCTAAATTATAACTGAAGACACATACTGAATTGCTTCAGTTGTTACTAGCTAATATATTTGTCTGGTGAGCCCAATATAGGGCCAAAGATGGGGCCATAGTTGTGGAAATGGAAGGGTTTCATTTAAGGCTCCTCCTGATCTCTTGCAGTTTACCTCAGAGAAAATCCCAGGGGCACACCATAAACTTTTTTTTGATTCATTCGTGGGACCTGGGTGTCGCTGGCTGGCCAGCATTTATTGCCCATCCCTAGTTGCCCTTGGAGGGCAGTTGAGAGTCAACCACATTGCTGTGGCTCTGGAGTCACATGTAGGCCAGACCGGGTAAAGAGAGTAGATTTCCTTCCCTAAAGGGCATGAGTGAGCCAGATGGGTTTTTCTGACAATCGATAATGGTTTCATGATCATCAGTAGCTTCTTAATTCCGGGTATTTTTTATTGAATTCAAATTCTACCACCTGCTATGGCGAGATTCGAACCCAGGTCCCCAGAACATTAGCTGAGTTTCTGGATTGATAGTCTAGCGAGAATACCACTAGGCCATTGCCTCCCCACAAGATTTATTATGTGCCTTCACTTGATGGGTGGGATTTTCCGACCGCACTCGCTCCAAAACCGAAAAATTCTGCCCGAGGTTAATGGACATTTCCATGGTCCACCCTTCGCCCACTATGATTCCCCTGGTGAGTGGAACGGGAAGATTCGCCCCTATGGCTTTCACATACAGTGGTAGATCAGGAGAACACCGCCACCCACCCCCCCCTCTTCCCCCCACCCCCCCACCCCCGCTTGAAAATTTCAGCCGAAGTATAGATAAAGCAGAGAAAGAAAGTTGGCAAGAGCTCACCCTTTACTACACTCAAGCATCTTTCCATCTATTGTCCACAAGAGCCACTGTGGAGAACATCCGCATTCTCTGAGCCATGTTAACTTGGCGACTTGTGTATCTGGGTGAAAATCAGGTGAAAATGGTAGGCTTACATTTCAATCAATATGCTCCCCGTGTAACCATTCCAGAGAATGAGGACTCCCATAGCCTATAGGCTGCAGCAACTCTACGCAGTAGAGTGGGAACTGGTTCAGGTCGGAGAGGCCCTTCAGCCCTTCTAATTGGCAGAATTTAGTAGAAATGGCCATTAGAGCCAACAAGTCCATTGAATTTTAATGAAAAGTTGGGCAAGTCAGCCTTAGAACTGAGAGATAAGATATGGCTCGCCATAACTCCAGTCACATTGGAGAAATAAAAACCGTGCCCAGGCAGGAGACACAACCGAACTATTTTACATACTTGTTAATATGCAGAGGTATATGCGTTATAGAGAGTCAAGAAGCTTATTTTGTTCTCCACCATTATCCTATAATTGCATGACCATCATTATCCAGCCTTAAAGTATGTCTGTAAACCACAGCAGTGTAACCTACACCCAACACTGAATGTGACACTGGAAAATGGCAATTAACACGGGGATGTTGATGAAAAAGAAGAACAGATGGCAAATTGCGCTAACACATTGATTATTTCTTTGTTTTAACGGTCTTACACTGTTACATTCATGGCACAGTTTTGAAGCAAAGTTGTTTCACAATCAGAGAATTGGAGAAACAAAAGATCTGAACATCTGGACTGGGAGATATTTGTTGATTAGAAAGAAACATCATCTCTAAAATAACAGCTGCAGCTTTGTCCTCCACATCCAGATCAAAAACCACAGACACTGCTTCCCAATGTGAAATCCTGCAAAATTATCCCAGTGATTGAGATGGCAAGTGCCTCCCTTAAACAATCTAACTTTCTTTGAAATAATTTGCAAGCCAACGATTATATTGAAATAGAATGGAATTACTAAAGCATGAAACGTCAATAAAAATTGTCACTCTTGGTCTATTTAGAATCATAGAATCCCTACAGTGCAGAAGGAGGCCATTCAGCCCATCGAGCCTGCCCAGGTCCTATCCCTGCCCAGGTCCTATCCCACCCAGGTCCTATCCCTCTAACCCCATGTATTTATCCTGCTCGTCCCCATGACACTAAGGGGCAATTTAGCATGGCCAATCAAACTAATCTGCACATCTTTGGACTGTGGAAGGAAACCAGAATATTCAGAGGAAACCCACGCAGACACGTGGAAAATTTGCAAACTCCACACAGACAGTCACCCAAGGCCGGAATTGAACCTGGGTCCTTGGTGCTTTGAGGCAGCAGGGTTAACCACTGTGCTACCGTGCCATGTGCTCAGAGTTAATGGACTTTCTCATTGTGCTGGTCAATGTTCGCCCCTCAACCAACAGAAACAGTCATATACTATCTAGTCTTTTATCGCATTTACTGCTTCTGGGACCTTGTTCATAGAAATCATAGAAGCTCTACAGTACAGAAAGAGGCCATTTGGCCCATCAAGTCTGCACCAACCACAATCCCACCCAGGCCCTACCCCCATATCCCTACATATTTTACCTGCTAATCCCTCTAATCTACACATCCCAGGACACTAAGGGGCAATTTTAGCATGGTCAATCAACCTAACCTGCACATCTTTGGACTGTGGGAGGAAACCGGAGCACCTGGAGGAAACCCACGCAGACACAAGGAGAATGTGCAAACTCCACACAGACAGTGACCCAAGCCGGGAATCGAACCCAGGTCCCTGGAGCTGTGAAGCAGCAGTGCTAACCACTGTGCTACCGTGCCGCCCCGTGTTGCTTAGCAAACCGCAATGGCAACACTTCAATAGTAATTCATTGGTTGTGAAGCACTTTCGAGGGTTGAGGGGATGTGACCAGTGCTATTAAAGTACATGTTTTTGTTTATAAATTTCCTGATCGGTTTTTTGAGTTTTGAAAGGTTAGTTACACTGCATTCACTACGCTACAGGACCAGATTAAGCACAGCTCGGTAACTACATAATGACTCATTAATCTTTAGGGAGAGGGTGAAGTATTGGGTTGTAACCCCCAAACAAGACATTGATAAATGCATGCATTTGAAATTGTTGCTATTTTTATGGTGCTTTATATTCTTTACCTCCCTTTTTTCATGCTCAATAAATATTTGGCTTTGAGCCTTGAATCCACGCCATGGCTAAATGCGACTAACAGCTTTTACAGTAACTATATTTGTTCTGTAACCCATTAACTTTGCTGTTAAAATGTATGTACATAACATGGATTTATGGGATTTCCTAGCTATGTTCTTATGTAAAAATCACTGAATGGTTGCAGCACAGAAGGGGGCCATTCGGCCCTTCGTGCCTCTGCAGCTTGCGAAGGGAGCAATTCACCGAGTGTCACTCCCCCACCACCCACCTTCTCCACATAGCTCTGCACATGCTCCCTTTTCAGATAATAATCTAATTCCCTTTCGAAGGCCTTGAGGCTTTGGGGTCTTATAGAGGTCTATAAAATAACGAGGGGCATAGATCAGTTAGATAGTCAACATCTTTTCCCAAAGGTAGGGAAGTCTAAAATTAGAGGGCATAGGTTTAGGGTGAGAGGGGAGAGATACAAGAGGGGCAATTATTTCACACAGAGGGTGGTGAGTGTCTGGAATAAGCTGCCAGAGGTAGTAGTAGAGGTGCGTTCAATTTTGTCTTTTAAAAAACGTTTAGACAGTTACATGGGTAAGATGGGTATAGAAGGATATGGGCCAAATGCGGGCAATTGGGACTAGCTTAGTGGTTTAAAAAAAAGGCGCCATGGACAAGTTGGGCCGACGGGCCTGTTTCCATGCTGTAAACCTCTATGACTCTATGACTCTATAATTGAGTCAGCCCCCACCACACTCTTAGGCCATGCATTCCACATCCGAACCACTCGCTGCGTCGTTTCCTCATGTCGCCATTCTTCTTTTTGCCAATGACATAAAACCTGTGTCCTCAAGTTCTCGATTCATCTACCAATGGGAACAATTTCTCCCTATCTACTCTGTCTAGGCCCCTCATGATTTTGGAAACGTCCATCAAATCCCCTCCACCGTCTTTTCTCCAAGGACAGCAGTCCCAACTATATCTTCATAACTGAAATTCCTCATCCCTAGAACTATCCTCATGATTTTTTTGTCTGCACCCTCACGAATGCCATAAGACCATAAGACCATAAGACATAGGAGCGGAAGTAAGGCCATTCGGCCCATCGAGTCCACTCCACCATTCAATCATGGTTGATTTCAACTCCATTTACCCGCTCTCTCCCCATAGCCCTTAATTCCTCGAGAAATCAAGAATTTATCAATTTCTGTCTTGAAGACGCTCAACGTCTCGGCCTCCACAGCCCTCTGTGGCAATGAATTCCACAGACCCACCACTCTCTGGCTGAAGAAATTTCTCCTCATCTCTGTTCTAAAGTGACTCCCTTTTATTCTAAGGCTGTGCCCCCGCGTCCTAGTCTCCCCTGTTAATGGAAACAACTTCCCTACGTCCATCCTATCTAAGCCGTTCATTATCTTGTAAGTTTCTATCAGATCTCCCCTCAACCTCCTAAACTCCAATGAATATAATCCCACGATCCTCAGACGTTCATCGTATGTCAGGCCTACCATTCCTGGGATCATCCGTGTGAATCTCCGCTGGACCCGCTCCAGTGCCAGTATGTCCTTCCTGAGGTGTGGGGCCCAAAATTGCTCACAGTACTCCAAATGGGGCCTAACCAGTGCTTTATAAAGCCTCAGAAGTACATCCCTGCTTTTGTATTCCAAGCCTCTTGAGATAAATGACAACATTACATTTGCTTTCTTAATTACGGACTCAACCTGCAAGTTTACCTTTAGAGAATCCTGGACTAGGACTCCCAAGTCCCTATGCACCCTTCATGAAATGTGGTGACCAGAGCCGGATGCAATGCTCCAATTGAGTCCAAACCAGTATTCATACAAGTTTAACATAACCTCCTTGCTTTTGTATTCTAAGCCCTATTAATAAAGCCAAAGATGCTGTATACTTTATTCATGATTCTTAATCTCTCCTGTCATCTTCGATGATTTCTGCTCCTTCCAAGATGCCTATGACAGTCAGTGTGAACAGGAGAGTTTCCTGGTCAGCCAGAAGCATGTACTGGGAGCGGTGTACCAGCCTCCCCAAGGTAAAAGATACCAGGGGACGGTCTTGAGCCGGCACTCTCCATGCGCAGGAATGGCGATGGAGACTCAAGATCTGACGAAACCCCGAAAATCACAAATCTGTCCCTCACCAGCGACGCAATCAGGTTCATGCCTGTTATGGGCATGGTCCTGATTTAAATACATTTTAATGTAATTAAAGACTCCCCTCGTCATATATCCATTCCTAGGTGTATTTTCACGTCGGCGAGGTTTAAAACAGGTTCACCCAGGAAATTCTAACGGCGACATTGAAACCCGTCTGATTCACTAATGCCCACTCAGGAAGGAAATCTGCTGATCTTACTCAGTCTGGCCCATGTGTGACTCCAGGCTCATGACAATGTGGTTGACTCTTAAATGCGCAAGGACACTCAGTTCAAGGGCAATTAGGAAAGGGCAATGAATGCTGGCCTAGCCAGCGACCCCTACATCCCATGAATAAAAAAACATTTGCTACTCTCCAGTCCTCTGGCACTACCCCTGAAAAAAGCAATACAAGAAATAGGAACAGCAATAGACATACTGCCCATGGGGCCTGCTTCACCATTCAATATGATTATGGTTTCAATTCCATTTTCCTGTCGGATCCTCATATCCCTTGATTCCCCAAGAGATCAAAAATCTGCTATCAAATCAAATCACATCACAACACATCACATCACATTATATTACATCGCATCGCGTCAAATTTAACAATGGTGCATTGGCAAATCTTTAGGGTTGGGAATTCCACAGATTCATAACCCTTTGAGTGAAGTTATTTTTCTCCATCTCAGTCTTGAAGGATCATCTCTTTATCCTGAAACTGTGATCCCCATGTTTGAGATTCCCCAGCCAGGAGCGACCGCCTCACAGTATTTACCCCTGTCAAGCCTCTTCGAAACCTTGACTGTTTGAAGGACTCCACAGAAAGTGACTGGGTGACCACCAGGCAGTCCAAGGAATGTAGGCAGGTAGTTCAGGAGACCCCTGGGGTCTCACTCGCAAATCGGTATTCCATTTTGGAGGTTGATGAGGATGCTGGTTCCTCCAGGGGGTGCAGACAGAGCCAAGCTTCTGGCGCCACAGTCAGCCTGTCTGTAAGGGGGGCGGGGGGGGGGGGGGGGGCGGGTGGGGGGGGGGGGGGGTGGAGAGGCAGGGCAATAGTAATAGAGAATTCTATAGTCAGGGATACAGATAGGTGCTACGTGGCCATCAATGTGACTCCAGGATGGTATGTTGCCTCCCTGGTGCTAGGGTCCAGGATGTCACTGAACGGCTGCACGACATTCTGAAGGAGGAGGGTGATAATGCAGTGGTCTCGGTACATGTTGGTACCAATGGTATAGATAGAAAGAGGGATGAGGTCTTGCAAGAATTCAGAGAGTTAGGCAGTAGACTATAAAGCAGGACCTCTTGATTTGTAATCTCGGGATTACTCCCAGTGCTATGTGCTAGCGAGCACAGAAATAGGAGGACAGTGCAGATGAATGCACGGCTAAAGAGTTGGTGCAGGAGGGAAGGTTTTAGATTCCTGGATCCTGCGATCATTTTTTGGGAAGGTGGGACCTGTACAAGTGGGGTGGTCTACATCTGAACCAGAACGGGACTAACATCCTTGCGGGACATTTTGCTCGTGCTGTTGGGAGTTTAAACTAATTTGGCAGGGGGAGGGGACACAGACTGTTAGCAGAATAAGGGCAAGGGATCACATAGCAAAACAAACAGGGGGTCAGAGGGAGTGCAGCTGTATTAAGTTTCAAGGGAGTAAGGCCAGGCTGGATGGCCTCAATTTTAACGCCAGGAGTATTGCAGGTAAAACAGATGAGTTGAGGGTGATTATTGACATGTGGAAGTGTGATAGAGTAGCCATCACAGAAACATGGTTGAAGTAAGGACATGATTGGCAACTCAACATTCTGGGATTTAGAATCTTCAGGTAAGACAGGGGAGGAGGTAAAAGAGAAGGAGGCATTGCATTATTAGTTAAGGAGTCAGTTACTGCAGTGAGGAGAGATGATATATTGGAGGGGGCATCAAATGAAGTTTTGTGGGTAGAGCTTAGGAATACAAAAAGGGCAGCCACATTGTTAGGTGTTTATTATAGATCCCCAGATAATCAGAGGGATATTGAGGAGCAAATATGTGCTCAGTTTGTGAAGGTGTGTAAAAAAAATAACAATAGGGTTATTATATTAGGTGATTTCGACATTCTCAAAATTAACTGGGATATACATAGCGTTAAGGGCTTGGATGGAGTAGATTTCTTGAAACGTGTACAGGAGAACTTTTTAAATCAATATGTGGATGGTAAAACAAGGGAGGGAGCTGTGCTCAACCCGATTTTGGGAAATGAAGCCAGACACGTGGTTGAGGTGGTGGTGGGGGAGTGTTTTAGTGATAGCGATCACAACATGGTACAATTTAAGCTTGTTATGGACAAGGAAATAGACAAGCGGATTGGGGGAGAGTGGATTTTGGCAAAATAAGACAGGATCTGGCCAAGGTAGACTGGGAACAGCTACTAATGGGAAAATCTACAGAAGAGCAATGGGGGGCATTTAAAAAGGAAATGGGGAAGGTGCAAGCCCAGCATGTTCCCTCCAGGGTGATAGGTAGGAGTAACAAACCCAGAGAACCATGGATGACCAGAGATATTCAGGATACAATGAGAAGGAAAAGAAAGGCTTTTAAAAAGTACAAAGAGTGCAAGTCAGTGGAGGCATTAGTGAGGTATAGAAAGCGCAGGGTGGAGATTAAGAAAGCAATTAGGAAAGCAAAGAGAGGATATGGGAAAGCTCTGGCTGGTAAAAGTGGGGAAAATCCCAAGATATTGTATTAGTATATCAATGGGAAGAGGATAACCAGGGAAAGAGTAGGGCCCATTAGGGACCAAGGGAGCAATATGTGAGTGGAGCCAGAGGACGTTGGGAGAGTGCTGAATGAATACTTCATATCCGTCTTCATCCATTTCTGTACTCCAATCCCCTTGCAATGAAAGGCAACATTCCGTTTGACTTCCTAATTGCTTGTTGCATGCTAACTTTCTGCATTCCTTATACCAGAACACCAAAATTTCTCTGAACACCAACCATTGCAAGTTTCACACCTTTTAAAAATGACTCTGCTTTTCTATTTTTCCAACCAAAGTGGGGATAATTTCACACTTCCTCATATTATGTTCCAGGTTGATGCCCAAAGGGAAAAAGTGCTGCAATATGCAAAAAAAATTATTACTGTGCATAAAACCATTGTTTTGGTCCTTAGTTGGTTCCACTCCTCCTATTACTGCCCTTTTACTATTTGTATGCCTATAGAAGATTTTTGGGTTCCCTTTTATGTTAGCTGCCTGTCTCTTTTCATACTCTCCCTTTGCTTCTCTTCAATACGTTTTAAGTTCCACTCAGAATCTTCTGTGTTCTAGTTTGTTCACAGTTGTATTACTCACCTGACATCTGCCATAAGCAAACCTTTTCTTCATCTTCACTGTATGGAGAGAGATTGAACAGTTTATGCCGATACTCTCTGGAATTTAGAAGAATGAAGGGTGATAAAATTGAGATAGACAAGATGATAAAAAGTATGGATAAAGTAGACGTGGAGCGGATGCTTCCCCTTGTAGGGCATTTTAGTCATAATCTTAGGATAAGGGGTAGCAAATTTAAAACAGAGTTGAGGAGAAACTACTTTTCCCAAAGGGTTGTGAATCCGTGGAACTCGCTACCCCAAAATGCAGTGGATGCTGGGACAGTGAGTAAATTTAAGGAGGAGTTAGACAGATTTTTAATTGATAATGGGTTGAAAACTTATGGGGAGAAGACAGGAAAATGGGAATGAGGACCATATCAGCCATGATTGAATGGTGGAGCTTGATGGGCTGAATAAGACCATAAGACCATAAGACATAGGAGCGGAAGTAAGGCCATTCGGCCCATCGAGTCCACTCCACCATTCAATCATGGTTGATTTCAACTCCATTTACCCGCTCTCTCCCCATAGCCCTTAATTCCTCGAGAAATCAAGAATTTATCAATTTCTGTCTTGAAGACGCTCAACGTCTCGGCCTCCACAGCCCTCTGTGGCAATGAATTCCACAGACCCACCACTCTCTGGCTGAAGAAATTTCTCCTCATCTCTGTTCTAAAGTGACTCCTAATTCTGCTCCTATATCTTATGTCTTTTATTATCCGAGGGTTCTGGATTTGTTTGTTCGATCTCTCCCTTTATGGGAATACCCCTTGACTGTACTTCAGCGATCTTCCTTAAAGGCATTGTTCAGTTACAGGGCAGAATTTACCATGCAGTGGACTGCCATTAGCCAGAACGGGATCTTCTAGTCCCGTCATTGTCACAGGCTTTCCTGTTGAAAAACCCCTTACTGCGGGGAAATACGCTGCAGGAGTGCACTGTTGGCAGGATTGGAAGATTCTGCCAGCATGAAGGGCCAGAAAATTCCGGCCACAGTTCTACCAGCCAATCTTTAATTCCACTGTACCTGGGTCAGATCCATTCTTACCCCATTGATATTGGCTTCCCCCCAGTTAATTATTAAAAATTATTTTAAAATATAGGCAGGAATTCTCCAGCCGTTCACGCTGGTGGGATTCTCCAGTCCGGCTGGCAGTACACCCACTCCTGCGGGTTTCCCAATGACATGGGGTGACGTCAGTGGGAATTCCCATTGACAGCACCGGGACCAGAGAATCCTGCCGCTAGCAAACAATGTGCCAACTCCCGCCAGCGGGAAACACATGGCTGGGAGGCCAGGGAATCTCGCCCATATTTTTGGAATGAAGAACTCATACCCATCAGTCATATCTCTGAATTGTAACCAGCCACCTGATAATACAAGGGGCACTAATGTTTAATCTGAATACACTTTGAATGTTTGCCTACACATTGATAAGATGTCAAGATTATTATTATGTCCTTGGTTTATGGGCACTTGTTGTCTTAAAGAGCTCTCTAAACATAAATATCACTCAGCATAGTGCTGTGGTTCATGGATACAGTTTCATCCCAAATGGCGTTTGTTTTACAGTATGTAATTGATGACAAGAGAACATGCTTCATGGTTTGCACAAAGCTGTTAAACACCATTAATGATAAAAGAAATTTCGCATGATTGAAGATCTATTGGATACCCAGCAAGTAGCACGAACCTCTGCCCAATCCATCACACAAACCAGCTTCCCATCCATTGACTCTGCCTACACTTCCCGCTGCCTCGGCAAAGCAGCCAGCATAATTAAGGACCCCACGCACCCCGGACATTCTCTCTTCCACCTTCTTCCGTCGGGAAAAAGATACAAAAGTCTGAGGTCACGTCCCAACCGACTCAAGAACGGCTTCTTCCTTTCTGCCAGACGGGAGGCACGGTGGCACAGTGGTTAGCACTGCTGCTTCACAGCTCCAGGGACCTGGGTTCGATTCCCGGCTTGGGTCACTGTCAGTGTGGACTTTTGCACATTCTCCTCGTGTCTGTGTGGGTTTTCTCCGGGTGCTCCGGTTTCCTCCCACAGTCCAAAGATGTGCGGGTTAGGTTGATTGGCCTTGCTAAAATTGCCCCTTAGTGTCCTGAGATGAGTAGGTTAGAGGGGTTAGCGGGTAAATATGTAGGGATATGGGAGTAGGGCCTGGGTGGGATTGTGGTTGGTGCAGACTCGATGGGCCAAATGGCCTCTTTCTGCACTGTAGGGTTTCTATGATTCTATGACTTTTGAATGGACCTATCTTGCATATATCTGCTAGTTATCTGCTATAACTATAACACTACATTCTGCACTCTCTCCTTTCCTTCTCTATGAACGGTATGCTTTGTCTGTATAGCGCGCAAGAAACAATACTTTTCACTGTATGTTAATACATATGTCAATAATAAATCAAATCAAATCAAATCGTACATGATGGCGGGATTCAAAAAGCTTAGCAGGAGAAAAATTGGGATTAATTTTCTGTTGGATGCAAAACATTTCAGGCAGTTTAAAATACTAATTTGTTCACTTTACAGCAGTGAGGAAACATCTGATTTTCAGCTTGCTAGATTCTGTCACACTGCCAGCTGAAATTGAAAACACCCATTAACACGTTGGTTAACTCTGTACAAATGTGGTGCATTTATCCCTTCAAATTAGGTACTTAAATAATGTGGAGTGTAGAAGGATAAACAGGAAGTGATACAAGTGTCCTGCCCTGTACAGTAATGTCATATTATGGACTTTCAGTCAATGCTTTTTAGAATTGGACACAAGTAAGCTGTTAAAATGGCTGCCACAACTCATATGACTTTTGGCATTTGGAATACAGATACTATAAAGTCTCCAGCAAATACCTGACTGAATATGGAGGGAGGTGAGGGTACCTCACAGCCATCCGTGGAATTCACACATCTCATTGCTTAAGGATGGGCCTAAAGACTATGGAACTTCCAGGCTGCCTGTCTCCTATGTTTCAATGGCCCCATTGGCTTCCCATGTTATCACAATGGGCTCCCCATATTGAAGGGAGTGAGAATGGAAATTGTAGGGCAGTGGCCATGATCATAGAACCATAGAACCCCTACAGTGCAGAAGGAGGCCATTCAGCCGATCGAGTCTGCACCGACCACAATCCCACCCAGGCCCTATCTCCGAAACTCCATGTATTTACCCTGCTAACCCCCCTGACATCAAGGGGCAACTCATCATGGCCAATCGACCTAACACGCACATCTTTGGACTATGGGAGGAAACCGGAGCACTTGGAGGAAACCCACGCAGACCCGGGGAGAATGTGCAAACTCCATGCAGACAGTGACCCGAGGCTGGAATCGAACCCGGGTCCCTGGCACTGTGAGGGCAGCAGTGCTAACCCCTGTGCCACTGTGCCACCCACTCTTCTCCAGACTCAGGGGACTAGAGAATTGCAAAAACAATGCTCTTGTTCAAAAATAGTTAGGATAGCCCCAGCAGTTACAGACCAGTCAGTTTAACATCAGTGGTGGGCAAACTTCTAGAAACACTTATTGGAGGTAGTAGCCACATGGAAAAATGTGGGTTAATTAGGAAGAACCAGCATGGTGTGGGAAGCCACAGGTTTATTTTACTTTTATATTACTTTATTTTTATATAACATTTCCTACGGTATATTTTTATTAACATTTTCACACGGGATAAACCCTGCTGAAAGCTTATCATGTTACAATGTTACATGTGCTGCTCTGCTCGTCACCTACTCACAGTGTGTGATTTAGCTAACTTTGGCAGGAGACCACTAATTCATGCAAAATGCATGATCAGAGGTCCGGACTAATCAGTGTTGACCACCTTATGTGATGCGTTTAATTAACCAATGAATGTAAATGGACATTCTCTGGAATAATGAATAATAATACTGTGTAAGAATAGAAAGGTGAGAGATTGGTAACATCTTGACTGTAAGACTGAGAGAGAGAGAGAGATGGCAAGCAAGACTGAAAAGCTTGTGTACATCTGTGTGTAAAAGACATCTTGAATGAACTCCGAATAAACTTGTCCAAGACCAGGAGATATCAGTGAATTATTGAATGAAACAATGGATTTGTAAAGGGGAAAACTTGTTTAGCTAACTTGCTGGAGTTTTTTGAGGAGGTAACAGAAAGGGTGGATGAATGTTAAGCTGTTGATGTGATGTACATGGATTTCCAAAAGGCATTCGATAAAGTACCACACAACAGACTTGTGAGAAACATTATAGCTCAAGGAATAAAAGGAACAGTGGTAACGTGGATACAAAATTGGCTGAATAGTAAGATTCAGAGAGTAACGATTAATGGCTATGGACCTTTGTTTTTCCTCCTATAAATGATCTAGATCTTGGTGTGCAGGGGACAATTTCAAAGCTTGTGGATGACACAAAACTCGGAAGTATTGTAAACTGTGAAGTGGACAATGTAGATCTTCAAACGGATGTAGACACGGTGATGGAGTGGGCAGATATATGGCAGATGAACTTCACTGCACAGAAGTGTTAGGTGATGCATTTTGATGGGAAAAACATGGGCAGACAACATAAATTAATGGGCAAAATTTTTAAGGCGGGTGCAGGAGTAGAGGATCTGGCTAAATATGTGCATAAGTCATTGAATGTGAAAGGACGGGTAGAGAGAGCAGTTAATAAAGCATACAGTATCCTGGGTTTTATTAGTAGGGGCATAGAGTACAAGGCACTAATTAGACCTCAGCTGAATTATTGTGTACAGTTCTGTGCATCACACTGCCTTTTGAGGAAGAGAGTTCCAGAGACTCACAACTCTCTGAAGGAAAACAATTCTCCTCATCTCTGTCTTTAATGAGTGACTCCTTATTTTTCAACAGTGACCCCTAGTTCTAGATTCTCCCGCAAGAGGAAACAACCTCTCCACATCCACCCTGTCAATACCCCTCAGGATCTTAAACATTTCAATCAAGTAACCTTTCACTCTTCCAAACTCCAGTGAATACAAGCCTCATCTGTCTAACTCTTCCTCATAAAGCGACACACCCATTCCAGCTCTTAACCTAGTAAACCTGCTCTGGACTGCTTCTAACACATTTACATCTTTCCTTAGATATGGAGACCAATACTGTACACAATACTCCAGTTGTGGTCTCACCAGTACCGTGTACAATTGAAGGATAACTTCCCTAGTTATATAATCAATCCTCCTCATGATAAACAATTACATTTCCCAATTACTTGCTGTATCTGCATGCTGGTCTTTTGTGAGTCATGCAGTAGGACATCCAGAACCTTCTGAATCTCAAAGCTCTACAATCTCTCATCATTTAGATAATAAGTTTAATTTTATTCATCCTGCCAAAATAGGTAATTTCACCCACATTATACCCTAGTTGCCAGATTTTTGCCCACTCATTTAACCTATCCATGTCCCTTTGTAGCTTCCTGATGTCCACTTCACAATTTACTTTCCCACCTATCTTTGTACCACCAGTAAATTTCACAACCATACATTTGGTCCTTTCATTCAAGTTATTTACATGAATTGTAAAAAGTTGAGGCCCCAGCACCAATCGCTTTTACACCAGTTGTTACATCATACCAACCAGAAAAAGACTCATTTATGCCAACTCTGCTTCCTGTTAGCTTACCAATCTTCAATCCATGCCAATATGTTACCCTCTATACCATGAGCTTTAATTGACTGAAGTAACCTTTGATGTGCACCTAATCAAATGCCTTCTGAAAATCTAAGTACAGTACATCCTCCAGTTCTCCTTTATCCACAGCACAAGTGGCTCCTTCAAAGAACTCCAATAAATTGGTTAACTGTGATTTCCCTTTCACAAAAACATACTGGGGGGGAAATTCAGGGCCTGCTCGTCCCCAGCGGAATTGCGTTGGCCTGGAGAATCGGGCATTGGCAGTAAAACCGGTTTTGTGCTGGGTGTCAAACACATCGCGATATTCCTGGCCAAACATGCCGGCCCCGGTCTGGTTCACACCCAAAGCCATTTTTTAAAATGCCCCAATCTCGGTGAGGGTGGGCTGCTTGGTATGCCTCCTGTTATGCATATTTTTACATGCTAAAGGTGGGTGAATCCCACCTGGAAGGTACTGCCAGTGCCAACGGGAAATAGTCCGGTTTTCCCGCTGTTGGAAGCACTATGATTGTTTTCCCGATAAAATCGTGGACATTGACTGTGTCGTACTGCCTTGAATTTTTCTAAATGCCCCATTATAACGTCTTTAATAATGGCTCCCAGCATTCTCCTTATGACAAGTGTTAAGCTAACTGGCTTTCTGTCTCTCTCCCTTTTTAAATAAAGGCATTACATTTGCTATTTTCTAATCTAATGAAACCCTCCCTGAATCTCGGGAATTCTGGAAAATTAAAACCAATGCGTCAATTACCTCGCTAGCCACTTCTTTCAAGACCCTTGGATGAAATCTATCAGGACCCGAGGATTTTTCAGCCCGCAGACTCAATCATTCCCTGGTGATTGTAACTTTCCTGAATTCCTCCTTCCATTCCATTTCCTGATTTGCAGCTATTTCTGGGATGTTACTTGTATCCACTACAGTGAGGACTATTGCAAAATACCTGTTCAATTCATCTGCCTTCTTCCTACTTTCCACTATTTATTCTTCAAAAAACCTGCTTAATGAAGGCACAACAAGCAGATCCTGAATTAAAATGCACAGCACAGACTACCTGCTCTGATGCCAGAACTGCCCAGGTCCATGAATGTTTTAATTGGAGTAGTAATGCAGAAATAGAGACCCTCTGGAGACCTACAAATGCTGCTCCATCATGGGCCTCGGTAAAGTTATTTTTTATTATTCATTCATGGGACATGGGCGTCACTGGCTGTCCAGCATTTGTTGCCCATCTCTAGTTGCCCTTGTTCAGAGGGCAGTTGAGAGTCAACCACATTGCTGTGGCTCTGGAGTCACATATAGGCCAGACCAGGAAAGGATGGCAGATTTTCTTCCCTAAAGGACATTAGTGAACGAGATGGGTTTTTCCGGCAATCGACAATGGTTTTATGGTCATCAGTAGATTCTTAATTCCAGATATTTTTTATTGAGTTCAAATTCCACCATCTGCCGTGGCGGGATTCGAACCCAGGTCCCCAGAACATTAGCTGAGTTTCCTGATTAATAATCTAGCGATAATACCACAAGACCACAGTGATACCTGGAAGGACCATTTATGTTATGTGTGTTGGGGCGTAGCCTCTTTAAGGGAGTGTGTCAGGTGACCCGGGGTGTGGAGTGACCCGCCCCGGGACTGCCCTGAGAGGGCAGCTGTCATTTGGAGTGAGGAGCGAGTAAGATTGCAATAAATACCTGTGTTTCCTGACGCCTGCTTGTGGAGTGAGTCCTTGAAGATACTCCTCGATAGTAAAGAATTTAACAATCTAGACCATGTAGATACAACGTTTCAGGTCTTCAGAGGGCTAACTTTGCGGTAAACTTAGCCAAGAGTGAGTTTGCCAAGGCAAAGGTAACTTACCCGGGGCATGCGAGGCTGAGTGCTACCCTGGGAAGTGAAAACATGCGCCTTGGTTGATTTTTCCCATTCCTAAAAACGAAGAGGAAAATCCTGCAATTTCTGAGAACGTACAGGCTCTACCAAAGGTTCGTCCCAAACTTTAAACACCCTGGACGCCCCGATAAACAATGAACCAAAGAAAACTGCTAAAATAGTGTGCCAAAAATCTTTTGAGAAATTAAAAGCCATCCCGACAAATGAACCCATGCTATCCGCCGCGAACTTCAGTAAATCTTTCAGAGCCATCTATTTCCGCCAACTACACAGTCTTATTCCAGAAAGATGACTCCGGAATTGAACGCCTGATTGGCTGTTTCTCAAAAAAGCTAAATAAACATCAGGAAAAGTACTCTACAGTCAGGAAAGAAACATTAGGCCTTTTGTTAGCTCTCCAACATTTCCAGGTCTATGTTAGCTATGGGCACCGAGAGACCCCAATATATACGCACCATAACTCTTTCGGGTTGCTGGAAACTTTAAAAATGTCCAATGCCAGGGCTGTTCCGATGGAGCTTAATTTTACAGCTTTTTAATCTAACAAGGAGAGGGGGAAGAGGAGGACATTCTATTCAGCGAATGACATTCCATTTATTATCAAAGCCTTTCCAAAAATCCAAGTAAATTAAATGCATTGATGAAAGAAAGAAGAAAACATTTACGTTGACATAATTCCTTTCATGAGAGGTCAGGACATCTCAAACGTGCTTTGCAGCCAATAAAGACCTTTATTGAAGTGATATATTGTAGGGAAACGGGTCTTAACCACAAATTCCAGCAGATTTGGTCAGTTGCAGACACTGTTGCTTTGGGTTACGACATTTTTTTTAGTAAATCAATGTTTTAATTAATTCAAGATTCTGTTGATAGTTATCGAAAATTATATCTGTAATGCTTCAAATCAGACACTTTCGTTAATCTGCCTGCAGCACCGGTGCTTTTGGTTATGCTGGGAAAAGCTAATGTCGAAAAGTAAGAATAGTCCTTTTCATAGAATCCCTATAGTGTAGAAGGAGGCCATTCGGCCCATCGAGCCTGCACTAACAGCAATCCCACCCAGACTCTATCCCTATAACCTCACGTATTTGCCGTAGCTGGTCCCCCTGACGCTAGGGTCAATTTAGCACGGCTAATCCACCTAACCCACACATCTTTGGAGTGTGGGAGGAAACCCACGCAGACATGGAGAGAACGTGCAAACTCTACGCAGACAGAGTCACCCGAGGCAGGAATTGAACCCGGGTCCCTGGTGCTGTGAGGCAGCATTGCTAACCACCATGCTACCGGCCTTTAAAATATGCTGTGTGCTTTGACAGGAGAGCCAATAGATCATCTGTTCAAGAGTTCCCACAGTGAAGTAGAAGCTAGGGCTAGAATTTTACAGCCCCACCCAAACATTTGTGCCCCCCCCTCCCCCCCCCCCCCCCCCACCCCCGCAACACCGCCATCTACCTGCAGATGTTTCAGATCATTTATGTTACCTACTACACTCCAATTGTGACTATTATGTCACTGCCTGCTGCCACTAGCAACTCACGAAGGATGTTCTTTCTCCCATCCCCTTCTTCCTGAAGGCAAAGTTCCTCCTGTGCAATTGTAAAACTATGAAGAAGGATCAATGGCCAGAGTGCAGGAGATGACAAAGGTCGTGAAAAGAGAAAGATGGGATGAATGATGAAATAGTGATGAGGTGACTTTGAGCTTGGGTTTTAACCTTGTGAAGGATTATCTGTGTGGTCTCTGGGTGGATGGTTGGGGACTATAACCAACCAGTCGGTCTATAATGCTGGTTGGAGACCTCGTCCATTTTGAGCACTGGGCCTCATTTAACCTCTGACTTTCAAGCTACAGGTGTAAAGCAATTGTCCTGAGTCAGCCTGCAGACCCCCAGGCTGCACGATATAGGAAGGCACAGCAAAATGGTTTGTCCGGGGAGGGAGTCTCTTTTCAAGAGGGACTATGGGGGTCACAGATTGGATTTTCTGCAGATCTTTCTCGCTTCACAAAGATAAATTAGAAACTCATCTGGTGAGCTCCTCTTCAGCTGGACCGTCAGCTAAAACTGTACGAGTTCCACCCAGCTGAGTCCTATATTGGGATGCTTTTATGTCATTGGACACCAAGTTTATTTATTCGTGTCACAAGTAGGCTTACATTAACACTGCAATTAAGTTACTGTGAAAATCCCTTAGTTGGCACACTCAGGCACCTGTTCGGGTACATTAAAACTGAACTAGTTGACCCTCTTAGTGACCCTCACCCTGTGGGGTAAATAAATGCCTCATAACCTTTTGGTTCACCCAAATTCAACGGATAGAAATACTACAAGGAAGTATAAGATAAAAATTTAGGCAATAGAAATGTTCAGTTCAGTACAAATAAGATAAATGTGGGCCTCTACTCAGAACCAGTGGAAAGTGTAAAGCATTTCCTTTGATTTACAGCCAGCACTATTACTCCTATTGTACATTCTGATGAACAGCCAGATGTTAAATTGGAAATTCTGCAGCCAATTGGCAGCCTCCCCATCAGTCTAGTGTTGGGTGGTGAGACCACCACTGAAGAACAGGTCGGGGCACTTCTCAATTATGTGCAGCCTGGTTTGCACTTTGCCATTGTTGCACAGGGGTGAGTCAGGCTGTCCCCAATGGAAGAGATTGTTGCGGCAGGGTCCAACTCCAGTGCCAAACTTCTTCAGTTTGACCCATTCGCCATGTGAAAGGTCAAAGCCTGGGATTGCCAATGTACAGCCAGCAAAGGGCAGGAGTTTGACACCTGAGCTATTGCCACCACTACTGAAAGAAGTGGAACATTTAGTCAGAATACTTTGGGGAAGAAGAACTTGTTCCTCACAAATATATGGCAGTAAACACAACTGTTTACAACTGAGCTCTCACTGCCCACACACAGATGGTTATAGACCATTAAATCCAATTTCGACTGTCACAAGTAGGCCTACATTAACACTGCAATGAAGTTACTGTGAAAATCCCCTCGTTGCCACACTCCGGGGCCTGTTCGGGTACACTGAGAGAGAACTTAGCATGGCCAATGCACCTAACCAACACAGTCTTTCGGACTGAGGGAGGAAACCGGAGCACCCAGAGGAACACACCCCCCCCCCCCCCCCGCAGACATGGGGAGAACGTGCAAGCTCCATACAGATAGTGACCCAAGCCAGGAATTGAACCTGGGTTCCTGGCAGTGTGAGGCAGCACTGCTAACCACTGTGCCACCGTGCCACCCCAAAAGTCAAAAGTCAGTCAAAAGAAATGCATTATATAACGCATGATGCTGTATGAATGCATTAATTGTTCATCAGCTAATATCAGGGGGCAATCATTAGCAGGTCATATGCTTGTTAGCAATGGAAAGGAAGCCACTGTGAAGTTATATGATTACCAAGGAAAGCAGGCTTTCTAATAAATATGGCAACTTAATGCTATTTATGTATTAAAATTGAAGATAAGTAATTACAAAAGATAATGTCTTTTATTTTACCAACTGTTTTCTCAGATGGATAAAATAAAAGTTGGTAATTTATGATTTGTAAAACTCTCTCAACGGGCAAGCAGTTTAATATGAAGGCAGAAGTTACTTGAAGATGTTATACTGCAGATAATAGGTACATTGACACAGTGCAACTCGGTTCTTCTTTCTGTTAACACTGGCCTAAATGTGTTTATTTTAATTGAGGTGCCAACTTTGCGGACGACACAAAACTGGCAGGACTTGCAGATAGTGAGGAACATTGTCAGAGGCTACAGAAGGATATAGATAGGCTGGAAATTTGGGCAAAGAAATGGCAGATGGAGTTCAATCCTGATAAATGCGAAGTGATGCATTTTGGTGGGAATAATGTAGGGAGGAGCTACACGATAAATGGAAGAACCATAAAGGGTGTAGAGACGCAGAGGGACCTGGGTGTGCAAGTCCACAGATCTTTGAAGGTGACGTCACAGGTGGAGAAGGTGGTGAAGAAGGCATATGGCATGCTTGCCTTTATAGGACGGGGCATAGAGTATAAAAGTTGGAGTCTGATGTTGCAGATGTATAAAACGTTGGTTCGGCCGCATTTGGAATACTGCGTCCAGTTCAGGTCGCCACACTACCAGAAGGACGTGGAGGCTTTGGAGAGAGTACAGAGGAGGTTTACCAGGATGTTGCCTGGTATGGAGGGGCTTGGTTATGAGGAGAGATTGGGGAAACTGGGGTTGTTCTCCCTGGAAAGACAGAGGATGAGGGGAGACTTAATAGAGGTGTATAAAATTATGAAAGGCATAGATAGGGTGAACGGTGGGAAGCTTTTCCCCGGGTCGGTGGTGACGTTCACGAGGGGTCATAGGTTCAAGGTGAAGGGGGGGAGGTTTAACACAGATATCAGACGGACATATTTTACACAGAGGGTCGTGGGGGCCTGGAATGTGTTGCCGGGCAAGGTGGTGGAGGCGGACACACTGGGAACGTTTAAGACTTATCTAGACAGCTATATGAACGGAGTGGGAATGGAGGGATACAAAAGAGTGGTCCAGTTTGGACCAGGGAGCCGCGCGGGCTAATTGTTCTTTGTTTCTCGTTTCAAGGCTTCATTCTATGATCATCTTGCTGGTGCCAGTACAGAGCGAGACTGCGGATAGTTGGGAACCTGTCTCGGGGGCAGGGAATTCAGATGGTGTTCGTAAAGCAGAAGTGGAAATGAATAGGGTTGGGAAGCATTTTCTGATCAGGGCCAGTGTGATCTCCTGGACTCGTTTCGATCGCCTCAGGGGGTCGGAGAGGAATTTCCCAGATTTTTTTTTCCCCATATTGGCCCTGGGGTTTTCACTCTTGGTTTTCGCCTCTCCCTGGAGATCACATGGTCTGGAATGGGGGGGGGGTGGGGGTGAGTTAATAGGTTGTGATGAACAAAGCATCGTAGCTGTGAGGGACAGCTCGGTGGATAGGATATTAGGATGTAGATAGGCTGGAAAATTGGGCGGGGATCCTGGATTCAGGATTCAATCCTGGACCGGGGAGCGGCGCGGGCTTGGAGGGCCGAAGGGCCTGTTCCTGTGCTGTATTGTTCTTTGTTCTTTGTTCTTGTTCTTAAAGTGATGGGAAAAAGAATTTGGGACAAACATTGTACCATCGCACTGTCAGCAGGAATTTCTACCATTTGATCTCCTGGTTCACAAAATATATTCCATTTCATTCTCCACATCAGGTAAATCGAAGCTCTCGAAATGTTTCAAATTGTGGACATGAGACATCGACATTGGAACAGGAAAGGACAAAGTACATCCGGCAAAGTTCTCCACCTCTGGGGATTTGTGCCAAAATGGGGAAGATTATCCTACAGACTAGTCAAACAACAGCCTGACATAGTTATACTCACCAAATCATTCAGTGGATGGCACGGTGGCACAGAGGTTAGCACTGCTGCCTCACAGCTCCAGGGATCTAGGTTCGGTTCCCGGCCTGGGTGACTGTGTAGAGTTTGCACGTTCTCCCCATGTCTGTGTGGGTTTCCTCCGGGTGTTCCGGTTTCCTCCCTCAGTCCAAAGATGTGTAGGTTAGGTTGATTGGCCATGCTAAATTGCCCCTTAGTGTCCCAGGATGTGTAGGTTAGAGGGATCAGCGGGGTAAATCTGTGGGGAAATGGCCTGGGGTGGCATTGTTGTCGGCGCAGATTCGGTGGGCCGAATGGCCTCCTTCTGCACTGTAGGGATTCTATGATTTCTATGGTTTCTATGAAACCATACCTTACAACCAATGTCCCAGACTCCTCCATCCTCATTACTGGGTACACCCTGCCCCATCGGTAGGACAGACAGACACTATGGAATACAGTCTGGGTAAATGGCTCTGGGAATTCCCAACCATGAAGACTCACAGCATCATGTCAACCAGAAGCAAGGAAGTCTCCCGCTGATTACCACTGACAGGCTTGTCAAAAGAGGTGAATTCTAGAGCTGAGGTGAGAGTGACTGCCTTTGACATGAAGACAGCATTTGACTGAGTGCGGATCAAGGAGCCCCAGAATTCAGGTTTGGGCCAATACGTGGTAAGTGACATTTGTGCAACACAAGTACCAGGCAACAGCTATCTCCAACAAGAGAGAATTGAACCAACTGCCTTTGACATTCAACAACATTACCATTTCTGAATCCCCCAACATCCTTGTGCTTACCATTGACTAGAAACTGAACTGGACCAGCCATATAAATACCGTGGCTGCAAGAGTAAGTCAGAGGCAGGAAACTCCAGACTCCCAAAGCCTGTATGTTATGATGGGCACGGAGAATATGTGGGATCATCAATAGATCTTCCCGTGGGCCTTGTGGAATATGAATTCCCCTATTGAGTGAGCAGAGACTTACCCAATAGGAATTTGATTTAATTTGATTTATTATTGTCACATGTATTGGGACACAATGAGAAGTATTGATTCTTGCGCGCTATACAGACAAAGCATACCGTTTATCGTGTACATGGGGGAAAGGGAAAGGAGAGGATACAGAGTACAGTGTTACAGTCATAGCTAGGTTGCAGAGAAAGATCAACTTATTATATGGTAGGTCCATTAAAAATCTGATGGTAGCTGGGAAGAAGCTGGGGCGGCACGGTGGCACAGTGATCAGCACTGCTGTCTCACAGCGCCAGGGACCCAGATTCAATTCCGGCTTTGGGTCACTGTCTGTGTGGAGTTTGCACATTCTCCCTGTGTCCGCGTGGATTTCCTCTGGGTCCTCCGGTTTCCTCCCACAGTCCAAAGAGGTGCGGGTTAGGTTGATTGGCTATGCTAAATTGACCATGAAAAATCAGGGGGATTAGCAGAGTAAATATGTGGGCCTGGGTGGGATTGTGGGAGGTGCAGTCTCAATGGACCAAATGGCCTCCTTCTGCACTGTAGTAATTCTAAAATGTTCTTAAGTCGATTAGAATGTGATCTCAGGCTTTTGTATCTTTTTCCCAACAGGACAAGTTGGAAGAGAGTAAAACCGGACCAAGGACTGTAGGTCTCAGGGCTTTGACTTGTATACTGTAGTTGCTGAAGCGCTGCTTTATTCACTGTATAAACAAAAGTTGTTGGTGACGGAGCCTGGCCTTGGAAAGATCGTTACTTGTACACCATCTACAATACACAGGTCAGGAGTATGATGGGATACTCTCCACTTGACTGCATGATACAGCTCCAACAGCACTCAAGAAGCTCAACACAATCCAAGAGAAAGTGGCCCGCATATTTAGCACTCCATCTTAAACATTCACTCCTCCATCATCAATGCACATAGCTGCTGTGTGCACCATTTACAAGATGCACTGCAGCAACTCGCCAATGCTTCTTCAACAGCATCTTCCAAAGCAATGATCTCTATCGCCTAGAAGGACAAGGGCAGCAAGCACATGGAATAACTACCATTTTCATGTTCCCCTCCAAGTCACGCACTCTCCCAACTTGAAACTATATCGCCTTTCTTCCACCGTTGCTGGATCACCCCTGGAATTTCCTGCCTAACAGCACCATGGGTGTACCTACACTAGAAATACTGCAGTGATTTGGAAAGGCAGCTCACCATCGCCTTCTCCAAGGTCTGCCAGGAATGGGCAATGAGTGTTGACCTTGCCAGCGTGTTCACATTCCATGAATGAATGTAAGATATTTCACAAAGGTGAAAGATTAATAAGATTCAAAAGATTATAAGCTTCCTCAGAACAAACCTAAGCTTCTGAATTATAAAATAAATATTATAACAGGGTATTTTACTAAATTTTTGCTTAATTAGATACAGATTGATTTATCTAGAGCAGGTGAGATGTGAGTTTTATACAGAGATAAAAATGACGTGGAGGGAATTCAGGTTGAATTACCATTAAAGTTAAAACTCTGGTGCTGGCCCTTTCCTTCTGCCTCTGTTGATAACACATTGACCAACAGCCCAGGAGAGTAAAAGATTCCTATCTAGATTTCAAAATGATGCTTACAAGATCTCTCAGATAAACCTTGGTGGCAAAACAGAGATGAAAAGAGAAACTTACAGCAAGGAATGCTCATTATTCACCGTAGTGTTTTCAAGTCCCTTTAAGCAAATATTTTCTTTAATCCAACAGGAAATTAGTCTTGAAACACCAGTGTTGTTGCCTTTCTCTGAGAGCGAGAAACCCAGGTTTATGACTCAAAGCTTGATTTTCCCAGTTTCACAGGAGAAAAAGCAAGACGTATCGCATCCATTTTTGAACATACCTCAGTTGTGTTCATTGGGCATTTTCCTTTCCACTTACCAGTTTTTTCATCCAGCATTGCACGGGACAAATAGCTCGGGGCAACTCATCAGCTTCAACTGTTCTCTCAATGTTTTCAAATTTAACAAGAGTGCTTTTGTTACAAGTTAAAGGGGAGAAGGTGGCATAGTAGTAATGTCACAGGACTAGCATTCCGGAGGCCCAGTTTAATGCTCTTGGGACATACTTTCAATTCCCACCGGGGTAACCGGGTAAATGTGAGTTCAGTTTATCAATCTGGAATGAAAAGCTTAGCCTCAGTTATTGAAACTATCGTTAAAAACCCATCTGGTTCACTAACGCCCTTTAGGGAAGGAAATCTGCCATCCTTGCAAGGTCTGGCCTACATGTGACTCCAGATCCTCAGCAACACGGTTGACTCTCAACTGCCCTCTGAAATGGCTGAGCAAGTCACTCAGTTCAAGGGCAATTAGGATTGGGCAATAAACGCTGGCTGCACCAATGGCGTCCACATTCCATGAAAGAATAAAGGGAAAACAAACTCTAGTGATGATCTGATAGAGATCAATACCAATTGGGCTACTCTGGGTTTATCACTATTAATGTCCTAATTTAATGCCTTGAGGCCTTGAGGCCTCATTCCACCTTGAGGCCTCCACTTCCAGATGGGAATCGAGTAGGACAATGAGTATGAGTCCAAAGATGTGCGGGTTAGGTGGATTGGCTATGCTAAATTGTCCCTTAGTGTAAGGGGGACTAACTCGGGTAAATGCATGGAGTTATGGATATAGGGCCTGGGTGGGATTGTGGTTGATGCAGATTCGATGGGCCGAATGACCTCTTTCTGTATTGTAGGATTCTATGATTCTATGATAATGCGGCAATGCAACAATCAGTGCTTGATTCACAATTTTGTGCCAGTAAATTAATCCTGACATATCATCCTGTTGATGACTTTTTTTGGAAGGTTCTGCATCCTGTAAAAGGGTGTTCTTCCCAGGTTTGTTGAAGCCTGTTCTGTTTGGTCCAATTTTTAGAAACAGTGTTTCTAGAAACAGAAACAGTGGGAAACAGTGTTAATATTGCATCTTCTTGAGAATGGACAGCACGGTGCCACAGTGGGTTAGCCACTGCTGCCTCACAGCACCAGGGACCCGGGTTCAATTCCAGCCTTGGGTCACTGTCTGTGTGGAGTTTGCAAATTCTCCCCGTGTCTGTGTGGGTTTCCTCCGGGTGCTCCAGTTTCCTCCTGCAGTTCAAAAATGTGCAGGTTAGGTGCATTGGCCATGCTAAATTGACCCTTAGTGTCCCAAGAGGTGTAGGTTAGGGGGATTAGTGGAGTAAATGCATGGGGTTATGAGGATGGAGCGGTGGGGGGCTTGGATCATCCAGGATAAAGCAGCCCACTTAATTGGTATTCCATTTACCACCTTGATGCGCGTCAATTGAACACGAGGCACGAAGCTTCGGTAACAGAAGGCTTTTATTGTCTAACAATGGAACTAATAGAACGTAAACACACTATCCCAGACTGACGAGGTCCCGCCCGAGCAGGGAGTCTTATACCTCTCCCAGGAGGCGGAGCCCGACTGGGATGTGCCACAACAGTAACAACCACAGGTGCATCAATCCCACCCTAGCCCAACAACAACATTAGAACAATCCCACAGTGGGAACACCCTAGCCCAACAACAACATTAGAACAATCCCACAGTGGGAACCAACGATGGTTCACCACACACCTTAAACATTCACGCCCTCTGTCAGGGATGTAAAGTGGCAGCATGTCACCAAGGCTTCTTCAACAGCACCTTCCAAACCCACAACCTATACCATCTGAAAGATAAGGGCAGAAGATGCATGGGAACACCACCACCTGCAACGTCCCTTCTAAGCTGCACACCATCTTGACTTGGAAATATATTGCTGTTCCTTCACTGTCACAGGGTCAAAATCCTGGAACTCTCTCCCTAACAGCACAGTGGGTGTACCTACGCAACATGAACTGCAGTGGTTCAAGAAGGCAGCCCACCACCACCTTCTCAAGAGTAATTAAGGGTGGGCCTAGCCAATGACTTGTTGCATTAATCATGCAGGAAGGAAGGAAATAGCCTTCCAACAAGAAGTTAATGTCTGCAGTTGTAGTAGAGATTGATCTGGAGTGTGAACTTTATTCTATACAAGGGCAGCATGGTGGCACAGTGGTTAGCACTGCTGCCTTACAGCGCCAGGGAACCGGGTTCGATTCCTGGCTCGGGTCACTGTCTTCTCCCTGTGTCTGCGTGGTTTTCCTCCGGGTGCTCCGGTTTCCTCCCACAGTCTGAAAGATGAGCTGGTTAGGTGCATTGGCCATGCTAAATTCTCCCTCAGTGTACCTGAACAGGCGCCGGAGTGTGGCTACTAGGGGATTTTCACAGTAACTTCATTGCAGTGTTAATGTAAGCCTACTTGTGACACTAATAAATAAACTTAAACTTTAACAAAAGGAAAAGGTAAAAGCCTAAATTGTCAGTGGAAATTGTCTGAAGGAACCATTCGAATATTTTTCACGTTATTTAAAAAATCTCAATGTAGAAATTCCTTACAGCAACTGTGGTGGTTCTACATTCGATACAGATTAAAGTGACAACCCTTTTCATTTATTTCCTCTAATTGTATCCAAATCTCAGTATTAAATAACAAAGCGTTGCACCAAGTGGTGTCAAATGACATCCATGTGTGGGAACACAGTGGGGCATCCACATGGAGTCACCAAGGATCAACCGATCACCTTCTTCATTTCATTTTCCTGTGCAGTAGCTGTCTTGATTAATCGCTAATTAGACGCTACGGAGTGGAAAATGAGGAAATAGAAATTGATATCATGCAAGTGAAATTCGGCACTCAATCAGATGACGAAGCAGATTGTGCCAAGGAATGCTTTTAGGCGGCATGAGTTCATCTGTTCTTTACGAAACCCCAAGTTTGCTTTCACGACACCTTCTTTCAAACCGACTGACATTTCATAATTATGCTCCCAATGTGGAAGCATTTTGGAGTTCGGCAATATTTTACGATTGGTCAAGTCATCTCAGAGGACAGTGAAACGTGTGTAGACAGGTTCATTCAATGTACAGACATGGCTAGGTGACAAAATGTCCACAGGGAGCACTCATTCATCGAGCAATTTCTCTCAGTGGTTTCAATTACCTTTCAGTTTCTTACTCTTCAAAATTCATGTTGGTTTAAGACACTGGCCCCAATATCCTAAAGGGGTAGAGTGACGTTCATCAACCTTTAGAGGCTCAGACCTGAGATCAGTTAGATATACCGTGTGATGGACACAAACAATGATGTTTCAGCACTATGCCACTCCCAGCAGATGCCTGGATTGTTGGAGCCATGTCACTGTGAGCAGGATATGGGCCTGGGAAAAGGCCATTTGAGATGTAAATTGGTGAAATCTCAAACTCTTTAGGAATATATCAGCAGATCCTTTTGCAGATAACAGATCCCCTCTGGGGCTGATAGTCATGGGATTCACAAGATCTGAAGGCATTCCTGGGATCTGAACAGGACCCAGGCTAGCTGGTGTGTGACCCCTGACACCTTAGAAGGGGATAACAGGCAGCATTTGTGTCATTGTCTTGAATCTCCCCTTGACATTGATTGAATCATTGAAATCATACAGTGTAGAAGGAGGCCATTCGGTCCATCGTGTCTGCACCAACAACAATCCCATCCAGGCCCTATCCCCATAACCCCACACATTTACCCCACTAATCCCTCTAACCTACACATCCCAGGACACTAAGGGGCAATTTAGCATGGCCAATGCACCTCAGCCATACATTTTTGGAGAGTAGGAGGAAACGGGAGCACCGGGAGGAAACCCACGCAGACACGGGAAGAATGTGTAGACTCCACAAAGACAATGACCCAAGCCGGGAATCGAACCCAGGTCCCTGGAGCTGTGAGGCAGCTGTGCTAACTACCGTGTCACTGTGCCACCCACAATGCTTGTGGGGGGATGTTACTTGGGTGAAGGATTCATCCGTAACACTCCTCCTCTCTCCAAGTGGAAATTCTCATAGCATTATAAATTGTTCCAAAATCAGCCAGAGGCAGGTATCATCCCAAAGTCCGCTCCCTGACTGAAACTCCACTTTAGCTGTGTTCGGAACTTTGAGACCATGGATTTCCCATTTGTAATCTGGGAATTTTTAATTCATTTACATCGGAATCATTTGTCTGGTCAGCCTTACAAATTCTTTGAACAAGTTATCAAGTTTGAACTTAAATTGTAATTTATGTACTTCCCAATTTGGTTGAATTTAAAATACCTTCCATTGAAATTTCCACCATAATTTCAGTAGATTGGCAGAAACCCTAGATTGATGCGAGTATCTTTACCCAGGATGTACGCCAATCCTCTACTGAAACAATCCTAGAAGCTTGGGAACCCCTGTAGAAATATTGTCCCCTTGATTTTTAACATTGAGATCTCATTGGTACAAATACAAATTCATAACTGCGATGAAGGTTCAGGCTCATCTTGCCAACTAACCTCTTTGTACCTAAAGTCAGAACTTTGAAAGATTTTATAGTGGGGAATAAATAAAACATTTTTGCTACTATCTGTCACAGCTCATGTGCACTGGCCAAGTATTATGGCGAGATGGTATCATTGTGGAACCAAGGTGTACAACCAACGTGTTGGTGATTTTGCTTGTGTTGATAAGACCTGTTTGTTGAGTTCTTCTATAGCATAGATGTTAGATCCAGTCTTCAAATAAATAGAACCTACTTGTTGGGCAGGAGTTTCCGTCCCAAAACAGTAAAATCTTGCCCGAGGTTATTGGACCTTCCCATGATCTGCTCCTCACCTGCTCCGATTCCCGAGGCAGGTGGGGCGATAACATTTCGGCCCTTGTTTACCAATCTTATGCGTTTGATGAGTTTGTTTAAAGAAATGCAGCAAATGTAGAACAAGATTAAAGCAGAATACAGCCTCTCCACCCTGGACCAACACCAATGCTTTACCTCAATCTTCATAGTATTTCATAGTAGTATATCATTTCATAGTATACCTACAGTGTGGAAGGAGGCCATTTGGCCATCAAATCTGTACTGACTCTCTGACAGAGCATCTTACCCAGGCCCTCTACCCCACCCTATCCCCATAATTATCCCCAAGGCTAATCCCTCTCACCTACAAATCTTTGGACACTAAGGGGCAATTTAGTATGGCCAATGCACTGAACCTGCACATCTTTGGAGTGTGGGAGGAAACTGGAGCATCCGGAGGAAACCCACACAAACACGGGAGAATGTGCAAACTCCACACAGACTGTCACCAAAGGCTAGATTTAAACCTGGGTCCCTGGCACCGTGAGCCTGCAATGCTAACCACTGTAAGTGCCACCCAACTAAATGGAATTTTTGTAACAATGTTCTGAATATATGACAATGACTAGCAGGAAAAGACCAGTTGGCCTATCAAGTCTGTCCCACATTCAAGATGGCTGGAGCATTATGCACACTGTGGTGAACCATTGTTGGTTCCCACCAGGTAGTACTGAGCCAGGGTCTGGCCAGTACTATGAGTCTGTATATATGTTGCTGTTGGGGTTAGGGTTGGGTTGTTCTACATGTTACTGTTGGGGTTAGGGTTGGGCTGTTCTACCTGTATTATAGTTATTATGGTACATCCCAGTCGGGCTCCGCCTCCTGGGAGAGGTATAAAGGTCACTGCTCTGTCTGGGACCCTTCAGTCTGGGATCGTGTATTATATATGGTAGCTCTATTGTAGTAGTCAATAAAAGCCTTTATTTCCTCGAGCATCTCTAGCCTCGTGAGTTATATCGCGCATCACACACCTAACTGAGAATCTAAGGCCGGGATTCTCTGACCTCACACGCGGCTGGGATTTTCCGGTTCCGTTGCTGTGAACGGAGATTTAGCTGAACACCAAATTCCCCCCCTTCTCGATGGCAGCATGAGCGAGGCGTATGAAACTGGAGAATTCCAGTTTAAGGTTTTTTTTCAAACTAGTAATCATGTTCTGCGTCCTCCACCTACATGGTGAGGCCGCATTTGGAGTATTGCGTACATTTCTGGTCGCCACACTACCTGAAGTACATGGAAGCTTTGGAGAGAGTGCAAAGAAGATTCACCAGGATGTTGCCTGGTCTCGAGGGTGTTGGCTATGAGGAGAGGTTGAATAAACTAGGATTGTTTTCACTGGAAAGATGGAGGCTGAGGGGAGTCCTGATAGAAGTTTACAAAATTATGAGAGGCATAGACAGGGTGGATAGTCAGAGGCTTTTTCCCAGGGTGGAAGTGTCAATTACAAGGGGGCACAGGTTCAAGCTGAGAGGGGGAAAGATTAAGGGAGATGTGCGGGGGAAGTTTTTCATGCAGAGAGTGGTGGGTGCCTGGAACGCGTTGCCGGGGAATGTGGTGGAAGCAGGCGCATTAGCAACATTTAAGAGGCATCTGGATGGGTAAACAAATAGGGAGGGAATAGAGGGACGGTTTAAAATTTATTTATTAGTGTCACAAGCAGGCTTACATTAACACTGCAATGAAGTTACGTGAAAATCGCCTTACAGACCGAGTAAGGGCAGAAGATTATTTTAGTTTAGTTAGGGCATCATAGTTGGCACAGGCTTGGAGGGCCAAAGGGCCTGTTCCTGTGCTGTAGTTTTCTTTGTTCTTTGTTCTTTTCCAAAGCCACTATATGACCCTCTATATGAGGGGACTAAAACTGGCTGCAGTGTTCCATTTGCAGTCTGACTATCAATCTGTAATGAGATATAATAGTGTTCTTTGATTTGTACAGGCCGCCTCTATCAATGCAAGGAATTCATAGGCTCATAGAATCACAGAATCTATGGCACGGAGACAGGCCCTTCAGCCCAAACTGGTCCATGTTGACCAAAATGCTAAAGTAAGCTAACCCCATTTGCCTGCATTTGGCCCATATCCCTCTAAACCTTTCCTCTCCAAATCTGTCCAAATGCCTTTTAAATGTTGTCAATGTCCCTGCCTCAACCACTTCCTCCGACAGCTCATTCCACACAAGTACCACCCTCTGTGTAAAAAAGTTGCCTCTCAGATTCCCATTAATTCTTTCCCCTCTTAACTTAAACCTATGCCCTCTAGTTCATGATTCCACAACCCTGGGATTCTCCCTATCTACGCCCCTCATCTTAAATAATCTATTAACTTTGGCTGTAGCTTCTCTGCATTGGCCATGAATCTTGTTTGTCAATGCTCTTGTTTAATGTTAAATCAATGTTAACCAATGTTAAATCAATTGCGGCTCTGTCCTGTGGCATTCTACCCAACAGAACTGACATCGAGACTGTTGTTATCCAGCCATCTCCACACAGTTCTGATACATATCAATGTAAAAGGGCCGAATATCTCTGAGGTGTACTGAGTGTGTGAAAGGGGATTACGATTCCTACCATTGCCTGTCTCACGTCGCCTTCAGTTCAGGAAGAGAGTAGCTTAACTCCAGATTGAAAATCACTCAAGTTAATTCACCGATAAACACTGGAAGGAGGAAATGTTTGAGTTTGCTCGGCCAAGGCTAGTTTTTAACCCAGTTCTTAGTAATGAATGTACAATATGTTAACCAGTGCTTCCATCTCTACATCTAGCTATGACTGTAACACTGCATTCATAGAATCCATAGAATCCCTACAGTGCAGAAGGAGGCCATTCGGCCCATCGAGTTTGCACCGACCACAATCCCAGCCAGACCCTATTCCCGTAACCCCACATATTTACCCTGCTAATCCCCCTGATACTAGGATCAATCTAACATGACCGATCAACCTAACCCGCACATCTTTGGACTGTGGGAGGAAACCCACGCAGACACGGGGAGAATGTGCAAACTCCACACAGGCAGTGACCTGATGCCGGAATTGAACTGGGTCCCTGGCGCTGTGAGGCAGCAGTGCTAACCACTGTGCCACCCCAACATTCTGCACCCTCTCCTTTCCTTTTCTATGTTTTGTCTGTACAGCGCGCAAGAAACAATACTTTTCACTATATACCAATACATGTGACAATAATAAATCAAATCAAATCAAATCAAATCTGCAATAGCCATGTTAATAATTGAATCCTTTGAATTAAGAGAACTTTGGTAAAAAGTTGCCAAAAGTTTGAAGCTGTTTGAATTCACAAAAGCAGACTGGACCGAATCAAATGCAAATAACTTTCTGCACATTTTTTGCGAACATTTGCATTTCTAAACTACTTGTAAAGCTTCAAATGTCTGTACCCATTAAGGAAAAGTCAATAAACAAAATTAGCTAAATATGCCAAAGTAAATGTACCAGCTTGTTATATTGCACCCTTGTCACACATTAAATGGACTACAGGAAGATTTTAAAATGGAAACACAAGTACTTTTGCCCTTCGTTTTTTCATGGAAATTTACAAGGTATGGTAGGCTTATTATGTGCTAAAATGCAAAGAATGCTATCTGATCCCTCACACCCACCTCAGCAACTATTTACCAGAAACCACCAAATTTCTGTTTCTCTCTTAAAGGGACTAAAGTATTATTAAAAGGATATTGGGGTGGAATCTCTACCTTGCAGGAGGAGGCCATTCGGCCCATCGAGTCTGCACTGATGATGATGTGAGCACGGGACTGAAGTATTGGGACCACTGTTTAGATACTGTTTGAGCTTCCTACAATAGATCTCATGATGAAATGTAAGAGGAAATTTCTTCTTATCTTCTTATTCACTGATTCATCCCCTCTCACCCACATCGGCCTACATTACAGCACTTTAGTCGAGCACACTATAATATAAAGCTCTTTCAAGGGCTAGAGTCAATGAAAGTGAAAGGTGTGTGACAGAAAGCTGATCCAGTATTGCCCATTTTACACATTTGCCCATTGTCAAGTCCCCACCACACCACCACCCCCTCAACCACCAACCCCTATTGGTGGTCCTTGAGCAATCTACCAAGGCTCCTGAAACAAGGGTGGCACTGTAGTTTGGCACACAGCCAATTCAGTGGTTAAGGTCACACAGAGTGCATCCTTTTTCCGTTCATGAAAGTGCCAGAATTCGAGGTAGGAAATGCTCAGATGATAAAAGAATGAATTTAAGCTAAGTCATTGCCTGCTTTCCTTCATCCATAGAATAAAATCATAGAATCCCTACAGTGCAGCAGAGGCCATTTGGCCCATCACGTCTGCATTGACTGACAAAGTATCTTACCTAGGTCCTCTCCCCGGTCCTATCCCTGTAACCCCGTGCATTTATCATGACCAGTCCACCTAACCTACCTACCTTTGGACAATAAGGGGCAATTTAGCATGGCCAATCCACCTAACCTGCACATCTTTGGATGGCAATGCCTCATATACTGCATTGCGTTTCTCAGAGCCGGAGAACAGTCGCAGTCGAGACCATGCTGGAAACCGGCGGGAAGGGAGGTAAGTCATTTAAATCTGTTTTGAATGTACTTTAAATATATTTTGCATGTGATTATCGGACCCGATAGTATCTCCCACTCCGCCAGAAGTACTTCATTCCAGCAGGGTTTAGAGTAGCTTCTCACGTTCAGGGGACTAGCAGGAGAGCCGACCGGAATGAAGGGGGGGCAATCGGGGCCCCCCAGGGGCTCGGGTGGTGGGGGTGGTGCCCCCTGGGAATGGGCACCCTGGCAGTGCCAGCCTGTGACCCCTGGCATTGCCCAAGGGGCAAAGTGCCCATGCCCAGGGGGCATATTTGTGCTGCCCAGCGGGCACGGGCAGTGCCAAGGGGGTGAGGCCCATTGTAGGTGAGGCCTAGGGGCGATTGGTGGGGTTGAGGGGGTCCTGCTGCCACTCTGCATTGCAATTGGTGTGGGCTGGAGGGAGGCCGGCGATTGGGGTGGGCTGGGGGTGGGAGGGTGGTCTGCTGGGGGTGGGGCCTGCCTCCCAGGGCAGGGGGGGGAGGGGGGGGGGAGGGGGGTTCTGACCCAGAGGGGGGGGGGGTCAGCGGGAGGTGGGTCTGCCTGGGTGAGGGGGGTGGGGGGATCGCCACTGCTGGGGAGGTGGGCTGGACATCGGGGCGCTCCAGTACAGGGGGGTCAGGGCTGGCCTGGGAATTGTTGTGGGGGCCGCGATTGGGCTGTGGGGGGAGGCTGGAGGGGCAGCACTGCGGGGGTCTCGGCTGGCCAGCGATCGAACTGGCCAGCAAACAAGGAGACTGACAGATTGGGGCCACTGCACATGCAACAGAGTTCCAGAACTGGCAGACTCTGGCGCGAATAGGCCCCACCCTCCATGGGTTTTTAATGAGATTCATGACTGGGACCTCTGCAGTGCACAGAGTGCGGAGATTCAGGTCTGAAGCTGCACTGACAAAACAGGCGTGACCTAGAAGTTTTCCCACCAATTCAGGACTTTTGGGAGAATCGCCCCCATAATTCTTCCTTCTTCTTTCCCCGTCTCCATCAGGTAATATCCAATTCTGATATTTGCAACACCGAGCGGGTGCGGCTGTGGGAGTAAGTTTCAGCTGTAACTTCAAAAACTATGATATCAGGTAAATTATCATAGAATCATAGAACCCCTACAGTCCAGAAGGAGGCCATTCAGCCCATCGAGTTTCACCGACAACAATCCCACTCAGGCCCTATTCCCGTCATCCCACATATTTACCCCGCTAATCCCTCTAAACTACACATCCTGGGACACTAAGGGGCAATTTTAGCATGGCCAATCAACCTAACCTGCACATCTTTGGACTGCGGGAGGAAACCGGAGCACCCGGAGGAAACCCACGCAGACACGTGGAGAATGGGCAAACTCCACACAGACAGTGACCCAAGCCGGGAATCGAACCCGGGTCCCTGGAGCTGTGAGGCAGCAGTGCTAACCACTGTGCTACCGTGATTATGATAAAATCTCTGATTATTGCTATGCCAGCTATCCCTATGTTACACCATTCTGTTATTGTCCTTCACTAATATAGTCATTGCTCTGAACTTGTTGAAGTCTATAGAGAAGAGTGTAAGTTGTATTGAAATAGAAGGAAATATCCAATTGCAATAGCAAGCGGTGATTAGATTTCTCCAAAGTACAAACTGAAAGAGGCTTGTATTGGATTGTGCTAATATCCCCCACTGGCCACAGTCAGAATGTACACCAGTTCCCTAAGCAGGGGTTTGAGTGTATGACAATAACTTTGTGCTAGTTCATTCCAGAAATCAGAAATTAATGTCCTTTTGGAGTTTAAGCCTCAGTTTGAAATGTTTCACCTGCTCGTGCAATGATCCTGAAATCCTGGGACCAAGAATAATATTTTGTACATAATATCAGCACAAATTAATTTCTTTTTGCAGCTGAGAATGGAAAAGTAGGATAATTGTTTAACTTCCAAATGTTCCCTGAAACACTGCCTTTTGTGAATGTGTGCACTGCCCTTGGATTAGTAAACTGGAATTACATTCATTCCCCAGTGGGTTTGAAGACAGACCGGCGCACATAATTCATCGAAACATACAAAATAGATGCAGGCCTAGGCCATTCGGCCCTTCGAGCCTGTTCCGCCATTCATTTTGATGATGGCTGATCATTAAAATCCTCATTACCATAATCTATTCAGCTCTGTGCTGATTTCTGGCACGGAGCTGACGGCGCTGGAAATCCTGCGGCCTGAGACACGCGGAGGTCATAGCGCCCAGCGGGGAGCCCGCTACACGACCTCCGCTTGAGACTCCCGGCCCGCTGCGCTGGCTGGGGGAATCACCCCCCTAACTTCTTCCTGAAATCACACAACGTTTTGGCCTCAACAACTTTCTGTGGTAGCTCCACATATACACCACTTTCTGGGCGAAGAAACTTCTCCTCACCTCAGTCCTAAAAGGTTTACCCCTTATCCTCAAACTATAACCCCTAGTTCTGGACTCCCCCGCCATCGGGAACATTCTTTCTGAATCTACCCTGTCTAACCCTGTTAGAATTTTGTAAGTTTCTATGAGAACCCCTCTCACTCTTCTAAACTCCAATGAAATAATCCTAACCGACTTAGTCTCTCCTCATGTGACAGACCTGCCATCCCAGGAATCAGCCTGGTAAGCCTTCGCTGTACTCCCTCTATTAAAGGACATTCTTCCTCAGATAATATCACTGAGTAACCGGCTGTACCCGGTCTTTTGTAATTCATTTATGGAATGTGGTTATCGCTCGCTAGGCCACAGCATTTATTTTCCGTCTCTAATTGCCCTTGAGAAAGTGGTGGTGAGCTTCTTTCCTGAACCATCGCAGTCTACGTGGGATAGGTACACCCACAGTGCTGTTAGGGAGGGAGTTCCTAGACAATACCGTCTCAGGACAGTGTTATTGGGCCTCTTGCTTCACAGGCACTGGATGCACCTTCAGTGCTGTGAGGTGATCCCGTTCTACGATACAGAAGCAGCTGATTTGTATGGTGTTGTGTTGCTCCTGCCACACGGTTCTTGGAGCACAGGGATTGCATCAGGATCAGGCTGTGGGTTGTCCGACTCCAACAACTCTTAGAAGGCAGACGGCCAGCCTTAAGCCTGTCCGGCTACTTGGAGTCTGTGAGGAAGAAACTTGCTGACTTCAAATGGGTTACTGAGGTAAGTGTGCATCAATCGTGCTTTGCAGATGTGGTGGACCATTACAGAGAGAGATTGAATAGGGCTCCAGCAACCACTGGTGTGTTTTCCAAATGAACAGACACATCCTTGTTTTAGCAAGTCACTTTGAATTGCTGCCACAACAATGGATTTGCCCTGTGGTCCATTAACGGTGGCAAGAAATGAACATTTCACCAATTGTAGCGACATGTTCACAGACTTGATGCCCGGCCGGGGCATTGAGTTTAAAAATTGGCAAGTCATGTTGCAGCTTTATAGAACCTTAGTTAGTTCGCACTTGGAATATAGTGTTCAATTCTGGTCGCCACACTACCAGAAGGATGTGGAGGCTTTGGAGAGGGTACAGAAAAGATTTACCAGGATGTTGCCTGGTATGGAGGGCATTAGCTATGAGGAGAGATTGGAGAAACTTGGTTTGTTCTCATTGGAGCGACAGAGGTTGAGGGGCGACCTGATAGAAGTCTACAAGATTATGAGAGGCATGGACAGAGTGAATAGTCAGAAGCTTTTTCCCAGGGTGGAAGAGTCAATTACTAGGGGGCATAGGTTTAAGGTGCGAGGGGCAAGGTTTAAAGGAAATGTACAGGGCAGATTTTTTACACAGAGAGTAGTGGGTGCCTGGAACTCGTTGCTGGAGGAGGTAGTGGAAGTGGATACGGTAGTGACTTTTAAGGGGCATCTTGACAAGTACATGAATAGGATGGGAATAGAGGGATATGGTCCCTGGAAGTTGGGCAGCATGGTCAGTGCAGGCTTGGAGGGCCGAAGGGCCTGTGCTTGTGCTGTAATTTCCTTTGTTCTTTGTTCTTTGATTTGAATAAGATCGTTGATGGACTGGGCATATGAGTGACATATATCAAATCTCATAATTCACCATTGTAAAATATATCCTTTTCTATCTATTTTCTGGGTGTAGAACTACTATCATCTGGAAAGCACTGCCTAATAGATTGCTGGGCGGCACGGTGGCACAGTGTGGTTAGCGCTGCTGCCTCACCGCGCCAGGGACCCAGGTTCGATTCCGGCTTCGGGTCACTGTCTGTGTGGAGTCTGCACATTCTCCCTGTGGCAGTGTTGGGTTTCCTCCGGGTGCTCCGCTTTCCTCCCACAGTCCAAGGATGTGCGGGTTAGGCGGATAGGCCAAGGTAAATTAGTGTCAAGCAGACTAGCAGGGTAAATACGTGGCGTTACAGGGATAGGCCCTGGGTGGGATTGTTGTCAGTGTAGACTCGATGAGCCGAGTTCTGCACTGTAAGGACTCTATGATTCTATGATTCTGATAGGTCGGTGGAAACTAATTCAACAGTAACTTACAATGGATAATTACTTAAGAAGGAAACATTTGCCAGACCATAAAAAAACAAAGCAGTTCACATCTCAAGCATAGAATTTCCCAAAGCACTTCACATCCTAGCTGATCCAGGGAAGACGGTGCTGTGGTGCTATATTTCATTTGTAATCCAGAGGCTCATAATAATACACTGGTAACATGGGTTCAAACCCCACCACAGCAGATGGTGGAATTTGAATTCAATTAATAAAACGTGGAATTGAAATGAGATAATGGAGGCCATGAAACTATCACCAATTGTTGTAAAAACCCATCTGGTTCACGAATACCCTTTAGGAAAGGAAATCTGCCCTCCTTACCCGGTCTGGCCTGCATGTGACTCCAGAGATGAAACAATCTGGGTGTCTCTTAACTACCCTCTGAAATGGCTTAGCCACTCGGTTAAAAGGCAGCTAGGGATGGGCAATAATGCTGACCTTTAGAGTGGTGGTTACATCCCATGAATGAATGGAAAAACAATACTTTTGAAGTGTAATAATTATTGGCAGCCAATTTGTACACGGCAAGCTTCCACAACAAAAAGCTAGATCGTTTGTTTTTGTGGAGTTGATTGAGGAGACACTGGAGATAACTCTCTTGCTCATCCTTAAACAGCAGAGGATCGTTTCATCAATTGGAGAGGGCAGACAGGATGTTGGTTTAACGCTTCATCCAAAAAGTGGCAACTCAGACCATGCAGAACTCACTCAGTTGCCGCACTGCAATATTGGCCATGATTGTCATGCATAAGTCCTGGCGTGTGACTTAAACTCACAAATTCTGACTTGGAGGTAAGGCCACTTCCAACCTGTCGTCATTTAATAGAAGATTGGGCAGCGAGTAGGAACAATTTGAATGAGTTGGCATAGATGCAGCAAGATGAATGGCCACCTTCTAAAGTTTATTTATTAGTGTTATAAGTAAGGCTTACACTACAGTTAAGTTACTGTGGAAGTCCCCTTGTTGCCACACTCCGGCGCCTGTTCGGATACACTGAGGGAGAATTTAGCATGGCCAATGCACCTAACCAGCACGCCTTTTAGACTGTGGGAGGAAACCAGAGCACCCGGAGGGAACACATGCACGGGGAGAACGTGCAAACTCCGCACAGACTGTGACCCAAGCCAGGAATCGAACCCGGGTCCCTGGCGCTGTGAGGCAGCGGTGCTAACCACTGTGCCACCGTCCCCTGCTGCCCAAATGGCTCAAGTAAAACTTCTCACATTTGTTGTGTTGCCGTGAATCCGGCTTCTTACTGTCTGAATCAGCTGGCAAGCTTCCATGTAAATTGTTGAGGCTTTAATGAGATATGTTTGTGATCCTTACTGAACAATATTACTCATTTGCTCAAATCTGATTTTGTAAGAGTCTCTCACAAAAGAACAATTGTGTTCATTGACTATCTTCAGGACATGAATGTTCTTGAACAGATAGCAGCATTGTAATGGGGATTATCTGTAGTGATGTTGACATTAAATATGAATCGATGCCAACTGCTGTCCCGAGAAAATGAAATGTGTTACATGCTGCAGGGCAAAAACGTTTTCTGCAAAATAATCTGGGGGAATGTCCAAAGACATCTTCACTGTCAATCTCCATTGCTTCTATTTAGATCAGGATGTGGCACCAAATACAAACAGCAGAACGATGATTCTATTGAAAGATTTGGAATATTTTCGGTCTTTATTGAGAAACAAATACTAGATTTCTGGATAACTTTTTTTAAATTCATTCATGGGACACGGGCGTCGCTGGCTGGCCAGCATTTATTGTCCATCCCTAGTTGCCCTTGAGAAGGTGGTGGTGAGCTGCCTTCTTGAATCGCTGCAGTCCATGTGCTGTGGGTTGACCCACAATGCCTTTGGGGAGGGAATTCCAGGAATTTGACCCAGCGACTGCGAAGGAACGGTGATATATTTTCAAGTCAGGATGGTGAGTGGCTTGGAGGGGAACTTGCAGGTGGTGGTGTTCCCATGTAACTGCTTCCCTTGCCCTTCTAGATGGAAGTGACCATGGGTTTAGAAGGTGCTGTCTAAGGATCTTTGGTGAATTGCTGCAGTGCATTTGGAGATACCACACACTGCTGCTACTGAGCGTTGGTGGTGGAGGGAGTGGATGTTTGTGGATGTGGTGCCAATCAAGTGGGCTGCTTTGTCCTGGATGGTGTCAAGCTTCTTGAGTGTTGTTGGAGCTGCACTCATCCAGGCAAGTGGGGAGTATTCCATCACACTCTTGACTTGTGCCTTGTAGATGGTGGATAGACTATGATGGTTCTTTAACTGGTTAAATGTCTGTACTGCGCATGTTGACACAGATTTCCAACTTCAGGCATCATAAAAAGATTTGGAGATCTGAAAGCAATTTTAATGTGATTTCAGTGGGCGGAGGATTCATCTTGGTAAGATATTGGTCTATTTTCTATCTCATTGGAGAAATTAAATGCTGGGGGACATGAACATTTTATTCCCCAACCTGCAGCACATTCTCCCAGTAATGCAATGGATGGAGTGGTCTTTGGCACATTCCCGGCATTCCCAGAGAATTCCACCATGATTTCAGGAATGGGAAACTTCAATCTGCATCAACAGCACCTTCCAACCCCATGACCTGTACCCTCTAAAGAACAAGGGCAGAAGATACACAGAAGATACAGATGGGAACACCACCACCTGCAACTTCCCCTCCAAGCCACTCACCATCCGTTTCTTCACTGTCGCTGGGTCAAAATCCTGGACCTCCCTCCCTAACAGCCCTGTGGGTGTACCTACACTGCAGGGACTGCAGCGGTTCAAGAAAGCAGCTCACCACCACCTTCTCTCGGGCAGTTAGGGATGGGCAATAACTACTGGCCTAGCCAGCGACGCCCACATCCCGTAAAATTAATATTTAGAAAAACTACCGTCGCATTTGGCCCTGAGGGAGGTTTCAGCCTAGCCCTGTTTTTCTGTTGTGAAGTTTGGCAGTTTTTGGGGACTGCTTGTACCTATTATTTATTTACATTTCATTAGTGTGTCCTCCTGTCTCAGCCAGCAGCACTTTTGCCTTAAGTCAGAGGTTTATGGGTTCTGGCCGCACGCTGAGGTTTGAGGTATATTCTGGGATGGTTTTCCGGTGCCCTGACTCATGGTCAAAGAGACCATCCACCTTTCCAGCTCTTAGTCTCACCACACCCAACTCCAGAAGAGACATTGAACCGAGGTCTAATGACACTGTTTCTATGGACGTCAACAGTCTGACAGCACTTACGGGGTAACCTCCTGGTTATCCTAGTCAACATTCCACCCTCGACCAAAACCACACAGAAAAATAAATAGATTAATAGGCCAGTCATTTCATTGCTATTTTTTGGATAGAGGCGCTGGCACAGGAATGAATGCATGTTTACCTACAAAACAATCATTGCTTCAGAATCAACTCATAACGTGAAGATCTTTCAGATACTTTGGATGTGATAAGAGCCTGCAGACAAGTAAGAATTGTATTATTAACAAGTTTGCTATCGTTCGTATTCGATTGTTTGCTTTAAGGCAGCAAGTCAGTCACAGTGACTGGTTGCAGTTTCAGCAATGAAGCATACAAAGCAAATATAAATACAAATTTATGTATTGTGGCGGATTTTAAGTTTATTTATTAATGTCACAAGTAGGCTTACATTAACACTGCAGTGACGTTACTGTGAAAATCCCCTAGTCGCCACACTCCAGCGCCTGTTCGGGTACACTGAGGGAGAATTTAGCATGGCCAATGGATCTAACCAGCACATCTTTCGGACTGTGGGAGGAAACCGGAGCACCCAGAGGAAACCCACACAGACACGGGGAGAACGTGCAGACTCCGCACAGAGAGTCTCTGGCGCTGTGAGACAGCAGTGCTAACCACTGCGCCATCGTGCCCCCCAGCATAAAAGCATTGCTGCATACTTCAGCTTCCAATATCATATCGAAAGTTGAAAGGAGAAATTATCCTGGGAGCACTGGATCACCTTGACACAGGATGTCTTGGAAAATCAAAAGGAAGCGGAATGCCGGCTGGGAGAGTAACCCACATAACTTGCCTCCATCACTCGAGTGGTTGGAGAATCGGATGGATTTCCTTCACAGGCGTGTGCCCTGGCTAGCTGTGTAAGTATTGATTCAAAAAGAAATGAAAGGGAAGAGACTCGAGTTAACGTCGGGCGGAATTTTCCGGTCCTGTCACGGCAGCGGCGAGGCTGGAAAATGGCAGCAAGCCATTCAAAGGTCCATTGACTTCGATGATACCGGACAATCCTGCTGGTGGGCCGAGCCATGACATACCGCCCGCAGAGACATCAAGTCAATTACAGCACAGAGAGTGGCTATCCAGACCATTGAGTCCATGCTGGACCCTTCTTGGAGTCATCCCGTCAATCCCACTCCCCTGCTCAATCACTGCAGGTGCCCAATTATTTCCTTCAGAAGCCTACCCAGTTTCCTTCTGGAATTATTGATTCTTTCCACTTCCACCGCCCTGACTGGCACTGATTTCCAATTGCCGCAGAAGCATGCTCCTCCTCATATTGTCCCTGCATCACTTGCCGAAGACCCTCAATCCATCAGTTAATGGGAACTGTCTTTCTCTGTCTGCCTGTCAACCCTGTGTAACCTCATACACCTCTATCACATTTCTCTTCAATCTCCTTTGCTCCAAGGAGAACAACCACCATTCGCAGTTCCCAGTTCTCAAACCAATTTTCTATCCAATGACACTGACACTCCTGTTCCACCAGCCTCACTTTTGTTAATGGGCCTTTAATGTGGTATCTTGCCAAGTGCTTTCTTAAAATCCGCATGGACAACCTCCACCAAGTTCTCTTCATCAACTTTCTCCTTCTCTCCATCAAAACATTTGAATAGATTAATCAAACATGATCTGCCTTTTACAAATCCAGGCTAGCTCTCCTTCAATTCACTCAAGCCTCCCCAAGAGCCTGTCGATTCTTTTTCAACCACAGGTCAATGTTAACTGAAGTTAAACTTCATCGAATCCTTACAGTGCAGAAGGAGGCTATTCAGCGCATCGAGCCTGTAGTTGATGGTTTTTACTGTCAAATTGCTGGAAGTTGCTTTAACAGGTAGCTGTGTAAATGGAATCAGGCAGCAGGAAGAGAGAATCCTCTTTCATGGCACTTCAGTGCAGCTCTTTTTCAGCCTGGTTGATTACAGCAGCTCAGTGGCTGTGCTTGCTGGTGTCTTACTCCATGCTTTGAAGGCTTTGTCTGCTTCTGTGAAGATTATTCAAGGTGGATCTGTCTCTAGGTTGCTTGCTGTCCTAATCAGTGCTTTTTTATAGGAGCTAACATGACCACTGTGGTGACCCTCAGGTTAAATCACCATAAACCTATGTTCACCTGGGACTATGGCGACTTTACCTCAATAAAACACCATGAACAGGTACAGAAAATAATCGGAAAAGTGAATGGAATGTTTGGTCTTTACATTGCAATCATAGGAACCATAGCACCGACACCTATCCCCGTAACCCCACACATTTACCCCACTAATCCCTCTAACCTACACATCCCGGGTCACTAAGGGGAAATTAGCATATCCAGTGCACCTAACCCACACATCTTTGGAGTGTGGGAGGAAACCGGAGCACCCAGAGGAAATCCACGCAGACACGGGGAGAATGTGCAAAATCCACACAGACAGTGACCCAAGCCAGGAATCGAACATGGGTCTCTGGAGCTGTGAGGTCATTACTGGGCCACTGTGTTGCATAATCTCGAGGACTGGTATACAAGAGCGTTATGTCCTCACAATTGGAATGGAAACCTGGAATTATGATGTTGTTGCCATTACAGAGACTTGGTTAAGGGAAGGACAGGATGGGCAGCTTAACGTTCCAGGATACAGATGTTTCAGGCGGGATAGAGGGGGATGTAAAAGGGGTGGGGGAGTTGTACTACTGGTTAAGGAGAATATCATAGCTGTACTGCGGGAGGACACCCCGGAGGACTCATACAGCGAGGCAATATGGTAGAGCTCAGGAATAGGAAGGGTGCAGTCACAATGTTGGGGGATTACTATAGGCCACCCTACAGCCATAGAACCATAGAACCATAGAAAATTACAGCTCAGAAACAGGCCTTTTGGCCCTTCTTGTCTGTGCCGAACCATTTTTTGCCTAGTCCCACTGACCTGCACTTGGACCATATCCCTCCACACCCCTCTCATCCATGGACCCGTCCAAGTTTTTCTTAAATGTTAAAAGCATTTACCACTTTATCCGGCAGCTCATTCCACACTCCCACCACTCTCTGCGTGAAGAAGCCCCCCCTAATATTCCCCTTAAACTTTTCTCCTTTCACCCTTAACCCATGCCCTCTGGTCTTTTTCTCCTCTAGCCTCAGCGGAAAAAGCCTGCTTGCATTCACTCTATCTATACCCATCAAAATCTTATACACCTCTATCAAATCTCCCCTCAATCTTCTACGCTCCAGGGAATAAAGTCCCAACCTATTCAATCTCTCTCTGTAACTCAGCTTCTCAAGTCCCGGCAACATCCTTGTGAACCTTCTCTGCACTCTTTCAACCTTATTTACATCCTTCCTGTAACTAGGTGACCAAAACTGTACACAATACTCCAAATTTGGCCTCACCAATGCCTTATATAACCTTACCATAACACTCCAACTTTAATACTCGATACTCCGATTTATAAAGGCCAATGTACCAAAGGCACTCTTTACGACCCTATCCACCTGTGACGTCACTTTTAGGGAATTCTGTACCTGTATTCCCAGATCCCTCTGTTCAACTGCACTCTTCAGAGTCCTACCATTTACCCTGTACGTTCTACTTTGGTTTGTCCTTCCAAAGTGCAATATCTCACACTTGTCTGCGTTAAATTCCATTTGCCATTTTTCAGCCCATTTTTCTAGTTGGTCCAAATCCCTCTGCAAGCTTTGAAAACCTTCCTCACTATCCACTACACCTCCAATCTTTGTATCATCAGCAAACTTGCTGATCCAATTTACCACATTATCATCCAGATCATTGATATAGATGACAAACAACAATGGACCCAACACCGATCCCTGCGGCACACCACTAGTCACAGGCCTCCACTCAGAGAAGCAATCCTCCACAACCACTCTCTGGCTTCTTCCATTGAGCCAGTGTCTTATCCAATTTACTACCTCCCCATGTATACCTAGCGACTGAACCTTCCTAACTAACCTCCCATGAGGGACCTTGTCAAAGGCCTTGCTGAAATCCAGGTAGACAACATCCACCGCCTTCCCTTCATCCACTTTCCTGGTAACCTCCTCGAAAAACTCTAATAGATTGGTCAAACATGACCTGCCACGCACAAAGCCATGTTGACTCTCCCTAATAAGTCCCTGCCTATCCAAATATTTGTAGATCCTATCCCTTATCACACCTTCCAATAACTTGCCCACCACCGACGTCAAACTTACTGGCCTATAATTTCCCGGATTTCTTTTGGAACCTTTTTTAAACAACGGAACAACATATACTCCAATCATCCGGCACCTCTCCCGTGAATACTGACATTTTAAATATATCTGTCAGGGCCCCTGCAAGTTCAACACTAGCTTCCCTCAAGGTGCGTGGGAATACCCTGTCCGGTCCTGGGGATTTATCCACTCTGATTTGCCTCAAGACAGCGAGCACCTCCTCCCCTTTAATCTGTAAAGGTTCCATGACCTCCCTACCTGCTTGCCCTATTTCCGTAGACTCCATGTCCGTTTCCTCAGTAAATACGGATCCAAAAAACCATTTAGTATCTCCCCCATCTCTTTTGGTTCCATACACAGTCTACCACTCTGGTCTTCAAGAGGACCAATTTTATCCAGGACTGGGAGATGAATATCCAGGGGTATCAGGCGTTTAGGAAGAATAGACAGGAAGGAAAAGGTGGTGGGGTCGCGCTATTAATAAGAGATAATATCAGGGTAGTACTGAGGGATGACATAGGCTCTGAGGAACAAAACGTGGAATCGTTATGGGTAGAGATGAGGAATAGTAGAGGGAGAAAGACACTAGTAGGTGTGGTATATAGGCCCCCGAATAATAATATTGAGGTAGGGAGGGCTATAAACAAGCAGATAAGGGATGCGTGTAAAAACGGAACGGCAATAATCATGGGGGACTTCAACATGCACATTGACTGGCAGACTCAAGTCGGTAAGGGTGGAATGGGGGAAGAGTTCTTAGAATGCTGTCGGGATAGTTTCCTTGAACAGCATGTTACGGAACCGACGAGGGAACGAGCTATTTTGGATCTGGTATTGTGTAACGAGGTAGGTAGAATTAAGGATCTTATTGTGAAGGACCCTCTTGGGTCTAGTGACCACAATATGGTCGAATTTCTGATTCAGATGGAAGAGGAGAAAGTTTGGTCTCAAACCAGTGTCCTCTGTTTGAACAGAGGGAAATATGATAGGATGAGGGATGAATTGGCTAAGGTAGACTGGGAGAGCAGGCTGGCAGGTAGGATAGCTGAGGAACAGTGGAGGATTTTTAAGGAGATCCTTTTCAGTTCTCAGCAAAAATATATTCCAGCAAAAAACAAGGATTGTAAGAAAAGGGAGAACCAGCCGTGGATAACGAAGGAAATAAAGGAGAGTATTAAAATAAAAACAGCTGCGTACAGAGTGGCCAAAAATAATGGAGAAACAAGTGATTGGGAAAAATTTAAGAAACAACAAAGAGACACTAAGAAAGCGATAAAGAAAGGAAGGATAGACTATGAAGCTAGGCTAGCAATTAATATAAAAAATGATAGTAAAAGTTTTTATAAATATATAAAAAGGAATAGAGTGGCTAGAGTGAATGTTGGACCCTTGGAGGACGAGAGGGGGGAGTTAATAGTGGGAAATGAGGATATGGCTGAGTCTTTAAATAAGTTTTTTGTGTCGGTCTTCACGGTGGAGGACACAAATAGTTTGCCAAATATTAACGATAGAGGGTTGGCAGCAGGAGAAATACTTAATACGATTAATGTTACCAGAGAGGCAGTGCTGGGTAGACTAATGGGACTGAAGGTGGACAAGTCCCCGGGTCCGGATGGAATGCATCCCAGGGTATTGAAAGAAATGTCAGAGGTAATAGTGGATGCGTTAGTGATTATTTATCAAAACTCGTTGCATTCTGGGGTAGTGCCGGTTGATTGGAAAACGGCTAATGTTACGCCGCTGTTTAAAAAAGGAAGGAGACAAAAGGCGGGTAACTATAGGCCGGTCAGCTTAACGTCTGTAGTAGGGAAAATGCTGGAATCCATTATTAAAGAGGAGATAGCAGGGCATCTGGATAGAAATGGTTCGATCAATCAGACGCAGCATGGATTCATGAGGGGAAAGTCGTGCTTGACGAACATGTTGGATTTTTATGAAGATGTGACGAGGGCGGTTGATGGAGGAGAACCGGTGGATGCGGTGTTTTTGGATTTCCAAAAGGCGTTTGATAAGGTGCCCCATAAAAGGCTGCTGAAGAAGATTAGGGCACACGGAGTTGGGGGTAGTGTGTTAAAGTGGATTGGGGACTGGCTATCCGACAGGAAGCAAAGAGTCGGAATAAATGGGTGTTTTTCCGGTTGGAGGAAGGTAACTAGTGGCGTGCCGCAGGGATCGGTACTCGGGCCGCAACTGTTTACCATTTATATAGATGATCTGGAGGAGGGGACGGAGTGTAGGGTAACGAAGTTTGCAGACGACACAAAGATAAGTGGAAAAGTGAATCGTGTGGAGGACGGAGAAGATCTGCAGAGAGATTTGGACAGGCTGAGTGAGTGGGCGAGGATATGGCAAATGGAGTATAACATTGATAAATGCGAGGTTATACACTTTGGAGGAAATAATAACAAATGGGATTACTATCTCAATGGAAACAAATTAAAACATGCTACCGTGCAAAGGGACCTGGGGGTCCTTGTGCATGAGACGCAAAAGCCCAGTCTGCAGGTACAACAGGTGATCAAGAAGGCAAATGGGATGTTGGCCTATATTGCGAGGGGGATAGAATATAAAAGCAGGGATGTCTTGATGCACCTGTACAGGGCATTGGTGAGGCCGCAGCTGGAATACTGTGTGCAGTATTGGTCCCCTTATATGAGGAAGGATATATTGGCATTGGAGGGAGTGCAGAGAAGGTTCACCAGGTTGATACCGGAGATGAGGGGTTTGGATTATGAGGAGAGGCTGAGGAGATTGGGTTTGTACTCGTTGGAGTTTAGAAGGATGAGGGGGGATCTTATGGAGACTTATAAGATAATGCGGGGGCTGGATAGGGTGGAGGCGGAGAGATTCTTTCCACTTAGTAAGGAAGTTAAAACTAGAGGACACAGCCTCAAAATAAAGGGGGGTCGGTTTAAGACAGAGTTGAGGAGGAACTTCTTCTCCCAGAGGGTGGTGAATCTCTGGAATTCTCTGCCCACTGAGGTGGTGGAGGCTACCTCGCTGAATATGTTTAAAGCGCGGATGGATGGATTCCTGATCGGTAAGGGAATTAAGGGTTATGGGGATCAGGCGGGTAAGTGGTACTGATCCACGTCAGATCAGCCATGATCTTATTGAATGGCGGGGCAGGCTCGAGGGGCTAGATGGCCTACTCCTGCTCCTATTTCTTATGTTCTTATGTTCTTATCCCTCACTCTCCTTTTGCTCCTAACATACCTATAGAAGCTCTTTGGATTTTCCTTCACTCTGTCTGCCAAAGCAACCTCATATCTTCTTTTAGCCCTCCTGATTTCCCTCTTAAGTAGCTTCTTGCACTTTTTATACTCCTCGAGCATCTGATGTGTTCCTTGCTGCCTGTACATTTCATACAACTCTCTCTTCCTCTTAATCAGTGTTACAATCTCCCTCGAGAACCAAGGTTCCTTATTCTTATTTACTTTGCCTTTAATCCTGACAGGAACATACAAACTCTGCACTCTCAAAATTTCTCCTTTGATGGCCTCCCACTTTCCATTTACATCCTTACCAGAGAACAGCCTGTGCCAATCCACACTTCCCAGATCCCTTCTCATTTCATCAAATTTGGCCTTTTTCCAGTTCAGAACTTCAACCCGAGGACCAGATCTATCCTTATCCATGATCAGGTTGAAACTAATGGTATTATGATCACTGGATCCAAAGTGTTCCCTCACACTCACATCCATCACCTGCCCTAACTCATTTCCCAATAGGAGATCCAATATCGCATCCTCTCTAGTTGGCACCTCTATATACTGATGCAGAAAATTCTCCTGAACACATTTTACAAACTCTACCCCATCTAAACCTTTAACAGTATGCGAGTCCCAATCTATATGTGGAAAATTAAAATCCCCTACTATCACAACTTTGTGTTTCTTGCAGTTGTCAGCTATCTCTCTGCTGATTTGCTCCTCCAATTCTCGCTGACTATTGGGTGGTCCATAATACAACCCCATTAATGTGGTCATACCTTTCTTGTTTCTCAGCTCCACCCATAGGGCCTCTGTAGACAAGCTCCCTAATCTATCCTGCCTGAGTACCGCTGTAACATTTTCCCTGACCAACAATGCCACCCCTCCGCCTTTTAAGCCTCTGCCTCTATCCCGCCTGAAACATTGGAACCCTGGAACATTGAGCTGCCAGCCCTGCCCCTCCTGTAGCCAAGTCTCACTAATGGCTATAATGTCATATTTCCAGTGGGAGCCAGTGGGAGATAGAGGAACAGATATGCAGGCAGATTTTGGCAAGGTGTAAAAATAACAGGGCTATTGTGGTGGGAGATTTTAACTTCCCCTATATTGACTGGGACTCACTTAGTGCTTGGGACATGAATGGGGCAGAGTTTGCAAGGAGCATCCAGGAGGGCTACTTGAAGCAGTATGTAGATAGTCCAACTAGGGAAGGGGTGTACTGGGGAATTGGGGAATGAGCCCAGGCAGGTGGTCGACATTTCAGTAGGGGAGCAGTTCAGGAACAGTGATCATAATTCAGTAAGCTTTAAGGTACTGATGGGTAAAGATAAGTGTAGTCCTCAAGTGAAGGTGCTAATTGGGGGATGACTAATTACAACAATATTACGCAGGAACTGAAGAGTGTAGATTGGGTGCAGATGTTTGAGGGCAAATCAACATCTGGCATGTGGGAGGCTTTCAAGTGTAAGTTGATAAGAATTCAGGACCAGCACATTCCTGTAAGGATGAAAGATAGGTATGCCACAGCAACCTCTGCAAGACGTGCCGGATCATCGACACGGATGCCATCATCTCACGTGAGAACACCATCTACCAGGTACACGGTACATACTCTTGCAACTCGGCCAACGTTGTCTACCTGATACGCTGCAGGAAAGGATGTCCCGAGGCATGGTACATTGGGGAAACCATGCAGACGCTGCGACAACGGATGGATGAACACCCTCGACAATCACCAGGCAAGACTGTTCTCTTCCTGTGGGGGAGCACTTCAGCAGTCACGGGCATTCAGCCTTGGATCTTCAGGTAAGCGTTCTCCAAGGCGGCCTTCATGACACACGACAGCGCAGAGTCGCTGAGCAGAAACTGATAGCCAAGTTCCGCACACATGAGGACGGCCTAAACCGGGATATTGGATTTATGTCACATTATCAGTAACCCCCACAGCTTGCCCCATGGATTTGCAGAATCTCACTAGCTGTTCTGTCTGGAGACAATACACATCTCTTTAACCTGTGTTTAATGTTCCCTCCACTCACATTATCTGTACCTTTAAGACCTGGCTGGCTGTAGAGATTTGCATTCTAATTAGTATTCTGTAACTTGATGTTGTGTCTCTGTGCACTGTTGGAGAACAGATTTTCACTCCATCTGACGAAGGGGCAGCTCTCCGAAAGCTTATGGTATTTGCTACCAAATAAACCTGTTGGACTTTAACCTGGTGTTGTGAGACTTCTTACTGTGCTTACCCCAGTCCAACGTCGGCATCTCCACATCATGACTAGTGGCATTCCTCAGGGATCAGTGCTGGGACCTTTGCTGTTTGTAATATATATATAAATGATTTGGAGGAAAATGTAAGTGGTTTGATTAGTATGTTTGCAGACGACACAAAGGTTGGTGGATTTGCGGATAGTGATGAGGACCGTCAGAGGATTCAGCTTATAAATCGGTTAGAGACTTGGGCAGAGAGATGGCAGATGGAGTTTAATCCGGGCAAATGTGTAGTAATGCATTTTGGAAGGTCTAATAAATAAACAGTAAATGGCAGAACCCTTAAGAGTATTGATAGGCAGATGGATCTGGGTATACAAGTACACAGGTCACTGAAAGTGGCAACGTAGGTGGAGAAGGTAGTCAAGAAGGCATACGGCATGTTTGTCTTCATCAACCAGGGCATTGAGTTTAAAAATTGGCAAGTCATGTTGCAGCTTTATAGAACCTTAGTTAGGCCGCACTTGGAATATAGTGTTCAATTCTGGTCGCCACTCTACCAGAAGGATGTGGAGGCTTTGGAGAGAATACAGAAAAGATTTACCAGGATGTTGCCTGGTATGGAGGGCATTAGCTATGAGGGGAGTTTGGAGAAACTTGGTTTGTTTTCACTGGAACGACGGAGGTTAAGGGGCGACCTGATAGAAGTCTACAAGTTTATGAGGGGCATGGACAGAGTGGATAGTCAGAAGCTTTTTCCCAGGGTGGAAGAGTCAATTACTATATGACATATGTTTAAGGTGTGAAGGGCAAGGCTTAAAGAAGATGTACGAGACAAGTTTTTACACAGAGAGTGGTGGGTGCCTGGAACTTGCTGCCAGGGGAGGTAGTGGAAGCAGATACGATAGTGAGTTTTAAGGGGCGTCTGGACAAATACATGAATAGGATGGGAATAGAGGGATATGGTCCCCAGAAGGGTAGGGGGTTTTAGTTCAGCCGGGCAGCATGATTGGTGCAGGTTTGGAGGGCCGAAGGGCCTGTTCCTGTGCTGTAATTTTCTTTGTTCTTTGGAAATTGAAAACGGGGGAGATGTATCTGGGTGGCTGATTTGTTATGTCACAGTTTACACTAGCTGTGGGTACAAACCCTGTTGTCTTGTTGATAAAGGTCACTGCGTGCAGTTTGTTTTCAGAAGTCAGTGGAGTTATCATTCCCGCTCACAGAGACCACAGGATGGCAGGTGTGGGAAGTGGGAAAATGTGATAGTGTGTGTGTGAAAGCCTGGGGTTGAGCAACATTGTTGGGGCTTTGTTGAGAAAGGTTAATCTTGCATTTAACTGTGCTGTATCAAGGTGTATCTAGAATACAAGAGCAGGGATGTACTGCAGAGGCTGTATAAGGCTCTGGTCAAACCCTATTTGGAATATTGTGAGCAGCTTTGGGCCCCATAACTACAGGAGGATGTGCTGGCCTTGGAGGGGGTCCAGAGGAGGTTCACAAGAAAGATCCCAGGAAAGAAGGGTTTGACATATGAGGAGCGGTTAAGGAGTCTGGGCCTGTACTCGATGGAATTTAGAAGGATGAGGGGGGATCTAATTGAAAGTTACAGAATACTGAGAGGCCGAGATAGAGTGGACGTGGAGAGAATGTTTCCACTAGTGGGAGAGACTAGAACTCGAAAGCGCAACCTCAGAGTGAAGAGACGCTCCTTTAAAACTGAGATGAGGAGGAATTTCTTCAACCAGAGCCAGATAGGTTCTTGATCAATAAGGAGATCAAGGATTATGGGGAGAAGGCAGGAGAATGGAGATGAGAATCATATCAGCCATGATTGAATGGTGGAGCAGACTCGATGGGCCGAGTGGCCTAAAAATACTGCTCCTATATCTTATGGTTTTATGGTCTTATGTATCTGAATTGAGTTCACAAATTAATACTAACCTCGAGTGTGTGAAACAGGAAAGCATTTCATATCTATAGCACTAACAATCCCTTGTCATAATGAGCGCAAAACACACAAAAAACATTTTTAATAAGAAATAGCTTAAATTTACATTATGCCCTCAGCACATCCTAAAGCACTTTAAAGCCAATAGAATATTTTAGAAATATGCTCACTGGCATAATGTAGGAGACACAGAAGACAATCTGTGTATAGCAAGATCCCATAAAGAACTCCCTTGCTCTTCCTCAAAAAAATCCAATGATATATTGTATATTCGTCTGAGAGGATGGAGGGAATTTTGATTTGATTTATTATTGTCATATGTGAAAAGTATTGTTTCTTGCGCGCTATACAGACAAAGTATACCATTCATAGAGAAGGAAACAAGAGAGTGCAGAATGTAGTGTTACAGTCATAGCTAGGGTGTAGAGAAAGACCAACTTAATGCAAGGTAAGTCCATTCAAAAGTCTGACAGCAGCAGAGAAGAAGCTGTTCTTGAGTCAGTTGGTATGTGACCTCAGACTTTTGTATCTTTTTCCTGACAGAAGAAGGTGGAAGAGGGTATGTCCGGGGTGCGTGGGGTCCTTAATTATGCTGGCTGCTTTTCCGAGGCAGCGGGAAGTGTAGACAGTCAATGGATGGGAGGCTGGTTTGCACGATGGATTGGGCTACATTCACGACCCTTTGTAGTTTCTTGCGGTCTTGGGCAGAGTAGGAGCCATACCAAGCTGTGATACAACCAAAAGGAATGCTTCCTCAGTACCTCCTGTAGTGCAGCACTCATTCTGTACTATATTGGATTCAGCCTTGATCTTATGCTCAAATATCTATACTGCTTATGATTCAAAGGCAAGCTGTGCCTTCTGAATGAATGTCATGATGTGGAGATGCCGGCGTTGGACTGGGGTCAACACAGTAAGGAGTCTAACAACACCAGGTTAAAGTCCAACAGGTTTATTTGATAGCAAACGCCACTAGCTTTCGGAGCGCTGCTCCTTCGTCAGGTGAGTGGGAGATCTGCTCATAAACAGCAAACAGGGCATATAAAGGCACAAACTCAATTTACAGAATAATGAATAATGATTGGAATGCGAGTCTTTACAGCTAATCAAGTCTTAAAGGTACAGACAACGTGAATGGAGAGAGCATTAGCACAGGTTAAAGAGATGTGTATTGTCTCCAGACAGGACAACCAGTGAGACTTTGCAAGTCCAGGCAAGTTGTGGGAGTTACAGATAGTGTGACATGAACCCATGATCCCGGTTGAGGCCGTCCTCATGTGTGCGGAACATGTCTATCAGTCTCTGCTCAGAATGAAGGCAGACGCTTCTTCAATAATTGGCACTGTTCAGAATAGGACAGAAATAAGACTGGTAGTTTTTCAGTGATCAAAAGTCATTGCTGATTTTAACAGTTATATTTGTAGAACAAATATTTTGTAAATTTTGAAACATCTCAAATATCTAGGAACAAGCCATTAAATTAAAAATCTGATCTAAGGTGAATCAGTTGCATATCTTTTGTTTGAAAGGAGCAGAATTCACAGAAAAATTATGAGTAGAAATCAAACTCAGAACTCCAGACTGGGAAAGGAATGCGTGACTCGGCCTGTAACCTTAGATATGCACAGTCTGTGAAATCTGGGTGTGAAGTATTTAATTAAAATTAACCTCAAACAATGTGGAATGTGACATTTAGCAATCTGGAATTAATGGGAACAAGTAAACAAGCATTTCAAAGCTTCCCCTCGAGAGCAAGAACCGGTTTGAGCACAACTGGAGCTTGATGAAATCACAGAATTGCTATGGCCCATCATGTCTGGACCAGCTCACCACACGAGCAGCCAGCATAATTGAGGACCCCACACACCCCGGACATTCTCTCTTCCACCTTATTCCGTCAGGAAAAAGATACAAAAGTCTGAGGTCACATACCAACCGACTCAAGAACAGCTTCTTCCCTGCTGCCATCAGACTTTTGAATGGACCTTACCTTGCACTAAGTTGATCTTTCTCTACACCTGAGCTATGATTGTAACATTACATTCTGCACTCCCTCATTTCTTTCTCTATGAACGGTATGCTTTATCTGTATAGCGCACAAGAAACAATACTTTTCACTGTATACTAATACATGTGACAATAATAAATCAAATCAAATTAAATCAATTGCCATTCCCCATGCACATTGTTTCTATTCAAATAATCATCGCCAATTCCCTCTTGAATGCCTTAATTGAACCTGCCTCCACACAGTTCCAGGCAGTGCATTCCAGACCCAAACCACTCGCTGAGTGAAAACAATTTTTCTCACATCACATTTGCTTCTTTTGATAAGAGTACAAGTTGTTTTTGATCCCTAATGATCCATTCCGTTCTTTTGCATATAGACTGGTTTAAAGTTTATTTATCACAAGTAGGCTTATATTAACACTGCAATGAAATTATTGTGAAAATCCCCTAGTCACCACACTCCGGCGCCTGTTCGGGTACATTGAGAGAGAATTTAGCATGGCCAATGCACCTAACCAGCACGTCGTTCGGACTGTGGGAGAAAACCGGAGCACCCGGAGGAAACCCACGCAGACACGGGGAGGATGTGCAAACTCCGCACAGACAGTGACCCAAGCGGGGAATCGAACCCGGGGCCTTGGCACTGTGAGGCAGCAGTGCTGACCAGTGTGCTACCGTGCCACCCTGAGTTTACTAGCGTTGTCAAGTCAAAGGAGAGCAATTGGTTGGCGTTCAATCTGCCGAAATCTCTCATCAACCCCAGGGTGCAAAGAAAAAGTCCTGTTATCTAGGAATTCTCAAAGTCTCCAGGCATTTGGATATTATTTACATAAAAGCAATATAACTCTATGTAACTGGATAAGGCAAACAGAAGTACATCTTTTAGTGTATTCCAACAGCGGGGTCCCAAAAGTACTTGCTGGCATCGGGATCACTAACATTTATATATGCGCTCCATTATCCCTATAAGAATAATACGGATCTGACATAGTAGCATGTCAGCAAAAGAAATTAAGAAATACAAGAGTGCCCTGCTCTCTGGAAACACCTACAGGTTAAATCCAAGTTTGAGGACTACAAACAGGATTGCAAGTGAACAGTAATATTATCCTTTTGGATAATATTGGGTTTTTCCAGTCTTTGAGGGCTGAAGCAGATGGGGCTGTTTAATAATAAGTAATTCAATACATATTTTTTAAACTGTACTTGTTCCCTTGTGTTGGCTCATGACAGTCAATTCCAAAACATCAACCATTAGCCATAAAGAGCTACTGTTCTAAAGGGAATACCTAGTATTATGTTGGTGGTATGCTATTGAAGTAGCTGCTTTAAAATAATACCGCTTTGTTATTGTTACTATAAATAGCCATGATCTAAAGCTGTCTCACTGAGATATTAACTTTGATCCAAACTTCATCCGAGAAAAAGATACACCAGTCAAATGTTTTCAGCTGAAATTCCGGTGCAGGCAATAATAGTCTGTGAAAATACGCATATTATCAAAGAATTCCTATAGTGCAGAAGGAGGCCATTTGGCCCATCGAGCCTGCACTGACAACAATCCCACTCAGGCCCCACTCCCTCAACCCCATGTATTTACCCTGCTAGTCACCCTGACACTAAAAGGCAATTTAGAATGGCCAATCTACCAAACCCGCACATTTTTGGACTGTGGGAGGAGACTAGAGAACCCAGAGGAAACCCACACAGACATGGGGAGAATGTGTAAACTCCGCACAGACAGTGACCTGAGGCCGGAATTGAACCCAGGTCCCTGGCACTGTGAGGCAGCAGTGCTAACCACTGTGCCACCGTGCTGCCCTATGAATCAGAACACTGTGGTCTGCACTAAAATTTGCAATTCAATCCTTGTAATATTGATAATACAAATTGGCAATGCCAGCTATTGGCCACAATCTAACGGCCCCATTGATCGTGGTGCCAATCCCATAATGGCCGCTAAATCCCACAGGAAGCCAAAAACGGGATTTGCGCTGGCAAAATTCCAGTTTCATATTGTCTCTGCTTTTCATCGATGATCAGGAAGGGTACAGGCCTGATTTAGCGTTTATGACAAGAAATTTAAATCTAATTATCGGGCTTAATGCCGTTACTTCCACCCTCTCTGCATCGTCCCACCGAGCCAACGTGATGTCAAAAAATTAAAACCAGTTGTGATGACCACGCCAGGGGATGCACAGGGGTAAATATAGCCCCTGGGTGGTGAGGGACGTGACAGGGCAGTGCCCTGGCCCTGCCAACTTTCCAAAGTGGTGGAACGGGGTTTGGGGTGGGGGGGGGGGCGGGGGGGGGGGGGGGGCAGATGGGTGTCCGGATACTTGCATGGTGTGGGGAGGGGGAGTCACCTCAACACTTGTGTAGGGATCATCTGTGTCCATGGGGGGGAGAGGGGGAGTTTGTTTTTAGCGCAGATTGGGGAGCCCTTTATAGGTGGCACCTAGATGGCTGCTGAGTCGGTGTTGCCAGCTCTAACAGGCTCCGCCCTGCCAGAGCAAAAGTGTAAATCATGCCCCCGGCTATTCTGTGCACTGAGTCCCCTTTGGCAGGGCTATCTAATTAGATCCACTCCCCTGCACTTTTACAATAGCCCTCAAATGTTTTCTCTTCAAGCATTCAAGCAATTCCATTTTTGAATATCGCTATGGAATTAGGTCTCCACCATCTTGTCGGACAGTGTATTCCAGATCACAACGACTGGTGGTTCCAAAAAATAACACTTCCTCATGTCCCTTCCCATTGTTTAGTCAATCAGTTTAAGTCTGTGTTCTCTGATCACTGACACGTTCTGCCACTTTGAACATGTTTCTCCTCATGAACTCCATTGAAACCATCCATGATTTTGAACATCTCTTTCATTCTTCCACTTTCTTCCATCGGGAAAAAGATACAAAACTCTGAGGTCACATACCAACCGACTCAAGAACAGCTTCTTCCCTGCTGCCATCAGACCTTTGAATGGACCTACCTCGTATTAAGTTGATCTTTCCCTAGCTATGACTATGACACTACATCCTGCACCTTCTCCTTTCCTTCTCCCTTATGTACTCTATGAATGGTATGCTTTGTCTGTATTGCGTGCAAGAAGCAATACTTTTCACTGTATCTCAATACATGTGACAATAATAAATCAAATCAAATTTCCTCAGAACTGTCCTCACTTAACTGACTTCCCTCATCCCTTGTAACATCATGAAAAGTACCCTCTCTATGGCCCTGACATCATTCCAAAGGTGTGCTGCCCAGAACATCACAGCACCTGTTTCCAACGTCTGACCAAATTATTTAAAATCAGCTTTGACAACAACACTTAGGCTGGCAGCATTGCATCGGTGGTTAGACAACAGTGTTGAGCATTTGAGCTTAGAGAAACAATTGGGAGCATTCATGTTAGTTTGATCTGTCGATCGTGGCACGCTCTATTTAATCTTTGGATTGGAAGTGGACACAGCCCAAAGCCTATTGATCCATCTGGAACCAGGAGCATGTCTCGGAGATGATCAGATACATAACAGGTTATAAAGATAGTCGTGCCTGTTAGAACTGGTGGATTGAGTAACACCCTTCATTATTAAAGTTCCAGACATCGTCTTTCCATAAATAAATGACTTAAATTATCAACTTATTCTGCCTTCCTTTTCAGTATTTCCATTTCTGCTGGAATAGACGTTGAAGCAGGCACTAGGGGAACTATTTGGTGCGACCCAACCCCCCGCCCCACACCCACCCATCCTCTTGCAAGAGCATCTTTCCTCTCTCCGCTTAGCTGATGTTTCCTCAATTTTGCCTCCTATTTACTCTTATTACAAGCTGTATTAATGTGAAGCCATAAGTTATTTCCTAATATCAGTCCAAAAGCAAAATAGGTGCTGGAAATCGGAAATAAAAGCAGAGAATATTGGAAAAAAACCCTGTGGGTCTAGAAGTATCAATAATTTGATTTGTCTTTCCTCAATCCAATGTTGACCTCAAACTTAGGCCATAAAACCATAAGATATAGGAGCAGAATTCAGCCATTCGGCCCATCGAGTCTGCTCCATCATTCAATCATGGCTGATATGTTTCGCAACCCCATTTTCCCGCTTTTTCCCCGAAACCTTCGATCCCCTTACCAATCAAGAAACTATCTATCTCTGTCTTAAAGACACTCAATGACCTGTCCTCCACAGTCTTCTGTGGCAATGAATTCCACAGATTCACCACTCTCTGGCTGAAGAAACTCCTCCCCATCTCGGTTCTAAAGGGTTGTCCTTTTACTCTGAGGCTGTGCGCTCAGATCCTAGTCTCTCCCACTAATGGAAACATCTTCCCCACGTCCACTCTATCCAGGCCTTTCAGTATTCAATAAGTTTCAATGAGATCACCCCTCATCCTTCCAAACTCCATCGAGTACTGACCCTTTAATTCTGCTTTTATTTTTTATTTGTCCATAAGAATTTTGGGTTTTCTTATCTGTTACCCACTATTTATTTTCCTCAAACTCTCTCTTTACCCTTTGGATATCATGTTTTAATTTTCTCTCTGCACTGTCCATTTTCTGACTACTTATTAACCCGGTAGTCAGTTAATAAACCTCCTTTTCCTGTGCTACACTAATCTCATAGAAATCATAGAAACCCTACAGTGCAGAAGGAGGCCATTCGGCCCATCGAGTCTGCACCGACCACAATCCCACCCAGGCCCTACCCCCACATATTTACCCGCTAATCCCTCTAACCTACGCATCTCAGGGGCAATTTTAACCTGGCCAATCAACCTAACCCGCAGATCTTTGGACTGTGGGAGGAAACCGGAGCACCCGGAGGAAACCCACGCAAACACGAGGAGAATGTGCAAACTCCACACAGACAGTGACCCGAGCCGGGAATCAAACCCGGGACCCTGGAGCTGTGAAGCAGCAGTGCTAACCACTGTGCTACCGTGCCGCCCTATCTCTGTGAACTTCTGGACAATGAGCCCCATCTACCAAGATTTTCTTACTTTCTTACTGTGTGTGGAATGCTAGATGGAGGCCATTTGGCCCATCGAGTCTCCACCAGCTCTTTGGAAAAGCAATTCAATTAGGGATTCTATGATTCTATGAAATGTTAATCCATTTATTTAAAATGGATTAATGCCACTAATCAAAGAGGCTAGTTTGGGTTAATAGGGCAATTGACGGTGGAACACACTAGCTGGTCAAAGCAAAGACGTAACAGGGATTCTGAGCCAGAACCTCATTAATATCGGGCTGCTGGGCACTTTCGGCAACTATTGACAGCCCCCTTTTTAAATGGGGGTGAGGTGCATGGTGGCACAGTGGTTAGCATTGCTGCCTTACAGCGGCAGGGACCCGGATTCGATTCGCCTCGGGTGACTGTGTGGGGTTTGCATGTTCTCCCCATGTCTGCGTGGGTTTCCTCGGGGTGCTCCGGTTTCCTTCCAAAGTGCAGGTTAGTTGGATTGGCCATGATAAATTGCCTCTCAGTGTCCCAAGATGTGTAGTTTAGGTGGATTAGCCATGGTAAATGTGTGGGGCTATGGGGATAGAGCAGGGGAAAGGGCCTGGGTAAGGCACTCACGCTCACCCCAAGACTAGAAAATTCCGCCAGAGGTCAATGGACCTTTGCATGGTCCTTTCCCGTGGAATCGTAGCGGGCAGGATGGAGTTTGCACATTCTCCCCATGTCTGTGTGGGTTTCCTTCGGTTGCTCCGGTTTCCTCCCACCGTCTGAAAATGTGCGGGTTAGGTGGATTGGCCATGTTAAAATTGTCCCTTAGTATCAGGGGGATTAGCAGGTAACTATGTGGGGTTACAGGGATAGGGCCTGGGTGGGATTGTTGTCGGTCCAGGCTCAGTGGGCTAAATGGCCTCCTTCTGCACTGTAGGGTTCTATGATTCTATCACAAGGTGTCAATTATAGCACATTACCTCCCTATTACCACCAGGTATTCAAGTTAAAATCCATCCCAAACTGTGGATCCAGGGATGCTATAGGAATGGGTTAAGTATGTGTTAATAACATCAGCAACAGTCATTTATTAGCAGTGATTATCCGGTGATAAATTTGCTCACATAAAGAATCGATTGTTTCTTTTATCTAAACCACAACCATGAATACATTCTAGCTCAGGCTTGACTGAGATTTGCCTCAGGAAGTCTAATAAATACCTTTACTAGCTGGATTTGAATTTGCATTTTACATGGCAGTAAATTGTGTAGCAGTGATTTGCAATGACTCCCAATGCAGAATACACAGGGGCTTGAAATTTTGCATGTTTTGCACCCTAAAAATGGTTTAGTTCATAAAATCTGATTCACTGATTATTCCTCAGTCCCTCCAGGAAGTGCCAGCCTTGAGTCATTCCCTTTCTCAACATCAATGATAATTCACCACAGCACCAACAACTTGCATTTATATAGTGCCATTAACAGAAGAAAATGTCACAAAGGGCGGGATTTTCCAGCCGCGCTGGCCCCAAGACCGGAAAATCCTGTCCGAGGTCGACAGACCGTTGCATGGTCCATGTCCCACCGGCTATGATTCCCGTGGTGGGCAGGACGGGAAATTACATCCAAAGTGAGCGAATAAAGCAACATTGGATGCTGAGCCAGCAAAGGAGATATTAGGACAGGTTAATGAAAGATGGAGCATCTTAAAGGAGGAGTATGGTTGCCAAATCTGGCGGGACATGTTCCGGGAAAGGTTGGTGGAAGTGACCTCATTGGAAGCTGGTGGAAACGACATCAAGGTACAGGTGAGTTGAGCTGAATGACTTCTTTCTGTGTTGTATATTTTATAAAGTTCAATGTAATACACGTGAGGTTAGCAGCTACTGAGATACAGCAGAAAGCAGCTCCAGGGCTTTTCCAAGGAGCTTTTCCGTCAAGTTGGTCACCTGGTCCGGAGTCACGTTAGTTGTTTCCGTTGACTGTGAGCGCTGATACAGTGTGACACTGCGTGAGAGGGAATGAGCCTGCCTCTACTAAATTCCACTACTGAGTCTGGACAATTCCTTCCCCCCGTCACCTGCTTTCGGGGGGCAGAAATTTGCAGTGCACTAGGGGCAGCATGGTGGCACAGTGGTTAGCACTGCTCCCTCACAGCTACAGGGACATGAGTCCAATTCTCAGCTTACGTCACCGTCTGTGTGGAGTCTGCACATTCTCCCCATGTCTGCATGGGCTTCCTCCGGGTGCTCCAGTTTCCTCCCACTGTCCAAACATGTGCGGGTTAGATTGATTGGCCGTGCTAAATTGCCCGTAGTATTAGGGGGAATTAGCAGGGTAAATGTGTGAGGTTACAAGAATAGGGCCTGGGTGGGATTGTGGTCAGTTCATACTCGATGGGCTGAATGGCCTCCTTCTGTACTGTAGGGATTCTATGGATTCTACCACAGACTACCCAGACGTGATGGTCATTAGTTTAAAAAAATTACTTATTAGTGTCACAAGTAGGCTTACATTAATGCTGCAATGAAGTTACTGTGAAAATCCCCTAGTTGCTGCATTCCAGCGCACGTTTGGGTACACTGAGGGAGAACTTAGCATGGCCAATGCACCCTAACCAGCACGTCTTTCAGACTGTGTGAGGAAACCGGAGCGCCCGGAAGAAACCCATGCAGTCATGGGGAGAATGTGCAGACAGCGCACAGACAGTGACCCAAGCCAGGAATCGAACCCGAGTCCCTGGCGCTGTGAGGCAGCAGTGCTAACCACTGTACTGCCCTAATGCCAATTCAATCCGACATTCATTAAGATTAATAACACAAATGAATCACTATACCGGTATCCAGCCAGTCTCAGCCAAGATTAACCTGGATTAACCTGAAGTGCCCTTTCCTCCAGCTCTGCAGCACTAACTAATTGGAGCACTGAATATGTGGGCTAGAGGCCTTTTGGATATTTCCGTCAGGTGGCATCTGTCAATGCCAAGCCAGATTTTTCCGTGGGCAGGGGTCTAGCCTCTTGGAAAAGAGGAGGTCAGCTGGTACCTGAACATGGGCTTTAACTCCTTTTATTTGACCCAGGTCTCATTGCACATGCCCCTCTCTCAATCTATAGCCATTCCGAAAATAACCTGCCTTCCTGTTTGTGCTATCAAAGTGGATAACCTCACATTTAACTGCCTTATACTGCATCTGCCAAGCATTTGCCCATCTACTCAATTTGTCCAAACCAAACTGAAGCATTTCTGCATCCTCCCCACAGCTCACCCTATCACCTTGGATACTGTCATACAAACATCGAACATATTCATACCCATTTCCTCTGCCACTTTATTGGAGGAATTTTATTTTAAGCAGGTTATTGGAATCATTGAGCGTCACGGGGGCACTGTGTTAGAACTGCTGCCTCACAGCGCCAGAGACTCGGGTTTAATTCTGGTCTTGGGTGTCTGTCTGTGTGGAGCTTCTCCCTGTATCTGTGTGGGCTTCCTCCGGGCGCTCTGGTTTACTCCCACATTCCAAAGATGCGCAGGTTAGGTGTATTGGCCATGCTAAATTTCCCCTTAGTATCCCAAGATGTGTAGGTTAAATGGATTATCCATGGGAAATGCACAGGGTTAGGGGGATAAGGTTGGGGAGAGGGCCTGCGTAAGGCACTCTGTCACAGAATTGGTGCAGACTCGATGGGCCAAATGGCCTCTTTCTGCACCGTAGGGATTCTATGATATAAGCAGTGGTCTGCATTTACCAAGCATTTGACTGATCGCATATCATGCAAAATATTTTCTACAACTTGATGAGCACCTCATATGGATTCTAGTATAACCCAGGAAAGGGTAGCTTGTTCGTCCTGGGGCATTCCACATTGCACTCAGTACATGCAAAATGTGCAGTTTTGATTTATAAGAGCTTTTTGTGATGAGAATGACCAATGAATGTTGTGAGTAAGTCTTTGCTGTAACAGCATGTGTTATACATCGGATAGAACAAAAGACAGAGAGAGAAACTTGCAATGACTAATATATCATCAGTCCAATCCTTGAAACTTTTGTACCACATCTCTTTGTCGGGTACGATTTGTCTAAAAGAAGTGCTTCTGTTAATATAACAGATAAACTAAATTGGAGCTACTGAGGTTGGTAGTGTGGGTCATCGTAAGGTGACTGAATAAGTTGCCTTATTCCAGTACCCTCAAAACTACCTCTGCTGTGTAGTTCCCTTTTCCTCCTTATTTTGGGGTGGCATGGTGGCACAGTGGTTAGCACTGCTGCTTCACAGAGCCAGGGACCCTGGTTCGATTCCCAGCTTGTGTCACCGTCTGTGCGGAGTCTGCACGTACTCCCCGTGTCTGCGTGGGTTTCCTCCGGGTGCTCCAGTTTCCTCCCACAGTCATGCTAAGGTGCATTGGCCATGCTAAATTCAGTGTACCCGAACAGGTGGCGGAGTGTGGCGACTAGGGAATTTTCACAGTTACTTCATTGCCGTGTTAATGTAAGCCTACTTGTGACACTAATAAATAAACTTTACACTTTAAAATTAGTATGAAAATGTGAAGCATTTCTATGATATTCCTGCCTGCTGTGATTCCAGGCTTGAGAAACACGAAGGCTAGCTTAACAAGTGTCATCTGCTTTCCGAGCTAAACTTGGAGTCTCTCACACTGGTGACCAATGTCTTTGTGAGTCCATTCAGTTCTGAGCCTGATGCTACTGAAGAATACTGGCTTCAATTATACTCAGTGGCCAGAGTCAACATAAAGGAGAAACTGTTCTGGACCCATTGTGGCTTCAGTAACACAAGTGCATGCCAAAAGCAGTTATATTTGCTATGCAGTGCCCCACAATGCTGAGTAGCACTCAGAGGCTGCAGTGTGTGGATATCAAGCAAAACGTCTTTGTAAGTGAACTTGCCAGAACCTCCTTCAATCCAAACACTGCCGTTGTCTGTGTGAGAGGGACAGAACTGGAGAGGGCCTGACATCTTTTCGTAGCAAACACCCTCTGTTCTCTTAATTGGTGCCTGATTTTGAAAAGCTTAATTATGAATCTCCACCACTATTTCTCGGCCCAGGTGTTTATGAATCCATGGTAATCACACCAAGTCCTAAGGAATGAAAAGCAGCCATCACTAGTCTTCTGTGGATTTAGCTTTTCATCCAAAGGATAATAATGTTCGCGGATCACTGCAGGCTTCTAATTGTAATGGATGCAGGCCGCACTGTGTTGAAAATAGAGGGAAAGATTGCTGAATGGTTGGCATTTAAATTCATTACTTATAACTCTGCCAATAGCCTTCAAAAAGAAAGCTTCAGTTATTTTCCCTTTCATTAGCCATTGTTTTCCACTTTATTGAGCTTCTTGAGCCTGTAAAGGGGAAGTTTTTGCAAATTTATTCCAACTATTTACAAGAGGTTGTTTGTAATCTGCAGCAAATGGCACTTTTATGTTGGGAGCATCAAAAGGTCCGAGTGTGCTCAGGGGCAGATCCTCCAGTTGACTGTGCTTCAAGATAACCTGTTACTTTCAGTCACCGTAACTGAGATTTTTAGGATATTGCAAAGAAATTTCTGATTGTAGTTTATTTAAAAATTGCAATTGCTTAAACAGCACAGTGCCACAGTGGTTAGCACTGTTGCCCCACAGCGCCAGGGACCCGGGTTCGATTCCCAGTTTGGGTTACTGTCTGTGCAGAGTCTGCACGTTCTCCCCGTATCTGCGTGTGTTTCCTCTGGGTGCTCCGGTTTTCTTCCACAGTCTGAAAGACGTGCTGGTTTGGTGCATTGATGTGGAGATGCCGGCGTTGGACTGGGATGGGCACAGTAAGAAGTCTCACAACACCAGGTTAAAGTCCAACAGGTTTATTTGGAATCACGAGCTTTCGGAGCACTGCTCCTTCATCAGGTGCATTGGCCATGCTAATATCTCCCTCAATGTACCTGAACAGGTGACTAGGGGATTTTCACAGTAACTTCATTGCAGTGTTAATGTGACACGAAAAAATAAACTTTAAATAAACCTTAAACAACCTCTTCTACATTGCTTTTTGGAGTCTAATTAGATTTATTTGATTTGTAATTGAATTAGTTTTGGGTACCAATCTCTACCTTGGCTGGAATTCTCCGGCCATTCACACCCCACCGCGAGGTCAGAGAATCTGGCCCCTTAGCTTTTGGCAGTCACCTCCTCGAGGTTCAGTCTCACAGACCCAGCATTAAGCAGCTCGATTAGCTGAATTTTTCCAAACATTTATATTCTTGCTATTTTCCAGAAGGGGGTCTGGATTTTCCAATTGGAATAATTTTTAAAATGGGCTACTGCCAATCAGAAAAGCTGGGCAGCTGGGCTTGCTCCTTGCTGACTGTGCATTAACTGGCATTACACTTCAAAAATTAATTCATTTTATGAAGCACTTCAACATATTTTGGCATGATGAAGGCCCAGTATAAATGCTAGTATTATTCTTCCCCTCTGCTTTAAGCCGAGCTCGGATCCCAGAACTGGCAGGTTGGAGACTTGTGCCCATAACCGCATGGAGCTGCTGTGTGCCGATGTAGAAAGCAAAATGCGCCATTATTGGGATACAGTATGAATAGTCTGGCTTTAAATATGATTCTTGCTTCATTCCCATACAAATCGTTTCATTTGTTTATGTAAAATTCCAACTGAAACAGGCCCGATTTTAACTCCATGTCAAGGGGGTGGGTTTTGAATAGGTTAAAATTGGGCCCAGTATAATGCTAACATTAAGAAGGGGCACAGACAAATTTAGCCACACCAGCTGTGGTTAGTGACCAACACCCTCAACTCTGAATCAGATGGTTGTAGGTTCAATTCCCATGACAGAAACGTGAGCAGATGAGGTAGGTTGACACCATACCGAGAGTGTGTTTATTTCTTAGTGTCACAAGGAGGCTTACATTAACACTGCGATGAAGTTACTGTGAAAATCCCCTAGTCACCACACTCCGGCGCCTGTTCAGGTACACTGAGGGAGAATTTAGCACGACCAATACACCTAACCAACACGTCTCTCGGACTGTGGGAGGAAACCGGAGCACCCAGAGGAAACCCACGCAGACACGGGGAGAACATGCAAGCACAGACAGTCACCCAAACCGGGAATTGAACCTGGGTCCCTGGCGTTGTGAGGCAGCAGTGCTAACCATTGTGCCATCATGCTGCCCCCATCCAAAAGGCCTCCTGTTGTGCAATATGCATTCTATGATTCTAATGGCTGCACAGCCAGTGGTGCCTCTCAGATAGATGTTTAAACAAGGTCCTATCTGTCCTTTCAGGTGGTTGCAGGAGATTCCATGGCAATATTTTGAATAAGAACAGTTATGTTCACCTGCAGGTCCAGATAATATTTATTTCCCAGCCAACATCTCCAAAGTAGATTAACTGGCCATTACCTCATTGCTTTTTGTGGGACCTTGTTGTGCACAAATTGGACGCCATATTTCTGACATCTCAATAATGGCAGCATTTAATATTTCATCGAATGCATCGCACTTAGGGGCATGTGGGGATGTGAATTGTACAATATAAATGCAGCTCTTTCATAAAATTAACTTATTAATCATTCATACAGGAATCAGAAACAGTTCAACATTCTCTGGTGCTTACAGCTTGCAGGGTTTTACGTAGGTTTTCATTCCTCGCTATACTGTTGCCTTCGATTGTAGCCTTTCCCCATTGAGCCTTTCCCCCAAGCTTTAGTCCACCCCTGGCCCTGTGAGGCAGCAGTGCGAATCACTGTGTCACTGCCTGTCATCACCCAAGAGGCAAATGGGGGGGGGGGGGGACGGGACTTAAAACAATCACCATCATCAGGTAAAAGATACTGGGAAAATGATTCAACCCAAAGTCTTCAGGACCTGATAGCCTATATCCTAGGTCTTAAAATAAGTGGCTGCAGAGACAGTAGAGGCAGTCATCATAACCTTCCAAGATTTTTAGATTCTGAAAGGGTCACAGTCGATTGGAAAATAGCAAATGTACCTTATTCAAGAAATGCATCACCTCACACTTTCCAGGTTTAAATTCTATTTGTCACTGTTCTGCCCATCTGACCAGCCCATCTATATCATCCTGTAATTTAAGGCTTTCCCTCTCACTATTTACCACACCAATTTTCATGTCACCTGATAGGTCATCCCTTTGTTTTGAATGTTTGGCAGTAAGTTTCACTTTGTGCACCCTAGAGCCTCTACCCTGTCTGTTCGTGCCTCCAAGCTTGGGCGAACAACCGCGCTCACATGGCGCCTCATCCCTCTGGAGTGTGAGAATGGCAGAGCTACGTCACTCCCGCCCTCTTGCCAGCCCCCACTAAGGAAGGGCACTCCCTCAGCTGCGAAATGGACAGGAACCCAGGAAGGAGGACACGGGAAGCGCTGCTTGCCTACCAGCCTTCACAACCCCTTTTGAGCAAGGGGCCGCCGACATGAGGGGAAGGCAAGTCCTGCAAGTGACCCCTCCCAACCTTTCTCCCCGAAATGGCGATTCTGGAACACTCACCCCCAGCCTCAAGTTGAACTTATTCGTGTCTCCCAAGTCCTCTCTGTGTGTCCGCTGAGCAGTGCACACCACTGCTCAGGGTGCTGGCTGCCTGAGCACTCACCTCCGAAATCCCCCTCGGAGGTGAAGACACCAGATTCACGTTGATGTAGACCTGTTGTAAATGGCGTCGGTGTGACGTCATGCTAGCACTCGCTGAATATCCGGTGGGGGGGATGTCCCAGAGAGACTCCTTGCTAATGAAGAAGTAATATATTAAAATGAGCTTTCTGCGGTCCAGCAGCATGTTTCACGCCACTCCACCGGCGAAGGGCCAGAAAGATCGAAACTCAGAAACTCGCCGGCGCGAACCATGTTCTCCAGATTTTGAGCAGGTGCCACCATTCCTGCAGACGGAGAGTGCAGGCTCAACATCGCCCCCTGTAGATTCAAACTAACACACAACAGATTTATTGAAAGAGATGCTCTCTGCACTGCACAGAAAACAACCTGAAAGTAAAACAGCAGCCTGTGGCAACACCCTAATGACATCGCTATCAAATCATGTGATCAGCTCTTGAAGCAACCTGCAACCCTTTTAAATATATAACATAGTCTCGGCAATTTTGAGGCACACATTGGTCCAAGTAACACTGACTTCTTCATTGCAATAACTGCAGAATGCCATGTGAGTTTTGCAGGTACCAGTCCTGGTTAATTAATGTAAGTCTGCATAACTCTGCAAGGCAAAAAGTACATCGCAGGAATGAGAATGCTTTGCCAATGATGAGAAAGGAACTTTAGTGATCCATCGGTGTTGTTGCAGCTTGTTGTCGTTGGCATTGTCCCAACATATTTACTCAGTGCAGATCAGCAAATCAAACCCCGAACATGTTCCCTCTCATTCTCGATGGTGAAGAAGTGCCTTCTTTATTGTAGTTTAACTCTTTAGTGGATGGTTGATTGTTTTCCTCTATCGATTCTCTTCAGTTGTGCTCATAGCAATTGTATTGGAATTCCAACACGGAACTATTTAGAAATTCAAGGAAATCAGTGCCAGTGATAGAACTGAAAATACAGTTTGAAAACATCAAAGCAATCTGCAGCTTCTACAATATAACTGTCACTAAATTTAATAAAAATAGAGAGGTGTTCATATCGATCTGAACTGGAAGAGTCCAAAAATGCACGGGTTAGGTTGATTGGCCATGCTAAATTGCCCCTAGGGTCAGGGGGATTAACAGGGTAAATAGGTGGGGTTACAGGAATAGGGCCTGGGTGGGACTGTTGTCGGTGCAGACTCGATGGGCTGAATGGCCTCCTTCTGCACTGTAGGGATTCTATGAGACCATCGCAGTATTTTTAGTCAACTGCACATGATTTGGAGTGCATGTATATCAACATCTAAAGTTAAGTGGAAACAAATATGATTAAATGAGGCAAAAGACTGCCAAATTACTTTGAGTAAAAATGTATTTCAATACTCCCGATCTCCTATTGTCCTTAACCCGAAGATGCGTGAAAACCCTGGAAAATCATCCTGAGCAGATTTATTTTCACTATATTGTCAACGTTTCCACTGATTTTCTGTCAGAGTTATTATAGAGGGATGCTGGAAGAATCCCATACACATTTAAAATGTGTCAGGCCAACGCTACTTTGCAAAACACCTCTGTTTTACAAATATTTCACTGGGCGGCATGATAGAACATAGAACATAGAACATTACAGCGCAGTACAGGCCCTTCGGCCCTCGATGTTGCGCCGACCAGTGGTACCAATCTAAAGCCCCTCTAATCTACACTATTCCAATATCCTCCATATGTTTATCCAATAACCACTTGAACGCTCTCAACGTTGACGAGTCCACCACTGCTGCAGGCAGGGCATTCCACGCCCTTACTACTCTCTGAGTAAAGAACCTACCTCTAACATCTGTCCTATATCTCTCACCCCTCAATTTAAAGCTATGTCTCCTCGTGCTAGCCAACACGAGGGGACAGTGGTTAGCACTGCCGCCTCACAGCGTCAAGGAGACGGGTACAATTCTGGCCTCGGGTCTGTGTGAAGTTAGCACATTCTCCCCAGGTGTGCGTGGGTTTCCTCCGGGTGCTCCGGTTTCCTCCCACAGTCCAACGATGTGCAGGTTAGATTAATTGGCCATGGTAAATTGCCCCTTACTGTCAGGGGGACTAGCATGGTAAATATGTGGGGTTAAGGGATAGGGCCTGGGTGGGATTATGGTCGGTGCAGACTCAGTGGGCTGAATAGTCTCCTTCTGCACTGTAGGGACTCTATGATTCTATGATAGAGGTGACTGTAATGTTAACACAATATATTGCAAAGACTGGAAACAGACTGCATGGCATGAACTAAATAAGCATTAGGTAAAGCACCGGGAACTAAACTAGACTTGAAATAAGATCAAAGGATTTTTTTAGGTTAAAGGAAAAATCCAGTAAGGTAAACTAACCTGTTTCTTTTTGATGGATCAATCCTGTCTAGCCACTTCGCACCATGCTCCCTCAATCCGTCTCTCCTGGGAACACATCCAATTGTCTCTGGAATTTGTTTTTGAAGCTGCTTTAATGGCCATTCTTAATCAATTATTCCACAACTCTTTGAATGAAAATATTAAGCATAATTTCCCTTCGCATTCCTATCAGGATGGCACGGTGGCACAGTGGTTAGCACTGCTGCCTCACAGCGCCAGGGACCTGGGTTCGATTCCTGGCTTGGGTCACTGTCTGTGTGGAGTCTGCACGTTCTCCCCGTGTTTGCGTGGGTTTCCTCCCGGTGCTCCGGTTTCCTCCCACAGTCTGAAAGACGTGCTGGTTAGGTGCATTGGCCGTGCTAAATTCTCCCTCAGTGTACCCGAACAGGCGCCGGACTGTGGCGACTAGGGGATTTTCACAGTAACTTCATTGCAGTGTTAATGTAAGCCTACTTGTGACGAATAAATTAAGTAGACAAACATTCTTCGCGCAGAACCTTTCTTCACAGTGGACAATTACATTAATCACACACATTTCTCTTTAAAGATAAAATTCAGAATCAGTTGAATTTTGAAGAAATTTGACAGCATTAACAAATTCCCGCTCGTTACTGGTAGCTTCCTTTTTAAAGAGTTACTGAATTGCAGAGTGTTACAGCAAACTGTCCGTCGAAGTAGCAATAAAGTGCTTGAGCACTGTGCACCTCCACTTAAATCATTAAATAGCTCAGGATTACACTGTTAGAAATCCTGCCCATGAGCAAACAATTGGTACTGGCTCGAATGCTGAGTACTGGCCTGAAAATCCATCACTGCTATGTGTTTGAAAAGTTTGAGGGGATTGAGGTTTGCTCACCACAGCAACTGTGAGACAACCACATCCTGAGCCAAAGGGGGGGGGCGGGGTGGCGGGAGGGGTGGGGGGGGGGGGGCGGGGGGGGCTAATTTATTTGTGATAACCACCAGGACCTGCGTGGGGAATCACTGATTGACCTCCCTGTAGGACTCATTGAATACGAGCTCCCTGGGGATTGGTAATTAACTCCCCAGGTAGCGCTCACACACCGGGCCCTTTATACAGCAGGCCCATGAGTGGGTCCATTATTGCATTGTCACGGTTGGGACCTGTTTGTGTTCATCACAGGCTTGTGGTTTTGCTTTACTTCATTTTGTGCAATACAGCACTGTTCCTTTACAGCCGACTGCTGGAGTTAGTATATTTTTGGTGGGTCATAAATGTTCCATATGATGGTAGAGCACCAAATAATGAGACAGTGACACTAAGGAATAGTTCCATTGAAACTTTAAAAACCCAATGACCAATAACTTCACCGGATTACAACAATAATACAGCAAAGTTGCCCGGGGCTTTTTGGGCTGTACTTCCGGGATTCAAGCTCGAGAATTGACTCTATCCCACTAGTCATAGAATGGATCTCCTTATCCTCACTGTTTAATTACTATGATTGGTTGAGACATTTGCACTGACATTGCACCTGCCTTGGTGCTGAGGGTTTTTCTGTGTCACTGTAGAACGACCCTGTTGCCAGGACCAGTTCCAGAATGATATGATCTCGGTGTAAACCGGTGCATTCCAAAGTCCTGAGGAACGTAACTATTCCCTATAATTTCCACATGTGTGTGTGGTACTACTGCTGTAAGATTGCTCTTTCAATATAAACGGGGCAGGTACAATGTATTCCAGATGGTAACCAGAGTTGTTTAAAGCTGTGCAGTTGTAAGTACCTGTGAAAAAAAAGGTGGGGGCGCGGGGGGTGGGGGGGTTGGGGGGGGGGGGGGGGCGGGGGGGGGGGGGGGGTGTCACAGCTCCAGATGCAGTCACTTAAATTGCCAGCTCATCAAACCTGGTAGCCGAGAGTACTTTGCTGAAAGTATTTGTAACTTGAGCTAAAACTACAGTCCAGAGGGTGGTGAGGGATTGGAATGCCCTGCCAGCATCAGTAGTAAATGCGCCTAGTTTGGGGGCGTTTAAGAGATCCGTAGATAGGTTCATGGACGAAAAGAAATTGGTTTAGGTTGGAGGGTCACAGTTTTTTTTTAACTGGTCGGTGCAACATCGTGGGCCGAAGGGCCTGTTCTGCGCTGTAATGTTCTATGTTCTATGTTCTATGTTCTATGTAACCTATCAAATCTCTCTGCTCTCCCCAAGACTAGGGATCAGCTTCTAATTGTTTAAAATATGGCCTACATCCTTTGAAGGAAAACCACAAAGCGATCGAGGTCCACTTACAGTAGCAGTGAAAATCTGCTTTGCGTTTAAGTGTAAAACCGATACATATTTCTGCATTTTGTTTTAACCTCGAGTTGATTGGAAAAGACGTTTGAGTAACTTACTGCCCATGGATAACCCTGTCAGCCAAGTCATTATGTAGCTTTGCATAAATTGCTGAATTACGTTGTGGTGTTTTGGATAAGTTGCTCAATTTTATAACACTTCTGCCATTTAATCATTTCCTGTTTTCCACTTAAAGCACTTTAGTAATCACTGGGGTTCTTTTCCTGTGTACGTTTCTGTTTTCCCCTCTCTCCCTTCAGCTTTCTCTGTTTCTATCTAAATGGTGTTTGCCTGTAATATTGTCCAAGCTTAAGGCAATGCAAGTCCAAAGATGCCCGGGTTACGTTGATTGGCCATGCTAAATTAACCATAGTGTCAGGTGATTAGCAGTGTAAATATGAGGGGTTATGGGAATAGGGCCTGACTGGGATTGTGGTCAGTGCAAACTAGATGGGCCGAATGGCCTCCTTCTGCACTGTAGGGATTCTATGATTCTTAACATCTACATTTTCTCGACAGATGCTGCTTGACCAACTGAATGTTTCCAGCGTTTTCTGTTTCAGTTCCTGATTTTATTCACTTCCTATCCTTGTTTTGAAATCCTCCAAGTCCTAGCTTGGTCCTCCCGTTCTCTGTCGTATCCCCCAGTTCTAAAACCTTCCGACCTGCCTGAGCCCCTCCTGTTCTGTTCTCCTGAGCATCCGTGCAACTTTAATTTAAACCCACTGTGGTGAACCATCGTTGGTTCCCACTGGATAGTACTGGGCCAGGGCTGGCCAGCACTATAGGAATGTATATAGGTTACTGTGGGATTGTACTAATGTTGTTGTTGGGCTAGGGTGGGATTGATACACCTGTGGTTGCTACTGTTGTGGCACATCCCAGTCGGGCTCCGCCTCTTGGGAGAAGTATAAAACCCCCTGCTCGGACGGGACCCCTTCAGTCTGGGATAGTTCCATTGTTAGTTAATAAAAGCCTTCTTTTACCGAAGCTTTGAGCCTCGTGTCCAATTGATGCGCATCAATTTTATTAACTAAAATTAAACTCTCAACGGAAGAAAAAAAGAAAGGAGAGTATGGAGCAAATCCTCAAGCCAGAACGTCTGACGCTAGATCCACGTGCGGTGGGCGCTTCTAACACCTTCGACCACTGGCTGAAGTGTTTTGAAGATTACCGAGCAGCCTCCGCAGCGGTCCCACAGATGATGACAGACTCCGGGTCTTCCATGCGAGGGTAAGCGACACAGTCTACCTCGCGATCCGTGCGGCCACCACTTACCCGAGGGCCCTCGAGCTTCTAAAAAAGCGCTATACGAAACCTCCTAACGAGATCCACGCTCGTTACCTCCTCGCTACACGACGTCAGCAGTCGGGCGAAACCATGGAGGACTACGCCAATGAGCTCTTACAGCTAGCCAGGGGCTGTGACTGCAAAGCTGTGTCGGCTGAGCAGAGCATGTACGACCTCGCCCGAGATGCGTTTGTGGCCGGGGTCGGGTCTTCATACATCCGTCTCAAGCTGCTAGAAAAGGGTAATCTCAACCTGACCCAAGCTATGGAATTAGCTGAAATGCTCAAGGCGGCTTCGAAAAGCTTAGTCCTGTATCCGGAGGACCACGTTGAGACAACGTGGCAGGAGCAGTCGCAAATCCCTCCTCGCCCCTCGGGCTTGAAGTGCAGTGTTATGGCGTGCTCCCATGTGGACCAGATGACGGCTGCAGCCCCATGCGGCCCGCGGTGCTACTTCTGCGGAGGAGCCAAACATACCCCACAAAAGTGTCCCGCTAAAGCGATAGTCTGTACCGCATGCGGTAAAAAGGGGCATTATGCGAAGGTGTGCAGATCGAAGCACAGGAACGGCAGTGCGGCCTGTGACCCTTCGGAACAGGGATCATCACCATCGTCGTCGAAGTACTCACGGGGTTCGTCCACGTGCGAGTCCAGGACGACGCCATTGCAGTCGACGGAGTCGGAGGAGGATGACCACCAGGGGTCGCTAAGTTTGGCGCCCTCACCCATGTGCGATTCATGGGGGCGGCCATTTTGGTCGACGATGACCATGAGCGACCAGCAGGGGTCCTCAGCATCGACCTCAGCTGCCTGCAGTGACGTTCACGGAACAACGGTGGCGTCGATCACCCTGGACCAGGCTAAGCCTCACAGGCTTGATTGTTCGATGATGGATATACAGGTAAACAATCATGCGATTTATTGTCTGTTTGACAGCGGGAGCACTGAGAGTTTTATCCACCCTGACACTGTGAAGAGGTGTGGACTCCAGATTCAACCTGCCAAACAGACAATCTCTATGGCATCAAGGTCCCGGTCTGTCGCTGTGCTAGGATGTTGTGTGGTAACTTTGAAAGTACAGGGCACAATTTACGAGCGTTTCAGGCTCCTTGTGTTGCCGTATCTTTGCACACCAATTCTCCTCGGACTAAACTTTATGGTCCACATGAAGAGTGTGATCCTACAGTACGGTGGGCCACTCCCTTCGCTGACAGTGGGAGAACAGCTGCAGTCTCCAAATTGTCCAAAGCGCCCCGCCTGCAATCTTTCTACGTTAAAGATCACCACACCCTCTTTATTTCAGAATCTGGTACCAGGCTGCAAGCCCATCGCTACTAAAAGTAGGCGTTACAGCACTGAGGATCGGATCTTCATCAGATCTGAGGTTCAGCGACACCTCAAAGAAGGGATCATACAGCCCAGTGTTAGTCCATGGAGAGCACAGGTTGTGGTGGTCAAGAGCGGGAACAAACCCCGGATGGTCATTGATTACAGTCAGACCATTAACCGATATACGCAGCTGGATGCGTATCCTCTCCCGCGCATATCTGATATGGTCAATCAGATTGCGCAGTACCGGGTGTTCTCCACCATAGACCTTAAGTCCGCCAACCACCAACTCCCCATTCGCCCAGAGGACCGACAATACACGGCCTTTGAGGCGGATGGTCGTTTGTATCATTTCCTTAGGGTTCCATTTGGTGTCACCAATGGGGTCTCGGTCTTCCAGCGTGCTATGGACCGAATGGTGGACCAGAACAGGCTGTGGGCTACCTTCCCTTACCTGGATAATGTCACCATCTGCGGCTGTGATCAGCAGGACCATGACACAAATCTCCAGAACGTCTTACACACTGCATCTCGCCTGAATCTGACCTACAACAGGGAGAAGTGCGTATTCCGTACGCGCCGGTTAGCCATCCTGGGATACGTGGTGGAAAACGGGGTCATTGGCCCTGATCCAGACCGTATGCGCCCCCTTGCTGAACTTCCCTTGCCCGCTAGCGCAAAAGCACTGAGAAGATGCCTAGGCTTCTTCTCCTATTATGCGCAGTGGGTCCCCAACTACGCGGACAAAGCCCGTCCGCTTATTAAGTCCACGACTTTTCCACTCACGCCAGAGGCCCAATTGGCCTTCAAGGAATTGAAACACGACATCGCGAAAGCCACGATGCACGCGGTAGACGAATCCATCCCTTTTCAGGTGGAAAGCGATGCATCTGATTTCGCCCTGGCCGCCACACTTAACCAGGCGGGCAGGCCCGTCGCGTTTTTTTCCCGCACCCTCCAAGGCCCCGAAATTCAGCATTCAGCGGTGGAAAAGGAGGCCCAGGCCATTGTGGTGGCCATCAGACACTGGCGCCATTACCTGGCGGGAAAGCGGTTCACCCTGATCACGGACCAGCGGTCCGTGGCGTTCATGTTCAACAACTCGCAGAGGGGCAAGATCAAGAATGACAAGATCTTGCGGTGGAGAATTGAACTCTCCACCTATAACTACGATATCATGTATCGTCCAGGGAAACTCAATGAGCCCTCGGATGCCCTCTCGCGCGGAACATGCGCTAGTACTCAGGAGGATCGCTTGAACGCCCTCCATAATGACCTGTGCCATCCTGGGGTCAGTCGGCTCTACCACTTTGTTAAAGCCCGCAACCTGCCTTACTCGGTGGAAGACGTCAGGTCGGTGACAAGGAGCTGTCGGATTTGCGCGGAATGCAAACCGCACTTTTACCGACCTGACCGGGCACATTTGGTCAAGGCCACTCGCCCCTTCGAGAGGCTGAGTGTTGATTTTAAGGGCCCCCTTCCCTCAACAGATCGGAATGTGTACTTTCTGAACATAATAGATGAGTACTCCCGGTTCCCGTTTGTTGTCCCCTGCGCGGACACATCGGCTGCCACGGTGATCAAGGCATTCCGTGATCTTTTTACCCTGTTCGGGTACCCCAGCTATATCCATAGCGACAGGGGCTCGTCGTTCATGAGCAATGACTTGAGGCAATTCCTGCTCTCATACGGGATTGCCTCTAGTAGGACCACGAGTTACAACCCTAGGGGTAATGGACAGGTGGAGCGAGAGAATGCTACAGTCTGGAAGGCTGTCCTATTGGCGTTGAGGTCCAAAGGCCTTCCAGTCTCCCGTTGGCAGGAGGTCCTCCCTGGTGCGCTTCACTCTATTTGCTCCCTCCTGTGTACGGCAACCAATGCTACTCCCCACGAGAGGATGTTCTCATTCCCTCGGAAGTCTTCCTCGGGGATATCTTTACCAGCCTGGTTGACGTACCCAGGACCCGTCCTCCTGCGGCGACATGTAAGGGCCCGCAAGTCCGACCCCTTGGTCGAACAGGTCCACCTCCTCCACGCCAACCCTCAGTATGCCTATGTGGCATATCCTGACGGGCAAGAGGACATAGTCTCGATCCGAGACCTGGCGCCCGCAGGGGACGTAGCAACTCCTGTCGCTCCCATACCCCCAGTGACGAATCCCTTATCCCTTATTTCTCCCCCGGACGTAGCGCGGGCAGCATCGGGACCAGTGCTTAACAGTTTTACTCCAATGCACAGCTTGCCTGAGCCCCGAAGATCGTCGCCACCGCAGAATGTGTCAGGATCCCCTGCACTACCCTTTCATCAGGGTCAACCGGCCCGTGAGTCCGTGGGAGAACAGCTGGACGCCGTTTTGGGGAGAACGCCACCGCAAGTGCCTACTCCGGTGTCACCGCCGGTATTGAGGAGGTCACAACGACGGTGCGGTCCTCCAGACCGTCTGAACTTATAATCTGTTGACATTTTAGTTTGTTTTCGTACCCCGCCGGCCTTGTTCTCAAAGAAGGGGTGAATGTGGTGAAGCATCGTTGGTTCCCACTGGATAGTACTGGGCCAGGGCTGGCCAGCACTGTAGGAATGTATTTGGTTACAGTGGGATTGTACTAATGTTGTTGTTGGGCTAGGGTGGGATTGATACACCTGTGGTTGCTACTGTTGTGGCACATCCCAGTCGGGCTCCGCCTCTTGGGAGAGGTATAAGAACCCCTGCTCGGACGGGACCCCTTCAGTCTGGGATAGTGTGTTAAAGTTCTGATAGTTCCATTGTTAGTTAATAAAAGCCTTCTTTTACCGAAGCTTTGAGCCTCGTGTCCAATTGATGCGCATCACCCACACAGCCTTGTCTTCCTCTGCCAAACCCTTAAGCTCTGGAATTCCTTTCCAAAAAAGCACTCTGCAATTCCTTTAAGACATTCCTTAAAACCTATCTTTTTGACGAGGGATTTTCATAATTTGTCTGAATACCTCTTTAGATGGCTCTGTGTCAAATTTTGTTTGATAATACTCTTGTGAAGGTTTTGAGGCACGTAGTTAAATTTGAGACACTATAGAAACTCAAGTTGTAGTAGTTTTGTGTTCTGTTGTATGACCAGAGTCTGGACAGAGAGTTGGGAATTTTCCATATTCCCAAATAATGCTGCTCAAGTCAGTAGTTTTTTAAAAATCATTGCTCGCTATTTACAGTGAGTATTTGCACATTTGGAGCTCTACGCGACATTGGAGCTTCCAAATCACTCTTACTTTTCTGTCATGTGATCTGACATTATTATATCAGCACCATGTAGGCTTCTGATGTTAACCCTTCACTCTACATCTGGGTCTATGTTAGAAGGTGTGGAATCATAGAATCATAGAATCCCTAGAAGGAGGCCACTCTGCCCATCCAGCCTGCACCGACAACATTCCCACCCAGACCCCATCCCCGCAACCCCATGTATTTACCCTGCTAACCCCCCTGACACTAAGGGGCAATTTAGCATGGCCGATCCACCTAACCCGCACATCTTTGGAGTGTGGGAGGAAACCGGAGCACCCGGAGGAAACCCACGCAGACACGGGGAGAATGTGCAAACGCCGCACCGACAGCGGCCCAAGTCGGGAATTGAACCCGGGTCCCTGGCGCTGTGAGGCAGCAACATGTGATACAAATGTGGTGCAAAGGAGAAAATGGGGAAACAATGGAGTAAAAATCTGTCTGTTCCTGATTTTGGGAACAGAATCTAAGCTGCCCAGGTAATGCACTCCAAACAGGAGGCTTAAATCCAGTCCAAAATCTGTCTAAAAGATGTGTAGTTAGGTGCATTGGCTATGCTAAAACTCTCCTTCAGTGTACCTGAACAGGCGTCGGAGTGTGGCGACCAGGGGATTTTCACAGTAACTTCATTGTAGTGTTAATGTAATCCTACTTGTGACATGAATAAACTTTAAACTTTAATCTTCAGTTCAATTATTAGGCAGCTATGCTACACAGCCGATGCATGATCCACCTCCAAACGCAATTAGCCCATTTCCCAGATTAAACATAGGTTCCTTGCTTCACTGGCATTAATTCTCAGATATGTACGAAAGAGGTGGGTGAGAGAGGGCAATAGAAGCCATGGGAGGTGGAGCGCAGTCATGGACTGGCACCTGAGATGGTTGGTGGGCCTATCATTAGCATATGAAAATCGTCCCTAGCCCATGACATTGGATTCCCTATTCAGAACATGATGTGGATGCCAACGTTGGACTGGGGTGGGCACAGTAAGAAGTCTCACAACACCAGGTTAAAGTCAAACAGGTTTATTTAGTATCACGAGCTTTTGGGGCACTGCTCCTTCATCAGGTGAGGGTGCATCTGAAGAAGGTGCAGCACTCCAAAAGCTCGTGATACCAAATAAACCTGTTGGACTTTAACCTGGTGTTGTGAGACTTCTTACTATTCAGAACATGGCTTAACCCTGGGAAATTTGTCATTTTCACCCCATTTTTCCATTTGGAAAACTGTACAACAATTGTTATCCCAATGTTTTGCAACAGAGACACCAATTAAAAAATAAACATGGGCCCTGAAGTTATTTTGACTTTTCGCTACTGTGCTGGTTGTATCTTTGTTGCAAGTGCAGTAAAAGAAATCCCACTTACGGGGGAGGCAATGGCCTACTGGTATTATCAGCAGGCTATTAATCCAGAAACTCAGCTAATGTTCTGGGGACCCGGGTTCGAATCCCACCACGGCAGATGGTGGAATTTGAATTCAATAAAAAATATCTGGAATGAAGAATCCACTGATGACCATGAAACCATTGTCGGAAAAACCCATCTGTTTCACTAATGTCCTTTAGGGAAGGAAATCTGCCGTCCTTACCTGGTCTGGCCTACATGTGACTCCAGAGCCACAGCAATGTGGCTGACTCTTAATGCCCTCCGAAATGGCCTAGCAAGCCACTCAGTTCAAGGGCGACTAGGGGTGGGCAGTAAACGCTACCCAGCCAGTGATGCCCATGTTCCACGAATTAATGAAAAAAACAAGCTTCCTTCAGGGCTGTGGTAAAGTTACAGTGGCACAATGGCAGGAAGCTCATGAAAATTTAGGGATGGTTTGTTATTTATGGTCCTGTCATGACAATTGTTTTGACTGCAGAGCATCAAACTCTCAGTCCTCATCAAAGTTGCACAAAAATACATTGAGCTTTAAACCAACATTTCTGTATCCAACAACCCACCACTCTAGTCCGTACTCCACCGAGTACTAAACACACTGGGGCATGATGATTCCCATTTCTAAGCACACATTTTCCTTCAGGAGCCTATGGTTTTTCTCAGGGGTTGTCTGCAGTGTCCAAGGGATTAATCTTTAGTACCAGGAAAATAATGGAGGCATCGGCAACTCTCTGTCATAACATCCTGCGAAATAGGCTGATCGGTTGGGCGGCATAATGGCACAGTGGTTAGCACTGCTGCCTCACAGAGCCAGGGACCTGGGTTCGATTCCTCGCTTGGGTCACTGTCTGCGTGGAATTTGCACATTCTCCCCGTGTCTGTGTGGGTTTCCTCCGGGTGCTCCGGTTTCCTTCCACAGTCCAAAGATGTGCAGGTTAGGTGGATTGGCCATGATAAATTGCCCCTTAATGTTAGGGGGGACTAATTAGGGTAAATGCATGGGGTTATGGGGATAGGGTCTGGGTGGGATTGTGGTTGGTGCATACCCGATGGGCCAAATGGCCTCCTTCTGCACTGTAGGATTCTATGTCTACCTAAAAAAAAATGTCTTATTATTTCAAAACAACTTAGAGATCATCACACAATTAATTAATTTTGGAGGGTAGCAATTCTGGCTGTGTAATCTTTATGATGAAGCATTAAACCAGCCCTCCCAGGTGGCTATCAAAGATCCTGTGGCAATATTTCCAACGAAGAGAATTGAAGATCTCCCCACTAATCTGACCAATGTTTATCACACGATCAACATCGCTATAAACAGATTATCTGGTCATTTATCATGTTGCTATTTGTGAGGACCTTGCTGTGTGTAAATTAGCCGTTGCATTAGAAACATAGAAGATAGGAGCAGGATGAGACCATTTTACCCTTCGAGCCTGCTCTGCCATTCATTACGATCATGGCTGATCGTCCAACTCAATAGCCTAATCCTGCTTTCTCCTCAGATCCTTTGATCCCATTTGCCCCAAGTGCTGTCGCTATAGAATTCATTGCCTTACGTTACAACAGTGGGTGGAATTTTCCAGCCACGCTCGCCCCAAAACCGGAAAATCCTGCCCGAGATTAATGGACCTTTGCATGGTCTGCCTCTGCCCGCTATGATTCCCATGGCGGGCGGGAGCGGAAAATTCCCCCCCCAGTGACTGTGCCTCAGAGATGTTCTTCTTTGGTTGTAAAACAACTTGGAGCTTTGTGAGGTCATGGAAGGCGCTACATAAGGGTAATTTATCCCTTTTCATTTCCTCAAGTAGCTCAGTTTAATAAATACAATACAAAGCCACATGGAGTAATTTAGTTGAAAACTCACAGTGTGGCATTGGTAACAAATATCATCACACTTGAGTGAGATTACTTTGCCTGGCTAATGTAGAATCATAGAATCCCTACAGTGCAGGAGGAGGCCATTTGGACCATCGAGAAGGTGCCGACCACAATCCCAACCAGGTCCTATCCCCATAACCCCATTTACCCTACCAGTCCCCTGTGACACTAAGGGGCAATTTAGCATGGCCAATCAACCTAATCCGCATCTTTGGACTGTGGGAGGAAACCAGCGCACCCGGAGGAAACCCAGGCAGACATGGGGAGAATGTGCAGACTCCGCACAGACAGTGACCCGAGCCGGGAATTGAACCTGGGTCCCTGGCGCTATGAGGCAGCAGTGCTAACCACTGTGCCATCCTAAGGCCATCGTAAGTTTCTTTTGAATGGTTAAAGCCTTAATGCAAAGAGTAGACGGAGCAGATTCATCCAAACATGTTCATTACTAAGTGTGCTTTCGAGCCTTATGTGTTTTAATACTTACTGCGTACCTTAGAAAACTATGCAAACAGGACCATTTGTTCTATCATGTCGAAAAGTAAAGGAATGACAACTTTTGCAGCACTCAGCAGCTTAGCAAGTCCAGCTGCTGTACAGGTAGCCAGGCAACAAACTCATGTCTCTTGAAATGTAAGAGCCCATTCAATATTTCACTGGCCTGTGAACACGATCCCTGAAGGATTAATTCCATCTTCTCAGACAACGTTAACCTTACAGGGAAATTGACCTTATCAAGGATAAAATGGAATCAAAAATAATGAGCCTGGATGTGTTCTTAAATAAAAACCCCGAAGAGATTGTTATCTCATGATGCCGGGAGACCCTTGCTGGTTTAATTATTGCCTTAATTAAGGGCTCAATGTCCACACAAATGCTCTATTATACAACCTAGCCGCAACCAGACGCAACGTACAATTTCCTACATAGATTCCCAAGCTGCAACTGTTCCAATCTGTCTCCAGTTGCATTTGAGCTTGGGGCTCACTCACTGCAGTCTTTTTTTGCTAGGGAGACACATTGCCTTTATCTTCGAAATTATAAGTTACAAAATACTTCATTTTCCGTTTGATAACTTCAAACAAACTTCTCAGGTATCAGTGCTAACCTTCACATTTCCACACTGGAGGTATAAGTTAACCTAAAAGGTACATTACCAGAAGATGCTTTGCCAGGCTTTAAACAGGAGTCTTAGCAATGATTTATAAAGGAGTCCGAGCAATGATTTGCCCAAGGATATGCATCTGCCCCAAGCACGTCTCAGTCTAATTAAGGTATAAATATTACGTATTTCCAGGGTTGGTGCGTCTCTACCTCCACCACAAACTTGGGCAGCGAATTCCAGACACCCACTACCCTCTACGTAAAAACAAAAAACACTCTACACTTTCTGCCATTTATCCTGAATCTCTGTCCCCTTGGTTCTAGAATTCTCTGCCAAGGCAAACCATTTTATTCTGTCCACTCTTATCTCTTCCCCTCATAATATTGTACACCTCAATCAAGTCACCCCTCAGCTGCCTATCCAATCGTAGCAGAAAGAAAGAGTTTCCATTTATATGGCATCATTCTTGGAATCATAGAATCCCTACAGTGCAAAAGGAGGCCATTCGGCCCATCTAGTCTGCACCGACCACAATCCCACCCAGGCCCTATCGCCTTAATCCCACATATTTACCCAACTATTCCCCCTGGCACTATGGGGCAATTTACCATGGACAATCGACCTAACCCGCACATCTCTGGACTGTGGGAGGAAACTGGAGCAACCTGAGGAAACCCACGCAGACACAGGGAGGACATGCCATGAACTCAGAACATCTCAAAGCATCTTACAACCAATCAATTGCCTTTGAGGTGCAGCTAGTATTCTGATATAGGAAATACAGCATCCAGTTTGCTCACCGCAAGGTTCCACAAAGAGGACCGTCACAATGACCAGATAATCTGACTTTGCAATGTTGACAGTGGAATTGGTCAGGCCATTGCGGGGAGACCTTCCCTGCTCTTTTTTGAAAGGGTGTTAAGAGATCTGTGACATCCAACTGAGAGGGCCAACCGGCCCTCTCGGTTTAACACCTTGTCTAAGTGATGATGACTCAGGCAGTGCCGCTCTCCCTCAGCAGTGCACTCGAGTGTCCGCCCACATAGTGTGTTCAAGTCTCTGGCGTAGAACATGAACACACAGGCCGGAATGTTACCATCCTGCTCGGGCGAGGCTCATAAAATCCCGCCCGAGGCCAATGGGGAATTCTGTTCTGCAAGCCGGAATTGGGGCGGGTGAGACGGTAAAATTCCAGCTACATGCTTCTGTCTCCAGGGTGCGAGATCACTGAACCGAGGCTGACACCATGGTAGATCAGAGGAACCCTGGGAGAAATAGGGCTAATGGCAATGTTTCTTGCCATTTAACATTCTTTCTCAGAGAAGCTAAACCTTTCCAACCACAGATCATTGCTCCCCTGCTTCCCCTGACCACCATCCGAGCCTACAGCATTCGATCAGGAGAATCTGTGTGGGTTTTCAGACACATTTGATTTTGTAGCTTGTTTTCCAGCTAAATAATGCTTCCAGCTTCTTTTTCGCCAGTGTTGTTTACTTTCCCTTCCTGTTCCAAAGGCCCTGAAGGAGTCGAGACTTCTTACAACTCAATGTTGGCAAAACTGAAGCTATCCTGTTTGACTCTCACCGGAATTCAGTGTGTTCCTGGCTCCAAATCCATCAGCATTCCTGTCTGAACTCTTCGCCTGAAACAAGTGCTATATAACCCGAGCATTATGTTTGACTCTGAACGAGGCTTTCAACTGGTCTGCTGGCAAGAATGCCTTCTTTGATGTCGAATAGCGTCTCCTACATTGATTCCCAACCAGTCTCAAATCCTCGCTCCCACCTTCAGGATTGAACTCTCAAATACTGACCTTGCCGGCTTTGTATACCTTCCTAGGGCTAATTCAGTAGCCTCTTGTACATCCAGTCACACCTATGACCACCAAACTTTGCAAGCTCTCTGTGTTCCAGTGAATTGCTTCCAAAGATTCTCTTAGCCCTTTTCAAATCCCTGCACAATCTTGCCAAATCTTCCACAGATCCCAGGCCTAAACCATCCATTTTGCCAACTACAGATTACAGTTAATCACCTGCCTCCTCCCCCGCATCAGCAGAGGCTGCTGACTTTTGAGAGAATTACCTCTCAAAATGACTTTTGATTTTTTACCTTTCCTCTCATACCTTAAAAATGCTCCAAGAAACATTTGGGATATTCACAGAGAAACCCTAATCTTCCCTGATGCTCAAACATAGGAGCAGGTGTAGGCCACTTGGCCCTTCAAGCCTGCACCACCATTCAACATGATCATGGCTGATCCTCCATCCCAACTCGAGTCTGCACATCTTTGTACTGTGGGAGGAAACCGGAGCACCCGGAGGAAACCCACACAGGAGAATGTGCAAATTCCAAACAGACAGACACCCAAGGCCGGAATCGAACTCGGGTCTCTGGCACCGTGAGGCAGCAGTGCTAACCATTGTACCATCCTTGCTCCTGTACAATGTTTCAGACAGTAGACTGGAATTGCTGAATTGAACTCTTGCAGATTTCCCCTTCCATTACTTGGGAGACCGAAGCCATTGATAATATCCCGACTGGTGGTGTGGCTAAGATCAGACTGGCATCAAGCAATAGTAATGATGCGGAGATGCTGGCATTGGACTGGGGTGGGCACAGTAAGAAGTCTCACAACACCAGGTTAAAATCCAACAGGTTTATCCGGTAGCACGAGCTTTCGGAGTGCTGTCCCTTCACCTGATGAAGGGATAGCACTCCGAAAGCTTATGCTACGAAATAAAGCTGTTGGACTTTAACCTGGTGTTGTGGAGCAATAGTAAGCCTGAGGATTAGGAGTGTTTTAGAAACCAACATAGGGCCAGCTGATAAAAAGGGGAAAATGTAAAATTTGAAAGAAAATTAGCCAGGAATATAAAACCAGATTGTAAGAATTTTTACAAGCACAGAAAAAGGAAGAGCGTAGCTAAAGTAAGTGTTTGTCCCTTAGAAGGACAGACAGAATAAATTCTCATGGGGAGAAGGCAGAGACATTGAACAAATATTTTAGGTGGAATTTTCCATTCTGGAAAGTAAGTCCAGTAGCGGGCAGGGAAGTGGGCATCATTCCTGCTGGGCAGCGGTATGGATGAACACACGCTATTCAGCTTATTAATTTGCATCCATGAGGAGGTCAATATGGGGGAGGCGTTGGCCTAGTGGTATTAACGCTGGACTATTAATCCAGAAACTCAGCTAATGTTCTGGGGACCCGAGTTCGAATCCCGCCACGGCTGATGGTGGAATTTGAATTCAATAAAAACTATCTGGAATTAAGAATCTACTGATGACCATGAAACCATTGTCGATTGTTGGAAAAACCCATCTGGTTCACTAATGTCCTTTAGGGAAGGAAATCTGCCATCCTTAGCTGGTCTGGCCTACATATGACTCCAGAGCCACAGCAATGTGGCTGACTCTCAACTGCCCTCCAAGGGCAATCAGGGATGGGTAATAAATGCTGGCCAGCCAGCAACACACATGTCCTACAAATGAATTAAAAATAGGTAAATGTCATGGTGGGGCAGGCAGGAAGTCACCCCTCCCCTTCCAGGTGAAGAACACCCTGAAGGACCAGAGGTGGGTGTTCCTCCTCTTCAGGGTGATAAGAACCATGTGCAAAAAGTCTCACACAGACACTTTTCCACTGACCTCCACCACCCTCAGAACTCTGTAGAGAGACAATTGCCTTGGCAGCCTAGCAGGACAAACCAAATAAACTCTTGCCAGCCATGACCATGTACCCAGGAGGACGGAGGTTTAGAGTTGTGAGTTGTCTGCCTTTGACCAGCCATGCTCCTTGGAGGCATTAACATCCCTCCCTCCCTTCATCCCTTCATCTGACTGTAACTAATGGCAAATGCCACAGAACGAACAGCCGCTCCATGCCTTGCTGGGATCTCCACGTTATGAGACCCATGAACTTCACCAGAGAGAGGAGAACACAACTGAGCATCTTTGACATCCAGTTTTCTCATAGTGATTAGGGTGTCCCTTTAATCTTCCACATGTGCTGACCTTGAATTCCACCCACCTGAAAAGACCTTCCTCCCACCTCGAGGGACCTCACTGACTGACTAACTGTGTGGTTACGGTCAGTTTAGAAAAATGGTGATGTCACCTTTCAAACTCACTCCACCACCTTCTACCCTCCGCCCGTCACCCACTAACTTACCCTCATCACCATAGACCCACCCAAAACCACTATTTCTCTCTCCTCTGTCACCCTTCAACCTCCCCTGGTTACTCAGGACCCGATTATGATCCACCTACACATGCCTTTCCTTCCCTCAGAGCTGACAACTGTTCTCACCCCCATGCTCGTCCTGACCCTGCCTCCTCCCATTATCCAAGCCACCTCTCTGGTCCCCCTTGGTGACCCATCCAATGAAACCTTCATCTAATCAAACTCTCACTCTGGACCTGCCGACCTACTGCATCTCACTCTCCACTCTGACTGTGGCTGTTCCCTCCTACCTCCGATCACCACTGCTCTGACTCCTCCTCTCAGGATCCCACATTCGACACCATTGACCTCACCCTCTAAGACATCCCCCCCCCCCACCTCCCCAGACACTCTCAGCCCTTCACCACCCCTCGCTTCCCCAGACACTCTCATACCCCCCCACCCATTACCCCCTCCCTCACTGAATATTCTCCCTCCCCCTTCCCCTGACATTGAACCCTTCGCTTCCCCAGACACTCTTCCCACCCTTCCCCTGTAAGCCTGTCTTTGCTCCAACCTACTCCCTGACCTCGCCCCCCCCCTTCCAATCCTCTCCCACCTTCCGTGTCCAGCCTTGGTGAAGACGGCACGGTGGCACAATGGTTAGCTCTGCTGCCTCACAGTGACAGGGATTTGGATTCGATTCCAGGGTTGGGCCACTGACAGTGGGGAGTTTGCATGTTCGCCCCGTGTCAGTGTGAGTTTCCTCCGGTTGCTCCGGTTTCCTCCCACAGTCCGAAAGACGTGCGGGTTAGGTGGATTGGCCACGCTAAATTGCCCCTTAGTGTCAGGGGTACTAGCTAGGGTAAATGCATGGGGTTATGGGGATAGGGCCTGGTGGGACTGTGGTCGGTGCAGATTCGATGGGCCGAATGGCCTCCTTCTGCACTGCAGGGATTCTATTCTATTCTATTTTGCTACCAGAACTCGATGTGAGTGATGTTATACGAGGTCTCCATGAAGGAGAAAGCAACATTCACGGACCTCAAGGTCATGCAAGCTGTGAATCTCGCCAGCTGCATGCCACTCATACAATACTGAACGTTCTAAGTTCTCGCTGGCGGGGAACAGTTTGTAGAGGGAGCTTAATTCTGGCAATGTGGCCTCTTAATGAACATTCATGACATGCTGATGCCTGGAAATTTGGTTCCCAACATTGTTCATCAGGAAGCTCGATCCACCTTTAACCAGCTTTGAAAATCAGGAAAGCAAAATTCCAATAGTTTATCCCACTGTCAGAATCATAGAAGAATAGAATCATAGAATCCTTACAGTGCAGAAGGAGGCCATTTAGCCCATCATGTCTGCATCGACTCCCTGACAGAGCATCTTACCTAGACCCTCTCCCCATCCTATCCACATAACCCCACACATTTACCATCCATCTAACCTACACACCTTGGGACACTAAGATGTGTAGGGCAATTTAGCATGGCCAATCTCCCTAACCCGCACATCTTTTAGACTGTGGGAGGAAACTGGAGTATCCGGAGGAAACCCACGCAGGCACTGGGAGAGCGTGCAGACTCCACACAGACAGTTACCCAAGGCCTGTATTGAACCCGGTGCTATGAGGCAGTAGTGCTAACCACTGTGCCACCATGCCACCCATTGGGAAACAGATATTTTGCCTCCCACCAAGTTAAGTGCCCCCACCCACCACAAATCCTGCTACTGGCAGGAAGGAAAGGTTACGCGCTTTGTGTCTATCTTCACAGTAGAAAACACAAATAGAGGGTAACCTGGGGACTAATGAGAGTGAGCAAATTAAGCTAATTAATTAATCGACAGCGAAAAAGTACTGGAGAAACTCAAGGAACTAAAATATGACAAATCCCCAGGACCTGATGATCTATGTCCTAAGATTTTAAAAGAGATAACTGCAGATCCAGTGCATATCTGGCTTTCCAAAGTTCCCAAGATTCTGAAACGGTCCCAGGAGACTGGAAGTTTACAAATGCAACAGTGCTATTCAAGAAAGGAAGGAGAGATGAAATTGAGGACAACAGGCCAGTTGTCAGTAATTGGGAAAGTGCTAGAATTTATTATTAAGGTAGACTTAACAATGCACTTAGAAAAGCAGAGTATGATTTAAACAAGTCAACATGGTTTGACAACATTTATTAGAGTTTTTCAAGGATATAACTTGTAGGTTAGATAAAGGGGAATCAGTAGATGTAGTATACTTGGATTTCCAAGAAAGATTTGATAAGGTGCCACACAGGAGGTTAATAGGCAAAAAATAAAGCAAATTTCTGCAGGTGCTGGAATCGAGTCCAGATGATCCTTTGTCAAATAGGTTAATAGGCAAGATAAGGACTCATGGAGTTGTGAATGATATATTAACATGGATAGAGGATTGGTTGACAGACAGGAAATAAACAATAGGGATAAATGGGAAATTTTCAAGTTGCCAGGCTATGACTAGTGGTGTGTCACAAGGGTCAATCCTGAGACCTCGACTATTTACAATTTAAATTAATCACTTAGTCAAAGGGACAAAAGTTAGGTGGAAATGCAAGCTGTGAGGAGGACACAAAGAGGCTGCAAGGAAATATAGACAAGTTAACTGAGTTAGCAACAAGGTAGCCAATGGCATATAATGTGGTGAAGCGTGAAGTGATTCACGTTGTTCGTAAGAATAGAAAAACAGAATAAGTTTTAAAAGGTGTGAAACTTTCAAATATTGATATTCGGAGAGATGCAAGAAACACAAAACGCTAGCATGTAATTACATCCAGAAGTTAGGAGAGCAAATTGCGAGGGGATTGGCGTACGAGGAGACAATAGATCTTTGCTGAGGCCACACCTGAAACGCTGGCCAAAATTTTCCAGTCCTTCCCGCCAGCGAGATCTTCCGGTCACTCTGAATGCAAAACCCCGTAGACATCAGCAGGACAGGAAAATCTCACTGGTAGCCAATAATGGTTGCTGGAAAATCCCACACACTGTGTACAAGTGAGCGAGAGAGAATCAAACACAGAAAAACAGACAAAAGAACGGCATAAAAATCAGGCCAGAGAAGTTTGCAAATCTAAGGGGTGGCACTTTGGAAAATCATAGAATCCCTACAATGCAGAAGGAGGCCATTCGGCCCATCGAGTCTGCACCGACCAGAATCTCACCCAGGTGCAATCCCCGTAATCCCACATATTTACCCTGCTAATCCCCCTGACACTAGGGGCAATTTAGCATGGCCAATCAACCTAACCCGCACATCTTTGGTCTGTGGGAGGGAACCGGAGCACCCGGAGGAAACCCACACAGACTCGGGGAGAATGTGCAGACTCCACACAGACAGTGATCCAAAGCCGGAATTAGAACCCTGATCCCTGGCGCTGTGAGGTAGCAGTGCTAAACACTGTACCACTGTGTCACCCAGTGAAAGCAAATGAAAGTGGCTACAGCAACATTCATTCCAGAGAAGGAAGGTCAAAGAGGTTTCCACAAAATTCCCCAGTCTGAATTGAGATGCAGTTAACTTAATATCCAAATTTAAAATGTTTAAACAGCACAGAGAGCTATAGTTTCTTGATTCAGGTGTGTATGAACCGGACAAGCGAGCAATAAAAATTCATCTAACACTTTGGAATGAAGGTCAATACAGGCTGATCACATCAGTATGAACATCAGAAGAGTTCAAGGATCCCCAAAAGATGTGGACTACATTGGAAGACCAGTTCAGTGTCAGTTTAAGCTTCAGCAGCCCACCCCACCATATTTAAATAGGTAATAAAGGGTCAATTAGGTTCATTGCCAATTTGGTTGACCCGGACATTATGCTGGCCAAACCATGAAACATTTGATCAGACAGGAGCGGGCAGCCTGATATTTTTTAAAATTTCTTCAAAGGGTGGGAAGGAAAAGGGTGGGAGCTCTGCATTTGGGGGCTGTCCTTTGTGAAATGTGGAGGAGGCAGGGAGGATCGGGGGGGGGGGGGGTCCCCTAATATGGAACACTCTCTTTCTTCCTACCCAGTCGCAACCTTAACCTCACCCATCCAAGCCTCCACCCTCACCCTGACCTGCCTGAACACTCCCTGCCCAAGACCAATGATCCATAGGATACATGGGCATTCTTTCTCCTCCTCTTACAATTCCAGCAAGGACCACTAATGTGCTCTTGGCACTGCCAAGACTAATCAGATTGGCTGGCAGCTCTGGTTGGCAAGGCTTCCTCGCCAGGAGTCCTACTTGGCCCTTGTTTAGCCCACGTGCAGGATGTTATGGCTGTGGGATGGTCCAGTGATGAGCAGGTCAGCTTCGCTCTGACTTTGCCCCCCGGATTTGAACTGTTCACACCATCCCCCATCCCCCCGATATTATTCAGCCTGTGGATATTCCTTTAATTAGTTCATGAAATATGAGCATCGCTGGCTGGCCAGCATTTATTGCCCATCCCCAGTTGCCCTTGAGAAGGTGGTGGTGAGCTGCCTTCTTGAACTAATGCAGCCCACGTGGTGTAGGTACACCCACTGTGCTGTTAGGGAGGGAGTTCCAGGATTTTGGCCCAGCGACAGTGAAGGTACGGCGATATATTTCCAATTCAGGACGATGAGTGACTTAGAGGGAAAGTTGCAGGTGGTGGTGCTCGCGTGTGTCTGCTGTAGCCCATCACTATTTATTTTCTTTATTCTTTCATGGGCTGTGGACGTCGCTGGCTGGCCCAGCATTTGTTGGCCGTCCCTAATTGTCCTTTGAATTGAGGAGTGGCTTGCTAGGCTATTCCAGAGGGCAGTTGAGAGTCAACCACATTGCTGTGGCTCTGGAGTCACATGTAGGCCAGACTGGGTAAGGACGGCAGATTTCCTTCCCTAAAGGACATCAGTGAATCAGATAGATTTTTACAACAATCGACAATGGTTTCATGGTCATCAGTAGGTTCTTAATTCCAGTTATTTTTATTGAATTCAAATTTCTCCGTTGGCAGTGGTGGGATTCGATCCCAGGTTCCCTGAGTCTCTGGATTACAAAAGCAGTGACAATACCACCACATCACTGCTTCCCCTTACTGAGATGAAGCCTGCAGCACAATTCCAGGCTGGCCTCAGACCTCGCTCTCCGGGCTAGGTCGGCCAGGAAGGGTGGGGTTTGCAGACGGTTATTTCCACCTCACAATCTCTTGCGATCTCTGGATGGAAACCCTACATGAGTTCCTTCCCCAATTTTCTAAACCTTACGTATTTCGGTTCTCATGAAAGTGCTCAGGTGGGAAGACAAACCCCACAGAAAGCCCACAAGGCCTGGGTGCCACAGTAGAAAGATTGTGATGCTTTATGACTGCACTCACAGTATTTCCAATTAAGGCCGGATGAAGCATTAACTGCAAGTGTTTATGTAGGCAGCTGGAATGAATGAGGTATTTTTGTCTGCTGTTTTCTGAAATTCCTGATGAAAATGCTCCTTTAGTATATTTTCCTGTAAACATCAGTTCTTAATAAAGAAAAGGACTGTTAAGTTTACATTCCACCACAAGTTACACTGTAAAAATCAACAACTCTTGTAAAATGATGTGGCCCATGATGAACTTAGATGTTACAATCTCAGGACTTGCCCCTTCTCCTCCCCACAAACCCCACATAATGCGACAGCTCTCCTTGACTCTTCCCCTTTCTCTGAGTCACTTGCGAAAGTGCCATGCTGCTGCTACGAATGGACGATATTCAAATTAGCAACACCTTATTCTTTAAGGAACATTCTTTACCTTATGCGTCAAGTTGAGGTCAGGTGTTGTACTTGTGGTTAATAGAGTGTGGACACTTGGTGGACCTGACAGTTCTATTGGTGGCAATGTTGCAACAGGGACACGGTGAGAGAAATTTGTTTAAACTTGCATCGACTCCCCAGGAGGAAGAATTGCGCGTTGGCCATAAAGGCGGTAGCACGTCACTCCGGCTGCTCTGGTGGATTGGCATAAGCCTGCACAGCACTGCTTACATGAATGTGTTTTCTGTCCATAGCGTTTTGGAGTAAGGAGGCACGGGGGCCGAAATTGGCCTGTTTCATGGGCGTAAAACAGGCACAATGTAGCTGTTACAAAATGTCTTTAAGGGATTGTGGCATGACATCACTGGAAAGGAAGTGTGTCATGTCATCCAGTTTTAGTTTTGCTTGCGCTTTCAGCAGAGCACAGCACACGCATCTCTGCTGCTGGTGTCTTCATACCTAGATCTATATGTTTCCATGTGCTTAATCTAAATCATGAGCACATATTATTACACAATCCCTTCTGTGTGATTGCTGCTTTTGTATCATTATAAAATCATGACATGATGCAGTAGTGATCAGCATAGTGCTGAGTCTGGCAGCAACATCAATGCAGATATGACATGGTGAACAGATAGTACACACTTCTACTGAACGTTAGTTTAAAGTGTGTGCTGCTTTGTCCTGGATGGTGTCAAGTTTCTTGAATGTTGTTGGAGCCGCACCACTGACACTCAGTAGCAGCAGTGTGTACTGTCTATAAGATGCACTGCAGAAACTCACCAAAGATCTTTAGGCAGCACCTTCCAAACCCATGACCACTTCCAACTAGAAGGACAAGGGCAGCAGATACATGGGAACACCACCACCTACAAGTTACACTCCACGCCACTCACCATCCTGACTTAGAAATATATCGCCGCTCCTTCGCAGTTGCTCGGTCAAAATCCTGGAATTCCCTCCCTAACAGCATTGTGGGTCAACCCATAGAACATGGACTGCAGCGATTCAAGAAGGCAGCTCACCACCACCTTCTCAAGGGCAACCAGGGATGGGCAATAAATGCTGGTCAGCCAGCGACGCCCGTGTCCCAGAATGAAAATAAATAAACGCACAATATGTTTACACAATCCTTTGTTAGTGATTGGTGCCTTTCTATCTTGATAACAACACAGTCAATGTCCTATATCCTAAGGGTGCCTAAACAAATGTTCAGATTGAATTATTTAGGTACTGCCAATAATTAGGCCCGTATAAACTTTCTTTCAGGATCCCGCTGCTAAACTGGTCTGTGATGAGTGGAACAGGCATTGGACCTGCTACCCCTCAGAATTGTTCAGTTGCCATGGTGCCTAAATAGGTGGCACCAATAAAAGGCAATTTATTTTTACTTAAATGAATTTTATTTATCTCTCCCATCAAGCGTAGAGACGCCCCAGTTTCATTGCCCTACTGAGTGTCTCTATTGGGCCACAATTGGCCCCTCACATGTTCTCCTCTCTCCCTCACATTGCTCTTTGAAATGAGGGGGAGGTTCAGATATGCAAATATCCTTTTAATGGGCTGTCTGTGGAGAGGCGGCAGGTGCCACTAGCTCACCTTGCAAAACTTTGATGACTTCCAACACCCCTATTGACTTGCTCATAACAGTCACCTCTAACGCCTGGTACTATCCCTGTGAGATTCCATTGTTCTCTTTGCATGGCTCTATATTTCCTCCCTAATGTACAAAAGGGGCGACACACAGTGGCACAGTGTTTAGCACTGCTGCCTCACACACAATGCCAGGAACCTGGGTTCAATTCCGGCCTCGGGTGACCATCCGCATGGAGTTTGCATGTTACAACATAGAACAGTACAGCACAGGAACAAGCCCTTCAACCCCTGATGTAGTTCCGAACATGACTCCAAATTAAACTAATCCCTTCTGCCTGCCCTTGGTCCATATCCCTCTAATCCTTGCATATTCATGTGCTTATCTAAAAGCCCCTTAAATGCCCCTATCATATCTGTCTGCACCATCACCCCTGGCAGTGTGTTGCAGACACCTAGCACTCTCTGTATAAAAAACTTGCCCCTCCCATCTCTTTTGAACTTTTCCTCTCTCACCTTAAGTGAAAGGCCCCTAGTATTATCATTTCAACTCTGGGGAAAAAATTCTGACTGTCAACAATATCTATGCCTCTCATAATTTTATAGACTTCTATCTGGTCTCCCCTCAGCCTCTGCCACTCCAGAGAAAACAACCCTGGTTTGTCCAGCCTCTCCTTATAGCTCATACCCTCTAATCCAGGCAGCATCCTGGTAAACCTCTTCCGCACCCTCTCCAAAGCCTCCACATTCTTCCTGTAATGTGGCAACCAAAATTCAATGCAATACTCTTAAGTGTGGCCTAACCAAAGTTTTATAAAGCTGCAAAATAACAAGTTCCCCCCATGTCTGCGTGGGTTTCCTCCGGTTTCCTCCCACAGTCCAAAGATGTGCAGGTTAGGTGGATTGGCCATTCTAAGTTGTCCCTAAGTGTCCCAAGTTGTGTAGATTACGGGATTGGTGGGATAAATGCATAGGGTTACCGGGATAGGGCAGGGGGTCGGCCTGGGTAAGATGCTCTGTTGGAGAGCCGGTGAAGACTCAATGGGCCAAATGGCCTCCTTCTGCACTGTAGGGATTCTAAGAGAATGTTCCATATGATAATTTTTCCTCAACCATATTTCCAGTCATTATCTTCCAGTTATCCGCTAACAGCAACCATTGCACATTTTTTTGTTTAGATAAGTAAGATAAATAACAGAGATGGCAAATCACTGAAATAATCCATTGCATACAGATTCCCATCCATGGCCCAACCTCCATCAACCTTTCTGTTGCATTGCAACCAAATTAGCCCAGTCCCGACTAGTCGAGATTCTCTTGTCTGCTCTGTGGTTTATTGCAATAAATTAGGAGTTAGTTGACAGATGCTGCTAGTTTTAAAAATAGACTGCTAGTTTTAAAGAGAAATGAACTTGTTTCAACAGGACTCTGTTCTGGAATCTGAGCAGCAATTAGACAAGAACATAGAACATAGAACATAGAACAGTACAGCACAGAACAGGCCCTTCGGCCCACGATGTTGTGCCGAGCTTTATCTGAAACCAAGATCAAGCTATCCCACTCCCTATCATCCTGGTGTGCTCCATGTGCCTATCCAATAACCGCTTAAATGTTTCTAAAGTGTCTGACTCCACTATCACTGCAGGCAGTCCATTCCACACCCCAACCACTCTCTGCGTAAAGAACCTACCTCTGATATCCGTCCTGTATCTCCCACCACGAACCCTATAGTTATGCCCCCTTGTAATAGCTCCATCCACCCGAGGAAATAGTCTTTGAACGTTCACTCTATCTATCCCCTTCATCATTTTATACACCTCTATTAAGTCTCCCCTCAGCCTCTTCCGCTCCAGAGAGAATAGCCCTAGCTCCCTCAACCTTTCCTCATATGACCTACTCTCCAAACCAGGCAGCATCCTGGTAAATCTCCTCTGCACTCCTTCCAGCGCTTCCACATCCTTCCTATAGTGAGGTGACCAGAACTGCACACAATATTCCAAATGTGGTCTCACCAAGGTCCTGTACAGTTGCAGCATAACCCCACGGCTCTTAAACTCCAACCCCCTGTTAATAAAAGCTAACACACTACAGGCCTTCTTCACAGCTCTATCCACTTGAGTGGCAACCTTTAGAGATCTGTGGATATGGACCCCAAGATCTCTCTGTTCCTCCACAGTCTTCAGAACCCTACCTTTGACCCTGTAATCCACATTTAAATTTGTCCTACCAAAATGAATCACCTCACATTTATCAGGGTTAAACTCCATTTGCCATTTTTCAGCCCAGCTTTGCATCCTATCTATGTCTCTTTGCAGCCTACAACAGCCCTCCACCTCATCCACTACTCCACCAATCTTGGTGTCATCAGCAAATTTACTGATCCACCCTTCAGCCCCCTCCTCTAAGTCATTAATAAAAATCACAAAGAGCAGAGGACCAAGCACTGATCCCTGCGGCACACCGCTAGCAACCTGCCTCCAATCCGAAAATTTTCCATCGACCACCACCCTCTGTCTTCGGTCAGACAGCCAGTTGCCTATCCAATCGGCCAACTTTCCCTCTATCCCACACCTCCTCACTTTCATCATAAGCCGACCATGGGGGACCTTATCAAACGCCTTACTAAAATCCATGTATATGACATCAACTGCCCTACCTTCATCAACACACTTAGTTACCTCCTCAAAAAATTCTATCAAATTTGTGAGGCACGACTTGCCCTTCACGAATCCGTGCTGACTATCTCGGATTAATCCGCATCTTTCTAAATGGTCGTAAATCCCATCCCTAAGGACCCTTTCCATCAATTTACCAACCACCGAAGTAAGACTAACCGGTCTATAATTACCAGGGTCATTTCTATTCCCTTTCTTAAACAGAGGAACAACATTCGCCATTCTCCAGTCCTCTGGCACCATCCCCGTGGACAGCGAGGACCCAAAGATCAACGCCAAAGGCTCTGCAATCTCATCCCTTGCCTCCCAAAGAATCCTAGGATACATTTCATCAGGCCCAGGGGACTTATCGACCTTCAGTTTATTCAAAACTGCCAAGACATCCTCCCTCCGAACATCTATTTCCTCCAGCCTATTAGCCTGTAACACCTTCTCTTCCTCAAAAACATGGCCCCTCTCCTTGGTGAACACTGAAGAAAAGTATTCATTCATCACCTCGCCTATCTCTACTGACTCCATACACAAGTTCCCACTACTGTCCTTGACCGGCCCTAACCTCACCCTGGTCATTCTTTTATTCCTCACATAAGAGTAAAAAGCCTTGGGGTTTTCCTTGATCCGACCCGCCAAGGACTTCTCATGTCCCCTCCTAGCTCTCCTAAGGCCCTTTTTCAGCTCATTCCTTGCTAACTTGTAACCCTCAATCGAGCCATCTGAACCTTGTTTCCTCATCCCGACATAAGCTTCCCTCTTCCTTTTCACAAGACATTCCACCTCTTTTGTGAACCATGGTTCCCTCACTCGGCCATTTCCTCCCTGCCTGACAGGAACATACCTATCAAGGACATCCAGTATTTGTTCCTTGAAAAAATTCCACTTTTCATTAGTTCCTTTCTCTGACAGTTTCTGTTCCCAACTTATGCCCCCTAATTCTTGCCTAATCGCATCATAATTACCCCTCCCCCAATTGTAAACCTTGCCCTGCCGTACGGCCCTATCCCTCTCCATTGCAATAACAAAAGACACCGAATTGTGGTCACTATCTCCAAATTGCTCTCCCACAACCAAATCTAACACTTGGCCCGGTTCATTTCCCAGTACCAAATCCAATGTGGCCTCACCTCTAGTCGGCCCATCCACATATTGTGTCAGGAAACCCTCCCGCACACACTGCACAAAAACTGCCCCATCCAAACTATTTGACCTACAAAGGTTCCAATCAATATTTGGAAAGTTAAAGTCCCCCATGACAACTACCCTGTGACCCCCACACATATCCATAATCTGCTTAGCAATTTCTTCCTCCACATCTCTATTACTATTTGGGGGCCTATAGTAAACAAGAGCAATGTCAAGCCAAGTAACAGCTATTGCCTCACCCAGAATATCCCGTTCCCATCATCCACACACACACCCAGTTAAATATTATCTTTCAGCTTGTGTAGCACTGCATTATTTCACACCATTGTTTCACCATCTTTAAGTGGCCACTTGTGGTTCAGTCTGGATTCAACCAATTTGTTCAAATTTAGCTGTGGTGGAATTTTGTGGAACTTGCGTAAGGGATTGGTTGAAAATCATAATGATTCTTTTATTCTGTCTCAATCCAGTAAAAGCTGATCTTGAAGTAAAAACAGAAAATGTCGGAAATACTCAGCATGCATGGAGAGAGGTACAGCATTGCCTGCGGTCAGACCATCATGGGCATATTCCTGAAGGCTTATGGTTTGATTTGATTTGATTTATTATCATCACATGCATTAGTGAAAAGTATTGTTTCTTGCGCACTATACAGACAGAGCATACCGTTCATAGAGACGGAAAGGAGAGAGTGCAGAATGTAGTGTTACAGTCATAGCTAGGATGTTGAGAAAGATCAACTTAGTGCGAGGTAGGTTCATTCAAAAGTCTGATGGCAGCAGGGAAGAAGCTGTTCTTGAGTCAGTTGGTACGTGACCTCAGACTTTTGTATCTTTTTCCCGACGGAAGAAGGTGGAAGAGAGAATGTCTGGGGTGCGTGGGGTCCTTAGTTATGCTGGCTGCTTTGCCGAGGCAGCGGGAAGTGTAGACAGTGTCAATGGGTGGGAGGCTGGTTTGAGTGATGGACTGAGCTTTGTTCATGATCTTTTGTAGTTCCTTGCGGTGTTGGGCAGAGCAGGAGCCAGACCAAGCTGTGATACAACCAGAAGGAATGCTTTCTAGGGCCTGGGTGGGATTGTGGTTGATGCAGACTCGATGGGCCGAATGGCCTCCTTCTACACTGTAGGATTCTTTGGACCCTGTTGACTGGCTGGTTGGAAGTCATTGGGTGGGAGGGGCTTTTCTGCGATGACTCCCTCTTTGGGAGATGAAAACTCTGAATGTCACCCAGACTGCCGCTGGGAGCCCTCCTCCATTAAGCTGGCAGCCTCTGCATGTGGCGGTGGCCTGACAGTGGCAGAATGCCATTACGTGCTCCAAATCGCAGCCATTTGGCAGATCACGGATCTGAAATGTTAACTCAGTTTCTCTCTCCACAGATGCTGCCGGATCTGCTGAGTATTTCGAGCAGCATCTGTTTGTATTTCAGATTTACAGCTGCCCCAGTATTTTGCTTTGATTTGCAGGCATTCATTAATAAAATGCCAGGTACAGGTTGACATCCTTGTCCTCTTGCCAAAGTGCTGGAACACAGTTATAAACATGCAATTCCATGGGCATTTCTCTACTCAACCTGTCTTCACAATATAAATGCTTTAGCTCAAGCATCACTCTGTTGAATATGTCCTGCATCCTTTTTTGATTCATTTATAGGACATGGGCATCGCTGGCTGGCCAGCATTTATTACCCATCTTGAGTTGTCCTTGGGCTGGGTGGGGGGCGGGGGGGGGGGGTGGGGGGGGTGGGGGGAGGTGGTGGTTGAGAGTCAGCCACATTGCTGTGGCTCTGGAGTCACATGTAGGCCAGACCAGGTAAGGATGGCAGATTTCCTTCCCTCAAGGACATGAGTGAACCAGATGGGTTTTTCTGACAATCGACAATGATTCCATGGTCATCAGTAAATTCTTAATTCCAGATTTGTTTTATTGAATTCAAATTCCACCAGCTGCCGTGGCAGGATTCGAAACCAAGTTCCCAGAACATTAGCTGAGTTTCTGGATTAATAGTTTAGTGATAATACCACTAGGCCATCGCCTTCCTGCCATTCAGCTCATTAAATTTCTTTCTCCGAACAAGTCACATGTCATTCTCTCCATCATGAACTCCCCACAACCTGTGAGAGAGGCGAACAGCACAAAATAAAACTCCCAGGAAGCTCGAGCCAGAACTGAACTGACTCAAAGAAAGGTGACTGATTTTGAAGCTCCACCAAAAATTAATTAACTTGCCCTCTCCAGGGACACTGGTTGTCCACTAGGCCTGAATCTAACAAATGGAGTCAACACACACCATTGTGGAGATGATTTTCTTCATCAGCTATTGATACATCAGATCTCTAACTGTGACCAACACCAGGATATACCAGCTTCAGTTTAAGTTTATTTAATAGTGTCACCAGTAGGCTTACATTAATACTCCAATGAAGATACTGTGAAAATCCTCGAGTCGCTACACTCCGACGCCTGTTCGGGTGCACTGAGGGAGAATTTAGCGTGGCCAATGCACCTAACCAGCACGTCTTTTGGACTCTGGGAGGAAACTGGAGCACCCGGAGGAAACCCAGGCAGACACAGGGAGAACATGCAGGCTCCACACAGACAGTGACCCAAACCGGGTTGAGCCCCAGGTCCCTGGCACTATGAGACAGCAGTTTTAGCCACTGTGCCACCGTGCCACCATGCCACCCAAGAGCCACAACCCAACTTTCTTCCAGTCCATCAGTTGCCTGGTAAATGTGTGGGCAAAGGTTTCATCCCACAGTCAATTCTGAAACTAACAAATACGACGAAGACGCACAGTACGAATGTCAAAAAGGATCTTATCATTGGTTCATAATTTCAAAATCTTTCTTCTCTCATTTCTTTTTTGCTTTTTAGGAAACAAAAAACATGAATAATGTTCATGGTTTGATTTTGTTTGAGTGAAGAAGCATCGTAATTATGGGGTGCAGTTCCTCTCAGTGATTCTTGCGCCTGACGCGTTACCACATTTGGATAAGATTTCCCTGCACACAATTTTAACATGCTAGTTTACCCATTTAAAGACTTGATTTGAGTTATTATTGTCACATGATTGGGATACATTGAAAAGTATTGTTTCTTACAGACAAAGCATACCGTTCATAGAGGAGAAGGAAAGGAGAGGGTGCAGAATGTAGTGTTACAGTTATAGGTAGGATGCATCGAAAGCTCAACTTAATCATAGAATCCCGACAGAGCAGAAGGAGGCCAATCGGCCCATCAAGTCTGCACCGACCACAATCCCACCCTGGCCCTATCCCCATGCATTTACCCTAGCTAGTCCCCCTGACACCAAGGGGCAATTTAGCAAGGCCAATCCACCTAACTCACACATCTTTGGATCTTGAGCACCTGGAGGAAACACACGCAGACACGGGGAGAATGTGCAAACTCCACACAGACAGTGACCCAAGCCGGGAATCGAACCCGGGTCCTTGGTGCTGTGAGACAGCAGTGTTAACCACTGCACCACCGTGCCACCCTTCAAAAGTCCATTCAAAAGTCTAATGGCAGCAAGGAAGAAACTGTAAAATAGGTTCATGAATGTGTAGCTCATGTGGAGATTTTGTGCAAATGCAGTCATACACTTGTGACAGATAAGTTCGCCTCCTGTAAATGTTTTAAAGTTTTGAAAGCCACGTCAGTGCCTCCCAATAATCTGGTCAATTATTCATCAGTAACCTCTCACACATGCTAATCCAGTCAGGCCTTTGTTGAGCCGCATTGTGTGACTGTATGGAAAACCATTCCAGATGCTACTGCACTGAAAGTGAATTCAGTCCAAAGTAGAAAAGAAAGTATAGGGTGGGAAAAAGCCGCTTAGCTCATTGAACCTCTTTCTCCTAACAAGTCACGTGTCATTCTCTCCATCATGAATTCTCCACAACCTGCGAGAGAGGCGTACAGCACAAAATAAAACTTCCAAGTACAGGAAACTGGTGCAATTTCTCCCAGACCCCTGGAGAAAATCGACCAAATAATGCAGGCTTTTACGCCAACACCACAAGCCACATTACTCACTCTTGGAAACATTCAATCGTCGGATAATATCCCTGTGAGCTCTGGAGGGTTGAAACCATATTTCAATCAGCTGCACATACGTTTATGCTCATAAAACTTGAAGGATGTCATAACTTCAACCTTGGATTGACAATCTGAAGCTTGGGAAGATTCCTCCTTTAGCAGCTTAGAGATGTCACATACATCTTAGTGTCAGCTCTCTCGGCTGAACCTTACTGGATGTAAATTCGATGTAATGTTTGCCTCCACACCCCATAATGGCAATTGCATTTGGAAATAAAAAACCCTGGATTTTTGGTTTGATTTGATTGGATTATTGTCACATGTGTTAGTATTTAGTGAAAAGTATTGGTTCTTGTGCGCTATACAGACAAAACATACCGTTCATAGAGAAGGAAAGGAGAGAGTGCAGAATGTAGTGTTACAGTGATAGCTAGGGTGACGAGAAAGATCAACTTAATATGGGGTAGGTCCATTCAAAAGTCTGACAGCAGCAGGGAAGAAGCTGTTTTTGAGTCGGTTGGTACGTGACCTCAGATATTTGTACCTTTTTCCCGACGGAAGAAGGTGGAAGAGAGAATGTCCGGGAAGCGTGGGGTCCTTGATTGTGCTGGCTGCTTTTCCGAGGCAGCGGGAAGTGTAGACAATGTGATGTGAAGAGAGATGGAAGTATACGCGACACAGAAAGAGGCCTTTTGGCCCATCATGCCTGCACCTGCTCTTTGATAAAGTTACCCAATTGGTCCCACTTCCCTGCTTTCTTTTGCGAATCATCTTACATCCATGTCTATGGTTGCCAACACATCTGCCACTGGAAACAATTTCTCCTTATCCACCCTCTGCAACTTTGGATGTGTCTTAACCTCCCCTTAACCTTCTCTGCTCCAAGGAAAACAATCTCAGAGCCCCAGCCTCTTCAATCTCTCCACAGCGGAGGGAAAGCGGCACAGTAGTTAGCATTGCTGCCTCACAGCGCCAGGGACCTTGGTTTAATTCTGGCCTCAGGTGACTGTGCAGAGTTTGCATGTTCTCCCCGTGTCTGCGTGGGTTTCCGCCGGGTGCTCCGGTTTCCTCCCATGGTCTGAAAGATATGTGGGTTAGGTTGATTGGCCATACTAAATTGTCCCTTAGTGTCGGGGGACTAGGAGAGTAAATATGTGGGGTTATGGGGATCAGGCCTGGGTGGGATTGTTGTCGGTGCTGGCTCAATGAGCTGAATAGCCTCCTTCTGCACTGTAGTGATTTCATGATAATAGAAGTCCCTTATCCCCAGCACCATTATGGCAAATCATAGAATCCTTACAGTACAGAAGGAGACCATTCGGCCCATCGAGCCTGTACCGACCACAATCCCACCCAGGCCCTATCCCCGTTACCCTACATATTTATCCTCATAATCCCCCTGACACCAAGGGGCAATATAGCAGAGACAAACCACCTAACCTGCATATCTTTGGAATGTGGGAGGAAACTGGAGCACCCAGAAGAAACCCACGCAGACATGGGGAAAACGTGCAAATGTTCACACAGACAGTGACTCAAGGCTGAAATCGAAGCCGGGTCCCTGGCACTGTGGGGCAGCAGTGCTAACCACTGTGCCACCGTGCAGCCCTTAATCTCGTCTATTTTCCCTCCAAGTCCTTGACATCCCTCCGAAAGTGTGGTTGCTGCTCCAGCTGGAGCCTAAGCTGTATTTTATGAAGGTTTGGCATAATATTAGGTGTCATTAGATACTGCAGAAGTTGCAAAACAAACATTTTGACTTCCATCGACTGCTGCTGCCCAACCAATAGAAAAAATCATTCTGTGGTCTGATCAACACTTCATGGCTCCTGGTGCACTTTATTTCATCTCTTTCCTGTTGATTCATGGATATAATCCATGTCTTCCTGCCTATGTTTCGAATGGCACGGTTTATTGTTACACTAGCAGCAGGTTGAAGCAGGTGGAGGCTGGAATGGGAGCATTTTAATCTGTTTGTCATCATTGTGTACAATGGCAATCTGTTTACAGCTCTGAGGCTGCCCACTGTGCTGCAGAAAGCCAGGATTCTAACTTCATCCTTTGTTTCCAATTAAGCTGGAATGCCCATCACCACAGTAAATAGCAGCAGATCCCTGTCTCTAGTCCAATTTCTTCATCAGAATGTTATGCTCGGCTGTGTCAAATACTCTAAGTACTGAGAGAATTCCAAAATCATGTTTCATCCATTTTCGTTCCGCCTTAGACAACACTTGTTGATATATCAGAAGCAGACTTTGGTTTACCAAACAGAACAAGACCAGCAAATTTCCTCACCATTTTCACAGTAATATGTTTGTTATCTAACTTGTTACCAGGGGATCTCATAGAAACAGATAAAGTCCTGATGGGACTGGACAGGCTAGATGGGGGAAGAATGTTCCCGATGTTGGGGAAGTCCAGAACTAGGGTTCACAGTCTAAGAATAAGAGGTAAGCCATTCAGGACTGAGATGAGGGAGAACCTCTTCACTCAGAGGATGGAATTTTACTGGCACGTCCGCCCGAGGTTCGTATGATCCCACCCGAGGCCAAAAGTGAATGCTGTTCTCTGAGCCTCGCCCACCCCTGGAATCGGCGTGCCAGTAAAATTCCAGTCAGAGAGTTGTGAACCTGTGGAATTCTCTACCACAGAAAGCTGTTGGGGCCAATTTGTTAGATATGTTCAAGAGGGAGCTGGATCTGGCCCTTGCGGCTAAAGGGATCAAGGGGTATGGGAGAGAAAGCGGGGGAGTGGGATACTAAAAGTGCATGATCATCCGTGATCATATTGAATGGTGGTGCAGGCTCGAAGGGCCAAATGGGCTACTCCTGCACCTATTTTCTATGTGGGATTTTCTGTCCTCGCATGCCCCGAAACTGGAAAATCCTGCCCAAAGTCAACGGAACTCTCCATGGTTCGCCCCTCGCCCGCTCCAGTTCCCGTGGCGGGCGGGACAGGAAAATTCCAGCCTCTTTGTTTCTATGTTTCCTTTTTGTACCATTTTCTGAACAGCCATGAAGTGGATATCTGATATCCATTCCATCTGACGAAGGAGCAACGCTCCGAAAGCTAATGACATTTGCTACCAAATAAACCTGTTGGACTTTAACCTGGTGTTGTTAAAACTCTTACTGTGTCTTCCCATATGTCAGAACAGACCCAGGCTCTTGGAATTGGCCCCAATTTAGCATTAGTCCCCGGTCATCAGGATGGGACAGAGATGCATTGCTGACTGAAAGAATCACACTGACCACAATGTGAGCAATTCAACTGAAGCTAATGATAATGACTGGGAGAGCATGGAAAACTGGAGGTGTCAAATTTCTACTTTCATAATGTATGCTTCAATACTTGAGCCAAATTCTATTACCAGGCCAAATAGCAGCAACACGTCCCACTGATTTTATGGTCAGCTGTATTCAGTGGGAAAAGGGTTTCTGGCATGGATCAACATCAGTTTTATTCTCAATTTGTATTTATACATGTTTATGTACTTCTATTTGCGAAGGTGTTTTTTATTGCCTCCAATCTATTGGGGGATCTCCTAATAGACCAATATGTTTTCCTCTTATTAATTTGTGTAAAGTGTTTTGCATTCTTCTCAATTTTCATTGGTCCCTGCTCTAGGGTAATCATACAATTCCTGCATTAAAGAAGGAGGCCATTTGGCCCATCGAGCTGCACCGTCAACAATCCCATCCAGGCCCTATCCCCGTAACCCTATGTATTTACCCGCTAATCCCCCTGACATTAAGGGGCAATTTATCATGGGCAATCAACCTAACTGGAAGACACAAATAACATGCCAAAAATTGATGACAGGAAGGCTATGGCAGGTGAGAACTTGAAACTATCATTCTCATAAAAGAGGTAGTGTTGGGCAAGTTAATGGGGCTAAAGGTAGACAAGTCTCCTGGTCCTGATGGAATGCATCCCAGGGTACTAAAAGAGATGACGGGCGAAATAGCAAATGCATTAGTGGTAATTTACCAAAATTCATTGGACTCTGGGGTGGTTCCCGCAGATTGGAAAACAGCAAATGTGATGCCACTGTTTAAGAAAGGAGGTAGACAAAAGGCCGGATACTATAGACCAGTTTGCTTAACTTCTGTAGCAGGGAAAATGCTTGAATCTATCATCAAGGAAGAAATAGTGAGACATCTGGATATAAATTGTCCCATTGGTAAGACGCAGCATGGGTTCATGAAGGGAAGGTCATGTTTGACTAATTTGGTGGAATTCTTTGAGAACATTACATGTGGAGTGGACAATGGGGAACCTGTGGATGTGGTGTATCTGGATTTCCAGAAGGCATTTGACAAGGTGCCACACCAAAGACTGCTACATAAGATAAAGGTGCTCGGTGTTACGGGTAATGTATTAGCATGGATAGAGGATTGGTTAACTAACAGAAAGCAAAGAGTGGGAGTAAATGGGTGTTTTTCTGGTTGGCGATCAGTGACTCGTGGTGTGCCTCAGGGATCAGTGTTGGGGCTGCAATTGTTTACAATTTACATAGATGATTTGGAGTTGGGGACCAAGTGTAGTGTGTCAAAATTTACAGATGACACTAAGATGAGTGGCAGAACAAAGTGTGCAGAGGACGCTGAAAGTCTGCAAAGGGATATAGGTAGTCTAAGTGAGTGGGCGAGGGTCTGGCAGATGGAGTACAACGTTGGCAAATGTGAAGTAATCCATTTTGGTAGAAATAACAGCAAAATGGACTATTATTTAAATGGTAAAAAATTGCAGCATGCTGCTGTGCAGAGGGACCTGGTACCCTTGTGCAGGAATCTCAAGGAGTTGGTGTGCAGGTGCAGCAGGTAATTGAGAAGGCAAATGGAATTTTTCCTTCATTGCTAGAGGGATGGAGTTTGAAAACAGCGAGGTTATGTTGCAACTGTATAAGGTGCTGGTGAGGCCATGCCTGGAGTACTGTGTACAGTTTTGGTCTCCTTACTTGAGAAAGGATATACTGGCACTGGAGGGGGTGCAGATGAGATTCGCTAGGTTGATTCCGGAGTTTAGAGAGTTGGCTTATGAGGAGAGACTGAGTAGACTGAGGCTATACTCATTGGAATTCAGAAGAATGAGGGGAGATCTTATAGAAACATATAAAATTATGAAGGGAATAGATAAGATAGAAGCAGGGAAGTTGTTTCCACTGGCGGGTGAAACTAGAACTAGGGGGGGCATAGCCTCAAAATAAGAAGAAGCAGATTTAGGACTGAGTTGAGGAGGAACTTCTTCACACAAAGGGTTGTGAATCTGTGGAATTCCCTGCCCAGTGAAGCAGTTGAGACAACCTCATTGAATGTTTTTAAGGCAAGAATATATAAATTTTTGAACAGTAAAGGAATTAAGGATTATGGTGAGCGGGTGGGTAAGTGGAACTGAGTCCATGAAAAGATCAGCCATGATCTTATTGAATGACGGCGCAGGCTCGAGGGGCCAGATGGCCTACTCCTGCTCCTAGTTCTTATGTTCTTGGCACATCTTTGGAATTTGGGAGGAAACCAGAGCACCCAGAGGAAACCCACACAGACACGGGAAGAGCGTGGAGACTCCACAGTCACCCAAGGCCGGAATTGAACCCAAGTCCCTGGCACTGTGAAGCAGCAGTGCTAACTACTGTGCCACCATGACACCTCTAGAATATCATCAAAGAGCCTTACTCATAGTTAGCATTGGGGGAAGAATAGACACAGCCATCTCACACAAACCTAATCTAACTTTACCCACAGATTTCCCAGGAGAAAGGAGTTTTCCTGGTTGCCTGACTGACCTGAGACTGGTCCTGCAGACTGACTGAGAGAGCTGTCTGGTCCCCATAAACAGCATGTTGATTGGAGAAACCGGCTTCTGAGACTTAAAAGTGGCTAGCAATTCTTAAAATGGAGGTATGTTTTGCAATGCTGGTTAATAACAAGTGATTTTCTGAATCTGTTGCCAAAATGATTTGATCTGGAGCCTAACATGTTTGGATAGTGCCATTGAGGGTCCTCTTCCTCCATGGGGACTGAATTCACGAACAATCTTGGCAACAGCATATTGCTGCCGGCAACATTGTCCCCCAGGACCTGACAGCAATGCAGGAAGAAATGTAATGAGTCAAACTACTAAGGTAAGGCTCCCCTTTGTAGTGGGAAAAACCACAAAGATGGGTACCTGACACACAAAATGGTTGCCTGGCACATAAAATGGTTTCCTGGAAAGAGACATTAAGCAGGCACTGACTTTTAGCACAGACAGCTACTTAAAATTAAAACATGCAGCACAGACAGTTATTTAAAGTTAAACATGCAGGGAACAAATACTGCAGGTAGCCAGTAAGAGCTTGAGGCACTTTAAAGATAAGGACAGACCCAGGACAATAAGGTCTGATAAAGAGATTAGCCATAGATGAGGACAGAAATACATAAATGCAGCAAAACCAATCACTGTATGTATAGACCAAAACCAGTCATTGATAGTCATTGATAGAGGAAATGTATCCATTCTATGAACAATATTATGTTAAATGCCCATGTCTGTACCTGTCTGATTGTAACGATGTGTTAACTATCGATCATCATGATCTGCCTACTCAACTATAACGATGTGTTAAATGGCTAATGTCTGGACTATCCACTGTCTGAGAAGTATAAAAATGACCAACTGCTATTGTATTATTGAGAAGGTAGCTGCCAAAGTACTGCGGAGTACCAGTGATTCCTTCCTCGAAGCTTCGTGTCTGAAATAAAGCTGTATTATTGAACCTCCAGCCTGACTCCGGTGGTAATTTTCCCACAACACCTTCATACCATTTAACTCCAACTGGCATCAAGATTCATATATCTGACTCCCTAAAGATGTTTCACTGTCTACAAGACACAGCTCAGGAGTGTGATGGAATACTCTCCACTTGCCTGGGTGAGTGCAGCTCCAACAACACTCAAGTAGCTCAACACCATCCAGTAACAAAGCATCGCACTTGATTGACACCCCATCCACAAACTTAAACACTCACTCCCTCCGCCATTGATGCACAGTGGCAGTAGAGTGTATCATCTACAAGATACACTGCAGCCACTAACCAAGTTTCCTTCAACAGCACCTACAGCAGATGCATAGGAACATCACCACCAAGTTCCCCTCCAAGTCATTCACCATACTGACTTGTCACTGGGTCAAAATCCCGAAACCCTCTCCCTAACTGCAGTCTGGGTGTACCTTTTTTTTATTCATTCGTAGGACATGGGCATCGCTGGCCGGCTGGCATTTATTGCCCTTCTCTAGTTGCCCTTGTTCAGTGGGTAGTTGAGAGTCAACCACATTGCTGTGGCTCTGGAGTCTCATGTCGGCCAGACTGCATAAGGATGGCAGATTTTCTTCACCAAAAGACATTAGTGAACCAGATGGGTTTATCCAACAATCAACAATGGTTTCATAGTCATCATTAGACTTTTAATTCCAGATTTTTTTATTGAATTCAAATTCCACCATCTGCCGTGGCGTGATTTGAACCTGGATCCCCAGAACTGGCTTAATAGTCCAGAGATAATACTACTAGGTTATTGCCTCCCCACATGGGTTGCAGTGGCTCAAGGAAGCTGCTCACCACCACCTTCTCAAGGGCAATTAGAGAAGGGAAATAAGAATGCTGGCCTAACCAGTGATGCCCACATCTGGTGAAAGAATAAAAAAATAGTCCCCAAAAGTTCTTTTTTTAATGTTGATTTGATTTATTATTGTCACGTGTATTGGTATACAGTGAAAAACATTGTTTCTTGCACGCTATACAGACAAAGCATACCATTCATAGATAAGGAAAGGAGACAGTGCAAAATGTAGTGTTACAGTCATTGTTAGGGTGTAGAGAAAGATCAACTTAATGCAAGGTGGGTCCATTCAAAAGTCTGACAGCAGCAGGAAAGAAGCTGTCCTTGAGTCGGTTGGTACGTGACCTCAGACTTTTGTATCTTTTTCCCGACGGAAGAAGGTGGAAGGGAGAATGTCCGGGGCGCATGGGGTCTTCAATTATGCTGGCTGCTTTTCTGAGGCAGCGGGGAGTGTCGACAGAGTCAGTGGGTGGGAGGCTGGTTTGAGTGATGGACTGGGCTTCGTTCACGATCTTTTGTAGTTTCTTGCGGTCTTCGGCAAAATAGGAGCCATACCAAGCTGGGATACAACCAGAAAGAATGCTTTCTATGGTGCATCTGTAAAAGTTGGTGAGATTCATAGCGGACATGCCAAATTTCCTTAGTCTTCTGAGAAAGTAGGGGCGTTGGTGGGCTTTCTTAACTATAGTGTCGGCATGGGGGGACCAGGACAGGTTGTTGGTGATCCGGACACCTAAAAACTTGAAGCTCTCGACCCTTTCTACTTTGTCCCCATTGATGTAGTAAGAAGTTTAACAACACCAGGTTAAAGTCCAACAGGTTTATTTGGTAGCAAAAGCCACACAAGCTTTCGGAGCTCCAAGCCCCTTCTTCAGGACTCACCTGAGGAAGGGGCTTGGAGCTCCGAAAGCTTGTGTGGCTTTTGCTACCAAATAAACCTGTTGGACTTTAACCTGGTGTTGTTAAACTTCTTACTGTGTTTACCCCAGTCCAACGCCGGCATCTCCACATCATGACTCCCATTGATGTAGACAGGGCATAGCAAGAGAACTGGTCACTTAAATCAACGTTCGTCTAAAAATGCGAACGAATTTCCAGAAGCATGTCAGTGATATTGTTTGGTAAGCTAATCGTCCTGCTGCATTTCAAGCATTGTTCAGCCCCCTATTTCAGCTCCATATATTATTCACAGATGTGTTTATGCACATGCAGCAACTTATCGTGACTATTAGGGAAGGGCATAGGATTTGCAGTGTACACGTATCTGACCCAGAAAAAATATTTTTATTTCAAGAAAGGAATCAAATCAATTTGGTCACTTAAAGGCTGACATTCTTCTGTTCAAGAATGTTGGACAAAAAAAAGCAGACCTGTGTAAGGAAGCTGAAAATGTCAGGGGAAATTTGTCAATGTGTGAACAATGCTGCTCAGAACATTCCTATCACTTTCTACAGGAGAAAATAGCATGCTATTGAGAAGAACTTTCCATCATTGTTTCAAGCCTCACAGGTTTACAAAGAGTTCAGGCAGGTGATCAGCCTGTGTTTGCAGACTCAAAGCTTCTGCACAATTTCGTTTTCCACGGGCAATGGGTGGATTTGCGGACCTTCCACTTGAAATACAGCATGACTGAGGGAATGAACAGTGGTCACAGAGAACAGGGCAAGCTAGTGGAAGAGGGAGGAGAAAGGGAGAGCAGAGCTGTCAGTGGGGGGGGAGCAGAGCTGTCAGTGGGGGTGGGAGCAGAGCTGTCAGTGGGCGGGGGAGCAGAGCTGTCAGTGGGGGTGGGAGCAGAGCTGTCAGCGGCGGGGGTGGGGGGGCAGAGCTGTCAGTGGGGGGCGGGGAGCAGAGCTGTCAGCTGGGAGGGGGAACAGAGCTGTCAGCGGGGGTGGGAGCAAAGCTGTCAGCTGGGGAGGGGAGCAGAGCTGTCAGCTGGGGAGGGGAGCAGAGCTGTCAGCGGGGGTGGGAGCAGAGCTGTCAGTGGGGGGCGGGGAGCAGAGCTGTCAGCTGGGAGGGGGAACAGAGCTGTCAGCGGGGGTGGGAGCAGAGCTGTCAGTGGGGGGGGGGCAGAGCTGTCAGCTGGGGGGTGGGGAGCAGAGCTGTCAGCTGGGAGGGGGAACAGAGCTGTGAGCGGGGGTGGGAGCAGAGCTGTCAGTGGGGGGTGGAGCAGAGCTGTCAGCAGGGGGGGGCGGGGGGAACAGAGCTGTCAGCGGGGGGGGGGGGGAACAATGCTGTCACCCGGTGGGGGGGGAGCAGAGCTCTCAGTGGGGTGGGGAAACAGAGCTCTCAACAGGAGGCCGTGTCCACCCACGCTGTTAAGGAAGCAATTCTCCTACCTGAACCTCAGTGAGGAATAATGTGTGAGATGTCTGCACTTCAGTTAGGACATCCTCACCAAAATGTACCTCCTGAGATGTTGGCATTTTTTGCAAAAGGGCTGGAGTGTAAAAGTAGAGGGGAGCGTTGTTGCAATTGTTGAGAACACATCTGGAGTATTGTGTCCAGTTTTGGTCTCCTTATTTGAGGAAGAACATGGTGGCATTGGAGGCAGTTCAGAGGAGGTTCACCAGATTGATTTCGGGGATGAAGGGGTTAGCACATGAGGATTAAACAGTTTGGGCTTGTACTGGCTGGAGTTTAGGATGAGAAGGGATCTGATCGAGATATATAAAACTATAAAAGGGATTGATAAAGTAAACGCAGACCAAGGGTGGGATTTTATGGCCTCGCTCAAGCGAGACCAAGAAATCCCGTCCAAGGTCAACGGACATTTCCGTTGTCCGCCGCTTGCCTGCTTCGATTCCACGGTGAGTGGGACAGTAGAATTCTGGCGCAAATATTTCCCCTTGTGTGGCAATCAAGAACAAGAGGTATAGGTTGAGAGGCGGTAGATTTAAAACTCAGATGAGGAGGAACTACTCGCAGAGGGTGGTGAATTTGAGGAACTCGCTTCCCCATAGCACGGTGGAGTCTGAATCATTGAATGGTTTCAAGAAGGAGATAGATATATTACTAATAAAAAAAAGGATAGAGGGATAGGGAGGTGGATTTGAGATCAGGGAGAGATCAGCCAGGATGGTGGAGCAGGCTCAATGGACTAAATTTGTCTTCTTGTGCTCCTAATTCCTATGTTTCGATGTTTGTATGAAGCAGCCACAACAACAACCTCAGAGCAGGATAAGGACTGCACTGCTAGTGTCTGTGAACGTGACTGCGGTGATGAAACTTTATGCACCTGGATCATTCCAGGCTGAAGCTGGAGTCATTTCTGTATCTCACAGTGTGCAGTGCACTGTTACAGAAGAGAGGTGACCGAGGTTCTCCCACCAAATAGCTTCATTTCATTCCCTCTTTCCAGAGAGAAGCAGGCAGAACAAGCATGCAGCTTCGTGAGGATTGCAAGCTTGTTCTTGGTGCAGGGTGCTATGTGTATGCCCCATGTCAACCCTGCCTTGTAGCTAAACCAAAAACAATTCCACTCCTTTAATGTCCAACTGATGGATGAACGCAATCTTGCAGATCAATGTCCGGTACACTGGCAGCAACCGTGGTGTGTTCGTTTGTGTGGCAGTCCGCGGTGCCAGCCACCGCAACAAACCAAAGGGCAACAAAGCTACCCAACAATGCCAAGGCTCACACCTGCTGTTCTCACCCACACACGTGTGTGCATCGGGGATACAATGAAAGCCATGCTGCCACAAAAAACCTTATAGAGCAGATCTTTGGCCGATTCCAGAGCAACCGTTCCAGTGCCCAGGTAGCTCCTGAGAATCCCTGTAGTACTCAGCTGAGTGGATCCCAAAGTTTGGGGGAGTCTGCTGTATGTGGCACAACCTCACCTAATTCCATCCTGATGTGGGCGGCACGGTGGCACAGTGGTTAGCACTGCTGCCTCACAGTTCCAGGGACCTGGATTCGATTCCTGGCTTGGGTCACTGTCTGTGTGGAGTTTGCACATTCTCCTCGTGTCTGCGTGGGTTTCCTCCGGGTGCTCCGGTTTCCTCTCGCAGTCCAAAGATGGTTAGGTACATTGGCCATGCTAAATTGCCCCTTAGTGTCCCAGGGTGCATAGGTTAGAGGGATTAGCCGGGTAAATATGTGGGATTATGGGGATAGGGCCTAGGTGGGATTGTTGTCGGTGCAGATTCAATGGGCCGAATGGCTTCCTTCTGCAGTGTAGGGATTCTGTGTCAGTGAAAGGATGGCATCAGCCAGCTGAACACCACTCCAGTGCCGACCTCCTTGCAGATTAGAAAGGACACATGGATGATACTTGTGGATGTGGTGCTGGATCCCGATGGCAACATCTTCCATTGGCAACGTGAAAATTACAGCTCCTTCCCCTTTAACAAACGCCTCCTTCTTCCAGCCAGCTCCTCTCTCAAGCACCCTCTCCTCCACCAGCCCCACTCCCCCACAACAGAGAGGTGAGAAGTGACTTCAAAGCTGCTAGTGTCCCGCGGAGAAGATACCCGTGGAGTGTTGTAAATATTGTAGAAATCTAACCTTTTTATGTCAATAGCCCTGTGATTTAGAATGGAGCTAACGCAGGGCAGAGCAGCCAGAGGTTTTATATATCCAGCTGTGTGACAGTCCATTCAAGGAATTACTGGGACTAGTGTTCTAAACTAATTTTAAAGTACAGGTACAATATAACTTTAAACCTCCTCATACCATTCTCAGCACAATGATTTTAAGGCTATAACTACAACTATTATGTCAAGTTTCCCTTGTATCAAAAACGACAGTTCTCCCTCCAGCTCCCACACTGCTACCTCCCCCAGTGTTCTGTCGAATATTTATTCCTTCACTGAAAACTGATTATCTGACCATTAGCACATTGCTGTTTGTGGGATCTTGCAGTGCACAACTGACTGCCACATTTCCTGCGGGGCAGCGCACTTCAGAAAGTACTTGCGCGTCTATAAAGGGCTTTGGGACTGAGGTCATGAGAGGCGTTACATAAATGCCGGACTTGATAGGACAATTTACAGCTTACCCATGAAGGGTATGAATTTTACTCCAGACTTTTTGCCACAAATTCACAAAGACGTTATTGGTGCTGTGATTGCTGTATTGTGACGCTTCTCACCTTTCGCTGAGGTTTGGCCACGCTGACAATAAAAATAGCAGTGTTGCCTCTCCTGTGTCCCTGTGTATTTGTGGGAATTCATAACTCCATCTGCCTTTCTGGTTGATGCACAAGGATGAGAGCACCCCATTGCTGGGCCACTTTGATATTTCTGGGGTTCAAAGATTCCCCACCCCACCTGATGTCCCCTTCAAAAGTGCGAAAGGACCACCGTCACAGGTGGGTTGTCTGTAAGTACAGCAAAAAAAAATCCCGTATTCGCAGTCAGTACTCCGGAATGCCATGCATTCTTCCAATTCCATGAGCATTTCATTAAAAGAACTGAAAAATATGTTCTTGTCTCTCTCTTTCCAGTTTGAAGTTTGCCAGTCCCTGCAGAAGATTGAAATTTGCCAATTTTACAATAATAAATCCATCTTAGGTTACATTTGAAAGACATGTGTTACTTGTTTAGTGTGTAATCCTAAACTCACAGCCAATAATCTTTCCATAAAAGAACTCTCGCTTTTTAATCAAGATAATAGATATTGCCTGAAACTCTGGTGTTAACATAGAATCGCTTTCACATGCTGGAGAGCAATGACCTCAAGGGATCATTCCAAACGGTTATGGTGCTTGTTCCACATTCTGTTGTCCTCTCTGTAACACCCTCAATCTTCTTCTTGTCGTTCGCTTCTTTTACTTTAGTTTCTTTTTCTTTACAATGAAGGAAATCGATTAACAAACGTGGGTGAGAAAATGTTGCATTCGGTTCCTACAATTCTACAGTGCAGAAGGAGACCATTCGGCCCATCGTTTCTGTACAGACAATAATCCCACCCAGGCCCAATCCCCGTAATCCCATGTATTTACCCTACTGATCGCCCTGATACTGCCCTAACATTAAGGGGCAGTGTAGCTTGGCCAATCAACCTAACCCGCACATGGAGTGTGGGAGGAAACTGGAGCATAAAATCATAGAATCCTACAGTGCAGAAGGAGGCCATTGAGCCCATCGAGTCTGCACCGACCATAATCCCACACAGGCCCTATCCCCATAACCCCAGGCATTTACCCTAGCTAGTCTCCCTGACACTAAGGGCAATTTAGCATGGCCAAACCACCTAACCCGCACATCTTTGGACTGTGGCAGGAAACCGGATCACCCGGAGGAAATCCACATGGACAGAGGGAGAATGTGCAAACTCCACACAGACAGTGACCCAAGGTCAGAATTGAACCCAGCTCCCTGGCGCTGTGAGGCAGCAGTGCTAACTACTGTGCCACTGTGCCACCCTACAGTGGAACTCTACTTCTGCAGTGACCAGGAACACAGAACATTACAGACCCAATATTTACACAGAGAGTGTATGGGTAAGGCCAAAGAAGGTTGAAGAATGAAGCCACACTGCGCTGAGAGATTCTGCTGCTTGATGGAAAGAGTTCACTGACATTTTGAATGGCCACTCTTATTTTTACTCTTTCATGCAATGTGGATGTCAGTTGTACGGCCTGCATCTGTTCCCCATCCCTAATTCCCCTTGAGAAAGTGGTGTGAGCCAATTTTGTGAACCTTTTGGTGTAGGTAAGCCCACAGTTCTGTTAGGGAGTTCAGTGATTTTGGTCCAACAACAGTGAAGGAAAGGCAATGTAGCTCGTAGTCAGGATGATGTCTCCTGCCCGGCAAACAACCAAAATAGACAGCTTGGTTGGGAGTGGGAGAGAACTCAAGGGGTGGGAAAACACAGGCCTTGGGGATTGTACATTTTGAAATCGGGAGGAGGGAGAGGTCTTTGAGTCAGAGTGCTGGGGGCTAGTTGGTAATCGGGGCTGTGTGGGATGGGGTTGGTGAGATTGGTGATTGGAATGCCCTCTTAACTGCCCTCTAAAATTATCTAACAGTCCCAGGCTGGCAGTGCAAGGGCAATTAGCAATGGGGGACAAATGCTGGAGATGTCAGTGACAGCCACATCCCATAAAAGAAAGGAAAAATAAAGATGGTGCAGTCATTGATCGCAAAATGCAAAGGTTTGATGGGCCAATTGATCTGACCTTTGTTTCCACATTCAGTGTATGACGGGTATATGCTCAAAAGTAAGGTTAAGGTGTTGGTTTTGGATCCACACAGCTTTTATGTGCTTGCTCGCCATAATTTGAATTTATTAATTTCTTCTTTCTCCTGGATCACACTCTCCCATTACTGCTTTTATCATGTTCCCGGGAAGGTGCCAAGTCCAAAGCTAACTCCCTCGCCATCACTGTGCCACATTAACCACTTACACTTTCTTTGTTCAGATTTCCCAAATGGAAGAATGGGGCCAGCAGAGGCCACAGAATAACAAAACTTCATAGCAATGAGCTGGCAGAAATGTATAAATGTGCTGAATGCAGTCACATAGTCGCCAATATAAAATAAATAGTTTCAACTAATGACCAATGCCAACTTCAGTTTTTGGAAGTGTTATTAAGAGTATTTAACATCTGTAGATTTGGTAGATTGTCTATTTGGCTCCGTCACTTGGTGAATACATTGGCAGATTTAGAGCTTTTGATATGAAAGTAAAGTTTATTTATTAGTCACAAGGAGGGCTTACATTAACACTGCAATGAAGTTACTGTGAAATTCCCCTAGTTGCCACATTCCGGAATCTGTTCGGGTCAATGCACCTAACCAGCACGTCTTTCGGGCTGTGGAAGGAAATGGGGCGGCACGGTGGCACAGTGATTAGCACTGCTGCCTCACAGCACCAGGAACCCAGGTTCAATTCTGTCTCGGGTCACTGTCTGTTTGCACGTTCTCTCCGTGTCTGCATGGGTTTCCTCCGGGTGCTCCGGTTTCCTCCCATAGTCCAAAGACGTGTGGGTTAGGTTGATTGGCCGTGCTAAATTGCCCCTTATGTCAGGGGATTAGTGGGGCAAATATGTGGGGTTACGGGGATAGGAGCTGGGTGGGATTGTGGTTGGTGCAGACTCGATGGACCGAATAGCCTTCTTCTTCACTATAGGGATTCTATGATACTCTATGGAGCACCTGGGGGAAACTCACGGGGAGAATGTGAAGACTCCGCACATACCGGGATCTGTTCGGGTCAATGCATCTAACCAGCGCGTCTTTCGGGCTGTAGAAGGAAACGGGGCGGCACGGTGGCACAGTGCAAGCCGGGAATTGAACCCAGGTCCCTGGCACTGTGAGGCAGCAGTGCTAACCACTGTACCACTGTGGTATATTCTGGGGAGTGTGCGTTGAATTTTAATGTGCAGGGGCTCATAGGATTCAGAGTGGGATTCAAACCCATGTCCCCAGGGCATTACCCTGGATCTCTGAGTTAGTAGTCCAGTGATAGTACCACTACTCCACCGTCTCCGTATAGGCAACTCTCCAGCCTTGTCTTCTTGATTTCATTACTAGCTTATTCCTCCTTTTGATAGAGAGAGATTCCCAAGTGTGCCCTCAAAGACCCTGGAATCACATTCAGGCGGGCATGACTACAGCAAGACACAGCCTTAGCGCATGTCACTGTGTCACATTAACCACTTGCACATTTCAACATGTTTTGTTCAGGTTTCCCAAATGGAAAAATGGGGCCAACAATGGCCACAGAATATACTCCATTCATTCAGTTCACTCCATTCCATCATTCATTCAGTTCTGCTCCCACCTTCAGGATCCATCACATTTCATGTTTGTAATATCCCTTTAAATATTGACATTGAAATTGACTCAGGTGGGTCATCATTGCTCCCGCTCAAAATAACTGGTCAGAAAAGCGACATATAGTAACATGGTGGCTAGGTTCAAAGGCCACTGACAGACATTTCCTCCTGGCTTTCCCAGTCATTGTCACCCGCTCCTCCCAGATTGTCAGGAATGTAGAATCCAGGCCTATGTATTCATAGAATCATACAATCCTTACAGTGCAAAAGGAGGCCATTCAACCCATCGAGTCTGCACCGACAGCACCCACCCAGGCCCTATCCCTGTAATCCCACATATTTGAAGTTTATTTATTAGTCACAAGTAAGGCTTACGTTAACACTACAATGAAGTTACTGTGAAATTTCCCTAGTCGCCACAGTCCGGTGTCTGTTTGGGTCAATGCACCTAACCAGCACGTCTTTTGGACTGTGGGAGGAAACCGGAGCATCCGGAGGAAACCCACGCAGACACGGGGAGAACATGCAAACTCCGCACAGACAGTGACCCAAGCGGGGAATCGAACCTGGGTCCCTAGCGCTGTGAAGTAGCAGTGCTAACCACTGTGCTACCATGCTGCCCACACGCCCCATTTGCCCCACTAATCCCTCTAACCTATGCATCCCGGGACACTAAGAGACAATTTAGCATGGTCAATGCACCTAACCCACACATCTTTGGACTGTGGGAGGAAACTGGAGCACCCTGAGGAAACCCATGTAGACACAGGGAGAATGTGCAAACTCCACAAGCCGGGAATCGAACCCAGGTCTCTGGAGCTGTGTAACAGCAGTGTTAACCACTGTGCTACCTCGTAATTTTTGAGGTGTCAGGATAACTAAAAAAATCTCCAGAGATTGACTGAGTCAGGGGAGAATCGGGGTTCCTGTCTATGTACAGAATGGAGTTGGTGCCCTTTCTGGGGCACTGAGAGAAGATTATTAGGTAGTGCTTCCATTCAAATAAATACTGTCCGTGAATTCACCCGATAAATAAGAATTGGCATACCTTTCCTAAAAGTTGCAGAAGTTTCAAGAAAATAAACTGAAAAAAGTAATTATATAATAAAAAAGAGAATGTATTTAGTTTTACGAATTTGTGATATTAGCTCAGAGCTCCATATATCTTGAGCTCACAGCAATAACACATTGTATATAAAGAGCACTTGTTAAGTCATAAAATATCACAAGGTGTTTCCCAGGAGCATCATTATTAAACGCAGTTTGACACTGAGTCATAAATGGAGATTGTGGACAGATGAGCAAAACTCAGCCAAAGGGTAAGCTTTAAGGATCAGCCTGAAGGAGGAAAGAGAACTAGAGAGGCAGAGAGGTTTAGGGAGGGAATTCCAGAGCTACAGGCCTAGGCAGCTGTAAGCACAGTGGCGAATGGTGATTCAAATGGTGGGGCACACATGAGGCCGGAATTGGAGGAGCGCAGAGAGCTGATCGAGTAGTCGGAGGTTACAGAGATAGGGAGTGGCAAGTCCATGGAGGGATTTGTAAACAAGATGAGAATTGTACAACTGAGGCTTTCCTGGATCAGGAACCAATGTTGGTTGATGTGGGCCAGCAGGGTTTGGTTAGGTTAGGGAGAAGGGCGGGGTATTGAGGAAGTGGGGGGGGGGGGGGGGGGAGTATGTGGGTTTAAAGGAGGGAGTAGGTGGAAAGGCGTGGCCGTCCTAAGCAGGGTGCAAGAACTACAAAAGGCAATCCCTGTTAAGCTTTTCTCCACGCCTTTTAAATAGTTACCTTCATGTACAACTTGTCACTCTGCAGCCTTCTGGGTGGCATGGTGGCACAGTGATTAGCACTGCTGCCTCACAGCGCCAGGGACCCAGGTTTGATTCCTGGTTTGGGTCACTGTCCGTGTGGAGTCTGGCCTCCTTCTGCACTGTAGGGATTCTATGATTCTATGACCTGGACTCAACATTGAGATCAACAATTTTACATCATAAACCCTGCCACCATTTTGTTTTGTGATTTTTTTTTGCCAGGAGCTTTTCTCTCATTTCTGTCTTTATTCATTCATTTTGTATTTGCATGGCAGCGTTCTAGCCAAGAACACCTCTTTTGTTTCATAATTATACCCATTACCACTCTCTTCGGTGGTTGTAATAGGAAACCTTTTATCATTTAATCTTTCCAGTCATCCACTCTATCACATATCTGCCCTTTCGCTCTTCCTACCCCTCTCCCACCCCGTCACTTGCTACAAAATTGATTACATTTCTATTTTCTATCTTTTCTCAGGTTTGGCGAAGGGTCATCACCTAAAACCTTAATGCTTTTTCTCCACAGATTCTGTCTGATGTGCTGAGAATTAAAAAGTTTATTTATTAGTGTCACAAGTAAGCTAACATTAACACTACAATGAAGCTACTGTGAAAATCCCCTAGTCGCCACGCTCCAGCACCTGTTCGGGTGCACTGAGGGAGAATTTAGCATGGCCTATGCACCTAACCAGCACGTCTTTCGGTCTGTGGGAGGAAACAGGAGCATCCGGAGGAAACACATGCAGGCACAGGGAAAATGAGCAGACTCCACACAGACAGTGACCCAAGCTGGGAATCGAACCCAGGTCCCTGGTGCTCTGGGGCAGCAGTGCTAACCATTGTGCCACCATGCCGCCTTCAGTACACTGCTTTAATTTGCGATTTCAGCATCTTGTTTCTATCAGATCAAGTTGGAAAGGGTTATGAACAGGTTTACACAAGGTGGACACAGAAAAGTTGTTCCCATTAGTTGATGATACAAGGACAGGGGGGACACAGATTGTAGGTTCTGGACAAGAGATGCAGGAGGGATGTGAGATTTTCTCGCCGCGAGTGGTAACAGCCTGGAACACACTGCCTAAACAGGCAGTGGAAATGGAAAAGCTGAATGATCTAAAACAGAAAATGGACACACACTCAGGAAAAGTAAACTCGCAGGACTGCAAGAATAGAGTGGGAGAACTGAACTGATTTGATTGCTCTCCAGAGAACCAACAAGGATTTGATGGCCATCTTCTGAATAATAATGATTCTATAATGTGCGTCAATTGGGTGAGAATATTTCCATCCAACTTTCCTCATCATAACCCCCGGCAATATTATTCCATCACTGCTAAAGCAGAGGAAATTCACCCTTATTGGCTCTTCCTATGCTGAATACTTTACAGTTCCAATATCTGTTTATAATTGATCCAGTGTCAGAATTTCAGTGTCAGAAGGGCGCCCCGGTGGCACAGTGGTTAGCACTGCTGCCTCACAGCACCAGGGATGCAGGTTCAATTCCGGCCTTGGGTCACTGTCTGTGTGGAGTTTGTACGTTCTCCCCGTGTCTGCATGGATTTCCTCTGGGGCGCTCTAGTTTCCTTCCACAATCCAAAGATGTGCAGGTTAGGTGGATTGGCCATGCTAAATTGCCCCTTAGTGTCAGGGGGACTAGCTGGGTAAATATGAGGGGTTACGGGGATAGGGCCTGGGTTGGATTGTTGTCGGTGCATACTCAATGGGCCGAATGGCCTCTTTCTGCATGGATTCTATTTCAGAAAAATGCCAGCCAATTCAGTGCTTTGTCCTTAAACATTACCTTGAAGTCAGACTCCCATACAAATTTTCCATAACTTTTGGTCCACCATATTTCCCCACATGGGAGGGTCTAGAACCAGAGGACATAGTCTCAGAACCAAAGGGCACCAATTTAAAACTGAGATGAGGAGGAATTTCTTCTCTCAGAGGGTTGTGAGTCTTTTTTTTTTCTTTTTCATTCATTCGTGGGACACGGACATCGCTGGCTAGCCACCATTTATTGTGCATCCCTAGTCGTCCTTGGAGGGCAGTTGAGAGTCAACCACATTGCTTTGGCTCTGGAGTCACATGTAGGCCAGACCAAGTAAGGACGGAGAATTTATTTCTCTCAGAGTCTCTGGAACTCTCTTCCTCAAAAGGCAGTGGAAGCAGAGTCTTTGAATATTTTAAAGGCAGAGCTAAATAGATTCTTGATTAACACGGAGGTGAAAAGGTTATTGGGGGTAGGCAGGAATGCGGAGTTGAAGTTACAATCAGATCAGCTAGGATCTTATTGAATGGCGGAGCGGGCTGGAGGGGCTGAGTGGCCTGCTCCTACTCCTAATTCATATGTTCGTATGTACATTGTGTTACTAGATTTACCATCAAAAGTACCATCAAGCCGATTCCTGGCTTGGGTCACTGTCTGTGTGGAGTTTGCACATTCTCCTCGTGTCTGCGTGGGTTTCCTCCGGGTGCTCCGGTTTCCTCCCACAGTGCAAAGAAGTGCGGGTCAGATTGATTGGCTATGCTAAAATTGCCCTTAGTGTCCTGAGATGTGTAGGTTAGAGGGATTAGTGGGTAAATATGTAGGGATATGGGCGTAGGGCCTGGGTGGGATTGTGGTTGGTGCGGACTCGATGGGCCGAAGGGCCTCTTTCTGTACTGTGGGGTTTCTATAAAAAAAAGTGCCCCATCACTTCCTTTGACCGAGAACTATAGATTTAAAAAACAAAACAAACGCAAAAAGCCACGTATTTGTGCTGCTATCAAATGTGGTTGTCCCTTAATATTAGCCCTTTCTTGTGGCAGTGGATAAATATTAGCAGCTGTAAAAAGAATTACAGGAATATCACTCGGATAACTGTGGAAACAGGCTGCAGATCGTGGATTAACGATGAACAACATTATGAAAATCATTTTCTTCGTTATACCAATTATAATAATTCACAAGTGTTTATGACTACATGACATGTCCCTTTGAAGCAGTCAATTTGTCTGCTCTCAGAGTCTGTACGTGCGTGCTATCATGTTGGAGATATGCCGAAGGTATTTAAATGTTATTGAGCTTTCTGGTAGGTGCTCTGAACAGCCTCACAATGTTCGAACAGCTGGAGAAAAATCTGTCTGTCCGTCAGTTGTTTTCTTTAAAATTATGCTGTCACTAATAGTTTTTTTTTGAACAATTCCTCTTCAGTTCCTTGTCCAAGAAAAATAACGCGAATGGTTGAATGGTGGTTATCAAAGAGCTGGCTTCTCCCAAATGATATTGCAGCTCTAAGACCTGTGCAATAATACGATTAAAACAGACTCTCTTTGTTGCGTGCCTGTCTAAACGCAAGACAAACTGCGCATTAGAGATGAAAAGCAATTAATCGCGACTGACTGCTTGTACAGTGATTTCCCTGCCTGCGATAAGTTGCACTCTGTGGTGCTGACAGGCTACTGTGAAGCCATTCACACCGACAGCAAAAGCCCCAGTGCCTTGTGGCAATTCTTGCCCTCCCCCTCGTCCCCCCCACCCCTTCGAATAATAGCTGTTTGCTACCAGAACCACAGGAGCCAACTGGTGTTTACATTTTTTTGTTTTGTGGGAAGAATGGAGCCCATACAGATATGATCTGTCATCCCCACCCCTACACCCCCCGCCCCACCCCCAAAGAGATGTTGAAATTACAGCACAGGAGCTGCAGCTGTCAGTCCTGGCAAACTGACTACCCAGCTTTTGACTCTAACAGCCAGAGGGGTCTATCAAATCAAGCCAGTTACAACTCTGGACTCCGTCCAAACCTTAAGTTTCTTGGCTCAGCCGTGTAGCTTACAGCTAGATACACTCTCCAGAGCACATGTCCAAATAACAATCGGGCACATTATCTTGCATTGAAAATAGTGCCAATGCCTTAATCGACAACTGAAACTGCCATTGCCTTCTAGCTGACAAAAATCGCTGGCTAAAGGTTATTCTAAAGTGCTTCAATCTTTAGTTGATGTTGTGTGTGGATCAATAGCTCCATGAGTAGCAGCAGGGATTCATTTCCTTACAATGACAACTGGTCAAATGGTAAGTATCTGGGAGCTTCTTTGTTCAAAATTGGTTGGACCATCATTGTGTTAGCTCCTCGATCAACATTTCATTACAAAAGCCATGTGGAGAACTTGTGAAAGAATAATTACAACACTGGGATAATGGGTGGTATTTTGAAAGGTCTAAAATAATCTTCAAAAATGCAGGAAAGTACAAATGGCTTTGTGGGAATATGATATAGAAATGCGGCTTGAAAATATTGAAAACCGGGCGCTTAATATTCAAGGATGCCAAGTGTTTAGAAAAAATAGGGAATGAAGGTGAATGGAGGTGTTGGCCTAGTGGTATTATTACTAATCCAGAAGCTCAGCTAATGTTCCATCCCATCCCAGGTTTGAATCCTGCCACGGCAGCTGGTGGGATTTGAATCAATAAAAATATCTGGAATTAAGAATCTACATGAAACCATTGTCGATTGTCGGAAAAACCCATCTGGTTTATGCATGCCCTTTAGGGAAGGAAATCTGCCATCCTTACCCGGTCTGGCCTACATGTAACTCCAGAGCTACAGCAATGTGGTTGATTCTCAACTGCCCTCTGAAATGGCCTAGCAAGCCACTCAGTTCGAGGGCAATTCAGGATGGGTATGAAATGCTGGCCCAGCCAGTAACACCCACGTCCCATAAACGAACAAATAAAAAAAGGATTTGCTTGAAGGGGCAACAGAATCCATTTATTTAGAGCTGAGAAGAAAAAAGGGATATGTTCACACTACTGGGGTGTTCTATAGGTCACCAAATAGAGAGCAGCAAATTCAGAGCTACCCAACAGCATAGACTCAAAATAATGGGACGGCCCTTTAGAACTGTAGAACCGAGATGAGGAGGAATTCCTTCAGCCAGAGGGTGGAGAATCTAAGGAATTAATTGCCACAGAAGACTGTGGAGGCCAAGTCATTGAGTGTATTTAAGACAGAAATAGATAGGTTCTTGATTAGTAACGGGGTCATAGAATCCCTACAGTGAAGAGGAGGCCATTTGGCCCATCGAGTCTGCACCGACTCTCTGACAGATCATCCCACCCATGCCCTATCCCCATAACCCCACCTATTTACCCTGTTAATCCCCCTAAGCTACACATCTTGGAACACCAAGGGGCAATTTAGCATGGTCAATCCACATAACCTGCACATCTTTGGACTGTGGGAGGAAACTGGTGCACCCGGAGGAAACCCATGCAGACACGGGGAGATTGGGCAAACTCCACACAGACACAGTCACCCAAACCTGGAATTGAACTCAAGTCCCTGAAGCTGTGAGGCAGCAGGGCTAACCACTGTGCCACTGTGGCAGGGAGGTGGAGGCAGAATGGGATTAATTCAGTGAAAGGTAGAATTATGTGAAAGGAATGGTCTGAGTGATCTCTCAAACCCTTTGCCTAATTTGATGAATTCTATCCTCATTAGTTACTGACATACACGTGGAATATATGTATGTTTTATGAACAATCAGCCTTTCCATTTCGATAATTAAAGCATTTTGCTCTTTATTTAGAAGACAGAGGGTGATGGTCGATGGAAAATTTTCGGATTGGAGGCAGGTTGCGAGCGGAGTGCCGCAGGGATCAGTGCTTGGTCCTCTGCTCTTTGTGATTTTTATTAATGACTTAGAGGAGGGGGCTGAAGGGTGGATCAGTAAATTTGCTGATGACACCAAGATTGGTGGAGTAGTGGATGAGGTGGAGGGCTGTTGTAGGCTGCAAAGAGACATAGATAGGATGCAAAGCTGGGCTGAAAAATGGCAAATGGAGTTTAACCCTGATAAATGTGAGGTGATTCATTTTGGTAGGACTAATTTAAATGTGGAATACAGGGTCAAAGGTAGGGTTCTAAAGACTGTGGAGGAACAGAGAGATCTTGGGGTCCATATTCACAGATCTCTAAAGGTTGCCACTCAAGTGGATAGAGCTGTGAAGAAGGCCTATAGTGTGTTAGCTTTTATTAACAGGGAGTTGGAGTTTAAGAGCCGTGGGGTTATGCTGCAACTGTACAGGACCTTGGTGAGACCACATTTGGAATATTGTGTGCAGTTCTGGTCACCTCACTATAAGAAGGATGTGGAAGCGCTGGAAAGAGTGCAGAGGAGATTTACCAGGATGCTGCCTGGTTTGGAGGGTAGGTCTTATGAGGAAAGGTTGAGGGAGCTAGGGCTGTTCTCTCTGGAGTGGAGGAGGCTGAGGGGAGACTTAATAGAGGTTTATAAAATGATGAAGGGGATAGATAGAGTGAACGTTCAAAGACTATTTCCTCGGGTGGATGGAGCTATTACAAGGGGGCATAACTATAGGGTTCATGGTGGGAGATACAGGAAGGATATCAGAGGTAGGTTCTTTATGCAGAGAGTGGTTGGGGTGTGGAATGGACTGCCTGCAGTGATAGTGGAGTCAGACACTTTAGGAACATTTAAGCGGTTATTGGATAGGCACATGGAGCACACCAGGATGATAGGGAGTGGGATAGCTTGATCTTGGTTTCAGATAAAGCTCGGCACAACATCGTGGGCTGAAGGGCCTGTTCTGTGCTGTACTGTTCTATGTTCTATGTTCTATGTTCTATTTAGTCAGCTCTCTTGATGTGATAGCATACTGCTGTTTTCTGATTTTTTTACCCATTGGTACCTCTTCATCATGATCTTCCACTTCTATTTTAACATGACTGTTTCTGAGCCCCAGTAAGGAGCCAGTCCACTGCTGAATGGCAAACACAAGCGTATTTGTCATTGACATGTCCACCGACAAACTTTCTCACTATATCCCTTGATCCCTTCTGCAGAATTCTACTTAATTGCCTCTTGAACCCATTTCTCCTGCCAAGGCTTTCCCTGGAAACTGATTCCACAATAGAACTGGAAGAAATACTGATAGATTTCTCGACATGCTGCTAACCTCATGTGTTGTTCTTGACTTGTGTCCCCTGTTGCTTGGAGCCCTCAGTATACTGTATAATAATCGGCTTGTTCGTGAATGCAAGCTACAAACACAAACTTTGGATGAATTGTGAAGAAAGAAAGAAAACATTTGGAATTAATGCCGTGCCTTTTGCATCCACTAAATCTCACAACTCACTTTACAACCAATTAATGACTTTCAAAAACTTTCCAACTTGGGCAGTGATTGCCAATGGAAGTGTGAGACGTGCTCACTGCGACTATTAAAATGAGGCCCCATTTTGGAGGAGCCTCTTAATTTTGACTTACTCACCATTCCTCAACCAAAAACAAATCTAAACCAATCTTTGGGTCCATTCCTTTGAGAGCAAATCATTTTAGTCCCCAAACAGGATGACAATAAAACAGGTTTGAAGTGAGGGAGTTAATTCATTGAGAAGTCATAGGGTCATAGATGTTTACAGCATGGAAACAGGCCCTTTGGCCCAACTTGTCCATGCCGCCATTTTTATTTAACCGCTAGAAGGACTGAAAGGGACAATGGTGTACATTCATAATTCATTTGGGTAGTGCCCATTGTACACAGCCAGCTTCCACTCTTCAAAACACCATCATGGAGGTGGGAGAGTGGGAGCCAACAGACCAAAACTGAGGCTCTGATGGGATCAATACTGACTCAACTTTTAAACTGAGATGAGGAGGAACTACTTCTTGCAGAGGGTGGTGAATTTGTGGAACTCACTGCCCAATAGTGCATTGGAGTCTGAATCGTTGGATGGTTTCAAGAAGGACACAGATACATTTCTAATAAAAAAGGGATAAGGGGATATGGGGAACAGGGGGGGACGTGATCTGATTGAATGGTGGAGCAGGTTCGAAGGGCTGAATTTGCCTACTTCTGCTCCTAATTCGTATGTTCCTATGTTTTCCAGCTATAACACCCAAGGTACCTCCTTACCCAGTTCCTCTGCTTGACCTTAACAGTAGCTAGCGCTAGTAAAAGATGCAAAATTATTTAAGCATCTCAATATGTGTGTTTTTGTGTTTTGATGTATATTGTGATTCATTAATGAGGTATTGGGCAAAGTTTTCAATAAACAATAATCGCACCTTCATCGACAATGGTTTTGAGGTCAAATCTGGTCTAATCTTTAATTAGGTTTTTATTGAATTCAAATTTCACCATCTGCTATTGTGGGAGTTGAACGCAGGTCTCCAAAGTATTACCTTGGATCTCTGGATTACTAGTCCAGTGACAATGCCACTAAGCCACAACACCTTGTCAAATGCCTTTTGGAAATCCAAGCACTGCATAGGCCCTCCTTTATTTGTGTTGCTTGTGATGTCCTCAAAGAACTCCGTTAAATGAATCAAACATGATTTCTCTTTCACAAAACCATGTTGACTCTGCCTGATTTAGGAGAAATTTCTTCACCCAGAGAGTGGTGAATCTGAGGAATTCTCTACCACAGAAAGTAGTTGACGTCAAAAAGTTGTGTGATTTCAAGAAGAAATTAGATATAGTTCTTGGGGCTAAAGGGATCAAAACATATGGGGAGAAGGTGAGATCCGGATATTGAATTTGATTATCAGCTAAGATCAAAATGAATGATGGAGCAGGCTCGAAGGGCAGAATGGCCTACTCCTGCTTCTATGTTTCTATATTTCTATGATTGCATTTAGATTTTCTAAGTGTCCTATTATAACCTCCACAATAATAGATTCCAGCAATTTCCCAATGACAAATATTAAGCTGACAAGCCTGTATTTTCCTGCTTTCTGTTTCCCTCCTTGAATAGAGAAGTTACATTTCCAATCTGATGGGACCTTCCCAGAATCTAGGAAGTTTTGGAAAATTAAAACAAATGCATTTGCTATTCCAGCAACAATTATTTTAAGACCCTAGGATGAAATCCATCAGGACCTGGGGACTTGTTAGCTTTTAGTTCTAATAATTTTCTAAGTACCCTTTCCCTGGTTATTGTAATTGTTTTAAGTTCCTCCATCCCTCTCACCTTCTGATTCACAATTATTTTTGGGATGTTATTTATATCCTCTACATTGAAGACAAATACAAAATACTCATGCAATTCATCCACAATTTCCTTATTGTCCATTGTTAATTCCCCATTCTCTTTCTCGCAGGACTAACACTCATTTTACTCACTCTTTTTCTTTTAAAATACCTGTGGAGAATCTTACCATCAGTTTTTAACTTTCTAGCTAATTTGAATTTCTCCCTCCTTATCAATCTTTTAGCCATTCTTTGTTGTTCTTTATATTATGTCCAATCTTCTGACTTGCCACTCCTCTTCATGGAATTATATGCTTTTTCTTTCAACTTCATGCTATCTTTAATGGATGGTGGCTAAGAGTCCGTTCGAGTCTAAATCTCTGCCATTGCATCCCTACTGATCTGTCCCTCAAGCACTTTCACCAGCTCTGTCTTCATGCCCTCATAATTGCCCTTATTGCTCTTTGAAGGTTCTTAAGAAGGTTGACAAGATAAATGCTGAGAGGCATACGGCATGCTTGCCTTCATCAGCTGGGGCATTGAGTTTAAAAATTGGCTCATGTTGCAGCTTTATAGAAACTTAGCTGGGCCGCACTTGGAATATAGTGTTCAATTCTGGCTGCCACACTACCAGAAGGATGTGGAGGCTGTGGAGAGGGTACAGAAAAGATTTAGCAAGATGCTACTTGGTTTGGAGGGCATTAGCTATGAGGAGAGGTTGGAGAAACTTGTTTGTTCTCACTGGGACAACGGAGGTTGAGGGACGACCTGATAGAAGTCTACAGGTTTATGAGGGACATGGTCAGAGTGAATAGTCAGAAGCTTTTTCCCAGGGTGGAGGAGTCAATTACTAGGGAGCATAGATTTAAGTTGCGAGAGGCAAGGTTTAAAGGAGATATACAAGGCAAGTTTTTTACACAGAGAATGGTGGATGTCTGGAACTCACTGCCGGGGGAGGTAGTGAAAGCAGATACGATAGTAACTTTTAAGGGGTGTCTTGGCAAATACATGAATAGGTTGGGAATGGAGGGATATGGTCCCCGGAAGGGTAGGGGGCTTTAGTTCAGTTGGGCAGCATGGTCGGTGCAGGCTTGGAGGGCCGAAGGGCCTGTTTCTGTGCTGTAATTTTCTTTGTTCCTTGTTCTTTGATTTCTGCGAATTCAGAAGAATGAAGAAAGATCTTAAAGAAATATATAAGATTATGAAGGGAATAGATAAAATAGAAGCGGAGAGGTTCTGGCGGGTGAAACTAGAACTAGGGGGCATGGCCTCAAAATAAGGAGGGAGCAGATTTAGGACTGAGTTGAGGAGGAACTTCTTCACCCAAAGGGTTGTGAATCTGTGGAATTCCCTGCCCAGTGAAGCAGTTGAGGCTACCTCGTTGAATGTTTTTAAGGCAAGGATAGATACATTTTTGAACAGTAAAGGAATTAAGAGTCATGGTGAGCGGGTGGGTAAGTGGAGCTGAGTTCCTGAAGAGATCAGCCATGATCTTATTGACTGGCGGAGCAGGCTCGAGGAGCCAGATGGCCTACTCCTGCTCCTGGTTCTTATGTTCTTATGGTCTATTTGAATTTGAAACATTAGCCTTAGATCCATTCCTATCTCCCACAAACTGGTTTGAGGATGTTTCCCCTCATGGGGGAGTCTAGGACCAGAGGGCTTAGTCTCAGAATAAAAGGGCACCAATTTAAGACTGAGATGAGGAGGAATTCCTTCCCTCAGAGGATTGAGAGTCTTTGGAATTCCTTGCCACAGAGAGTTGTGGGGCCAGAGTCTTTGGGTGGGATTTTCCGGCCACGCTTGCCCCAATACCGGAAAATCCCGCCAGAGGTCAACGGACCTTTGCATGGTCTGCCCCTGCCCACTACGATTCCCATAGCGGGCAGGATGGGATAATTCCAACCCTTGTGTATATTGAAGGCTGAGATAAATAGATTCCTCATTAGTAATGGAATTAAGGATTACAGGGAAAGGACAGGAAAGTGAACATGAGAAATGTTGGATCAGACATGATCCTATTGAATGGTGTAGCAGGCTCAAGGGACCAAATGGCCTCCTTCTGTTCCTATTTCTTATGGCCTTATGATCTATTTGAATTTAAAAGATTAGTTTTAGATCCACTCCTATCTCCCTCAAACTGATTGTGAAATTCAGTCATCTTATGATCACTGTTTACCTAGGAGTATCTTCACTTTGAGGCCATTGATTAATACTATTTTACTGGACATTACCTGATATAGTATTGCCCGTACCCTGGTTGGTATTAGAACATGCTACTCTAAGAAGCACCAATTAGCTTGACACAACTCATGGAAAAACTAGTATATACAGAGAGAGAGAAGGACCTTTCTCCCCCATCTGGACATGATTTAAAATCAAGTCCTAAAAATGAAGTCAGTGAATAAGAATAATTGGAAAATACCACTGCTAGGCTCCGAGAGGAAATCAAGCACCCTGATGCATGACTCATAGAAACAATGAGATGGAATATTGTTCACCTCGATCCAACTACAAAACAAAGAAAACATTGACATGACTGGGTGCAATTTGAAGAATCAGCTCTTCGAGATTGAAATCATTTACAGGAATAATGAACTCAACTTGATTTTGCACTGAAAGCGAATATCATGTCATAGCCAAACCCATTGTCTAAACCCAGATGGGGAGCAGGGGGGTTGTGCAGGGCAGCGGGTGAGGGTTGAGTGATGAAAAGCGTTCCAGCATGGGTTACAGCAGAGCTCAGCAATGCAGAGTCTAATTTAGCCATGAACGTGGACAGACAGCTGTGGTTGCGGTTAAAGAAAAAAAAACTATTGCTATCATAAAAAGTGATTACAACGAACTCAATTATAGCAAGTCTCCAAAGCTGTGATTAGTGTGAGCTAACTCCCAGCAGCAGGTCAAGAACAGTCGTGTATCAGAGCCAGCTCGAGAGCAGGAGAAGGAGAGCAACGGGCAAAGAAGCTTCAGGCATCACAAGGTTTTCTGTTCCTCTGTTAACAAGCCTCAAACACATCGTGTTATAGAAACATAGAAAATAGAAGCAGGAGCAGGCCATTCGGCCCTTCGAGCCTGCTCCACCATTCATTTTGATCATGACTGATCATCAAACTAAATATCCTGATCCCGCCTTCCCTCTTGACCCCTTATGAATTTGCTTGAATGTCAATGTTGTTTTAATGTCAACTGACCTTATCATGTTATGTCCAGCTTGTCACTTTTCTATAGTTAGTGTTGCCATGTATCGATGGGACATAGAAAGAGGTAACCTCTGCCTGGTAGCTGAAGTGTTTGATTATCCAGTAGGTCACCAAGTGCTTGTTCCCTGTCTGGTGAACCCATGGTGTGGTGCGGATACAGAGTATATAGAATTGAGATTTTCCCCAAGTAAAGATTAGGGTGCGATTTTATGGCCGCGATCGCCCCAAAACTGGAAAATGCCACCCGACATCAACAGACCTTTGCATGGTCACCCCCCGCTGCACTACGATTTCTGTGGCAGGCGGGGCAGGAAAATTCTACACCAAGTGTATTGTGGCAAGATGTTCAGAGTAAGATTTCCTTCAAAATGGAGAAAGTAAATTACAGGCCAACAAAAATAACCCTGCAAGAAATAAATGCATTTCATTTCATGAGGCTTTCCGCCTTCAAACACACCGGCGAGAGTTCATAAAATCATGTCCAGTGTCCAGCTAACCATGGAATATACTTTCACTTAAAGTAAAGGTGTGGGGCTGGATGTTCGCTCTCATTACCTTTTGGTCCTGTTGGAAAATGATAACATTGATCTCTATTATTTGGTCATTTTGATTAATGACTAAAGCGGGAGCCTAACATTTCCCTCTCCTTTTTTACTCCCTTCATCCCAATAACCCTCCAGGATCTCTGTGTTGTGCCAAGATATACTTTTTGCACAGTCATGGCAGTGGAGGACATGAAGCAGTTAACTTACAAACTGAAGGACATGAAACATTTAACCTCGAAAGTTTAGTTTATTTATTATTATCAAAAGTAGTCTTACATTAACACTGCAATGAAGTTACTGTGAAAGTCTCCTAGTCGCCACACTCCGGCGCCTGTTCGGGTACACTGAGGGAGAATTTAGCATGGCCAATGCACCTAACCAGCACTTCGGACTGTGGGAGGAAACCGGAGCTCCAGGAGGAAACCCACGCAGACACGGGGAGAACATGCAAACTCCACGCAGACAGTGACCGAAGCCAGGAATCAAACCCGGGTCCCTGGCGTTGTGAGACAGCAGTGCTAACTACTGTGCCACTGTGCCAGAATGAACTAACTGACTCATGATTGATTTACAAAGTGGACAATGACATAGATTAACTGTATTTACAAATTGTGAGCAGTTCCTACTTTGAGCATGAAAGGAACATTTACACCTGAATAAACTAAGAGCTAAATGGCCCTCAGAGATGCATATGTTAAAGGCACATCTGTGATTATAAGAACATAAGAACATAAGAACATAAGAAATAGGAGCAGGAGTAGGCCATCTAGCCCCTCGAGCCTGCCCCGCCATTCAATAAGATCATGGCTGATCTGACATGGATCAGTACCACTTACCCGCCTGATCCCCATAACCCTTAATTCCCTTACCGATCAGGAATCCATCCATCCGCGCTTTAAACATATTCAGCGAGGTAGCCTCCACCACCTCAGTGGGCAGAGAATTCCAGAGATTCACCACCCTCTGGGAGAAGAAGTTCCTCCTCAACTCTGTCTTAAACCGACCCCCCTTTATTTTGAGGCTGTGTCCTCTAGTTTTAACTTCCTTACTAAGTGGAAAGAATCTCTCCGCCTCCACCCTATCCAGCCCCCGTATTATCTTATAAGTCTCCATAAGATCCCCCCTCATCCTTCTAAACTCCAACGAGTACAAACCCAATCTCCTCAGCCTCTCCTCATAATCCAAACCCCTCATCTCCGGTATCAACCTGGTGAACCTTCTCTGCACTCCCTCCAATGCCAATATATCCTTCCTCATATAAGGGGACCAATACTGCACACAGTATTCCAGCTGCGGCCTCACCAATGCCCTGTACAGGTGCATCAAGACATCCCTGCTTTTATATTCTATCCCCCTCGCAATATAGGCCAACATCCCATTTGCCTTCTTGATCACCTGTTGTACCTGCAGACTGGGCTTTTGCGTCTCATGCACAAGGACCCCCAGGTCCCTTTGCACGGTAGCATGTTTTAATTTGTTTCCATTGAGATAGTAATCCCATTTGTTATTATTTCCTCCAAAGTGTATAACCTCGCATTTCTCAACGTTATACTCCATTTGCCATATCCTCGCCCACTCACTCAGCCTGTCCAAATATCTCTGCAGATCTTCTCCGTCCTCCACACGATTCACTTTTCCACTTATCTTTGTGTCGTCTGCAAACTTCGTTACCCTACTCTCCGTCCCCTCCTCCAGATCATCTATATAAATGGTAAACAGTTGCGGCCCGAGTACCGATCCCTGCGGCACGCCACTAGTTACCTTCCTCCAACCGGAAAAACACCCATTTATTCCGACTCTTTGCTTCCTGTCGGATAGCCAGTCCCCAATCCACTTTAACACACTACCCCCAACTCCGTGTGCCCTAATCTTCTTCAGCAGCCTTTTATGGGGCACCTTATCAAACGCCTTTTGGAAATCCAAAAACACCGCATCCACCGGTTCTCCTCCATCAACCGCCCTAGTCACATCTTCATAAAAATCCAACATGTTCGTCAAGCACGACTTTCCCCTCATGAATCCATGCTGCGTCTGATTGATCGAACCATTTCTATCCAGATGCCCTGCTATCTCCTCTTTAATAATGGATTCCAGCATTTTCCCTACTACAGACGTTAAGCTGACCAGCCTATAGTTACCCGCCTTTTGTCTCCTTCCTTTTTTAAACAGCGGCGTAACATTAGCCGTTTTCCAATCAACCGGCACTACCCCAGAATGCAACGAGTTTTGATAAATAATCACTAACGCATCCACTATTACCTCTGACATTTCTTTCAGTACCCTGGGATGCATTCTATCCGGACCCGGGGACTTGTCCACCTTCAGTCCCATTAGTCTACCCAGCACTGCCTCTCTGGTAACATCAATTGTATTAAGTATTTCTCCTGCTGCCAACCCTCTATCGTTAATGGTCGACTTTAATATCCAAATAGATTGGGAAAGTCAAATTGGTCACAGTACAATAGAGGGGGACTTTCTGGAGTGCATACCGGATGGTTTTCTGGAGCAATACGTTGAGGAACCAACAAGGAACAGGCCATCTTGGACTGGGTGTTGTGCAATGAGAAAGGATTAGTTGGCAGTCTAATTGTGAGAGAACCCTTAGGGACGAGTGACCATAATATGGTAGAATTCTTTGTCAAGGTGGATAGTGACGTAGTTGATTCTGAGACCAGGTTCCTGAATCTCAATAATAAAGGGAACTAAGATGGTATGAAGCATGAATTGGCCATGATGGACTGGGAAACATTACTGAAAGGAAAGACAGTGGACAAGCAATGGCAGGCATTTAAAGAATGCATAGGTGAACGCCAGAAGTTGTTTATTCCTGTTTGGCGCAAGAGTGGTGAGGGAATTGTGGCCAAACCATGGCTTACAAGGGAAATTAGAGTAGTATCAGATTCAAGGAAGAAGCAAACAAATTGGCAAGAAAATGCAATAGCCCTGAGGATTGGGAGCAATTTAAAATATAGCAAAGGAGGACTAGGGGATTGATTAAGGAGGGAAAAGTAAAGTATGGAAATAAGCTAACAGGGAACATAAAAACTTACAGTCAGGCCCCTTGCAGTCAGAAATGGGAGTATTCATAACGGGGAATAAAGAAATAGCTGACGAATTAAATTTGTACTTTGCTTCAGTCTTCACAAAGGAAGACATGAATAACATACCAGAAGTGTTGAGAGAAATGTGTTTTAGTGAGGAGCTGAAGGAAATCAGCATTAGTAGATAAATAGTTTTGGGGAAATTGATGGGATTGAAGGTGAATAAATCTTCAGGTCCTGATAATCTTCATCCCAGAATACTTAAGGAAGTGGCCCTGGAAATAATACACCCATTGGTGGTTATTTTTCAAAGCTCTTTGGTCTCTGGACTGGTTCCTACAAATTGGAGGGTAGCTAATGTAAGCCCACTATTCAAAAAGGGAGGTAGAGAGAAAACAAGGAACTTTCGACCAGTGAGCCTAACATCGGTACTGAGGAAGTTGTTAGAGTCTATTATCGAGGATTTCATAACTCGGCATTTGGAAGGCAGTGGTATAATCAGACAAAGTTAGCATGGATTTACAAAAGGGAAAGCATGCTTGATGAATCTATTAGAATTGTTTGAGGATGTAACTAGTAGAGTTACGAGGAGAACCAGTGGATGTGCTTTATTTTGACTTTCGCTTTCGACAAGGTCTCACAAAGCAGTCTATGATGTAAAGTTAAAGCACATGGGATTTCAGGTAATGTCTTGAGATGGATAGAAAGCTGGTTAGCAGATAGGAAGCAAAGATTTGGCATAAATGGGTCTTTTTCTGATTGGCAGTCAGTGACTAGTGGGGTTCTGCAGGGATCTATCTACCCCAACTGTTCACATTATATATCAATGATTTGGAAACGGGAACTGAATATATTACCTCCAGATTTGCAGATGATACAAAGTTAGGTGGGAAGATGAGCTGTGAGGAGGATGCAGAGATGCTTCAGCATGATTTGGACAGGCTGAGCGTGTGGGCATCTGCATGTAAAAACTAAAATGAGAGTAATTTTCCTGCATTCCCAGATCTGAGCTGTATTCCTCCCAGACATACTGACTGCCTGCAAAAAAAAACTGAAGTTTAAAAAAGTCCCATTAAATATAAAATTTATGAATAGCCCAGTATCATCACAATGGAGTCGGATAATCCAGTGGAATGTTAATGGAATCCAGGCCTGCAGCTCAGGCATGTGATAGTGTGACTTGAGCACCACCAAAGGGGGACAACATTGAAGCTCGGGTGCTGCAGTCCAGGGAAGAAGAACGGGAACAGGCCATCACAAAATTCAGGCCTACAATCAGTATCGGTATCGACAAGCTACCTGAGTGACCGTAAGTTTCAGCAAAATCATTACGGGGTTTGTACTGTGGCTTTGTGTATTAAATAAACAAATAAATCTGAACTTGAGCCGAACCCTGTTTGCTGTGTGCATTTTGTTCTCATAATTCCAGGCTCCAAGAACCACTGTAAAAGGCAGAAGGGAATGGAATCTCTGCCAATAGCAATATTAATGGGCCATGTTGGCACTCATGCCAGAGATTGGCAGCAGTTACCATTCTATGGACAATGTTGTGACAGGAGGAATTCACGGGATAGATGGACCGCAGAATCAAATTAACCTGAAGAAAGGGAGGAAAAAGGATCTATCTAAGCCAAAGCTATCTGATGTGAATGACACCAGTGATAAGCATTTTTTTTTCCATTTTAAGGCTTGATTTGATTTGATTTGATTTGTTATTGTCAAATGTATTGGTATACAGTGAAAAGTATTGTTTCGTGCATTTTTATACAAAGCAAATTGTTCATAGAGTACATAACGGAGAAGGAAAGGAGAGGTTGCAGATTATAGTGTTATAGTGATAGCTAGGGTGTAGAGAAAAATCTACTTAATATATGGTGGGACCATTCAAAGGTCTGATGGCAGCAGGGAGGAAGCTGTTCTTGAGTTGGTTGGTAGGTGATCTCAGACTTCTGCATCTTTTTCCCGATGGAAGAAGGTGGAAGAGAGCATGTCGGGGTTGCATGGGGTCCTTGATTATACTGGCTGCTTTTCCGAGGCAACGGGAAGTGTAGACAGAGTCAATGGATGTGACTCAGCTGATGAAGGAGCGGCGCTCCGAAAGCTCATGATACCAAATAAACCTGTTGGACTTTAACCTGGTGTTATAAGAGTTCTTACTGTATCAAAACTATGCCTGACTCTGCCTTGAGGCAGCAGTGCTAACCATTGTGCCACCATGCTACCGTGGGGTGGCATAGTGGCACAGTGGTTCGCACTGCTGCCTCACAGCTCCAGGACCCGAGTTCGATTCCAGCCTTGGGTGACTGTCTGTGCGGAGTTTGCACATTCTCCCTGTGTCTGCGTGGGTTTCCTCCGGGTGTCCCGGTTTCCTCTCACAGTCGAAAGATGTGCGGGTTAGGTAGGTTGGCCATGCTAAATTTCCCCTTAGTGTCAGGGGGCTAGCCGGGTAAATACATGATGTTGCAGGAATAGGGCCTGGGTGGGATTGTTGTCGGTGCAGACTTGTTGGACCGAATGGCCTCCTTCTGCACTGTAGGGATTCCATGATTCTATGAATAAATTCAATAACCCAGCCTCACTGCTTCAGGAGAAAGAGGATTCTACATACTTAATGACCAAACTCCGGCATCATATTCAGGTACAGCGCCCCTGAAGACTGTTCGGCGTTAGAAACATAAGTGTTGACAGTTGGAATCAAATTCCCCTGGCTATGTGTTAACAGAGCATTAAGTTAAACCTCAACCACCAGATAAATGGTGTTGTTTCCTCAGGGGAATACATATAAGTGAGCACAACTTGTGGACCTCCCATGATGGGGTGGCGTTTACTAGCTTTGATTTTTAAAATTGTTCAATAGATAAGGTCGCTGGGTAATTGTCCATCGAGTTGCAGCACGGTCCCATCCTCACATTGCAACCATTAAATGAACGAAGTGTGCTTCTGTTTTAGGTGCGGGTGGAGTTAATATTGAATTACCATGCCAGCCCCAAAAAAAAACAGCTAACTTCTTAGTTATCTTCCCAATATAAGGGATCATAGAATTTTACAATGCAGGAGTAGGCAGTTTGGGGTTTTTAATTGGCAAATTGATATAGCTGTACGGAGACAGTGCAAGTAAGAATTTTATAGCTGACATGAAACTTATGCATTCCACCAGAATTTAACATGAATCAAGATGAATAGTCTTTTTATATGGCTGGTGTCGATTATATGGCCAGCAGCATAAGGAAGACATTTGGAGTGCACAAAGGTGCTAGGCAAATTACAAAATGAATGTTGTCTGAGCGTTAACAGTCAGATAATCTGCCACAGCTGTGTTCAATAAAGTATACAGCTGAAACTCCACACAATTTTACATGGCTTAGAACTTTTACAAACATCCGAGCATAAAAAGAAGGATTGTAATCCTTCTGGAATTGATTGAATACTTCCTGTTTTCCCATTTTTTCCCAAGTATTGCAGGTCAGCTGATGATTATAGCCCTCTTATACGCTGTGTCCCACTGATGTACATAATAATGATGAATGAGCAGCAGTCCAGACCAATTATAAATAATACTCTTAAAATAACTCACAAGTTTAAGGCAAATGAGATAAAAGTTATCAGATATGTTCCCCATGAAAGAGCCTTGTGTGATTTAACATCATTGACATCTGAAGGACCATTTTCAACCTCTCCAGACTGAGTCCAACTTATAGCAGGTAGTTTTGACCAAGCGTTCCTGCCCAATGCCCTGTATATTCAGATTTTCATGTTGCATGTATCTGAAATCCAACATAACTTTATGTATCTTCACCCCAGACTTTTTTCCCCCTTTGGGGAATAAATGGGGAAATCATAGAATCATATTCATAGAGTTTTACAGCGCAGAAAGAGGCCATTTGGCCATTTGTGTCTGCGCCAGCCATCAAGTACCTATTTATTCTAATCCCATTTTCCAGCACTTGATCCTTGTCGGCTATGGTATTTCAAGCGTTCATCTAAATGCTTCTTAAATGTTATGAGGGTTCCTGCCTTTACCATCCTTCCAGGCAGTGAGTTCCAGACTCCCATCACCCTCTCGGTGACAAAGTTCCTCAAATCCCCTCTAAATCTCCTGTCCCTTACCTTAAATCTATGCTTCCTGGTTATTGGCCCTGCTGCAAAGGGAAAAAGTTTCTTCCTATCTACCCTATCTATGTCCCTCATAATATTACACACCTCAGCCTTCCCTGCTCTAAAGAAATCAAGATGTGGAGATGCCGGCGTTGGACTGGGGTAAACACAGTAAGAAGTTTAACAACACCAGGTTAAAGTCCAACAGGTTTATTTGGTAGCAAAAGCCACACAAGCTTTTGGCTTTTCAGCACAAGCTGCGAAAGCTTGTGGCTTTTGCTACCAAATAAACCTGTTGGACTTTAACCTGGTGTTGTTAAACTTCTTACTAAAGAAAACAACCCCAGCCTATCCATCCTTTCTTCATAGCTGAAACACTCCAGCCCAGGCAATGTCCTGGTGAATCCTCTCCGCACCCTTTCGGGTGTAATCACATCCTTCCCATAGTGTGGGAAGGATTGGCAGGCCGATTATCAACCTGTGAAACCACATTGTGAACAGTCATTCAATGGCCCACAAGGGCTTAAATAGAATAAAAACAGAAAGTACTGGGAAAACTCAGCAGTTCTAGCGGCATATGAGGAGAAAGAACATTTTGAGTCCAAAGTTCTTGAGTGAGACTTGAACCTAAGACTCTGATTCAGATGTGGAGATGCCGGTGTTGGACGACACACAACACCAGGTTAAAATGGGCCGACACGGTGGTGCAGTGATTAGCATTGCTGCCTCACAGTGCCAGGGACCCAGGTTCAATTCCGGCTTGGGTGACTTTCTGTGTGGAGTTTGCACCTTCTCCCCGTGTCTACGTGGGTTTCCTCCGGATGCTCTGGTTTCCTCCCACAGTCTGAAAGGTTAGGTACATTGACTCAAACAGGTGCTGGAGTGTGGGACTAGGGGAATTTCACAGTAACTTCATTGCAGTGTTAATGTAAGCCTTACTTGTGATTAATAAATTAACTTTAACTGAAGTCCACATTTGGAATCACAAGGAGCACTGCTCCTTCCTCAGGTGAGTGATCCTAATGAAGGAGTAGTGCTCCGAAAGCTCGTGATCCCAAATAAACCAGTTGGACTTTAACCTGGTGTTGTGACACTTCGTACTGACTCAGAGGCATTGGCACCACCTACTGAGCTGCAAGTTCTCCATTTTATGATGTTCAGACATCTTAAAAACACTTCCAACACCACCCCCACCATGGCCACCACCAGTACCATAAACATGGACTCATCCAAAACTCACTTTCTATACCCTAGCTCACTCCTAAGCTCAATGTGATACATTGGCCTCTTGCAGAGCAACCCCTCAATTTTAAAATGTTCATCCCTCTTTCAAATCCCTCTTTGACTCCACCATTCCTGATCTCTGTGATTTCTTCCAGTCCTACAAATCTCTGGGATCTTTGCGCTCATTCAATTCTGGCCCCTTCCACATACAGTTTTAATGGCTGCATTATTGGCAATGTGCCTTCAGCTGCCTAAGTCTGAAGCTCTGGCATTCCCCCCTTAGCCTTGACCAGCTTCTGGTCCCCTATTTGTTTAATTCGCTCAGTGTCAACTTTTGATTGGTAACACTCCTGAGAGATGCCTTGGGACAAATGCAAGTTGTTGTTTCTGATGAAGTTTAGTGGTGCCATTGTAAATCATCATTTGCTACTTTTCTCTGTCATAAGCCATATGCCCCCATATTTTAGCTGAGATGCCACTTTTAGTTTTTAGATTAGTCTTTAGTCAATCCAAAAGGTCAATGCAAAAGGTTAGTTCACACAAGGTGAGGGATAATTTATTAGCTTGGATAGATGATTGGCTAACCAATAGAAAGCAGAGAGTTGGGATAAATGGATGTTTTTCGGGTTGGCAACATGTAATTAGTGGGGTGCCATAGGGTTTGGTCCTCAGGCCCCAACTATTTATAATCTATATTAATGACTTGGATGCAGATTTCTAGATGACACTAAAATAGGTGGGCTAGTAAGTTGTGATAATGAAATTAAACAAAGAACAATACAGCAAAGGAACAGGCCCTTCGGCCCTCCAAGCCTGCACCGCTCATGTGCCCAACTAGACCATTTGTTTGTATCCCTCTATTGCCAGTCTGTTCATGTGGCTATCTAGATAAGTCTTAAATGATCCCAGGGTGTCCGCCTCAATCACTTTGCTTGGGAGTGCATTCCAGGCCCCCACCCCCCTCTGTGTAAAATACGTCCCCCTGAATTTAAAAAAAAATTAAAAATTATGAATGGGTATGGATGGGTTAAGTGAATGGGGCAAAGCTTGTCAGGTGAAGTTTAATGTGGATAAGTGTGAGGTTATCCATTTTGGTAGGAAAAATACAAAGGCACATTATCTAAATGGAGAGAAAGTTCAGAATGTTTCAGTGCAGAAGAATCTGGGTGTCTTCGTGCATGAAACACAGAAAACTAGTATGCAGGTACAGCAGGTAATAAGAATGGTAAATGGAATCTTGGCATTTATTGCTAAAGGAATAGATTATAAAAGTAGTAAAGTGTTGCTGCTACTGTACAAAGCAAGAAGTTTAACAACACCAGGTTAAAGTCCAACAGGTTTATTTGGTAGCAATTTATTTGTTTATTGGACTTTAACCTGGTGTTGTTAAACTTCTTACTGTGTTTACCCCAGTCCAACGCCGGCATCTCCACATCACTGTACAAAGCATCAGTGAGACCACACTTAGAATATTGTGTACAGTTTTGGTCCCATTACTTGAGGAAGGATGTAGTTGTATTGGAGATGGTTCAGAGGACATTGACGAGATTGGTCACTTTCCTGAAGCAGAGGACAGTGTAGGTGGAGTCAAGGATGGGAGGCTGGTTTGTGTGAAGGACTGAGCTTCATTCACGATCCTTTGTAGTTTCTTGTGGTCTTGGTCAGAGCAGGAGGCATACCAAGCTGTGATATGAAGAGAAGGCTGCGGGTGCTGCTCAGAATGTGAGCAGCACTGGCAAGACAGAGTGAAGAGAGAGAAGGTTCAGAGCACGGGTTGTAGGTATATCAGCAAAAGTGAAAAGAAACAGGCCATTCAGTCCAGCTGGTCCCAGTGTTTTATGCTCCATATGAGCGTAGCTCCCACCTTACCTCATCTCACATATCCTTCTATTCCTTTCTCCCATATGTGTTTATCTAGCTTTCCTTAAAGTGCATGCATTAAAAAGCAATGGATAAGCATCCAAAGCTCTGAAGATCTGCATATATCCATTAGACCTAAAAAAGGATATGGGATCTTTGCTCCAATGCAGTCTCAGCATTTGAACAGCACTGCGAGATTCAGCACAGATGTCAAACAGACTGTGGAAGCCGGGGCAGCCATGTTGATCCCTATTCATTGTAAAACAGTCAGCTTAATATTTGCACCCATAGCTACTTCATTTTATAGTAGTTTTGTGTCTCACTAGCACAGCCTTTCACATCTCCTTAAATGATCTTATCTGCCACCTTTAATTGCTAGCTGAGGAAACTTGGCAGAAATTGAGTCCCATCTAAGTAAGATTTATGATTGTTCCAATGGCAGTCTCTGTAGCTTCTAGAGAAGGAAGGGCATTTCAGTAAAAGCTGCTATTGCCTGACCAAAATTATGGCTAGCTGCTGCTGTGTTTTTATAATGGCATAAAGCGCCAATCACTCATAAGGGATTGTGTAAACACATTGTGGGTACATTAATTTAAACGAGGCACATGAAAACATATATATCACAGAATCGCAGAATTGTTACGGTGCAGAAGGAGACCATTTAGCCCATCACCAGCTCTCCAAATGAGCATCGTGACTTGGTGCCATTCCCCAGCTTTTTCCCTGTAACTCTGCACATTGTTTCTATTCAAGTTATCATCTAATGCCCTCTTGATTGCTTTGATTGAACCTGCCTCCACCACACTTCCAGGCAGGGCATCCCAGACCCAAACCACTCGCTGAGTGAAAATGCTTTTACTCACATCACATTTGCTTCATTTGCTTTAAATCTCTGCGCTCTCGTTCCCGATCCTTTTATGATCAGCAACAGTTTCTCCCTATCTACTCTGTCCAGCCCCCTTATGATTTTGAACATCTCTATTAAATCTCCTCTAAGCCTTCTTTTTCTCCAAGGAGAACAGTCCGAACTTCTCCAATCTATCCTCATAATTGAAGTTCCTCATCCCTGGAACCATTCTGGTAAACCTCTTCTGCACTCTCTCCAATACGTTCACATCCTTCCAATAATGTGGCACCCAGAACTGTTCACAATATTCCAGCTGAGGTCTAACTAGTACAAAACCAGAAAATGCTGGAAAATCTCAGCAGGTCTGACAGCATCTGTGGAGAGAGAATAGAGCCAACGTTCCGAGTCAAGGTGCTGTCAGACCTGCTGAAATTTTCCAGCATTTTCTGGTTTTGTACTAGTTAGGCGTTTTGTGTTTTTGTTTCAGATTCCATCATCCGCGGTATTTTACCTTTATGCCGAGGTCTAATTAGTGTATTATGTAAGTTCAGCATAACCACCTTGCTCTTGTATTCAATGTCCCTATTAATAAAACCCAGGATGCTGTATGCTTTATTAACTGCTCTGTTCAACTGTCTTGCCACCTTCAATGATATATGCACATGTACACCCAGATCCCTCTGCTCCTGCACTCCCTTCAGAATTTTACTCTTTATTTTCTATGATTTCTCTATGTTCTTCCAACCAAAATGCATCACCTCACACTTCTCTGCATTGAACTTCATCTATCACCTGTCTGCCCTCTCCACCAACTTGTCTATGCCCTTTTGAAGTCTACACTATCCTCCTCACAGTTTACAATACTTCCAAGTTTTATATCATCCGTAAACTTTGGAATTGTTCCCTGCACACCAAGATCTAGATCATTAATATAAATCAGTAAAAGCAAGGGTCGCAATACTAATCCCTGGGAAATTCCACGACAAACCTATCTTCAGCCCAATATCCATTGAGCATTACTCTCTGCTTCCTATTATTCAGCCAATTTTGTATCCGTGTTGCTACTATCCATTTTATTCCATGAGCTATAACTTTTCTCACAAGTCTGTCATGTGACTCTGTATCGAATGTCTTCTGAAAATTCATGTATACCACATCAACAGCATTACACACATTGACCCTTAAAAAGCTTGAGCAAATTAGTCAAACATGATATGGATAGAAATATTGCAGACATCAGCAGCAGAGCTGTGCGTGCTGCGTTCTGCTCATGGATGAAAGTGAAACTAAGGCTGAACATTTTCTGGTTTTATTTTAACTTCCAACATCTACTTTACCAGTTCAGCATCATAATCACTAGGCTACCATTTTTGGTATTAACTTAAACGTTATCTCGTGGAAAGGAGCCCTTCTTCTCTATTCTTTTCCCTTCCCCGCCAGGAACAGGACAAGCTGTAGTAGCAACAAGCAGAAATTTAAGGGGTGTCCTTTGACATCATAAGACACCCAGCAAGTCCTGTGAGAGCACCTCAATTTTATGATGAAGCTACTAGTTGATATCTCCCTCTTACTTCTGTTGGCCCAATGGAGAACACTTGTAGATGGGAGGTTGCCTCATGTCAATCTACAATGTACTCTGGAGGCTGGCTTCACTCCATCGTACAATGTCATTCTCCTGCGGTTTAACTGCATGCAGCACGCAGACATTATCAATGCCTGATCTGCTTTATGAACCCTCCGAATTCTAATATGAAGTCTCATAATCCAGAGTTGGACTAGGTCTCGAACTGTGGAATGATATCTGCAGAATGTTGGGACAGCTCAATCTTTAGCTGATGAATCTCACCTACTCGCACTCGCCCCATGCAGAATAACTCCAAATTATAGATTTTTAAAATCCTTTCATGGGATGTGAACGTTTGAAATTTGGCATTCTTGCATTTGTCCTGAGGACTGTAAGAAGAGGCATTCGGCGACATGTCTCTCTCAGAAGCATAGAATCCCCACAGTGCAAAAGGAGGCCATTCGGCCCATCGAGTCTGCACCGACCCGCCTTTATTTTAATCTCCCTTCTCAGCAACATTTTAAAAATTCCTCAGAGCAGCTCCTGTTTCACTTCCATAACTCTAGGTGTGCAGCTGCACGTTGCTTCCTGGGGAAAAACACAGACAAAGAGCAAAAGCCTTACCCAACAAGAACCTATCCAGCGAAAATGGATTGTAAGATACTTCTGTGTTCCAAAATCTGAAGGACTTGCAGCTTGGATAAAACATTCCAAATTTCAGCATCGATAAAGCCTGTGACAAATCATTGTTTCTCTTTGCATGATTTAAATACATTCTTTTATTCAGGATTATTCACATAACATTGTAGTTATGAAATATCATGCAATATGTACTCAGCAATTTGAATACCGGCCAGAAGCTGTGACCCTTCGAATCTGCAATGCCCAATTTAAACTGATGCACCTGCTGTTTGTCACAGTATTAGAATGTGAATGGGGTGGAAACGGAGAAGGAGGAGGGGGAAGGGGGGGATCATTTCCATGTCGCAATGAGATTGTAAAAATGTTCCTAACGAATGGTTTCATATTCAATTACACGTAACACAGAAGATAATCTTCCCCCGCTCCCATTTTCTACAAATGCTGAAGTTCCTATTAACCCCGTGTAGAGTCAGCCTTCCTCGGTAGGCATTGTCAACGTTTGGTTTTCTTTATAGGGACTATTTTTTGGGGGGGGGGACAGTATGTTCCCAAAACCGCCAAGAGAAGCCCTCCCGAAGGATCAGGCGGGTAAGTGGTACTGATCCACGTCAGATCAGCCATGATCTTATTGAATGGCGGGGCAGGCTCGAGGGGCTAGATGGCCTACTCCTGCTCCTATTTCTTATGTTCTTATGTTCTTATTCTAAATGACCATTTTCCGCCACTGGGGAAGCTACAGCAAACGCAATCAGGTTGACATTCCAGCCATGCTGAGGTGGTTTAAATGTGTTATCATCTGAGCCTTGTAAACAGGGGAGAGATGTTGAGGAGTCAGGAGGGGAGCCAGTCTTTCAGTATTCAGTCTCTATCCTGTTCTTAGGCCAGGAGATTCCACTCCATGACTAAGTCCCAGGACGGGATATGAAGCAGGAATATTTCCCTCTGCAGAGCCCAGCAGAAAATCATGCCAAATTGAGCTAATTAATTATGCAGCTTGGGTATTCCAGACCATTTTAGCGTTGGAGGGGGGAGGGAACAGCAAACCACCTGCCCCACCATCACGTCCAGGCGCCATGTTTGAAGGATTCCAGTTACAGCATTGTCCAACTCTGAACTGCGTTTCAGAAAAGGGCTCGGAAATCTCAAGAAGCACCAGCCAACATTCAAGTGATGCATCCCAGGAAACATTGCTGAATGCAATGGCAAACTGGAGTGACGTCCTCACCTCCCTGGGTGGAAGGAGGAGGCCCATCCGACTCACCAACCCTGCCTGGGAGGCAGTTATGATGTGGAGATGCCGGCGTTGGACTGGGGTAAACACAGTATTTAACCTGGTGTTGTTAAACTTCTTACTGGGAGGCAGTTGCCAGGGTAGCGAGTGTGAGCAGTGCTTACGAGGGGACAACCGTGCAGTGCAGGAAAAAGATGACCGACCTCATCTGCCCCATCAGGGTCAGTGAACCCTCCAGAGGCCACTGGCAAGAACAACTGATTCCAGGCCTCAATCGATGGAACAGCTTCTGGTACACTCCACCCAATCAATGCCTCAGCTTCCAATATAGTCCACCCTATCAATGGAACGGCTTCTGGTATGTTCCACCCGATTGATGGAACCGCTTCTAGTACAGTCCACCTCAATAGAGTGTGAATAGGTGTAAGAAGGAAAATAAGACAGTTACGTTCAATATGTACCTTATTATGTCTGTACAGCTTTCCAAAATGTTTTACAAAACCAATGGGTTTTTTTCAAAGTGCTGTCAATCTTGGGAATTTGCACATAACAGGTCCCCAAAAACTGTAAAGGAATGGATGATTGTTTTTGTCGTTTCAGGAAGGAACGTTGACCCACACACCTGGAAAAATCTCTGCTCTTAGGATAATGCTGTGAGGTATCTGCATTGATTTAAGTGGGCAGGAGATGTTTTGGCTGAAGGTTCCATCCTAATGATATGGGTAAGTTTAATATGCTTAATACAGGTGTCCCTGTCTCTTTTCACTTTGACATCTCTGATAATGCCATTGATGTTCTGGTGTGCTGTTTATATGCTAGGAAAGATGGGGGGTGGGGGGGGGGGGGGGGGGGGGGGGCGGGTGTAGTATAAGGGTGTCCAACATTGTAAGGGGTAATATGGGATTGGAGAACTGCATCACCCCCCCCCCATATGATGTAGAGAAACACATGATAGCAGACTGAGTATAGTAGTAGTCTAGCAGAAGCCAGCATGGAGATAATACCTAATCAGGTTTATCTCCTGGAGATGTATATAATTGTGTGTAACCTCAGCCGGTACAGGAATTGAACCTGCGCTATTGAATTACTCCATGTCATGAACTAGCCATCCAGCCAATTGAGCTAACCGACCCCCTTCTCCACGAAGGCCTGCCTTTTCAAACTTGCCTCTTTGCCTGTGGTGTAGTAACCCTCAGGTTAAATCACCACCAATCAGCTCTCTCTCAAACCCAGGGAAAAACCTATGGTCCTCAGGGACTATGGTGACTTGGATTTCCATAGCATTGTGTGTCAACAATAAATACATTTCAGCCACACAAGGCTCCAGACCTCTTAGTGGGACACCAAACAAACTTACAACACAATTAAAGTAAAAGTTAAAGTAAAGTAAATTTATTAGTCACAAGTAGGTTTACATTCACACTGCAATGAAGTTACTGTGAAAATCCCCAAGTCGCCACAATCCAGTGCCTGTTTGGGTACAATGAGAGAGAATTTAGCATAGACGATGCACCTAACCAGCACGTCTTTGGACTGTGGGAGGAAACCGGAGCACCCGAAGGAAACCCACACAGACACAGGGAGAATGTGCAAACTCCACACAGTTAGTGACCCAAGCCGGGAATCGAATCTGGATCCCTGGCGCTGTGAGGCAGCAGTTTTAGCCGCCGGTGGGTTGAGGAGGGGGAGATGGTTGATTGAACTGTTGGAAATATTGCACTAAATTATCAATTGCTTTTTTATCTACTGGCGGGAAAGGATTAGTTGACTGTTCTTGTTGTGAGAGCTTGCTTTGTGCACTTTGTAGGTTTTTTTGAATCAGAATTAGTGACAATTTGGCAGCATTTGATTGGAGCTCGGACGAGGAATAGGATGACCATCAGCTGCAGCTGTAGGAACAGGAGCAGCTGCCTGCAGATCAGAAACTTGGGCTGTAGAGGCTAGTTGGTTAAGTATGCTCAAGGCTGAGATAGACAGATTTTTAATCAGTAAGGGAATCAAGAATTATGGGGATAAAATGGGAATGTGGAGTAGAGGATTATTACATCAGAGCAGTCAGGATCTCACCGAATGGTGGAGCAGACTTGCTGGGCCAAATGGCCTACTTCTACTCTTGTGTTGAGTGGTCCTGTGGATTCGCCAGATTTTTGTGGAGTCAGACTGACTCTGGAGCTCTTTAAAAATGACCCAATTCCAGGATTCCTAACCCCATTCCCAGCACCAGCAACCTTCATCAGCACTGAAGTTGTTCACCCTTGGAATCATTCTCATGAAATTTCCTTTCCACCCCTTCTAATGGCTTCAACTCCTTCCTAAAATGTGGTGCCCAAAAGAGCCCACAATACGTCACTGAACCAGTGTTTTATCCAAGTTTAGCATAACCTCCTTGATTTTGTGTTCTATGCCATTATCTATACAGCTTAGGGAGCTGAATGCTTTAGTGACCACTACTTCAACTTACCCTGCCACCTGGAACAATTTGTGCACATATTCACCCAGATGTCTCTGCTTTAGAATTGTTTTTTACACAGAGGGTGGTGGGGGCCTGGAATGCGCTGCCAAGTAGGGTGGTGGAGGCAGGCACGCTGACATTGTTTAAGACTTACCTGGATAGTCACATGAGCAGCCTGGGAATGGAGGGATACAAACGATTGGTCTAGTTGGACCAAGGAGCGGCACAGGCTTGGAGGGCTGAAGGGCCTGTTTCCTGTACTGTTCTTTGTTCTTTGTTCTTTGTCCCCTCTATTTAATATTGTTTCTCTGTGTCCTTCCAACCAAAATTAAACACTTCACAGTTTCAGATATTAAATTTTATCTGTCGCTTGTCCACATTTCCCACCAATATGTTTGTGTCATTTTGAAGAGCTACCCTAACCTCTTCATAGTTCACAGTACTTCCATGTTTTGTATCATCCGCAAATTTTAAATTTGTGCCCTATACACCAAGGTCTAGATCATTGATAGGTGTGTAAAGGGAAGAGCAGGGGTCCAATCACTGACCCCAGGGGAACTCCATTATCAATCTTCACTTGTTCGCAAAACAACCATTCACCACTTTCCTGTCATTCAACCAATTCCATATCCATGTTGTAACTGCCCCTTTTATTCCATAAACTCTAACTTTGCTCACAGATCTGTCATGTGGCAATTAATCTCTGTCTCTTTCTCTCTTTCCAGGGAGCTCTGGACTTGTTTGCCCAACCTGTCCCCTTCGTGGGAATATACCTTGATTGTATCCGACTCTCTCTTCTTTCATTGTTCATTTAGGGATTTGTCTGTCAACACTTGATTCCAATTTATCTGGGCCAGATCCATTTTTATCCCAATTAAAGTTGGCTTTCTCCCAATTAATTATTCTTACTCTGGATTACTCTTGCCCTTTACTATCGGTAAACTAAACCTTACGATACAATGATCACTGTTCCCTAAATGTTACCTTATTGCCACTTGTTCCATAGAAACATAGAAAGTAGAAGCAGGAGTAGGCCATTCGGCCCTTCGAGTCTGCTCCGCCATTCATTTTGATCATGGTGGATCATTGAATTCCATATCCTGATTCCCCCCTTCCCTCCATATCGCTTGATCCCTTTAGCCCCGAGAGCTATATGTAATGGCAATATGTAATATGTACGAGATGAAGGCATGTAAAATCGCCGGCTCCAACGCACCCCTCCCTGATGAGCTCAATGCATTCTACACCCGTTTTGAGCAAGAGGTCAGCGAGAGCATGCCCTCCACCCTGGAAGCCCTGGATGAACCTGTATCTGGGGTCACCATTGCAGATGCCAGAGCAGCTTTCTTGAAGGTCAACCCACGGAAAGCAACTGGCCCAGATGGGGTACCCGGACGTGCACTCAGATCCTGCGTGGATCAGCTGGCGGAGATATTCATAGACATCTTCAATCTCTCTTTACAACAATCTGAGGTCCCTATCTGCTTCAAGAAGGCGACCATTATCCCAGTACCTAAGAAAAACCAAGCAGCGTGCCTTAATGACTATCGGCCGGTGGCTCTGACATCCATCATTATGAAGTGCTTCGAAAGGTTAGTCATGGCACGACTCAATTCCAGCCTCCCGGACTGCCTGGATCCACTACAGTTTGCCTACCGCCACAACAGGTCCACAGCAGATGCCATTTCCCTGGCCCTGCACTCAACCCTGGAACACGTAGATAACAACGGCACCTATGTCAGACTCCTATTTATTGACTACAGCTCAGCCTTCAACACTATTATTCCCACGAAACTCATCTCCATACTCTGTGGTCTGGGCCTCGACACCTCCCTCTGTGACTGGATCCTGAACTTCTTAACTTACAGACCACAGTCAGTAAGGATAGGCAACGACACCTCCTCCACAATCATCCTCAACACCAGTGCCTCACAAGGCTGTGTTCTGAGCCCCCTACTATATTCCTTATACACCAATGGCTGTGTGGCCAAATTCCCCTCCAACTCAATTTTCAAGTTTGCTGACGACACCACCGTAGTGGGTCGGATCGCAAACAATGATGAGACAGAGTATAGGAATGAGATAGAGAATCTGGTGAACTGGTGCAACAACAATAATCTCTCCCTCAATGTCAACAAAATGAAGGAGATTGTCATTGGCTTCAGGAAGCGTAAAGGAGAACATGCCCCTGTCTACATCAATGGGGATGAAGTAGAAAGAGTTGAGAGCTTCCAGTTTTTAGGTGTCCAGATCACCAACAACCTGTCCTAGTCCCCCCATGCCAACACTTTGGTTAAGAAAGCCCACCAACGCTTCTACTTTCTCAGAAGACTAAGGAAATTTGGCATGTCAACAACAACTCTCACCAACTTTTACAGATGCACCATAGAAAGCACTCTTTCTGTTCATACCTTCAGCTTGGTATGGCTCCTGCTCTGCCCAAGACCGCAAGGAACTACAAAAGGTCATTAATGTAGCCCAAACCAGTCTCCCATCCATTGACTCTGTCTACACTTCCCGCTGCCTCGGCAAAGTAGCCAGCAAAATTAAGGATCCCACGCACCCTGGACATTCTCTCTTCCGCCTTCTTCCTTTGGGAAAAAGATACAAAAGTCTGAGGTCACGTACCAACCGACTCAAGAACAGCTTCTTCCCTACTGCTGTCAGACTTTTGAATGGACTTACCTTGCATTAAGTTGGTCTTTCTCTACACCCTAGCTCTGACTGTAACATTACATTCTGCACTCTCTAGTTTCCTTCTCTATGAACGGTATGTTTTGTCTGTATAGCGTGCAAGAAACAATACATTTCACTGTATATTAATACATGTGACAATAATAAATGAAACAAAATCAAATCAAATCAAAGTAATTTCTTCTTGAAATCAGACAACGTTTTGGCCTCAACCAAATTCTGTGGTAGTGAATTCCACACGTTCATCACCCTCTGGGTGAAGAAATCTCTCCTCACAGTTCTAAAAGGTTTACCCCATATCCTCAAACTATGACCCCTAGTTCTGGACTCTCCCACCATTGGGAACATTCTTTCTGAACCTACCCTGTCTAACCCTGTTAGAATTTTATAAGTTTCTATGAGATCCCCTCTCACTCTTCTAAACTCCAGTGAATATAATCCTAACTGACTTAATCTCTCATATGTGAGGCCTGCCATTCCAGGAATCAGCCTGGTAAACCTTCGCTGTACTCCCTCGATAGCAAGGACATCCTTCCTCAGATAAGGACACTAAAACTGCCCACAATACTCCAGGTGTGACCTCACCAGTGCCCTATACAATTGCAGCAAAATATCCCTATCCCGATACTTAAATCCTCTCACTATGAAGGCCAACATACCATTTGTCTTCTTTACTGCCTGCTGTACCTACGCACTTACTTTCAGCGACAGATGCATGAGGACTCCAAAGTCTCGCTGAGTTTCCACCTCTTTCAATTTACACCCATTCAAGTAATAATCTGTCTTCCTATTATTGCTACCAAAGTGAATAACCTCACATTTATCCACATTATACTGCATCTGCCATGCACGCGCCCACACACTCAGCCTGTCCAAATCACGCTGAAGTATCTCTGCATCCTCCTCACAGCTCACCCTCCCACCCAACTTTGTATCATCTGCAAATTTGGAGATAATACATTCAGTTCCCTCTTCCAAATCATTAATATATATGTGAACAGTTGGGGTCCTAGCACTGATCCCTGCGGAACCCCACTTGTCACTGACTGCCAATCAGAAAAAGACCCATTTATGCCAACTCTTTGCTTCTTATCTGCTAACCAGCTTTGTATCCATCTCAAGACATTACCTACAATCCCATGTGCTTTAACTTTACATCATAGTCTATTATGTGAAACCTTGTCGAAAGCCTTCTGAAAGTCGAAATAAACCACTGGTTCTCCTGGGTCAACTCTATTAGTTACATCCTCAAAAAATTCCAATAGATTCATCAAGCATGATTTCCCTTTTGTAAATCCATGCTGACTTTGTCTGATTATACCACTGCCTTCCAAATGCTGAGTTATGAAATCCTTGATAATAGACTCTAGCAACTTCCCCAGTACCGACAATGTTAGGCTCACTGGTCTATAGTTCCCTGTTTTCTCTCTACCTCCCTCTTTGAATAGCGGGCTTACATTAGTTACTCTCCAACCTGTAGGAACCAGTCCAGAGTCCAAAGAATTTTGGAAAATAACCACCAATGGATCTACTATTTCCAGGACCACTTCCTTAAGTACTCTGGGATGAAGGTTATCAGGACTTGGAGATTTATCCATCTTCAGTCCCATCAATTTCCCCAAAACCATTTCTCTACTAACGCTGATTTCCTTCAGATCCTCACTAAAACTTGTTTCTCTCAACACTTCTGGTACATTATTCATGTCTTCCTTTGTGAAGACCGAAGCAAAGTATAAATTTAATCCCTCAGCCATTTCTTTATTCCCCCTTATGAATTCTCCTGTTTCTGACTGTTCCAGATTATAGTGAGGTGCTAAGGTCATTGAGATATGCACATCACTCATCAACACCCACACAACATTTTTGAAACTGCCTTTGAGTGGAATTACACAGAGACAGGCCATTCAGCCCAAAGAGTCCATGCTGGGTTTATGCATGAGTCTCCTCTCAACCCATTTCATCTATAACTGTCAGCACGTCATCCTTTCTCCATCAAGTATGTGTTTGTCCATCTTTGACTGCTTCCACTGTAGGTGGATTTTTAACCAGAAGACACAAATTTTTAGATTTGGCAAAAGAAGCAGGGGGAAGATGAAGGGGACAAGTAGATGCCTCAGTTCCTGAGAGTGAGAATCAGATCTAACCCAGGCACGATCAATCACACTGCTTAGTACCAGGAGTCGCAGAAATGTGTAAGATAAAGATGAAAGAGAAATTACAACACATGGTGAGAGATATCAGAATCAGCAGGCAAACGGGAAACAGATGGAGATGTATGGGAAAAGATGCAAATGCACAAATGAAACAAAGATAACGAAAAGCAACTGAGCATCTGGGAATCTGGGCACAGTGAATCATGATGTGGAAATGCCGGCGTTGGACTGGGATAAACACAGTAAGAGTTTTAACAACACCAGGTTAAAGTCCAACAGGTTTATTTGGTAGCAAATGCCATTAGCTTTCGGAGCGCTGCTCCTTCACGACACACGACAGCGCAGAGTCGCTGAGCAGAAACTGATAGCCAAGTTCCGCACACATGAGGACGGCCTAAACCGGGATGTTGGGTTTATGTCACACTATCAGTAACTCCCACAGCTTGCCTCCTGGACTTGCAGAATCTCACTGGCTGTCCTGTCTGGAGACAATACACATCCCTTTAACCTGTGCTTAATGCTCCCTCCACTCACATTGTCTGTATCTTTAAGGCCTGGTTGGCTGTAGAGATTCGCATTCTAATCAGTATTCTGTAACTTGATTTTGTGTCTCTGTGCCCTGTTTGAGAGCAGATTTCCACTCCATCTGACGAAGGGGCAGCGCTCCGAAGGCTAATGCATTTGCTACCAAATAAACCTGTTGGACTTTAACTTGGTGTTGTTAAAACTCTTACACAGTGAATCACACAGTGCCAGGGACCCGGGTTCAATTCCAGCTCACTGTCTGCGTGCAGTTAGCACGTTCTCCCCGTATCTGCGTGGGTTTCCTCCAGGTACTCTGGCTTCCTCCCACACTCCAAAGATGTGCAAGATGGGTGGATTGCCCATGCTAAGTTGCCCCTTAGTGTCCCAAGATGTGGAGATTAGGGGGGATAAGTGGGGTAAATGTGTGGGGTTGCGGGGATAGGATAGGGGTTGGGCCTGGGTAAGATGCTTGATTGGAGAGTCGGTGTAGACTTGATGGGTCGAATGGCCTCTTTCTGCCCTGTAGGGATTCTATGATTAGTGCAGGAGATATTAGAACTAAATGAACAAGACACGACAGAAGGAAATGAGGAAATGAAGCGAGGTAAGAAAGTGGAGAGATGAAAAACAAGGAAAAGGGAAAAGAGACATTGAAAAAAGAGTGAAGATTTGGAAAGGAGTGTGAGTTATGAGTAATAAATTATTATATTCCTGAAGCTGTTTCTGTACAAATGGAAATGCAGCTATAATTTGGCCCTCAATTAGAATTCCATTTGGATTTGGATTTGTGGTGAGGGAGGCCCGACTCCAGCAGCTAAATATTTGGGGCTGGAAGCAAATGAACCCAAATAAAAAGAGCCATATTGTGCAAATTTGCACCTATGGTGGCTGAAGAATTTTTAAAAATAGTTTCAGCATTGCCAGTGTGCGGAACACTCTGCACCTCACTTTTTCCAGCTGGCTTGCTTCTTTCCAGCGACTTACCTCAGAGGCTTTATTTTCCCTTTGAATCTTCCCCTTCTATTTGATGGATGGAATGTGAGTGATTGCTTTGCCTCTTCACAGGCCCAGGAGTTGGGAGAGTTTGACTACGTTGACTGTGCATAATGGCCTTTGCATGTGCATCATGGCCTTTCCCCGTGCTGTGATCTCTCTGGGGTTGCTGATGGCTTCTCAATCGGCCCTGCCGGAAGTGTGTGGGTGTATGGACCTCGCATGAGGAGAGGATCAGCTCCACCTGTGATACACTCCCACGCTCAAACACTCTGCTGACGTCTGTGGCCTAATCTCACATATGAGGAACAGCTCCTTGGCAGGAGACTGGATGCCTCTGTAAAGCAGCAGTCCGATAAGATTCACATCTTCTGAGGAGGAGGGGAAAAGATTGGAAGGGCTGTTTTAAAAATTGCAAAACAGAAAACCTGTGATGTTCCTGTGAAGGGTGAGCAATCCTTGCGACAGACTGCCACATTGCTATAGAAACGAAGAACCCAAACAAAGGTTACTGGCTTATTTTTCTAAACATTTCTGACCACATCTCACACTAAAACACTGGCTGTAAAAAAAACTGTACATGCCTTGTCCGCTCACATGGGACCTGAAGGTATGTTGCCAAGGGAATGTTGATGTACTGTATATATTTCCGGGTCCAAGACTTGATAACTTTCCCCAGATGTGTATCATGATGTTCTGTCACATCTGGGACACATAAGCAGATGCCTGCAATGTTCAGTTGGAGCCAATTTAACTTTTCGTACAATTGAGGGGGCAGCAATAGGATTGAGAGGACAGCTTAAATTGCATTAAATTGAACCATTGAGACAAAATGCTCAAAATTAAACAGGAATCCAGCTTGAACTGTGGAGTGTGAATATAAGTGACTGCTTATGCCATCACAATACGAAGTGAGATAGCTGACACAAAACTGCAGGTAGATTTAGGTTCTATTTTGTCCATCCTATTATGTCTGCTGTTCCTTCGTAACGTTGTCTGTTGCATTATAGGATTACATACTCACACATCTGGACTCCCGCTGGAAAACATAAGTCAGTGAATTGAATTAGATTTGATGTTGTTTTTTTAATACAACTTTATGTTGATTGTAAAGAGCCATAAAGCAAAATAATTTTTTTAATTTGATTTATTATTGTCACATGTATTGGGATACAGTGAAAAGTATCGTTTCTTGTGCACTATACAGACAAAACATACCATTCATAGAATTTATAGGGGAGAAGGAAAGGGGAAGGATACAGAACATAGTGTTAGAACATAGAACATTACAGCGCAGTACAGGCCCTTCGGCCCTCGATGTTGCGCCGACCAGTGAAACCAATCTAAAGCCCATCTAACCTACACTATTCCAATATCATCCATATGTTTATCCAATAACCATTCGAATGCTCTTAATGTTGACGAGTCCACTACTGCTGCAGGCAGGGCATTCTACGCCCTTACTACTCTCTGAGTAAAGAACCCACCTCTAACATCTGTCCTATATCTATCACCCCTGAATTTAAAGCTATGTCCCCTCGTGTTAGCCATCACCATCCGAGGAAAAAGGCTCTCACTATCCACCCTATCTAATCCTCTGATCATCTTGTAAGCCTCTATTAGTCATAGCTAGGGTGTAGAGAAAGATCAGCTTAATATGTGGTAGGCCCATTCAAAAATCATGGCAGCAAGGAAGAAGCTGTATCTTTTTCCCAATGGAAGAAGGTGGAAGAGAGAATGTCCGGGGAGTGCGGGGTCCTTGGTTACGCTGGCTGCTTTGGTGAGGCAGCGGGAAGTGGGGACAGAGTCAATGAATGGGAGGCTGGTTTGGGTGATGGACTGGACTTTGTTCACAACCCTTTGTAGTTTCTTGCGGTCTTGGACAGAGCAGGAGCCATACCAAGCTGTGACACAACCAGAAAGAATGCTTTCAATGGTGCATCTGTAAAGGTTGGTGAGAGTTGTAGTAGACATATCGAATTTCCTTAGCCGCCTGAGAAAAGTTAGTTTTCTAACTAAAGTAGAGGTGTTGATGGGCTTTCTTAACTATAGCATGAAGGGACCAGGACAGGTTGTTGGTGATCTGGACACCTAGAAACTTGAAGCTCTCGATCATTTCCACTTCATCGCCGTTGATGTAAACAGGGGCATATTAAATGGAGTAAGACTAAGAGGGAATGAAATAAAGTCTAAATAGGTTTTCTGTGCATCTTCTTTTATTTATTAATGTCACAAGTCGGTTTACATTAACACTGCAATGAAGTTACTGTGGAAATCCTTTAGTTGCCACACTCCAGCACCTGTTTGGGTGCACTGAGGGAGAATTTAGCAGCACATCTTTTGGACTGTGGGAGGAAACCGGAGCACCTGAAGGAAACCCATGCAGACATGGGGAGAATGTGCAGACTCCACACAGACAGTGACCCAAGCTGGGAATTGAACCCAGGTCCCTGGCACTGTGAGGCACATACTCTTGCAACTCAGCCAACGCTGTCTACCTGATACGCTGCAGGAAAGGATGACCCGAGGCATGGTACATTGGGGAAACCATACAGACGCTGCGACAACGGATGAATGAACACCGCTCGACAATCACCAGGCAAGACTGTTCTCTTCCTGTTGGGGAGCACTTCAGCCATCACAGGCATTCGGCCTCTGATATTCGGGTAAGCGTTCTCCAAGGCGGCCTTCACAACACACGACGGCGCAGAGTCACTGAGCAGAAACTGATAGACAAGTTCCGCACACATGAGGACGGCCTCAACCGGGATATTGGGTTCATGTCACACTATCTATAATCCCCACAGCTTGCCTGGACTTGCAGAATTTCACTGGCTGTCCTGTCTGGAGACAATACACATCTCTTTGACCTGTCTTGGTGCTCTCTGCACTCACATTGTTTGTACCTTTAAGACTTGATTAGCTGTGAGTATTCGCATTCCAACCATTATTCTGTAAATTGAGTTTGTGTCTTTATATGCCCTGTTTGTGAACAGAATTCCCACTCACCTGAAGAAGGAGCTTAAGGCTCCGAAAGCTTGTGGCTTTTGCTACCAAATAAATCTGTTGGACTTTAACCCGGTGTTGTTAAACTTCTTACTGTGTTTACCCCAGTCCAACGCCGGCATCTCCACATCACAACTGTGAGGCAGTTTCCTCCCTGCAGACTTGGGGGGGGGGGGTGCCTTCCTAATTAGGTGCTCTATGACCCACAGAGTGTCCCCCCTCCCCAGCAGCAGTGGCCATCCCTGTGACAAATCCTCCTGCCATCACCAACCCTCCCACTTGCTGAAGCCTACTTGTTTGTCCCCGAGGACCTCTGACCCCATTAACCTTGCTTCAAGGGCAGTTTCTATCATGGCCTGGAACTGCATCCAGTCAGGATGCAGCAAATATTGCTCCCAAGACACTGCTGGAATTGCTTGGCAACTCTTGGTGCTGGGATCTTGTCCAATAAAGGGACACAAACCCTAATAGCAGTTTATTATCTGTCAAATTGACACAAAGTCCACTTGGGGCTCCCCGAAATGGCCAAAGCGGGATTGCCCCTGCTTTCCAACCTGTTGCCAGAACCACCATCTCCTAGATAAAGTCCAAGCCAAGATATCAGTTTGATCGTTATACTGAGAGCTAGTTGGTGAAGGAAGAGTCCAAACACAGTCTACTTGTGATAGATTTATTCTCAGAGTGAAAGGTTGCAGGGATATATCTGCATTCGTGTCAGGAAATATCACTTTATATCTCTTTTGGGTTGAGCTAATTAAATGTCTCTTTATATGTGTTCAAGTAACCACCCAATCAATGCCCTCCACCTATCTGTACTTAACTTCAATTAGTGCAAATGAGCATTGATGATCTTTAATCAGAATTGGTGAAAGGTCATTACCTGAAGCATGAATGCAGCTTCTCTCTCCATAGATGCTACCTGATTTGCAGTGTGTTACCAGCTATATCTATTTCCAGTCTTGATCCTTTCCTTTCAACAGAGGAGATAAAGGAGGGGCATGATGTGGACAAGTCTGACTTTACAACTTCAGATAGGTTGTGCTGGAGTAAAGTGGCTGGATCATACACGCATCTAAAAATAATGGAACATTATTTCTGTAGACTTCCAACAACATCCCTTTTAAAAACTTGACCAGTAAAGCTGGTCAAAGGAACATTTGAACAGAAACATGGGAATTTACAGCAAGGGAAAAGAGCATTGTGTCTGAGATGGCTCTTTTCCTCAATGCTTGAAAAAGTTTTCAACGGTGCTGAAGCTGCTCCCGATCTCGGGCAGATGGGCGCAGGGTTAATAGAAAACAAGTTGGTGCTCAGTGAGTCAGCTGCATCCATCACAACAAATCAGAGGCTAAGTTTGACTGTGGATCAGATCCTTGTCCTGTTCAGTCACACAAGCGTTGAATGAATGGACCTGGGCTGCAAGCACAAAGCTGCCATTGTACCAGAGTTGCACCTGCTCCTGCAGACACCCGTGCGTTGTTTACAGTGAAGGATCGCAACATCATTTCCTCCTGCCATGATAACAGAAACAAAGCAAAAATGACACAGGAGCCTGGCTGTTTCTGAGGAAGCGAGTACAAGGGGTGGACAATGGCTGACATACGAATTCTTTTCTCCACTGCATACGACAGGGTCTTAACTTGGAGGTGGGGATGGTGGAAGAAAGAGATGTACAAAAGTCAAACAAAGAAATGGGGAATTTTTCTGTCAGCTCCGTGCAGTGTGTGTGGCGGAGCGAGTCTCGGAAATTTGCTCATGGATTAGACCCGAGATAATGGGAGATTGTTTTAAAACGAACGTTTCCTCAGACTTACTGACCTCTCAATTTGAGTCTCAATAGAACAATTAATCTGATGCTTCAGTCAGCCAGGAAATGAACTGACACCAAATCGCACATTACACAAGGAACACAACTGATAACACAATGGAGTGTTGAAAAGAAGACGGTTGCTTTAAAGGGAGTTTGTTTAACTCTGCCTTCTGTCACTTAGGCTAATTAATTATATGTCGAATATGATCATCTCTTGCTATGGGTGAATTCGGCAATTTTGCAATTCATTAAAAACGAAAGATTTTTCTAAATATGGTAATTTTCAGATCCTTGTCTATCATAGAATCGTACAGTGCAGAAGAGGCCCTTTGGCCCATCAAGTCTACACCGACATATTAGAATAACCTGAACTCCCACCTAATCCCATCTGCCAGCATTTGGCCCATAGCCCTGAATGTAATGAATTGCCAAGTACTCATCCAGATACTTCTTAAAGGATGTGGGGCAACCCGCCTCCACCACCCTCCCAGGCAGCGCATCCCAGACTATCACGACCCTCTGGTTTTTCCTCATATCCCCCCCCTAAACCTCCTGCCCCTCACCTTGAATCTATGTCCCCTCATGACTGACCCTTCAACTAAGAGGAACAGCTGCTCCTTATCTTCTCTATCCATGTCTCTCATAGCCTTATACACCTCGATCAGGTCGCCCCTCAGTCTTCTCTGCTCCAATGAAAACAACCCAAGCCGATCCAACCTCTCTTCATAACTTAAATGTTCCATCCCAGGCAGCATCCTAGTGAATCACTCTACACCCCCTCCTGTGCAATCACATCATTCCTGTAATGTGGTGACCAGAACTGCACACAGTATTCTAGCTGTGGCCTCGCCAAAGTTCTATACAACTCCAACATGACTTCTCTGCTTTTGTAATCTATGCTTTAATTGATAAAGGCAAGTGTCCCATATGCCTTTTTTGCCACCTTACTAACATACTCTTCTGCTATCAGAGATCTGTGGACAACACGCCAAGGTCCCTTTGTGCCACAGAACTTCCTAGTGTCCTACCATTCATTGAGTACTTCCTTGTCAAATCATTCTTTCCGAAGTGTATTACCTCACACTTTACATGGTTAAATTCCATCCGCCACTTATCTTATGGGGTGGCACAGTGGTTAGCACTGCTGCCTCACAGCACCAGGGACCCGGCTTGGGTCACTGTCTGCGGAGTCTGCATGCTCTCCCCGTGTCTGCGTGGGTTTCCTCTGGGTACTCCAGTTTCCTCCCACATTCTGAAAGACGTGCTGGTGAGGTGCATTGAGCCAAACAGGCGCCGAAGCTTGGCGACTAGGGGAATTTCACCGTAACTTCATTGCAGTGTTAATGTAAGCCTACTTGTGACTAATAAATAAACTTTAACTTTATCTGCCCATTTCACCATTCCGTCTATATCCTCTTGTAGCCCAAGTCACTCTGCCTCACTGTTAACCATCCGTCCAATCTTTGTGTCATCTGCAGACCTACTAATCCTACCCCCCACATAGTCATCAATGTTATTTATATAAATGAAGAATAATAGGGGGCTTAACACATTGCCACTGGACAATGGCTTCCAGTCACCACCCGCTGTCTCCTACAACTGAGCCAATTCTGAATCCACTTTATCAAATTACCCTGTATCCCATGCGAATTTATCTTCTTTACAAGTCTCCCATGTGGGACCTTGTCAAAAGCTTTGCTGAAATCCATATAAACTACATCAACTGCATTATCCTCATCTGCACATCTGGTCTCCTCCTCAAAAAATTCAATCAAATTTTTTAGGCATGATCTACCTCTGATGAAGCCCTGCTGACTAACCCTGATCAAGCTTTGCCTCTCCAAGTGGAGATAGATGCTCTCCTTCAGAAGTTTCTCTAATAGTTTCCCTACCACTGATATGAAACTCACTGGTCTATAATTGTGTGCAATGATATGAAATTCACTGGTCTATAATTGCTGTCTGTGTGGAGTTTGCACATTCTCCCTGTGTCTGCGTGGGTTTCCTCTGGGTGCTCCGGTTTCCTCCCACAGGCCAAAGATGTGCGGGCAAGGTTGATTGGCCATTCTAAATTGCCCCTTAGTGTCCCGGGATGCATAGGTTAGAGGGGTTAGTGGATAAATATGTAGGGATATGTGGATAGGGCCTGGGTGGGATTGTGGTTGGTGCAGACTCGATGGGCCGAATGGCCTCTTTCTGCACTGTAGGATTCTATGATTCTATGATAATTCCCTGGTTTAGCTCTACAACTCTTCTTAAATAGCAGAACCACATTAGCTGTTCTCCAGTCATCTGGCACCTCCCCTGTGGCCAGAGAGGAATTGAAACTTTGGGTCAGAGCCCCTGCAATCTCCTTCCTTGCCTCCCACAACAGCCCAGGGCACAATTCATCTGGATCTGGAGATTTATCCACTTTTATGGCTGCTAACACCTCCAATACCTTGTCCTTCCCTATGTCAATTTGCTCAATAACCTCACAGTCTCTCTCCCTAAATTCCATCCCATTGTCCTCATTCTCTTGGGTGAAGATGGATGTGAAATATTCATTCAACACTCTACCAATGTCCTCTGGCTCCACCCACAGATTGCTCCCTTCATCCCTCATGGGCCCTAATCTTTCCCTGGTTATCCTCTTCCCATTGATATACTAATACAATATCTTGGGATTTTCCCTACTTTTACCAGCCAGAGCTTTCTCGTATCCCCTCTTTGCTTTCCTAATTGCTTTCTTTAAGCTCCATCCTGCCCTTTCTATACCTCATAATGCCTCCACTGACTTGCTCCCCTTGTTCTCTTTAAAAGCCTTTCTTTTCCTTCTCATTGTATCCTGGATATTTCTGGGGTCATCCATAGTTCTCTAGGCTTGTTATTCCTACCTATAACCCTGGAGATAACATGCTGGGCTTACACCCTCCTCATTTCCTTTTTACATGCCCCCCACTGCTCTCCTGTAGATTTTCCCATTAGTAGCTGTTCACCTTGGCCAGATCCTGTCTATTTTGCCAAAATCCAGTCTCCCCCAATCCAAAACTTTTTTTTTTGCAGCTAATCTATTTCCTTATCCATACAAGCTTAAATTGTACCGTGTTGTGATCGCTATCACTAAAATGCTACCCCCACCCCACCACCTCAACCACCTGTCCAGCTTCATTCCCCCAGAATCAGGTCCAGCACAGCTCCCTTCCTGCGGTTTTCATGAAAAATTATTCAAATGTTGTTTAAATGTTTGTAAAGTAAAGTTGTGTTAACCATATTTTAATGTAGTTTTTCTTGATCAGTCATCCACCTTCAGTATCAAAGTGGTAGCTTCTCTGGAGCTTCTCTGGAACCAAAATGTGCAGATGCATGAGTGATGTCCTCATTAGAATGCTGTCGGGATAGTTACCTTGAAGAGTATGTTACAGAACCCGGATGGAATGCATCCCAGGGTGCTGAAAGAAAAGTCAGAGATAATAGCGGATGCGTTAGTGGTTATTTATCAAAATTCATTGGATTCTGGGGTAGTGCCGGCGGATTGGAAAACGGCTAATGTTACGCCGCTGTTTAAAAAAGGAAATAGACAAAAGGCAGGTAACTACAGGCCGGTTAGCTTAACGTCTGTAGTTGGGAAAATGCTGGAATCCATCATTAAAGAAGAAATAGCAGGCCATCTGGATAAGAATGGTTCGATTAAGCAGACGCAGCATGGATTCATGAGGGGAAAGTCGTGCTTGACGAACTTGTTGGATTTTTATGAAGATGTGACTAGTGCAGTTGACGGAGGGGAACCGGTGGATGCGGTGTTTTTGGATTTCCAAAAGGCGTTTGATAAGGTGCCTCACAAAAGGTTGCTGAAGAAGATTGGGTCACACAGAGTTGGGGGCAGGGTGTTAGCGTGGATTGGGGATTGGCTATCCGACAGGAAGCAGAGAGTCGGAATAAATGGGTGCTTTTCTGGTTGGCGGATGGTAACTAGTGGCGTACCGCAGGGATCGGTACTGGGGCCTCAACTATTTACCATTTTTTATAGACGATCTGGAGGAGGGGACTGAGTGTAGGGTAACAAAGTTTGCAGACGACACAAAGATAAGTGGAAAAGTGAATCGTGTGGAGGGCGTAGAAGGTCTGCAGAGAGATTTGGACAGGCTGAGTGAGTGGGCGAGGATCTGGCAGATGGAGTACAACGTTAACAAATGTGAGGTTGTTCACTTTGGAAGAAATAATAGCAAATCGGATTATTATCTAAATGGAAAGAAATTACAACATGCTGCTGTGCAGAGGGACCTGGGGGTCCTTGTGCATGAGACGCAAAAACCCAGTCTGCAGGTGCAACAGGTGATCAAGAAGGCAAATGGGATGTTGGCCTATATCGCAAGGGGGATAGAATATAAAAGCAGAGATGTCTTGCTGCATCTGTACAGGGCATTGGTGAGGCCGCAGCTGGAATACTGTGTGCAGTATTGGTCCCCTTATTTGCGGAAGGATATATTGGCCTTGGAGGGAGTGCAGAGAAGGTTCACCAGGTTGATACCAGAGATGAGGGGTGTTGATTATGAGGAGAGACTGAGCAGATTGGGCTTGTATTCGTTGGAATTTAAAAGGCTGAGGGGGGATCTTAGAGACCTATAAGATAATGAAGGGGCTGGATAGGGTAGAGATGGAGAGATTCTTTCCACTTAGAAAGGGAACTAGAGAGCACAGCCTCAAAATAAAGGGAGGTCAGTTTAGGACAGAGTTGAGGAGGAACTTCTTCTCTCAGAGGGTGGTGAATCTCTGGAATTCTCTGCCCACTGAAGTGGTGGAGGCTACCTTGTTGAATATGTTTAAATCACGGATAGATGGATTCCTGATCGGTAAGGGAATTAGGGGTTATAGGGATCAGGCGGGTAAGTGGAACTGATCCACTTCAGATCAGCCATGATCTTATTGAATGGCGGGGCAGGCTCGAGGGGCTAGATGGCCTACTCCTGCTCCTATTTCTTATGTTCTTATGTCTCTTTGTGTGAGTGTTAGATAGCCATTGTGAGAGTTCCGTGGCTGCAATACTCTCTCTATATTTTTATTTTGGTTGCAACAAGATGGGTTTGTGACTCAAGACAATCAATTTTACACCCCTCCCTTTTTGTCATAATCAAGCTCAGCATTGAACCTTCACTCACCTGTCCATCCTGCTATTCACCCAGCCCATTGGAACATCTTTCATCTATCAATTTATTCCTTTGCACCATCCAAATTTGTAGCCACTGCTGCTAATTTATGAGGGTGTCTGAGAGAGAGTGGAGCAGATTGTCCTTTTTATTAGTACCTAGAGATGTCATTTCCCTTCTGGGCAGAGATACCCATTAGATGATAAAGCACAGAAAGAAGCCATTCCACCTATTCCAGAGATGTGTGGGTTGGGTTGGTTGGCCATTCTAAATTGCCCCTTAGTGTCAGGGGGACATGTGGGTTTATGGGGATAGAGCCTGGATGGGATTGTTGTCGGTGCAGGCTCGAAGGGCCAAATGGCCTCCATCTGCATTGTAGGATTCTATTTCTATGACTGCGCCTATGGCAACCCTTTGAAAGTGTTATCCAGGTTGTCCGGACACCAGCCATGTTGCTCTCTCTCTCTCTTGATATCAACATATCTGCTCTCCCATCATTTTGCTTTTATTCTTTCATGGGAGTCGCTGGCAAGACCAGCATTTATTATCTATTCCTATTTACCTGTGAACTGAGTGGGCTATATCAGAAGGCACTTAAGAGTCTAGCACCTTGTTGTGGGTCTGAAGTCACATGTAGGACCAGGTAAGGATGTCCGGTTTCCTTCCCTAAAGGGCATTAGTGAAGCAGATGAGTTTTTACAGCAATTGATGATAGCTCCATGGCCACTAGCTTTCAATCCCATATTTTATGAATTGAATTCAAATTTCACCACAGTTAGGGACCAGATCAGAAACTCCAAGGTATATTACAAAATTAACCTAGACCCCAACTTTTTTTGATTTTGACATTAGGGCGAGCAGAAGGTGTTTTGCTCCAGGTGTGATTCAGTTGACCGACTAGGAAGCTTTTATTGAAGCAAACTTTATTTAACAATAAAGTTAAAATATAATAAAGAATTAGCATAACTTTTATCAATTAAAATAATTAAACATGACAAGGTATAATTCTTAACAGCTATCTATTTCTATAGTTCCAATTTAAGCAATATCCCCACAGACATAAATCCTTCTTCAGAATTGGTTTGCACAAAAACAGATATGCTCTTATGGATGCTAGAATTCCAGCCTTTTAACTCCTCTGGACAGATGCAGAGAGACACCAATCTTCTGACTCCAATACAACAGTCTCCAGAGTAAGATCTACCTTCAAACAGTAGAACTTCAGAGAAAGAGACCTATTTTCTGGCAGACCCCAGTCTCCAAATCCAGAGAGAGAAAGAGTTACTTCTCTCAACAGTTCCCAAGCAACAACTGAGCTTGTGTCTCTTTCTGAGCCTGGCCTGCCCAGTCACATGACGTTTCCTGTCAATCAACCTAATCAAGTCCTATTCTGAACCTCAGGGGAAAACACTAAAGTAACAGATCTGCATTAGCCCAGATTCAAAACAAACATTCCAGCAATTAAGATCAATTATGCTTCTGCAGTATCTGCAGTATCCGGCTGCCAGTTATAGACAAAGTGGCACTGATGATAGAACTGACTTTTTTTGATTTTGACATTAGGGCGAGCAGAAGGTTTAAACAAAATCCTGCACAAGAAACATGACACAAATACATTTCTTAAAGACATACAGAATTGTTACACCAGCTACCACGGTGGGATTTGAACCAATGTTCAACTCATTAGCCTGGGCCCCTGGATTACTAGTCCAAGTGACATTACCACCAGCCCACTGACTCAATCAATGCTGGACATGGTACCACAAAACCAGCTGGCCCAGACTGTCCCAACAGCAGCCACAATGCTGCAGTCTGCAGTTGCACCAACAGATGTTCAGGCCCCAAGCAATCGCTGGTAATTCAATGACCACATGAATAAGAACAACCTTCTAAAACTATGCTGAAGCTTCTGAGAGTGCACCACATCGATAAAACATAGGTTAACGTATTGAGTGGCACAATAATTTACTGTAATACTGTGCAAGGATTTAAAGCCAAAACATCTATTCTATATGAAACATTGGTTTCTTCGGTGGCACAGTGGTTAGCACTGCTGTCTCACAGCACCAGGGACTCGGGTTTGATTCCCGACTTGGGTCACTTTCTGTGCAAAGTTTGCACATTCTCCCCGTGTCTGTGTGGGTTTCTTCCAGATGCCCCGGTTTCCTCCCACAGTCTGAAAGATGTGCTGGTTAGTTGCATTGGCCATGCTAAATTCTCCCTCAGTGTACCCGAACAGGCGCCGGAGTGTGGTGACTTGGGGATTTTCACAGTAACTTCATTGCATTGTTAATGTAAGCTTACTTGTGACACTAATAAATAAACTGTAAAGAACTTCTTCATGCAGCTTTACAGTCTGCATTGTCAGATGAGGAACAAGGACTGTGGAGCGGATGGACAAACTGTTCATAGCACAATCATACAGGAGGCCATTCAGGTTGGGAGGGTGAAAAGGAATGTGGTAAAAGATAGGGAACAGCATATCCAGTGGTATGCGTAGCTGCAATGTGTATGACATTGAAGTCATCATTATGCCAAGCCAGCACGAAGGTCGATCAATTCCACATATTCCTGCCCATCCTTGATCCAAAATCACATCTGACCTCATGTCCATGGCACTGACTTCACCGTCATCATCGTCTACTTTACCAAGTACCCCATTATTCGACTGTTGCATGATTTGTCAATCACAACTTCTACATAAGTGCTATTTTCAGTTTGACACCTTTGGGGTTCATGTTTAAGATTGATATTCAAACAGCAACAGAAGAAAAATGCTGATAGGTTTCAAGCAGGGATGGATTGATTATTCAAATTTTCACCAGTCAGCCTGGTCTCATTTGGAAGGTGAAATTGGGACCCTAATGTGAAACAAAAACAGAAAATGCTGGAAAATCTCAGCAGGTCTGGCAGCATCTGTGGAGAGGAAATAGAGCCAACGTTTCGAGTCTGGATGATCCTTCATCAACAATGGATGAACCTAAACAACTTGTTAACTGAACCTGGAAACTGGGTGTTGCAAGGAACTGACCTGAGTTGGAACTATATCACTGTTCCTTCAGTCACTGAGTCAACACCCTGGAACTCCCTTCCTAACAGCACTGTGGGTGTTCCTACAACATATGGACTATTGCAGTTTAAGAAGGCATCTCAACATTATCTTCTCAAGAGAGGTTAGAGATGGGTAATAAATGCTGGCCTAGTTGGTAACATCCACATCCCATGAATGAATATAAATATAAAACTCAATGCATTGTACTTAGTCTGTCTTTGACATTCTCAAACTAAAGATAGTTGGTTCAGCAAACCATATATCAGGGAAAAGCAAGACTTAAGTAACTACAATTTCTTTGATTAAAGTACAGTTTGTCTAAGATATAGGGGCAAGAGATGTTTCACTGTACAAATGGACTCCTGCCGATACTTTGATGGAGGCATAGGAGAAATGGCCACCAATTCTGCTATAACCCAATATGGCAGGTTAGGTTGCTGGGAATAGTTCTAGGATGGGCTTGAGGGAAAAAAACCTTTGCACTCCCAGCATGACAATAAACATAAGGTGCGGGTGCCCCAGAATCTGGAGTCCTTATGCCCTGGCTCTCCCTCATTATTTGGTTTTGGGTTGACACAGAAAAATCTGGGGCACGATTTTCCCAGCCCGCTGCACTGCTCGGGTAGCGCAGCGGGCCAGGAAATAAGAACACAAGAACATAAGAACTAGGAGCAGGAGTAGGCCACCTGCCCCCTCGAGCCTGCACCGCTATTCAATAAGATCATGGCTGATCATTTTGTGGACTCAGCTCCACTTACCCGCCCATTCAGCATAACCCTTAATTCCTTTACTGTTCAAAAATCTATCTTTGCTTTAAAAACATTCAACGAGGGAGCCTCAACTGCTTCACTGGGCAGGGAATTCCACAGATTCACAACCCTTTGGGTGAAAATGTTCCTCCTCAACTCAGTCCTAAATCTGCTCCCCCTTATTTTGAGGCCATGCCCCCTAGTTCTGGTTTCACCCGCCAGTGGAAACAACCTCCTTACTTCTGTCTTACCTGTTCCCTTCATAGTTTTATATGTTTTTATAAGAAACCCCCTTATTCTCCTAAATTGCAATGAGTTTTGGCCCAGTCTACTCAGTCTCTCCTCATAAGCCAACCCTCTTAACTCCAGAACCAAATGTCAGCGGGGGTCCTGTAGTGGGAGCTGCGCATGCACTGATCTCCCTACTAACAGATCGGCGCATGTACAGTGGCCCACTTAGCATGCTGATTCCGGCCTCTCGGGCAGGATTAGGCCCCCACTCCCTTTATTGGCATGAATCCTCCGGCAATCCCTAGTGCCAGAAATCCATCCCACTAAGTACGCCCAAAAAACAGGCGGGAAAATCTTCCGCTTTCTCACCCGTTGGGCACTTGCATTTTTTTTTGGGACTATCTTTCCCCCACCCCCCCTGGTCTCTCTGACAGGGTTGCAGGTTTACATTGCCAGTCCATATTAGAATTGGAGCCTGAACATGAACAGCACCAATTTAAAAACATTCAAAGTGATTCTCTGGATGGAGAAGGACTCATCCTCGGAGCAACTTGTCCCTCTCTTTAGATCTTTGGGAGGCCTGGGCCTGACCCAGCGAATCTGACATTCCTTGGTAAGCTTCAGCTGATGTTTCCAGCATGGTGGTACAGTGGTTAGCACTGCTGCCTCACAGCACCAGGAACCTGGGTTCAATTCCCTGCTTGGGTCACTGTCTGTGTGGAGTTTGCACGTTCTCCCTGTGTCTGCATGGGTTTCCTCCAGCTGCTCTGGTTTCCTCCCAAAGTCTGAAAGATGTGCTGGTTTGATGCATTGACCCGAACAGGCGCCGGACTGTGGCGACTAGAGGAATTTCACAGTAACTTCATTGCAGTGTTAATGTAAGCCTTACTTGTGACTAATAAATAAACTTTTTGCAGGTGCTCCCAAACTGCCAATGGCCTCTTCTGAACCCCACAAACTTGTTGTGGGGAGGGGGGGGAGGGGGGCGAGTATGCATCCCAAATCCCACCCTCCACCCCCAACAGATTATCTCTGTCTTAACATTTCACAATAACATAATTAAACTTAAATGATTCAAAAGACAGTTTTTAGCTTTTGTGCCAACTTGAGTTATTGCTGTTTTCTGGATATGGGATTTAAGAGAATCGAAAGGTTTAATGTCAAAGCTTGGTTATCATGGCAAAGTACACTCCTGAGTGCCCGGGATTCCTAAGCAAGCAGGTTGTATTTTCTACCTGACGGAAAAGGGTAAATGGCCTAAATAATTGAGACTAAAACTGAGTTCTAGACTTCCTCCACAGGGGCTGCAGACCTTGCCTGACCTGCCAGAATGGCCCGTTAGCAGGAGTGACGCAGGAAGATTTTGTATATCCTGTTATTTTGTTTTTGAACAAATCGTTGAATTCATGCTGTGTCATAGTCTTAGCCAGCCTACTACAGGATTCGATTTTACAAGTATCTCTGTTTTTTTTTAAATAAGGAGAACCATGTCTGGACTGTTTCACTTCATAAACGCCACAGTAACTTTATTGTCTAAACAGCAGGTCTTATCTTGTGTGACGTCAGTCTTCAGACTCCTGGTGATTATATTCATTTAGGCTGATTGCATCAAACTGTCTACACAGGAGGAAAGAGCTTATGTGTCATGTATGTTGGGGTGTAGCCTTAGAGTCATCGAGATATACAGAGGGAATCAGGCCCTTTGGTCCAACTCATCCATGCTGACTGGGTTTCCTGAACTGAACTAGTCCCATTTGCCTGCGTTTGGCCCATATCCCTCTAAACCTTTCCCATCCATGTACCTGTCCAAATGTCTTTTAAAGGTTGGAATGGTACCCGCCCCTACCACCTCCTCTGGGAGCTCATTCCATATATACACCACCCTCTGTGAAAAATTTGCCCCTCTGGTCCCTTTTAAATCTTTCCCCTCTCACTTTAGACCTATGCCCTCTAGTTTTGGACTCCCCTACCATGGGGAAAAGAGCTTGGCTATTCGCCTTATCTACGCCCCTCATGATCTTATAAACCTCTATGAGGTCACCACTCATCCACCTACTCTCCAGGGAAAACAGTCCCAGCCTATCCAACCTCTCCTTATAACTCAAACCATCAAGTCCAGTAACATCCTTGTAAATCTTTTTTGCACCCTTTCCAGTTTGGTAACAAACAGGGCGACCAGAATTGTATGCAGCACCCTTTAAAGAAACAGGTCATGTAACCTGGGGTGTGGGGTGAGCTGGCTGGGAGCCGCCCTGAGAGGGAATTGTCATTTGGAGTGTGGAGCGAGTGGACTGAATAAAGATCTGTGTTCCCTGAGGCCTGGCTGTGGAGTAGTTCTTGAGGGAGGTCCCTCAGTAGTAAGGAATTTAACAATAGGAACAGGAGCCATTCAAGCCCTTGCACTGTCATTCAGTAAGATGATCACTGATCTCTACCCTCCGTTCCATTTGCCCATTCTTATTCTATATCAATTCCTAACTAACATCTTATCTGTTTTATTGTTGAAGAATGTTACATTCCATAGCCTCTTGAAGACTGAGAGCGCTAGAACGCCACTACTTTTGTGAAACAGTGCTTCCTGATTTCACTCCTCGACAAAGTTAGCATGAGAACATTACACTTAGGCCACCACTGGAGGAGATTCAGCTTTTCTGAACCCGCGTGATTGAATCTCTTAATCGTTTTAAGTACGTCGAATAGGTCACCCCTCAATCATCTAAACTCGAGGGAATACAAGCCAGGTTTATCCAACCTGTCATCATCATTTAACCCTTCCAAGCCCTGGCATCATTCTGTGCTGCACTCCTTCCAAGGCAACCAATGTAGCTTTCTCCAGCTTTGGTGCTTAAAGTAGGAATTCAGCACTCCAGATTGCTCTGTGCAAATGAACCGGCACTTATTCAATTTTAAATTCCAATCCCTTCGAGAGGAAGGAATCACCAGGACTCAGTCATACGTGCAAACATTGGATTAGGCACATAATCACATTCCAGAATTCCTTCAAGTTTATGGAGGATTCGGACTGTTCTCTACCTAAAGAAAATAATTGATCTGTTTAACAGGCCCACTATCTAATAATTCTCCCATCTAAAGCAAAGAAAAGCACTGAGGATTGAGTTCATCGGTGAATGTAGCACAGAACATACAAATGTAGGACTACATTGTAGTCAGGATGGTCTGTCAATGTGTGATACACATATTGTGGACATTATTGATATTGATTAACTTTAGATGTTCTTATCAAAATGCTTACAAAGGATCTATAGGTGTATGGTGACTGATTCTAGTAACTTAAAGGCCAGGCCAGTCCATTGATAATACCAGAACATCACTGCCTCCCCTGAACCAGACAGGACCTCAGTATGGCAGGTTGGAGAGAACCTCCAACAATGTAGTACCCAAGAGTGGTGAGGGGTTGAACCCTTCTGGGATGAAAGCACTACCAACTAAACACTGACTATAGGATATAGCTCACAGTCTAACAGGGTCCTGTCCTTTACAAACAGAATATGTCCACTGTTTTTCAATGAATCAAAAGTTTGAGGGCAATCATTTTCTGGTTTATTAACCATGGCAACACCTTTACCAATCAGAGTCGGCCTGCCTGATTTGAATTTAAACAAAGCTTGGCAGTTAACTGTTGCCTGGTGCAGTCTCTCTGACAGGGTTGCAGATTGATACTGCCAGTCCATATTAGAATTGTTGCCTGGTGCATTCTCTACCAATCAGCTTCCACTTACTAATTAATCAGCTATTCTTGCATTGTGCTTGTGGTGAACCATCGTTGGTTCCCACTGGATAGTACTGAGCCAGGGCTGGCCAGTACTACAGGAATGTATATAGGTTACTGTGGGATTGTACTAATGTTGCTGTTGGGTTAGGGTGGGATTGTTACACCTGTGTTTGTTACTGTTGTGGCACATCCCAGTCGGGCTCCACCTCCTGGGAGAGGTATCAGACTCCCTGCTCGGACGGGACCCCTTCAGTCTGGGATAGTGTGTTAAAGTTCTGATAGCTCCATTGTTAGTTAATAAAAGCCTTCTTTTACTGAAGCTTCGAGCCTCGTGTCCAATTGATGCGCATCAGTGCTGATGATGTTGGTTGATCAGCCTTGATCAAGGTAAATGGCAGAGCAGGCTCGAAGGGCCAAATGGCCTCCTCCTGCTCCTATCTTCTATGTTTCTATGAGTACAAGACAACAATCTTCAACAGCATGTCCCTTTTCTCCTCAATACTGAAATATTTCAGTTAATATAAGAGAAATGAAGAAAATGTTGGGTTTTAATTTGGAACATCACTCTATTACATTATAGTTTCCTTTGGGATTTTACTCTTCTTCATAATGATGAGAATTGTAGTACTAAAATAACATAAATTAGAATCATTGCACCAAAACTGTGCCTAACCCTGGCTAACCATGTGACATTGGTCTTTCTCTGGCAAAGTCCTGCAATTGCACCCAGTTTGAAACCACAGATCAGAAACTTGGAGATATCACATTGGAACACTTGCTCCTTTGAATCCAAAATGCTCATTCATCCTTACCCACTTCACCCTCCATTCACCTACACACAGGCCCCTTTCCAAACTTGGGGAGATTTGGTTTGGCCATGAAGTAGTTCACTTTGATCGGAAAATCCTATCTGAGTGTATTTCTCACTCATAAACGGCAGTTTAGCTCCACTGATCCTCTTTGATTCAGCTTCTTCTTAAGTTATGGCATGAAATATGTTGCAGTGGTTCCCATGAAGAGCTGATCTGTCCTGAAGAAGTGAGCGGGGGGGGACAAGGTCGATCGATTGTGAGTAAAATCTTGACAATTGCAGAATCAATCACTTCCACCACCCCGACCGACATCGCAAGCTCGTGAGATCAAGGGAGCTGATTCCTCAAGGAGAGTAGGCAGATTGGATTAGTTCTTGCAGTGTGTATGTACGGTGTCATTCCTGTTTTCATTAAGGGTGATAGACCAACACTACAAACATGGGAAACACCTAGGGCCATGAAAGAATTCATTGAACAATTCATACATTATAGAATCTTACTGCTCATCATGCTTGTCCCAGCTCCTTAGAAGAATGATCCAATTAGTTCCAATGGTTTATTTTCTCAATATCACTGCACATTTCATAGTAACCGCTATCAAAAACCACTCCAATCGCAATGGAGTTGCTAGCAAAGAATAGCATTTGAACCCAGTGAGAATGATGGAGAGGTGAAGCAAATATTTTACCCCGAGTCTTAACTTGAGCAATTTGCGTTAATTTACCAAATGACCATAATAGGTGCAAGTCTGGAAATGTTGTTTTCAGGTTGAGCCATTCTTTAGAATAGAATCATAGAATCCCTACAGTGCAGAAGGGTTAGCCCATCAGGTCTGCACCAACAACAATCCCACCTTGGCCCTATCCCCTAGCCCCACATATTTACCCCGCTAATCCCTCTAACCTACGCTCCCCGAGATACTAAGGGGCAATTGAGCATGCCAATGCATCTAACCCGCACATCTTTGGACTGTGGGAGGAAACCGGAGCACCCGGAGGAAACCCACACGCACACACACGGGGAGAACAAGCAGACTCCACACAGTCACCCAAGCCGGGAATCGAACCCAGGTCCCTGGAGCTGTGAGGCAGCAGTGCTAACCATTGTGCCGCCGTGCCGCTCTTTGTTCAATCCCCTTAAAAAGAATGACAATGAATGAGCCGCCTACAAAATTCTTAGTGAGGGGATTGGGTAAAAACAGGCGGAGGCAACTGAATAGATGGTTTCCATCTGAATCCATGAGCTATCTCATTTCTTGTTTGAAATGAGGGTAAAGATTGAAGCAAGGTAGAGGGGCTTACAGAAACAATAGGCCTGGAGAAAATAGGCTGGACAATCAGCCAGGTCAGGAGTTACTGCCCAGCCTCAGCTGATGATGGGTCTTCCAATGGGTAGCACCCTATTTTCTCCAGTAGATATAAACGATTTTATGGCACTATTTTTAAGATGTCCTTGCAACAGAGAGAGTACAGCGAAAGTTTACCAGGCTGATTCCTGGGATGGCAGGTCTGTCATATGAGGAGAGACTAAGTCAGTTAGGATTATATTCACTGGAGTTTAGAAGAGTGAGGGGATCTCATTGAAACTTATAAAATTAGAACAGGGTTAGCCTGTCTAATTTGTAGATTCAGAAAGAATGTTCCCAATGGTGGGGGAGTCCAGAACTAAGGGTCATAGTTTGAGGATAAGGGGTAAACCTTTTAGAACTGAGGTGAGGAGAAATTTCTTCACCACCACAGAAAGTAGTTGAGGCTAAAAGATTGTCTGATTTCAAGAAGAAATTAGATATAGCTCTTGGGGCTAAAGGGATTAAGGGATACTGGGGAAGGGGGAATCAGGATACTGAATTCGATAATCAGCCATGATCAAGGTGAATGGCGGAGCAGGCTCGGAGGGCTGAATGGCCTACTCCTGCTTCTAGTTTCTATCTAAGAGCAGGCTACCTATCCCTAGTGCTCTGGCTATTACTTACCCCTCAACCAACATCACAAAAAGAACTGATCTGGTCATTATCACATTGCTGTTTGTGGGCAGCATGGCTGTGCAATGGTTAGCACTGCTGCCTCACAGCACCAAGGACCCGGGTTCAATTCCGGCCTCGAGTGCCTGTCTGTGTGGAGTTTGCACATTCTCCCCGTGTCTGCATGGGTTTCCTCCCATGCTCCAAAGATGTGCAGGTTAGGTTGATTGGCCATGCTAAATTGCCTCTTAGTGTTGGTGGGGGGGGGGGGGGGGGGGGGGGGGGTGGTTGAACATGTTCCACGGGGATAGGGCCTGGGTGGGATTGTTGTAGGTGCAGGCTTGATGGGCTAAATGGCCTCCTTCTGCACTGTAGGGATTCTATGAGTTTGCAGTATGTAAATGAGTTGCCACATTTCCTACAGTGATTACAGTCCCTATGGTGACTATTCTTCTTTGGCTGTAAAGTGCTTGGAGAGGTTTAGTGGTTGTGAAATGCACTCTAAAAATGCAGCTTCTTAGCAGTTTGATTAGCTTGCTAGGTCACTTTAGAGATCAGTTAAATTGGAGTAGGGCTGGGATTACAAATATGGGCTGGATTGGGTAAGAACAGCAACTTTCCTTTCCCCCAGTGAACTTTCGCAACAACCCAACAGTCATGATAACTCGTTTTTTAAGCTGAACTCATTCTCAAACAGCCATATTAGGATTAATAGTCCAGTAACATAACTCCATTGGCCCTGGACCAGTGGCTGGTTTTGGCAGAGGAAAGTGAAGCCTGATCGTACCTGATGGTTCACGCCAGAAGTAGTTATAGAGTTAGCTGCACTGATAATGCCTCGGTTAAGTGAAAGTCATACATAGAACATAGAACAGTACAGCACAGAACAGGCCCTTCGGCCCACGATGTTGTGCCGAGCTTTATCTGAAACCAAGATCAAGCTATCCCACTCCCCATCATCCAGGTGTGCTCCATGTGCCTATCCAATAACCGCTTAAATGTTCCTAGTCTTTGATAAGAAAAGATGGTGGCCATACCAGGGTGGATTGAGAGAGTAATGGAAATAAAGGCACATGTGAGAGAATGGTTGAGGTGATTGATGGCTGTAGAAGGGGAGGGCCTAAGGTTAAGTTGTTGGATTTTAGAATGACCAATTGTGAGTGACTTGTGGGCAAGTCTTTTTCAAGAGATTGACATGAAAGGAAGTGGGTGTAGCTGGAAGTAAGTAGTAAATGGCCTCGTGTCTGAATGAGACCATGGTGGTAGGGAGGACACGAGAGATAAGAGGGTAGAAAGGTGCTTGTGAAAGTTTATATGTCAGGAGGAAGTCTTCTGGCACAGTGGGCAATGTGACAAGTTTCACAACATCAGGTTAAAATCCAACAGGTTTATTTGGTAGCACAAGTTTTCGGAGTATCGCTCCTTCTTCAGGTGAGTGAGGAGTTGTGTTCACAAACAGGGCAGATATTGGCACAAACTCAATTTACAAGATAATGGTTGGAATGCAATTCTTTACAGGTAATCAAGTCTTAAAGGCACAGACAATGTGAGTGGAGAGAGGGTTAAGCACAGGTTAAAGAGGTGTGTATTGTCTCCAGCCAGGACAGTTAGTGAGATTTTGCAAACCCAGGCAAGCCGTGGGGGTTACAGATAGTATGACATGAACCCAAGATCCCTCCACTCACATTGTCTGTACCTTTAAGACTTGATTACCTGTAAAGACTCGCATTCCAACCATTATCTTGTAAATTGAGTTTGTGTCTGTATGTTCCCTGTTTGTGAACAGAACTCCCACTCACCTGAAGAAGGAGAGACACTCCGAAAGCTAGTGCTGGCAAATAAACCTGTTGGACTTTAACCTGGTGTTGTGAGACGTCTTACTGTGCTTACCCCAGTCCAACACCGGCATCCCCGCATCACACAGTGGGCAATGCCCTTGCCTCTGAGCCGGAAGCTCTGAGTTCAAGACCCACTCCAGGACTTGATAACAAAGAAGAACAAAAAAAATTACAGCACAGGAACAGGCCCTTCGGCCCTCCAAGGCTGCACTGACCATGCTGCCTGACTGAACTAAAACCCCCTACCCTTCCGGGGATCGTATCATTCTATTCCCACCCTATTCATGTATTTGTCAAGAAGCCTCTTAAAAGTCACTACCGTATCCGCATCCACTACCTCCCCCATCAGTGAGTTCCAGAAAGATGAGCAAGGATAGTTCATATCATGGTCAAATATTATAAATCCTTCCCACATATGCCAATGGCAAATGGGAAAATTCCTTGTCAGCCATGTGATAGAAAGAAATTGGAGTTTTACCATCACTATTCGTAGCTCCAAGCTATAACATGCATCTAAAAATGCAGGTTACCACAGCTTGGGGTTCCTTGGCAGGGGGTGGGGGGAGGGGTAGTCGGTTCAATTGGCTGCACGGCATGTGTGGATCAGATTAGTGCCAACAATGTGGGGTTTGATCCCAGCTGGGGTGGATTGGGGATCTGCCTCCTTGGCCTAACCCTGCTGGAGGTCGCGGAGCTGTGGGTTGGACCTGCCTTTGGGCAGGGAACTCAAGAAGAAGATATGCAAGGAAAGAAAAACCGGTAGTTTCAGAGCAGATCTGCAACAGGCACTGTAGGATCTTTATTGACATATGTAAGCAGTCTAACATCTGATTTAGATAACGTCCTGGTATGCCAGCAAAGCTGTGTCAGTGCCCATGAAGCTGGCACAGATCGATTGAGGGATGTCACAACTTAAGTTTGGTCCTTTGTGTCTCCTTTTTCTGCTTGGAATATGAGTGCCACAAGGATCAGATATTCCCAGTGTAGATATTCCTGGGCACTAATTCCCTCATTTAAGTCGATCTCGCTGGATATAGGGATGGGCAATGAATGCTGGCCAGCCAGCGACGCCCACGTTTCACGAATGAACAAAAAATATATATACTTCAGGGCAGCCCAATTTTTGATAAGAACTCTTAAACAAGCATTGGCCTGTATATACATTTTTGTATATGTACAAGGCCTAATGCCTGTTTCTGGCATGGAGCCTGGGTACCTTTCACTCTGCCTTCACATATGACCGCCGGGACACTTTCTTGCATTTAATGAGTTCTTGCACTTTTCCCACCATGCTGGGTGCTTTGGCTCCTTGCAAAATAGGGCCTTAAAAACGGGCAAAGCATCATTCAAATCCTTGGCCAAGTCATTTACAAAATTACCTAAATTCCAAGGCCATGTTCCAATCATTGAGTAGATGATTTGAGGCCACTGTTCTTGTTTTATAATAGTGTTGTAAATGTGTTTTACAATCAATTACTGTGTTGGTTCAGTGTGAGCAGGCCAAATAGACTGAGTGTCTGCAAGTCTTTCCTCATGGGATAACTTTTGCCATAATTACTTGCACTTCAATATTTTGCAAAAAACATAATGAGGGCATTGCCTTTTACCGTTTGCAAGATAAGAGTTGCAATGTGCTACAACAGAATGGCACATTGAAAGGTTTTGATAAAGCCATCATCGAAATTCAATCCTCCAGATATGTAACTGGGTGGCACAGTGGTTAGCACTGCTGCCTCACAGCGCCAGGGACCCGGGTTCGATTCCTGGCTTGGGTCACTGTCTCTGTGGAGTTTACACGTTCTCCCCGTGTCTGTGTGGGTTTCCTCCGGGTGCTCCGGTTTCCTCCCTCGGTCCGAAAGACGTGCTGGTTAGGTGGATTGACCCAAATAGGCGCCGGAGTGTGGCGACTAGGGGAATTTCACAGTAACTTCATTGCAGTGTTGATGTAAGCCTTACTTGTGACTAATAAATAAACTTTTTAACTTTCTCTAGCCTGTTATTTGTTGTATATTGGTCAAAAGGCAGGTTCATTTCACACTTCCAGGGGAGAGCTGTGATCACCCGTAAAACAGATTAGAGATCAAACAGGACTATACTTTTGATTTGCGTCTCCTCTGAGATGGTGGGAGCACAGGGTGAACCATAGGGGGCTTCAGTAATGGCTCAATGAGTAAGTATATTGCATGATGAGATGGACCAAGCAGAACACAGGGAGAACCAGAGAGCTTCAGTCAAGGTTCACAGCGGGTAAATATACCACATGATAAGACAGACCACAGGGTCTTCTTCATCCTGTGATGTGTCTCGTCTACATCACTCTCACTCTTCTGCACCTGAAAAGCAAATTGTCGAAATTTACAGCAAAAAGGAGACTGTTCGGTCCTTCACGTCTGTGTTGTCTCTTTGCCCGAGAAATACAAAATAAATCCCATTGCCTTGGTTTCTTTCCACAGCTTTGTATCTTCTTCATCTTCAGCTATTTATCCAACTTTACTCAAAACGAACATCACTCTCTTTCCCGACTGTGGCAAAGCAATCCGTGCTGCAAAACCCTCTGGGTCCCCTAATCTGTCTCCCCGATTGCCTGGTGATCATTTTAAATTGAAGACCCCCTTTCCCTCATCCCCGATCCCAGGAAGTAGTCTTTTCCAATTCGTTCTACCAAAGCTTTTAACCTTCTGTACTACGGAAGTGGTATCAGCTCATCGTCAGAGACACAGGATAAAGATAAGACTGATTGAAAATGGACAGGAATACAGAGAACATTACATTGAGCTCTTCCCATATTCTGTTCTGTGTTTTTGATGGTGCAGTTGTCAGGATGACTGGACTGACGCTACTTATTAATTGTAGAACCAGGCTAGAAGTGACATGGGGAATTATTTTACTCTCTGGTACAGGGGAAAGCAATAGCCTCAGTGCCTTATGAAACATTACTTTGATAAGTCTTGCATTAAATATGCTTTTAACTCTTGGTATGAAACAGATGGGTTCTCAGTACTTAATGAAACCCTTCAAATGAATCATCTTGACTGTGGTCATGAACACCATTTACTCGTACCCAAATCATTCATTCTTGGTCTGTTTGGCCACATACAATCTCTTCTTGTTTTCTTTATCTCTGGACGATGAAAGATGGCTCCGGTATGCAAATTCCAGGCTTCAGTTTTCTGTAAAATTGAAACGAGTTAGAAAGAGCTGCCCGAGCTTACTGCCAGCACGTGTGAGCACTGGAACGGGGCCACAGCATGCTTTTTTAAGACTAAGAACCCTTATCTTGCATGCATCTCCCCTATACATCTTCATTTGACAACACGGCTCTCCCTCGCTCCGTGAAGTCCAATAAAAACAACGAGGAGACTAATAAAAATGAATCGGCCTGCTTGTTTTCTCGAGGGCTTACAGAGGTTTGGTTTGGCTGAGTGACAAAAAAACTTGAGGCAGAAATCTTTTTTAAGTGCAGTTACTGTTTCTCACAGCCTGGGAGAAGATAATTAGCAATTCTGCAGAATTTTGCAGAAAATGGAAGCAAAAAAATCAAAGTGCCAGCTATTGCTGCGAAATGAATTTATAACCAAACAATCACGTACAATTTGAATGCATTGTCAAAGAATAGTATTTTTACTTGAATAAAACCAATTGCTGCTGTATATAATGTTCTAAAGAATATAGAGAGATCAGTGATAAGAAGCTCAACCCACCAACAGGGCAATCTTACAGTCTGGCAGTCTATCGTCTTATGAATGCCCCTAATGCCTACTATTCCTGGTGATTATCGCTGTTTGAATGAAGATGTAAGGCAGCTTAATGGTTCTGATACTTAACCATTTCCCCCCTCCCACTGCCCCCAGGAGGTCATGAATGCAGGCGCCACCATGGGAAACTGAACTTGCAATGTTGTGGAAAAGGTTTATGGAGATAGCACCAGAAAATGGCCGTGAAAAATCAGTGGATTCTTGTTTAAAAACTAAACTAGCTGATTAATGTTGGGAGCGGCACGGTGGCCTGGGTCACTGTCTGTGTGGAGTCTGCATGTTCTCCCCGTTTCCTCTGGGTGCTCCGGTTTCCTCCCACAGTCCGAAAGCTATGCTGGTTAGGTGCATTGGCCATGCTAAATTCTCCCTCAGTGTACCCGAACAGGCGCCAGAGTGTGGCAATTGGGGGATTTTCATAGAATCATAGAATTCCTACAGTGCAGAAGGAGGCCATTCAGCCCATAGAGTCTGCACCGACCACAATCCAACCCAGGCCCTATTCCCGTAACCCTACATATTTACCCTGTTAATTCCCCCTGACACTATAAAGGTCAATTTAGCCAATCAACCTAACCCACACGTCTTTGGACTGTGGGAGGAAACCGGAGCACCCGGAGGAAACCCACGCAGACATGAGGAGAACATGCAGACTCCACACAGACAGTGACCCGAGGCTGGAATTGAACCCGGGTCCCTGGCATTGTGAGACAGCAGTACTAGCCACTGTGCAATTTTCACAGTAACTTCATTGCAGTGTTAATGTAAAGCCTACTTGTGACACTAATAAATAAACTTTAAAGCTTAAACTTAAAAATGTTCTTCGCTATCAGGATCGGATGCATTTAACCTTTGGGGAATCAAGGGGTAAAGCCCAACAAATTGGTGCTTTTTTGCCTCCATTGTTCAATCAGAAACCAGGGGTTACGGGGTCTTAATTTCCAGCGGGATTACCTCTGGATTATCAGTCCAGTATGATGACCGCTGGGCCAAGTATCTTTATTACTCAGGTAGAGTCTTCAGACAAGTGAAGTGACAAAGCAGACCGGTTCCTGATGAGAAAAAGAGCAAACTTGACGTCAATTTGCAGTTTAACAGAAAAATGAACAGAATCACGAGATGGCAATCCCCAGCGCGCTGGTGAAAATTCCAGAATCCCACGTGATAAAACTGGAATTTGGTTTACTTGGTCACTGAAGCACAGTATTCCAGATCATTGCTAATTATACCCGCCACAAATAAACTAACAATAACAAATAAAATTCAGTTCAAAATTCCACGGATTTTTTAAATGCTCCAAACAAACTTAATTTGCAATATTGCAATTTTAACATGCAGGGCGGCACGTTGGCACAGTGGTTAGCACTGCTGCCTCACAGCTCCAGAGACCCGGGTTCAATTCCGACCTTGGTAACTGTCTGTTTGCAGGCTGCACGTTCTCCCCGTGTCTGCTTGGGCATTTCCTCCGGGTGCTCCGGTTTCCTCCCACAGTCCAGAAATTGTGCGGGTTGGGTGGATTGGCCATGCTAAATTGCCCCCTTAGTGTCAGGGAGATTAGTGGGGTAAATACATGGGGTTATGGGAGAGGGCCTGGGTGGGATTGTTGTCAGTGCAGGCTCGATGGGCTGAATGGCCTCCTTCTGCACTGTAGGAATTTTATGATTCTGTTCTGCACTAACTATGGTGGGGGACCTATAGAAAATGTTGGAAATATTCAGCTAGTCAAGCAACATCTGTGGGGAGAGAGAAACAGAGTTAACGATTAGGGATGATGATAACCCTTCATGAGTTCAGAGAGATTTTTAAGCCACATTAATAACACACACTATTTCCAGTATATACACCAATTGTAAAGGGTTCACTATTGACCTTATACGAATTATTCACACATCAATGATATTTCAATTCACAGACTGAGGGCTTGCTTATGAAAGCTACATTTTGTATTGAAAGGACAGTATAACTTGCATTTATATAGCACTTTTCACAACCTCAGGATGTCCTCAAGCACTTCATTGTCAAACTTTTTTAATATATTTGTTCATGGGATGTTGGCGTTGCTGGCTGGACAGCATTCGTTGTCCATCCCTAATTGCCCTCCATTTTAGAGGGCAGTTAAGAGTTGACCATATTGCTGTGGGTCTGGAGTCACATGTAGGCCAGACCAGGTAAGGACAGTAGATTTCCTTCCCTAAAGGACATTAGTGAACCAGATGGGTTTTTACGACAATGGTTTCATGGTCATCGTTAGACTTTTAATTTCAGATTTTTTAATTGAATTTGAATTTAACCATCTGTCGCGGCAGGATTTGAACCCGGATCCCCAGAGCATTACCCTGAGTCTTTGGATTAGTCGCCTCCCCAATTTTGGAAGAGTAGTCACTGTTGTAATGTGGGAAATGCAGTAGCCAACTTGTGCACGACAAGGTCCCACAGACAACAATAACATTTATCACCAAATCATCTGTTTTAGTGATGTTTTGTTGAGGGTGGGGGGGATAAAATAATGGCTAGGACACTGAGAGAAACTCCCCTGCTCTTCTTCCAGTCAGTGCCACGGGATCTTCTACATCCTCCTCAGAAGGCAAGCAGCATCTTGCTTAGTGTCCGACCCAAAAGACGACACCTCTGACAGTGCAGCACTGTGGACAACGTGCACAAACTCCTGGAGTGGGATTCTCAGCCGTGACCTGATAGCTCTGGGGCAACAGGGCCAACCACTTGACAACAGCTGGCACCTGCGACGCTAGGAAAAGTCTAAGAAGCATAACGCAGGCAACTGTTGATTAAGAAAATCACAAAGAAGCACATTTAATGGCTATTGTGGCTGCTCAGTCTTTTGGCGTTGGATTGAATGAAATCCTTCTGCCCATGACTAAACAGTGACATCTAATGGTGCTGTAGTGTATTACAACTATGCAACCTTAAAGCTGCACAACATACTTGATGCTGAAAATGAATGTGTTAGATTCCTCTGGATGAATATAAATTTACTGATAATGTAAAATTAAAGAACAAAAGAAAAATCACCATTATTTCCCCAATTAAAAATGGTGATTAAGTGTGGTTTACATGTAAACGTTTTGGACTTTCCCTGCCAAATGCTCAAAGCTGACACAGAATGAGTGGATGAGATGATCTCATTGGGTTTTAGGCATATCTGTCGGATTAATCGGACTGTTTTGGATTCCAGGGCACATCTGTTGAGCCATCAGCTATTCCATTAATGATTCTCTCTCAATTGCTTCACCCACAACCTGGGGAGTACTCCAGCAGCAGCAGCTGTAGATGTTTCTCTTCCCTGCATGCTCACATGTAGCAGCATGTAAAGCCATCTTTTATTTGTAACGTGATAACCTTTGCTGCTCTTTGCAGCAACATGTCAATAATTTTCACTGAAGCTGACATTAAACCTCTCCATGGAAGAGGCCAGTAGGTGAGCTGTAAGTCTAAACCAAAGATACTCTGTCAGTGCTGTCATTGTAACGTTTAAAGTAAAGTTTATGTATTAGTCACAAGTAAGGCTTACATTAACACTGCAATGAAGTTACTGTGAAATTCCCCTGGTCGCCACACTCCGGCGCTTGTTCGGGTCACTGCACCTAACCAGCACGTCTTTCGGACTGTGGGAGGAAACCAGAGCACCCGGAAGAAACCCACGCAGACACGGAGAGAGCGTGCAAACTCCACATAGGCAGTGACCCAAACCGGGAATCGAACCCGGGTCCCTGGCGTTGTGAAGAAGCAGTGCTAACCACTGTGCTACTGCGCCACCCGAAACTGATCAGACTTTCACTGGCTCCTTGTTATGGGAAAGCCTGACATAACTGAGAAGCAGAGTTTGGAGGAGGTCTCCCTGCAGACAGTGCTCATTTAATAATTATGCATCGGTTCACCACGCAATTGTTAACGTAACATTTAATACAATCAAGCAATGTGTGTGGAATGTAGAAGGCTAAGCCACACAATGGCCACTGAACTATCCTTTCAGGGCTGTTTGAATCCAATCACTTTGTGAATTATTTTATTTCATAGAATCCCCATAATGCAGAAGGAGGCCATTCGACTTATTGAGTCTGCGCAGAGTTACGGGGAAGATGTCACTGTCAGGCCCTTTCTCCAACCCTATCCCCCTATTCCCACACATCTACCATCACCAATCCATCTAACAGAAAGTGACTGATGTCAAAACATTGAATGTATTCAAGAGGCAGCTACCTTTGGCACTTGGGGCGAACGGGACCAAAGCTTATGGGAGGAAAGCAGGATTCGGCTATTGAGTTGGACAATCAGCCATGATCGTGATGAATGGCGGGGCAGACTCGAAGGGCCGAATGGCCTCCTGCTCCTATCTTCTATGTTTCTAGCCTACACCTCTTGGGACACTAAGGAGCAATTTAGCCCGTTATGTCATAGAGTCAACAGCCCAAACTCTTCCCAGTCCCCTCCACCCCTACACATAACTTTTAGTACCACACATAACCAGTAACGTTAGCTCAGACAGAGTATGAAGATGGATGTGTGGTAATTTTTTAAATTATTTGTTCTTTCATCTGATGTGAGCATTGCTGGCGAGGTCAGCATTTGGCGTCATTCCTGACTGCCCTTGGTACTGACTGCCTTGCTAGGCAGTGCCAGCCTGGCAGAGGGGTGGGCCCGTTTGGAGCCTCATGGGAAGGGGGGAGTCATTTAGATGTGGCGGTGTCTGGGAGCAGACGAGGAGCAGGGAATGCTGGCGATGGCCATGGTGGGGGGGGCGGAGGAGAGGGGGGGATATTGGGAGGTAGTGGTGGAGGATGATGCTGGCTCACGCTGTGGGAGTGGGGAGGAGGGGGTGGGAGAAGGCAGAGAGCTACTATCTCTAGCTTTTTATAAATACTTGGTGTTTTATCTTGCACCTTCCAGTTTGTCGTAAAGTGCTTCACAGTCAACAACCAAGCAGGCATTACAGTAACATCAGAATGGGCGGCACAGTGGTTAGCACTGCTGCCTCACAGTGCCGGGGACTTGGGTTTGATTCCCGGCTTGGATTACTGTCTGTGTGGAGTTTGCACATTCTCCCAGTGTCTGCGTGGGTTTCCTCCAGGTGCTCTGGTTTCCTCCCACAGTCCACAGGTTAGGTTGATTGGCCATGCTAAATTACCCCTTAGTGTCAGGGGGATTAGCAGGGTAAATAAGTGGGGTTACGGGATTTGGGCCTGGGTGGGATTGTAGTCGGTGCAGTCTCGATGGACCAAATGGCCTCCTTCTGCACTGTAGGGATTGTATGTTTCTATGAAGTGGGTGAGCCAATTTGCACACAGCAAGGTACAATAAAGAGAGGGAATAGATGTACCATGAAGAACAGTATCTAGAAGATGAAGAACAGGACTAGACAGGGTAGATGCAGGCGGGATGTTCCCAATGATGGGTGTGTCCAGAACCAGGGGTCACAGTCTGAGGATTTGAGGTAGACCATTTAGGACAGAGATGAGGAGACATTTCTTCACCCAAAGAGTGGTGAGCCTGTGGAATTCATTACCACAGAGAGTAGTTGATGCCAAAACATTGAATATATTCAAGAGGCGGCTGGATGTAGCACGTGGGGCGAATGGGATCAAAGGTTAGGGGGAGAAAGCAGGATTAAGCTATTGAGCCATGATCGTGATGAATGGGAGAGCAGGCTCAAAGGGCCAAATGGCCTCCTCCTGCTCCTTTCTCCTATGTTTCTATGTTAGTATCTTGGTCTATAAACTGTGGTTTGGGATAGGTTGATAATTAAGCTGCATTAGCCATAGTTAATGTGCCCTTTGGTGGTACATGATACGTACCCAGCAGCTTAGCTTGCTTTTAAACGCTAGCCTGGAGATGAGGCTCAGCCAGCTTTTCAGTCAGGGTTCAGCTGCATGAAGACTGCCCGGAGATGTCAGCCCTTTGTGGATGTCTGAGTTTCAAACACGCATGCTTAACTTTCAATGCATTTCTCATCCCTCATCCCTCGTACTGTACGGTCCCAGGCAAACGAGTCATCCGTTAACAAAAGTTGTTAAACATCACAATACAGTAGATTAAAGTGAAAAACACCCTTCAGTTCCCCATTGCTGGAATTCCATTTCTTATACTTGGAACAATATATATTTATTCAGCCTTCTACAATTGTTTAAAAAGCTCGGGGAAAATAATCCCCTGCTCGTTAGATGGATGACTTTCCCAAATTAAAAGGAGATCAAAACATCAGATGAGATTAAACTCCAGATAATGCTTTGATCTCTGGTACGGAGCACGGTAAGCATAGCTGGGAGCTCTTATGGAAAGATACTTTCCTTGCAAATTCCCCTGAAGCTTTTCTTACTGTAAACCTGAATTCACAAAATATATCCAACACCATACTTTCGTGAGGGATCATGACTCCAGTCACAAGTCCAAAGCTGTATCAGTTTTCATTTTAATTAGTCGGTTTTCTCTGAGGTAAAATATTGTTTCTTTTCCCCGTTCTTTGCTGGTCTCAGCGCCTGATCTGTGCAAGCAGCCAATGTAGTGTTTTTGTGCTCTGGTACATTGTTAACTATATGAACCATCATGGAATAACTCATGGAAGGATGGCTAATTTCTCCTGTATCCACTGAACGACATCCCTGACCTCCCCGGTGCTAGCAAGTGTGAGGATGTGTGAGTCTGTACCTTTCTCTGGTGATAGCTGAGCGGCACGATAGCACAGTGGTTAGCACTGCTGCTTCACAGCTCCAGGGACCTGGGTTCAATTCCCGGCTTGGGTCACTGTCTGTGTGGAGTTTGCACATTCTCCTCGTGTCTGCGTGGGTTTCCTCCGGGTGCTCCGGTTTCCTCCCACAGTCCAAAGATGTGCGGATGAGGTTGATTGGCCATGCTAAAATTGCCCCTTAGTGTCCTGAGATGCGTAGGTTAGAGGGATTAGTGGGTAAAATATGTAGGGATATGGGGGTAGGGCCTGGGTGGGATTGTGGTTGGTGCAGACTTGATGGGCCAAATGGCCTCTTTCTGTACTGTAGGGTTTCTATGATTCTATGTATAAGTCCTTTAAAATATTCATTCACGGGATAGGGATGTCTCTGGCTAGGCCACCATTTACTGCCCTTGTGAAGGTGGTGGGAAGCCGCCTTCTTGAGTTGCTGCAGTCCCATGAGATGCAGGTACATCCACCATGCTGTTCGGGAGGGAGTCCCAGGAATTTGACCGAGTGACAGTCAAGGGACAGCGATGTATGTAGTGGGTGGCACAGTGGTTAGCACTGCTGCCTCACAGCGCCAGGGACCCGGGCTCAATTCCCGGCTTGGGTCACAGTCACTGTGTGTGTGTGGAAGTCTGCACGTCCTCCCCATGAACATCCCCACTTCTGACCTTCTGATGGGAGCAACGCCATTGATGAAGCAACTGAAGAATCTGAAGCATCTCAAACAAGCAACTGAAACAATGATGAGACCGAGTACAGGAATGAGATAATGCACAAAATTATTATCAAGGGCTTCATACTGAGAGCGAGGTACACTCTGAAATAAAACAGCACTGAAATGCTCAGGGGTATTTTGATATTGGGAAAGTATTTCCGGGAAAGGCTGTAGTGGAATCCCGTATAAGACTTCCACTCAAGTTATCTTAGCCTCTGACAGATTTTGTTTATATTTTTTTACTCCATTCTTAAAGTTAGACAGCCAATGCACAGAGCGGAGCGTGTCAACCCAAATCCATTCCTCGCTTGCTCCAAAAAACAATTCAAATTCAAATTGAATCCAATTCATGGTCCCCCACAAGAGAGACAAACAAGGTCCAAGCTGATGAGAAAGAGCATTGCACACCAGCTTGGGCTTGATCTAAACTGTTGGCCTGGTTACTCGCTGAGCAACTAAACCAGTCTTTGCAACTTCTCTGCTGATCCAGTAGGTTAGTGATCACGTGCGAGTGGACTGCTTCACCGGACATTGAGGCTGAATATGGGAGGAGAATCCTCGCTCATCTTGCACAGGCGTAGAGAGTTAAATATCAAGGACAGATTGAGAAACCAGGCTTGTATGCTGTTGAGTAGAAAAGATGGAGGAGTTTTTGAGCCCGCATTCTCCGTCTGCGGGAATGGCGGTGCGTGCTCAAAATCCAGAGAGTGCGATTCGCACTGGCGAGTTTCCAATTTCTGATATTAGCAGTGGAGTGGCGTGAAACATGCCATGGGCCACAGAAAGCTCATTCTAATGCCTGAGCTTGGCATTAGTGAGCACTCTCTCAGGGACTTGTACATGCCCCACACCCCCCCCCCCCCGCCCCCTGCCACCTAACCGGATATTCAGCAGACACCAACGTGACAGCCAACCAACACCATTTACAACCGGTTCACCTAGATATGAACTGTTCGTGGAGGTCCCCCCAGGGGGCATAAAGGTAAGTAAAGCCCCTGGAGAAGAGGTACATAGCTGGGAAATGGCCTGATAATGCCCCCTGGCATTGCCCATTGGCACGAGTTGGCACTATGCCAACCTGACAATGTCAGCCTGTGTCAAGGGGCGGGCCCATTGGGAGCCTAATGAGGGCGGGAGATTCATTGGGATTCGGTGGTGGCTGGGAGCAGACGGAGGAGCAGGGGATGCCAGCAATGGACATTGGGGGTGGGAAGGGGGGTGGGGGGAGGAGTGGGTGGTGGATGTGGGTGCTGGCTCAGAGTGTGTGTTGGGGGGGGGATATAGGAGGTAGATAGGTGCCAATGATTGGTGGTGAGGGGGGAGAAAGGTTCCGACTCCGATCGGTGTGGGGGCCCCCTGACACTTCCATGGTGGACTGGATGGAGTGGGTACTCAGGTTATGATCAGGGCACCTTTTAAAGATGGCACCCAATCTCTGAACAGAAATTAGGGCCTGTTTACTGTATGATGGTTTCTCTGGAGATGGTAAGAAGTCTCACAACACCAGGCCAAAGTTCAACAGGTCTATTTGGAATCAGGAGCTTTCGGAGTGCTGCTCCTTCATCAGGTGACTGGAGGTAGGTTCACCAACACGGCATATATTGGCAAAGACACAACTGTAAGGTAATTACAGAATTCACATTCCAATTTGTAATTATCTTGCAATTGTGTCTTTTAATTACTTATGCCGTGTTGGTGAACCTACCTCCACTCACCTGATGAAGGAGCAATGCTCCGAAAGCTCGTGCTACCAAATAAACCTGTTGGACTTTAACCTGGTGGTGTGAGACTTCTTACTGTGCCCACCCTAGTCCACCGCCGGCAACTCCACATCATCTCTGGAGATGAACATTCTGCCATTTTTTTTTGGTAAGATTTAACCCAAGGTATTCACAATTTTAAAACGATTTAACAGAGAAACAATTTCCTCTGGCCAAGAACAAAGGGCCATAATATTTCATTTACAGCGAGGCAAAATCAGGAGGAGATTTCTCACAGAAAGGGTGGGAGTTCAGACACCTCACTACAAAGGGTTATGGTCCGAGGACAATGGTAGCTTCCAACCCTGAAAACAATAGACTTTGTCCAGTGAGGGTATCATAGAACATAGAACATAGAACATAGAACATTACAGCGCAGAACAGGCCCTTCGGCCCACGATGTTGCACCGACCAGTTAAAAAAAAAAACTGTGACCCTCCAACCTAAACCAATTTCTTTTCGTCCATGAACCTATCTACGGATCTCTTAAACGCCCCCAAACTAGGCGCATTTACTACTGATGCTGGCAGGGCATTCCAATCCCTCACCACCCTCTGGGTAAAGAACCTACCCCTGACATCGGTTCTATAACTACCCCCCCTCAATTTAAAGCCATGCCCCCTCGTGCTGGATTTCTCCATCAGAGGAAAAAGGCTATCACTATCCACCCTATCTAAACCTCTAATCATCTTATATGTTTCAATAAGATCCCCTCTTAGCCGCCGCCTTTCCAGCGAAAACAATCCCAAATCCCTCAGCCTCTCCTCATAGGATCTCCCCTCCATACCAGGCAACATCCTGGTAAACCTCCTCTGCACCCTCTCCAAAGCCTCCACATCCTTCCTGTAATGTGGGGACCAGAACTGCACACAGTACTCCAAGTGCGGCCGCACCAGAGTTGTGTACAGTTGCAACATAACGCTACGACTCCTAAATTCAATCCCCCTACCAATAAACGCCAAGACACCATATGCCTTCTTAACAACCTTATCTACTTGATTCCCAACTTTCAGGGATCTATGCACACATACACCTAGATCCCTCTGCTCCTCCACACTATTCAAAGTCCTCCCGTTAGCCCTATACTCAACACATCTGTTATTCCTACCAAAGTGAATTACCTCACACTTCTCCGCATTAAACTCCATCCGCCACCTCTCGGCCCAACTTTGCAACCTGTCTAAGTCTTCCTGCAAACTACGACACCCTTCCTCACTGTCTACCACACCACCGACTTTGGTGTCATCAGCAAATTTGCTAATCCACCCAACTATACCCTCATCCAGATCATTAATAAATATTACAAACAGCAGTGGCCCCAAAACAGATCCCTGAGGTACACCACTTGTAACCGCACTCCATGATGAATATTTACTATCAACCACCACCCTCTGTTTCCTATCCGCTAGCCAATTCCTGATCCAATTTCCTAGATCACCCCCAATCCCATACATCTGCATTTTCTGCAGAAGCCGACCATGGTGAACCTTATCAAACGCCTTACTAAAATCCATATATACCACGTCCACTGCCTTGCCCCCATCCACCTCCTTGGTCACTTTCTCAAAAAACTCAATAAGGTTAGTAAGGCACGACCTACCTGCCACAAAACCATGCTGACTATCACCTATCAATTCATTACTCTCCAAATAACTATAAATCCTATCCCTTATAATTTTTTCCAACATCTTGCCGACAACAGAAGTGAGACTCACCGGTCTATAATTCCCGGGGAAGTCTCTGTTCCCCTTCTTAAACAATGGGACAACATTCGCTAACCTCCAATCTTCTGGTACTATACCAGAGGCCAACGACGACCTGAAGATCAGAGCCAGAGGCTCTGCAATCACTTCTCTTGCCTCCCAGAGAATCCTTGGATAAATCCCATCTGGACCAGGGGATTTATCTATTTTCAGACCCTCCAGAATATCCTGCACATCCTCCTTATCAACTGTAATACTGTCTATTCTACTCCCTTGCAACCCAGTGTCCTCCTCAGCTATATTCATGTCCCCTTGCGTGAACACCGAAGAGAAATATTGGTTCAATGCTTCACCAATCTCCTCCGGTTCCACACATAACTTCCCTCTGCCATCTATAACTGGCCCTAAACTTGCCCTAACCAACCTTCTGTTCTTGACATACCTATAGAACGCCTTAGGATTCTCTTTAACCCTATCCGCCAAAGTCTTCTCATGGAATATGAAGCAAAAGCAGGAAGATGGGGCTAATACACAGCTCGGCTATGATCTGATTGAAGGATTTGATTTGATTTATTATTGTCACATGTATTAACATACAATGAAAAGTATTGTTTTTTGCGCGCTATACAGACAAAGCACACCATTCATAGAGAAGGAAACAAGAGAGTGCAGAATGTAGTGTTACAGTCATAGCTAGGGTGTAGAGAAAGATCAACTTGATGCAAGGTAGACCCATTCAAAAGTCCGACAGCAGCAGTGGAAGAAGCTGTTCTTGAGTCGGTTGGTACTTGACCTCAGACTTTTGTATCTTTTTCCCAATGGAAGAAGGTGGAAGAGAGAATGTCCGGGGTGCGTGGGGTCCTTGATTATGCTGGTTGCTTTTCCAAGGCAGCGGGAAGTGTAGACAGTGTCAATGGATGGGAGGCTGGTTTGCGCGATGGACTGAGCTTCATTCACCACTCTTTGTAGTTTCTTGCGGAATTGTGGTCATATCCAGTGTTCCCCAGGTACCTGCAGTACATTCCTCATCAGCAGACTGGAAACACTATCATATTGTTGTTCCCTTGGTCTCGGCTGAAGGGAGGAAAAATAAATGAGATTTACTGATGTGTTCAGAACATTTAAGACAATCACAAAAGCTGTCTATTACAGTTCCAGGCAGTCAGGAATCAAAAACAGTGATACTGCTGAATGAAAGCATTCTCCCACTGTGAGTGGAGATGAAGTACGCAGGCTGCATGTAGAAACATAGCACCCTTTGTTGCAAAAGTGTTTTTTTTTAAAGGCAGCATGTTCAATGCGGTTGTGTTTATATATGGAGTGCAAGTGTGGACTCGACTAATTTCGTGTTAATAGAAATATGAAGATGGTACATGAGTGCCTTTTATGTCCTGCTAATGTGGAAGATTTTTGGAAATGTTGCATAAATTGCCGAGATCACCAGTCAATGTGAGCGCAACAGTTAGTTTGAGCAAATAAAACCTGCATCATGGTTCGATTATTGACTTTCAAAAAAATGATTTGTGTTAACTGTCATTGTGCTATGAATACAGTAGGTTATAGGATTCAGAAAGTCTTGTAGCTATAATGAAAGGTTTACCCCTTATCCTCAAACTATGACCCCTAGTTCTGGACTCCCCCACTACTGGGAACATTCTTTCTGAATCTACCCTGTCTAATCCTGTTAGAATTTTATAAGTTTCACTCTTCTAAACTCCACTGAATACAATCCTAATCCTCCTTTGGGGGAGGCGATGGCCTAGTGGTATTATCACTAAACTATTAATCCAGAAACTCAGCTAATGTTCTGGGGACCCAGGTTCGAATCCTGCCACGGCAGACAGTGGGATTTGAATTCAATAAAAAATATCTGGAATTAAGAACTTACTGATGACCATGAAACCATTGTCAATTGTCAGAAAAACCCATCTGGTTCACTAATGTCCTTTAGGAAAGGAAATCTGCCATTCCTACCTGGTCTGGTCTACATGTGACTCCAGAGCCACAGCAATGTGGTTGACTCTCAACTGCGCTCCAAGGGTAACTAGGGATGGGCAATAAATGCTGGCCAGCCAGCGCCGCCCATGTCCCACAAATGAAGAAAGAAAAAAACAACTTAGTCTCTCCTCATATGACATTCCTACCATCCCAGGAGTCAGTCTGGTAAACCTGCGCTGTACTCCCTCTATAGCCAGGCCATCCTTCCTCCGATAAGGACACCAAAACTGCACACAATACTCCCAAGTTATGGCCTCACCAACACCCTGTACATCCCCATTCCTGTACTCAAATTCTCTCGCTATGAATTCCAACATTCCTTTTGCCTTCTTGACTGCCTGCTGTACCTGCGTGCTTACTCTTCGGCGACTGATTTAATAACTTTATTTATTTATTTTATTGTTTATTTATTAGTATCAGAGTATTATAGTATTTATGACTTACATTAATGAAGTTACTGTGAAAATCCCCTAGTTGCCACACTCCGGCGCCTGTTCGGGAACACTGGGAGAATTTAGCATGGCCAATGCACCTAACCAGCACGTCTTTCATGCTTATGGGAGGAAACTGGAGTACCTGGAGGAAACCCACGCAGACACGGGGAGAACGTGCAGACTCTGCACAGACAGTGACCCAAGGCGGGAATCGAACCCGGTCCCTGGGCTGAGGCACTGTGCCGCCCAGGCAGGAGGACACTACAGTTTCCCCACGAGTGATGTCCCTCATTGTGATATATAGTCTTCACTTAAGTTTCTCAATAGAACCTGTGTCTGCGACAGATTAAAAATGGTGTACAGCTATAATACTCCAAAAGTATTTGACCTGTGGGTAGTACAGCGAGCATAATGTTACGTCACATGGCCACCAAAATAAAAGAAAACAACACCACTTTTGGAAACACGCAAGAGGGGATCTTGTTTCTAAAATAGGGTATTTTCTTTCAAAAAAGCATCATAAAAAATGTCTGCAGGATTCATGACTAAAACTAATTTGATAAACTTTTAAAGAATGAGCTGAAAGGAATCCTTACTCACCTGTGGTTTAATATCACCCATAAAAAAGACAGTTCCGTGGAGTCACTTTTGATTTGATTTGATTTATTATTGTCACAAGTATTGGGATGCAGTGAAAAGTATTGTTTCTTGCGCACGATACAGACAAAACATACTATTCATAGAGAAGGAAACGAGAGAGTGCAGAATGTAGTGTTACAGTCATAGCTAGGGTGTAGAGAAAGATCAACTGAATGCAAGGCAAGTCCATTCAAAAGTCTGACAGCAGCAGGGAAGGAGCTGTTCTTGAGTCGGTTGGTACATGACCTCAGACTTTTGTATCTTTTTCCCGAAGGAAGAAGATGGAAGAGAGAATGTCCGGGGTGCGTGGGGTCCTTGATTATGCTGGCTGCTTTGCCGAGGCAGCGGGAAGTGTAGACAGAGTTAATGAATGGGAGGCTGGTCTGTATAATGAGACCACTTATGCAGAGGGGCAATTTTTTCAGAGTGGTGAGTGTCCGGAATGAGCTGCCAGAGGTAGTGGTAGAGGCGGATGCAATTTTGTCTTTTAAAAAGCATTTAGACAGTTACATGGGTGAGATGGTTAAAGAGGAGTATGGCTAAACGCGGGCAATTGGGACTGGCTTAATGGTTGAAAAAAAAAGGACAGCATGGACAAGTTGGGCCGAAGGGCCTGTTTCCATGCTGTAAACCTCGATGACTCTATGCAGGATTTGTAACTTGCCCTCCACTTAATCTCAAGCAAATTCTGACTTCCCAAATCTATCTGAGTTCTTGACAAGCAACCAAAAAAGAAATCTCACCACGATGGAAAGTTAATGTCAAGCAAATACATACTAAACCCAAGATTACCCAGCTCAGCAAGACAGCACAGATATAACACACTATCCTTCAACAACAACCCCCACAACTAAAAGTAATAAATAGCCACCTTTTTGCTGAAGCCAGAGGACACAACCTCCACCAAAACAATATTGTCTTTTGTGTTGGAGCAAAAGGTAATATTGCTGGGAAGAGGGACATGGTGCCGAAGCTTTTCATCTTGTACTCATCAGGACAAACGCAAGAGTGCCAAATTTCAAACAATCACAACAACTTACACTCCGGGAGAAAAAGGGTACTGATTGGCTGGCAAGTTGAGTCTAATTGGCTGAGGCACTGCCATAGAGAAAATAATGGAGGAACTAAAGGTTTCCCAAGCTCCCGGGTTATTCAAAAGTGATGTAAGATTTGAACATATTTCTTTTGTTTGTAGAGAATAGTCCCTGCCTATGAATGTATGTCATTTCTAGCAAGCATAAATGAGCCACATTATGAGCTCAATTTATCTTAAATTGGTTATTAGTGTAGCTATTAGCAGACTCAGAATTGTTCAGCAAGTGTTGCCCAGTCACCAACTCATATCTACAGGAGACATTTTGTTTTGGGTTTTGTAAGCATGGGCTTTTTATTTATTCATTCATGCTGGTCAGCATTTATTGCCCATCCCTTGTTGCTCTTTGAAAGTGAGTGGTTTGCTAGGCCATTCAGAGGGCAGTTGAGGGTCAACCACATTGCTGTGGAGTCACAAGTAGGCCAGACCAAATCAAGACAGCAGATTTCCTTTCCTAAAGGTCATTAGAGAACAAGGTGGGTTTTTCCAACATTTGGCAATGGTTCATCAGTAGCTTCTTAATTCTAGATTTTTTTAATTGAATTCAAATTCCCCCATCTGCCATGGAGGGATTTGAACCCGGGTCCCCAGAACATTAGCTGAGTTGCTGGATTAATAGTCTGGTGATAATACCACTAGGCCATCGCCTCTCCATTGAGCATAGTCTGTATTCTATCTACTATGAACAGGTGGGGAAAATGTTCACAGAATCACAGAATACTACAGAAGAGGCTCTTCAGCCCATCGAGACTGCACCGACACATGAAAGGCCCTGAGCTGCCCACCTAATCCCACTTGCCAGCACTTGCCCCATAGTCTTGAATGTTATGACGTGCCAAGTACTCATCCAGGTACTTTTTCAAGGATGTGAGGCATCCCGCCTCCACCAACCTCCCAGGCAGTGCATTCCAGACCATCACCACCCTCTGAGTAAAAATGTTTTTCTTCACATTCCCCCCTCTCACCCCTCACTTTTAACTTGTGTTCCCTCGTAACTGACCCTTCAACGAAGGGGAACAGCTGCTCCCTATCTACTCTGTCCATGCCCAGTTTGATTCGATATGCCCACCAGAATACCTTTCACCTTTGCAGAGGCAGAAGTCTCCACCTCTTGCACAAACCTCAGTTTGCTCCTGATGAGTGACCCTTTTTCTCCACTCAAGCCCGTGCAGCCTCAGAGTTGCCGGGATAGGATTTTCACAAGTACCCAAGGACTGAGAAGTAGTCATCATTCAATGCAACCTTATTACATCGAATGATATATAACTTCTTTCATACTTGAGTGTTAATCAGGATTTATTAACACTGAAGAACATTAGCCGAAGGAAAGCTCATGATTTATTCTCTTTCAGTGCTGAGGCCTCAGTGATAAATTTTTGATACGTTTGAAACAAGTTGAGTTGGCAAAATTCAGAGACTAATTGGGTGATTCAAATAATGATTGCTAGCCTGGATTCGTGGTGTACTCAAAGCAGTTAATACCACTGAAATATTCTCCAGAATCAACTGTCAGTTCATCATTTTATCAGAAATATATTACTCTTCTCACCGACCGATAAATTGGATTTCATCGCGCAACTTCTCATTACTCACGCGATCGGGCACAGACCCACACACCATCCTTGTTAATTCATTGCTGTGGAAGCATTTCAGTGTGTAGAGAGGCAGAGAACAAGAGAGGGAGAGAGATAAGTTTAAGTTTATTCATTACTGTCACAAATAGGCTTACACTGCATTGAAGTTAATGTGAAAATCCCCTAGTCGCCTGTTCAGTTACACTGAGGGAGAAGTTAGCACGGCCAATGCACCTAACCAGTATGTCTTTTGGACGGTGGGAGGAAACTGGAACACCCAGAGGAAACCCATGCACATACAGAGAGAATGTGCAGACTCCGTACAGACAGTGAGCCAAGCCGGGAATCGAACCTGGGCCCCTGGCGCTGTGAGGCAGCAGTGCTAACCACTGTGCCACCGTGCCGTCCATAGAGAAGTGAAAAGCTTTATGGAGAGAATTACAGTGAACTGGAATTTTCCATTACATTAATTATTGCTTCCTGGGCCCAGCAGAAGTAGGAATACTCTGCTGGACTCCGCAAGGCTCCCCACACTGTAGTCATAAACAATCCCCTACTCTTCCAACCGAACAGGATTTACCTTGCTACCTCCAGCTAGGTGACCTCCAGGGCTGACAATAGACTAACACAATCCAGCGAGCTGTTTCTGGATACCTAGTTGGGTATTACCATTTCTTTATAAATGAGGCCTCACCCTCAAAATGAAGCCAGCCATTCAATGCATTGTGCCTGTGCCAGCCTTTGAAAAACCTACTAAACTCACCCCATTTCCCTTCTGTTTCCCAATTGTCCGGGAGCCAGATCAGAAACCCCATATTATATTAAGAAGCCAGACTAGGCCCTGACAATGTTTCTATTTTGGCATTAGTGTGAGGATGGGAGGTACGGTGGCATAGTGGTTAGCACTGCTGCCTCACAGCATCAGGGACTGGGTTCAATTCCAGCCTCGGGTCACTGTCTGTGTGGAGTTTGCAGATGCTCCAGTTTCATTCCACAATCCAAGGATGTGCAGGTTAGGTGGATTGGCCATGCTAAATTGCACCTTAGTGTCCCAAGATGCGTAGGTTAGATGGATTGGCCCTGGAAAATGTATGGGATTATGGGGATAGGGTGAGGGAAAGGGTCTGGGTAAGGTACCCTGTCAGAGACGGTGCAGACTCAAGGGGTCAAATAGCCTCCTTCTGCACTGTAGGGATTCTATTCTATGATAAAATGGTTCACTCCAGGAGTGATTCTACTGACAAACGAGGGAGCTTTTATCAACAAGCTTTATTTAACAACACAGTTTAGCTATAACAAATGAATCAGCTTACCTTTTGACAGTTGAACAATACTTAAAATGAAAGGAAACAACTCTAAGTTCTAACCTATCACTATATCGTTCCAATTAAGCAATATTTCTCATAGGTTTAATCCCCTCTTTAACTATAGTTAGCAGAACACAGATATGCCTGCTCTGACTTGGATAACAGACTTGGAGCTTTCAGAGAGTGTAAGAGTGAGAGAGAGAGACAGAGAGTGCTTCCAGGCTTCTGCCTTTAACCAGTTGCAGTCAGAAACTGCCCTTCTTAAAATGAAAGTAAAACTGCTTTTCTGCTACAAGTTTAGCTCCTCCCATTTCTAGTATCACATGACTCTGTCCCTGTATTCCTAACTCACCTTATTACTTTAATTAAAAAAACACCCAATTAAGCCTTCTGCTAAATATCCTGCTTTCTCAGCATCTGCTGTATTCCTGCCAGATAAACCGACTGCTTGTAACAAAACACTGCATCTCAAAACAGTCCCCAATTAAACATAGGATATCAATAGCACAGTATTGTCACACAATAGCACTGAGAATGTCTCCTTTTCAAGTAGTTTTTTCAAGTTTATTTTAAGTAGTTTTTCCTGTTCCCCTTTGAATGTTGCTACTGAATCTCCATGACCTTTTCTGGCAGTGTGTTATAACTCGTTGCTTGTAACAGCTAATTGCGTAAAACATAAATCTCTGCCTCTTCCCCCTGGCTGTTTTTACAAATTATTTTTAATCTGTTCACACTCTTTAAGTATAATGGCCCAGATTTTCAGGCATCCACTTGTCGGAGATGCGACATAGACTGGGAGATGCATGTCAGGATCCCGCAGAAGTCCTTGGGCACACACATGCATGGTGATCACCCAGGAAATTTAAACTTCTGATGGGCAGCCATTTTTCACTGCCCAAGATCATTGCAAAAGTTTCTCCAACACTGATCTCATTGACAGAGACTTGAGCAAGAAACTTACCTGGATACTTACCCTGGAAATGCTATGCAAGTTAATACTGTTCTCATTCAACAACTGACCAACCCTGCCCCTAATCACCCCTCTAATCCAATGCGACTACCCCCAACTCAATCAGCCCCAGCCCAACTGCCCCCCATCCTGACCCAACTATGCAACCCTCCCCACCAATTTAATCCGCCTACTCCACAACCCAACCCAACTACTCCCCTTCACTACTGCACTGCCCGTCACCCACTCACCAATCCACCGAAAGACTTGAGACCTTTCAAAACTTATCTGAATATGGCAGTTAATGCCATGAAAAGGGGTCACGTCCTCTCTTTGGCTGTCTTTTCTTGCGCTTGAAGATATTTTGCAAGATGTTGACATCGACCAATCTGTGCTTCAGGCAGATCGGAAGACTTGGCTGAAAAAGCACAGAAGAGTTTGGTAACTGAAATCTTCAAGGGCAGAGTCAACACTGACCAGAATTTCTGGGTCAATATTCCTACTTGGGTTTAATTTCCCTTTGGACAGCACCAGTCAGTTGAGTTGATTTTGTTTAACCATGTGTCATTTGTTTAACTCTGGGGAGGTACATGGCTTCCTTTTGTCCATGGATAGTTTTGAAAGCATTCATCTGAAGTAAAGTTTAAAGTTTATTTATTAGTGTCACAAGTAGGCTTACATTAACACAGCAGTGAAGTTACTGTGAAAATCCCCTAGTCGCCACACTCCAGCGCCTATTCAGGTACACTGAGGGAGAATTTAGCATGGCCAATGCACCCAACCAGCACATCTTTCGGACTGTGGGAGGAAACCAGAGCACCCGGAGGAAGCCCACGCAGACACGGGGAGAACGTGCAGACTCCGCATAGACAGCAACCCAAGACGGGAATCGAATCCGGGTCCCTGACGCTGTGAGGCAGCAGTGCTAACCACTGTGCTACCGTGCCGCCCCTCTTCATCACTCCAGTGATCCTCCAGTACGACAATCCATTCAATTTAGATCTCCAGTTACGTAACAACTTGGCAAATAAACACTCTTGCTGTCTGGTACTCAGTATTACATTTTCACCAGCTCTGATTTGCTTCATCAAGTTGAGTTGAATAATATTATAGTCATTGTTGTCCAATTGTTTCCCACATGGAGGTCCAATGCTGCCATACATCACCATTAAAAACTCAGTCCAGTACTCAACAACCCTGTGTTCCCTCATTTATGCACTGTCTTCACTTCAATACTGGATGAATCTGAGATTGAGAAGTTGGAGGATTGAATCTGGAGCTCCTGCTGAGACCCTCATCAATGTTTTTCTTCCCAACAGGCTCGACTGTTCCAGTGCCCTTCTGGCCCAAAACTGATTTCCACTCTCCACAAACTTAACCCCATTCAAATCGCATGAAGCTTGATTGGCCCCATCCCCCACCTACACCACCATCATTGACACACAGTGGCAGCAGTGTGTACCATCTACAAGATGCACTGCAGCAACTCACCAAGAGCCCTTTGACATCAACCTTCAAACCCACAAACTCTACCACCTAGAAGGACATGGGCAGAAGATGCAAGCGAACATCCCCACCTCCAACTTCCTCTCCAGGCCACGCACCATCGTGACTTGGAACTATAATGCCATTCCTTCACTATTGTTAGGCCAAAGTCCTGGGACTCCCTCCCAAACAGCACTGTGGCTATTTCTACACCACACGGACTGCAGCGGTTCAAGAAGGCTGCTCACCACCACCTTCTCCAAGGCAACTAATGCTAGCCTAGCCAGTGATGCCCACATCCCAATCACCACTGTGCTCGCTAGTCTACTTTGGCACCCATTCCCAGAACGCCTTCTTTTTGAACCCTACCACGACTCAACACCTCCCTACCTCTGCAACCTCCTCACAGCCCTCGAAGCTTCTGGGGATTCTGCAGTCCCCCTCGTCTAATCTCTTGTCAACCCTCCTCACATTCACCCTACCATCGGCAACTGTGATTCTGGATGACTGAACTCAGGCCACATCCTCCCTGTCAGGTAGATAGACATAAGCAGGGATCCCAGAGCACAATTTTGAAGGAGAAGTGGCAGTTCATGTCCGTGGCTCAGCCGATGTCTAATCTTCAATCGACATCACTAAAAATGGACCATGGTGGCATGGTTGCTTGTGGGATCTTGCTGTGCACAAATTGACTCCTGTGTTTCCTGCATTATACAATCGACTGGCTGCTCCAACCTGATGAGAATTATGTGTTCTAACTTTCTCCCCACTAATTTCTACCTCTTGCCCCCTCCTTTAAAATGCTCCTTAATACATACCTTTCTGATCAAGCGATAGGTCACCTGTCCTAATATAACTGTGTTCACATCAGTGCCAAAGCTCTATCTGATTACATTCCTGTGAAGTGTTATTGGACGTTTTGCTTTTTAAAGCACAACAGGCTGGATTTTACACCTCCCCATCAGGATTGTTGGTGGCAGTAGCCATCACGCTTCGCCCAGTGCCACCCTCCAGTCCTGGCAGCGCCACCTTTGAGGTCTGCTACTGCTGGGACCCTAGCATTGCTGACCAATCAAATTGCCCGGCAGCTCTTGAGGGCGGGACTTGCAGTCCACAGCAGGCCAAGCACTCGGCACAGATCCTGTTTAGCCCACCCCCAGTGAGTTATCGCGGTGGGACAGGCTGTTTAAAAGTCAACCCGTTCAGGATCGACATTCCTTCTGGAGACGCAAACAGTCTGTGCCACCCACCCCCACCCCAGAAAGTCCAGAAATTCAGCTAACTTTCTGGGGACCTGAGTTCGAATCCCGCCACAACAGCTAGTGGAATTTGAATTCAATAAAAAAAATCTGGAATTAAGAATCTACTGATGACCATGAAACCATTGTCAATTGTCGGAAAAACCCATCTGGTTCACTAATGTCCTTTAGGGAAGGGAATCTGCCGTCCGTACCCAGTCTGGCCTAACAAAGAACAAAGAACAATACAGCACAGGAACAGGCCCTTCGGCCCTCCAAGCCCGCGCCGCTCCCCGGTCCAGGATTGAATCCTGAATCCAGGATCCCCGCCCAATTTTCCAGCCTATCTACATACCAATATCCTATCCACCGAGCTGTCCCTCACAGCTACGATGCTTTGTTCATTACAACCTATTAACTTACCCCCACCCCCCCATTCCAGACCATGTGATCTCCAGGGAGAGGCGAAAACCCAGAGTGAAAAACCCCAGGGCCAATATGGGGAAAAAAAATCTGGGAAATTCCTCTCCAACCCCCTGAGGCGATCGAAACGAGTCCAGGAGATCACAATGGCCCCGATCGGAAAATGCTTCCCAACCCTAGTCATTTCCACTTCCACGAACACCATATGAATTCCCTGCCCCCGAGACAGGTTCCCAACTATCCGCAGTCTCACTCTGTACTGGCACCAGCAAAATGATCATAGAATGAAGCCTTGAAACGAGAAACCAGGAACAATTAGCCCGCGCCGCTCCCTGGTCCAAACTAGACCACTCTTTTGTATCCCTCCATTCCCACTCTGTTCATATAGCTGTCTAGATAAGTCTTAAACGTTCCCAGTGTGTCCGCCTCCACCACCTTGCCCGGCAACACATTCCAGGCCCCCACGACCCTCTGTGTGAAATATGTCCTTCTGATATCTGTGTTAAACCTCCCCCCCCTCACCTTGAACCTATGACCCCTCGTGAACGTCACCACCGACCCGGGGAAAAGCTTCCCACCGTTCACCCTATCTATGCCTTTCATAATTTTATACACCTCTATTAAGTCTCCCCTCATCCTCCGTCTTTCCAAGGAGAACAACCCCAGTTTCCCCAATCTCTCCTCATAACCAAGCCCCTCCATACCAGGCAACATCCTGGTAAACCTCCTCTGTACTCTCTCCAAAGCCTCCACGTCCTTCTGGTAGTGTGGCGACCAGAACTGGACGCAGTATTCCAAATGCGGCCGAACCAACGTTCTATACATCTGCAACATCAGACCCCAACTTTTATACTCTATGCCCCGTCCTATAAAGGCAAGCATGCCATATGCCTTCTTCACCACCTTCTCCACCTGTGACATCACCTTCAAGGATCTGTGGACTTGCACACCCAGGTCCCTCTGCGTATCTACACCCTTTATGGTTCTTCCATTTATCGTGTAGCTCCTCCCTACATTATTCCCACCAAAATGCATCACTTCGCATTTATCAGGATTGAACTCCATCTGCCATTTCCTTGCCCAAATTTCCAGCCTATCTATATCCTTCTGTAGCCTCTGACAATGTTCCTCACTATCTGCAAGTCCTGCCAGTTTTGTGTCGTCCGCAAACTTACTGATCACCCCAGTTACTCCTTCTTCCAGATCATTTATATAAATCACAAACAGCAGAGGTCCCAATACAGAGCCCTGCGGTACACCACTAGTCACAGGCCTCCAGCCGGAAAAAGACCCTTCCACTACCACCCTCTGTCTTCTATGACCAAGTAAGAAGTTTAACAACACCAGGTTAAAGTCCAACAGGTTTATTTGGTAGCAAAAGCCACACTTGTTAAACTTCTTACTGTGTTTACCCCAGTCCAACGCCGGCATCTCCACTTCTATGACCAAGCCAGTTCTCCACCCATCTAGCCACCTCCCCCTTTATCCCATGGGATCCAACCTTTTTCACTAGCCTACCATGAGGGACTTTGTCAAATGCTTTACTAAAGTCCATATAGACAACATCCACGGCCCTTCCTTCGTCAACCATTTTGGTCACTTCTTCAAAAAACACCACCAGGTTCGTGAGGCATGACCTCCCTCTCACAAAACCATGTTGACTATCGTTAATGAGTTTATTCCTTTCTAAATGCGCATACATCCTATCTTTAAGAATCTTCTCCAACAACTTCCCCACCACGGACGTCAAGCTCACCAGCCTATAATTACCCGGGTTATCCTTCCTACCCTTCTTAAATAACGGGACCACATTGGCTATCCTCCAATCCTCTGGGACCTCACCTGTGTCCAGTGACGAGACAAAGATTTGCGTCAGAGGCCCAACTATTTCACCTCTCGTCTCCCTGAGCAGCCTTGGATAGATTCCATCAGGCCCTGGGGATTTGTCAGTCTTTATATTCTCTAACAAACCTAACACTTCCTCCTTTGTAATGGAGATTTTCTCCAACGGTTCAACACTCCCCTCCGAGACACTCCCAGTCAACACATCCCTCTCCTTTGTGAATACCGACGCAAAGTATTCATTTAGGATCTCCCCTACCTCTTTGGGCTCCAAGCATAAGTCCCCACTTTTGTCCCTGAGAGGTCCGATTTTTTCCCTAACAACCCTTTTGTTCCTAACGTATGAATAAAATGCCTTGGGATTCTCCTTAATCCTGTCTGCCAAGAACATTTCGTGACCCCTTTTTGCTCTTCTAATTCCCCGTTTGAGTATTTTCCTACTTTCATTATACTCCTCCAGAGCTCCCTCCGTTTTTAGCTGCTTGGACCTAACATACGCCTCTCTTTTCCTTTTGACCAGTCCCTCAATTTCCCTGGTTATCCACGGTTCTCTAATCCTACCCTTCCTATCCTTCTTTTTTACAGGTACATGCTTGTCCTGTAGCCCTGACAACCGTTCCTTAAAAGACTGCCACATACCAGATGTGGATTTACCCTCAAACAGCCTCTCCCAATCAAGAGCTGCCAATTTCTGCCTGATCCCAATAAAGTTAGCCTTCCCCCAATCCAACACCTTACCCTTGGGACACCACTCATCCTTTTCCATCACTATCCTAAAGCTAACAGAATTGTGGTCACTATTTGCCACATGTTCCCCAACCAAAACTTTGAAGACCTGACCGGGCTCATTCCCCAGCACCAGGTCCAGTATAGCCCCCTCTCTAGTTGGGCTGTCCACATATTGTTCCAACGAACCCTCCTGTACACATTTTACAAATGCCTCACCATCCAGAGTCCCTGCCCTCAGCGATTTCCAGTCTATACCAGGGAAATTGAAGTCTCCCACTACAACAACCCTATATTTCCTGCACCTATCCAGTATCTCCTGACATATCCATTCTTCCACTTCCCTTGGGCTGTTGGGGGGCCTGTAGTACACCCCCAACATAGTGACTGCGCCTTTCCTGTTTCTAAGCTCCACCCAGAGTGACTCGCTACACGACTCCTCCGAATTGTCCTACATGTGACTCCAGAGCCATGGCAGTGCGGTTGACTCTCAACTGCCCTCTGAAATGGCCAAGCGAGCCACTCAGCTCAAGGGCAACAAGGGATGGGCAATAAATGTTGCCCAGTCAGCAATGCCCATGTCCCACGAATGAATAAAAAAAGAGATGAACCTGTTGGATCTTAATGTGATCTTGTGGTTGTGACAGAGGGGAGGTAACTGGGGAGAGTGCTGGGTGATGGAGAAGAGATGTGTTTTGCGGTGACGCTGAAAAAGGGGAAGAAATAAGGCGCTGTTCTTGGCTTTGATTATTAGGCCATTGAATCTCTTTCAACACTGATCCCTGGTCCTTGGGGGGTGGGGGGGGGGGGTGGGGGTGGGGGGGGGGGGGTGTTGAGGCGGACACTGACCAGGTCAGCCACCTCTGACCCAGCCTGCATGACAATGACCTTGGGATTTGGGTGTGTGGTACTTCCCTCCAAGTCTCCACTTGGACCTCCAGGGATACAACAGTAAGTAAGGGCTGGCGCTCGCTCACACGTCTGCAGCCAGCCTATCTTCCAGAGTGGTTAAATGTAAAATGGAAGTATGATAAGCATCCTGACGTTAAGGCCTCCATGGCTGCTTTCGGCAGAGTCGGGGAAGGCTTTGAGTTGCATATACCAGGAAGGCATGACCGCTCAATTCTGGAGGGGATAGTTTGGACAGTTCACCCTTTAAATATTAGTGAGGTCTAAGAGTTAAAATGGTCTCGGCCTCACATCAGCAGCACCATGGTAGCTTGCCCTATCCCCGCATGTACAATACCCAACCCACTTTAAAATTATCCCTGTCATTTTGCGATATATTGTTCTCCTTTAGAGTCATAGCTTAACAGTGCAGAAGGAGGCCCTTCAGCCCAACATGTCTGCGATAGCCATCAAACACCTATCTATTCTAACCTAATTTTCTAGCACTTGGTCCGTAGCCTTGTATGCTATGGCATTTCAAGCGTTCATCTAAATGCTTCTTAAATGTGTGAGAGTTCCCGCCTCTACCACCCTTTCAGGCAGCGAGTTCCAGATTCCCACCACCCTCTGGGTGACAAAGTTTTTCCTCAAATTTCCTCTAAATCTCCTGCCTCGTACCTTAAATCTATACCCCTGGTTAATGACCCCTCCACCAAGGAAACATTCTTCCTTTCTACACGATCTATGTCCAAAATTTTGTACACCTCAATCAGCCTTCTCTGCTCCAAGGAAAACAACTCGAGCCTAACCAGCCTCTCTTTTATAGCTGAAACGTTCCAGCCCAGGCAACATCCTGGTGAATTTCCTCTGCACCCTTTCTTGTGCAATCACATCCTATAATGTGGCAACCAGAACTGCCCAGAGTACTCTACAGTGGCCTGACAGGCATTTTATACAGCTCCGTCATAACCTCCCTGCTCATATATTCTGTAATGTGGAGATGCCGGCGTTGGACTGGGATAAACACAGTAAGAAGTTTAACAACACCAGGTTAAAATCCAACAGGTTTATTTGGTAGCAAAAGCCACACAAGCTTTCGGAGCTCTTAGCCCCTTCTTCAGGTGAGTGAACAGAATTCCCACTCACCTGAAGAAGGGGCTAAGAGCTCCGAAAGCTTGTGTGGCTTTTGCTACCAAATAAACCTGTTGGACTTTAACCTGGTGTTGTTAAACTTCTTACTGCATATATTCTGTGCCTCAGCTCATAAAGGCAAGTATCCCGTATACCTTATAAACCACTTCATCTACCTGTCCTACTGCCTCCACAGATCCACGGACATGCACCCCAAGGTCCCACTGGTCCTCTGTACTCTTCAAGGTCCAGCCATTCATTGTGTTTTCCCTTGCCTTGTTAGTCCCCCCAAACAGGCTAAGTGAATCAGATATGTGGCACATAAGTCACGGGACAACACCTTGGTTATCAGGAAGCAGTATGGAGCATGCAATGCCTTAAGAGAGGCTTCCAACTCGTAGGATGGTATTTAATGTTGGCAATGGGGGACTCATGCACCGTACATAGTCATTCTCATCATGGACTTAATCGGGGTGGAGGTGGGAGGGCAGCAGGCTCCTTCGTAGCCACCCTCCCATCTGATTGAATGACCCCAGCCACCAAACTCATGCGGAGGGGTGTACATTAAATTCCACCCATATTGTTGAGTGGTTTGTGTGATTTCCCAGATTCACAGTACAGTAAATCATCATTTTTAAGTGTCTCCTTTAAAGTGGATTTGTTTTAAAGAGCTTTAATTTCATTTCTGGATTTTATTTAGGGTGTAGTATTCCCCATTTTAACATGCGCGAGCAGTGTGATACCATCGTCATGTCATCGTGTGACCTGGCCCAGTGATTCTGTGCGGAGTCTGGCTTGTGATCAGTACTATTTTGTCCTTTCCGTACATTCAAGGAACATTATTTTGCTGGATTTTCACTTATCTTACTGTACTGTAAACTTTATTTTTCAAATTTAGTTATTGCTGGTACAATAGAAAACCTGAGGAACTGCCGCGGAATTCTGTTTTTTAAGAGATTTTTGCTATAAAACGCTACTGTTCTGTACTGTACAGTATAGTACCATGTTTGAGAAACCTCTTGTAAACTAGGTATTTTAAAGAGATCTCTGCTAGGGTGAAGCCTGCAGACAAGGCAGTAATTTTAAAGTCACGTACTGTACTGTACTGTATGGTATTTCAGACTGTATGCTACAATGCTTCAATTTTCATATTGATTTTTCCAAGCAAAAACTATCCTCAGGAACATAACTCTGGCTTTAACATTGACCCCTGTGGGAAACTATACTTCACTTAAAGGAGTGACTTTCAGGAATGCAACCACCAATTTAAGTGAGGATTCCATGTGTTTGTTACAAATGTTCAGTTCTTTACATTGTGGCATTGGATTTCCATTGGCTTTCCTCCATCCATTCCTCAGATATGCTCAGTTACAAAAATAGTTAACTTAGCCACACTTGTGGACATTATACTCCCGCACCTCAGGTCAGAAGTCCTCTTCAATTGTTAAAATTAGACATGAGTGTGCGTAAAAAGTGAAACTGTCCAGCTGATTGGAGCTGTCAAAGGAAGGTGTCAAGCTATCAAGGCATTTAATTCTCCTGTCCTTTAAATATTTGGAAAAAACTGTAGTGTTGAAAAAGGCATTATGTCTGTTGCTTTAAGCCTGAGGGTTACCATTACAGGATTATTGTTGCATGACTGATTTAATATACTGTCATTATCATAATGGGGTATCTATCAGTTCACAGTTTGATGGACAGTGCCAAATGCTTATAAAATCTTTGAAGTAGGATTATGAATAACAAATGCTTATTCTTATAGGAGATTAAAGAAAATCAAATGTCCTGAATGGGTTTTATAAATTAGAGGTTTTTTTAAAAAAAATCATCAATAGACACCTAAGGACTTTATTTAATCTCAGCATGGCTCCTTAGGTTTTCTCATGGTGGATTCTGGGTGAATTGGCATGGAGCATGTAAGGGGAAAGGTAAAGGTTGCCATGAGTTGGGATGGGTAGAGGTGCATAGGTTGGCAGGAAGAGCATCTAGATCAACCATGATCATACTGAATGGTGGAGCAGGCTCAAAGGTCTGAGGGGCCTACTTCTGTTGTTAGTTTCTATATTTGTATAAGGGCAAAAAGGGGGTTGTGTGGAAGGGCATGAGGTAGCAAGAGTTAGCAAGGATGAGGAGTGTGGGTGGAGAACAGGTGTGAGAGGGTAGCACAGTGGCACAGTGGTTAGCACTGCTGCCTCACAGCGCCCCGGGTTCAATTCCGGCCTTGGGTGACTGTCTGTGTGGAGTTTGCACATTCTCCCCGTATCTGCGTGGGTTTCCTCCGGGTGCTCCGGTTTCCTGCCACAGTCCAAAGATGTGTGGTTAGGTGGATTGGCCATGCTAAATTGCCACTTAGTGTCAGGGGAATTAGCAAGGTAAATACGTGGGGTTATTTACCTGGGTGGGATTGTTGTTGATGCAGGCTCGATGGACCAAATGGTCTCCTTCTGCACGGATCTGATGACAGGATGTAATGCGGGAGGGCTGTTTCTTGTTTTATATTCACATTTGCTGGAACACCAAGCTGGACCTTTCCACCCGTATGGCTTCTTTCTTCCTTCCTGACTGGCCTGCTCTTGGTCCATAAAGCATTCCTGTTGAGGCTTCACAAAACAGCATTGGGTTGCCGATGAACATAACTGGAATCTGAATCTATTGTACCAGTTAGTCCTCTTAACCTACACATCTTTGAACACTAAGGGATAATTTAGCATGCCCAATCCCATTTAACCTGCACATCATTGGACTGTGGGAGGAAACCGGAGCACCTGGAGGAAACCCGCGCAGACACGGGGAGAAGGACTCTGCTGGCTTAGGGTAGGTTTGCTTACTGCCCGCTAAAGAGGGAACAGGTTAAAATCTGAACGACCTGACCACTTTCCAATGGGGACTTAACGGGGGCAATTTTAATTGGCAGAAGGAGACCATTTGGCCCATCGAGCCTGCATCGACCGTAACCTTCTACCAACTCAAGAGGTGAGAGTGATCCGTCGCTAACACTAACACTTTGACCTGCAGGAACAGCAGGTTTGAGCTCCTTCTTGTTCTCTACCCCATTCCACGTTCTAGGTGGAAAAATGAAAAGGGCGCGATCCTACCACCTGTTCACGCCACGCTCCCGCTGCAGCGAAGATGGAGAACTTGGCGACAAGCCAAATCTCTGTTCACTGCAGCGGGATGAGAAAATCCTGCCAGCGTGAAAGTTCGGAAAATTCCGGCCTAAATTTTTTTAAACTTGGAACTCCGATTCCTTGTTCTGCACTGTGCTTCCCTATTTTACAGGTGAGATTTCTCCATGTGTTCAAGAAGTGTCTTTTTTTTTTCTAGCAGTGCAAAATGGGCATATTTTCTTGTCAGGTAGCCGGACGTTTTTGCAATGAAATGGAAATAAGTTTTACAGAGCATTAAGGTAAGCTGTGAACTGACAGCAGAGCGCAATCAATGTCCGTGCTGTAAACAGCCTCGAGCTGTACAGATCAAACTCCTGATATAAACATTGTGTGAAATACTAGCATACAAGACTTACAATCAAAACCACCAGGCATTCACTGGATAGTTTCGCCAGCCACAGCACTGTAACAGAATACCAATTCTACAGCATAAGCTCACACTGTAGTTCTTGTGGCTCTCATTAATACCTCGTTTGAAAACCATTACACTCAATCTCACATAAACCCTGCCTCATTCACAGGACTATTATTGATTTGATGTTCTTTTTAAAAAGAAACACGCAGTTCTCTACAAGTTAATCGTTTTCTGAAAACATACGGTAACATACATTCCTCCAGTTGCGATAGGCTTTTGGATACCATTTCAAAGCCACTCTCCGCCCAGGCACCAGCAGAAAGGCTGCGTTTGGTCGCGGGGGTCTGAATTTAGGGAGGGGAAAATCATTCTGCATTTCATAGAATCATAAAATCCCTACAGTGCAAAAGGAGGCCATTCAGCCCATCAGGTCTGCACCGACTCTCTGACAGAGCATGTAAACCAGGCCAACCCCTAGTCCTATCCCCGTAACCCCACGCATTTTCCCCAGTTAGTCCTCTTAACCTACACATCTTTGAACACTAAAGGATAATTTAGCATGCCCAATCCCATTTAACCTGCACATCATTGGACTGTGGGAGGAAACCGGAGCACCTGGAGGAAACCCGCGCAGACACGGGGAGAATGTGCAAACTCCACACAGACAGTGACCCAAGGCTGGAATTGAACCGGGTTCCTGGCACTGTGAGGCAGCTGTGCTAACCATTGTGCCACCGTGCCACTCTCTTTCTTTTACATCTACCTGAGAAGAGAATAATAATGCTGGAGATTGAATAGGTAAGGTACAGACTACATTAGGAAAGTTCATACAAGGCTGAGGGACCTTTGCTTGGTCATGTTATTTATTGCTGATAAGTTCTTTCTCAGAGCGATTTATGAAGTACTTCTTTTCCAATATCAGGAAATTTATAACCTCACTAATGGACTTGCAAGTAGATCTTTCTTTGCCATCACAAGGGTCAAATCAGCAAACTAGTTAAAAGATTAATGGATTAAAATTCTATTAGATTATTTGCTGAAATATTGGACAAAGAAACTTCATACAAAACATACAAATCAGACAGCACAACTTCAATCCCTAAAACTAGTGGACTGCTAGATGCCTACATCATCCCTGTGCAGGGGTGTAGCCAGGTTCTAAAGTTAGGGGGAGCGAGCACATAAAAAAGGCGCCACGACACATACCAAATAATTTTTAATTCATTATACATTTTTATTTTGTATTTAAAATCAAAACATAATAAAAACACGTGTGTTATTTAATTATTTTACATTTTAAACGTAAAATGAAAACAAAACGAAGCAATATGAAAAAGTTATGAAGCAACTACAACAGTCCCTTTCGTCGAGGCTTCATTCTAGCAAAGTTACCTATTACTTTATTATAATCTACCTCAGTAGCCAACTGTCTTTCAATGGAGACCAAATCTAACCCAGACAATCTACCCTCGCCCATTGAAGAACGAAGGTAGGACTTTGTGTTGGAGCCGGCTAAAGGATCGTTCCGCAACTGCGCTAGTTATTGTTAAGGTCAGAAAAATGTGGTACAATGTGGACAGGTTAGGATAAATGGAACACATGTCATTGGCGATCATGAATTTTAGTACATTGTTGATGGTCAGTTTCTCGACACTTGAATTTGCCTTACTGCTGGTGCTCATTATCTCTTTGTACATGTCTTTGAATGAAAGAAACTTGTACGATTTCAGTTTGACTGTCGATGACGTCTGAGTACGTGTCTGCTAAAAATTCTAATTTGTTCACATTATCTGCGTTGTCAAAATGCTTTCGATCTAAACCACTAAATTTGGAAGCCACATTTTTAAAATGCTCAAATCTTTTACTTAGAAATCATAGAATCCCTACAGTGCAGGAAGAGGCCATTCGGCCCATCGAGTCTGCACCGACCACAATCCCACCCAGGCAATACCCCCATATCCCTACATATTTTACCTGCTAATCCCTCTAACCTACACATCTCAGGACACTAAGGGCAATTTTAGCATGGCCAATCAACCTAACCAGCACATCTTTGGACTGTGGGAGGAAACCGGAGCACCCGGAGGAAACCCACGCAGACAATGTGCAAACTCCACACAGACAGTGACCCGAGCCGGGAATCGAACCCAGGTCCCTGGAGCTGTGAAGCAGCAGTGCTAACCACTGTGCTACCGTGCCGTCAGAATCTAAGGACACTAAGTAGGATTCAACTATGAAGTTCTTTCGGGCATCCAATATTCCTTCATCCTCTGCAATTTCTTCATGGAATCTTTTTCTTTTACGTTCTCTGTGCTGCTTGTATTCCATATTAATATCACATTTTCGAGCCAACTCTGTTGCTTCATTCTCAATCTGTTTGAATTGAGATTCATACTCATTTCGCATGTTTTTCATATCTTTTTCAAAAAGCTGAATCAAATGAGAAGCCGTTACCAGATCTAGACTACTTTTCTGTAAATATATGGATAAATTGAAAGCCTTGTCGAGCACTTTACTCCAGAATTTAATACCTTTCACAAAAATCTTGCAACCAGTTTTTGGATCACTCCAACCATCCGACCGATTTGCAAAAAGCCAACAAGCAAAACAAAGCATAGTGTTTGCTCTTGGTGAGTAAACCAGCCAGTGCCTATCCATTTCACAACCACTTTTAACTTGTTTCTTGTACCAAGTTGCATTGAAATAACGTCCAGCTTCATCTTTTGGAAAACTGTCAAAATGATCTTTAAGACCTGGCTGACAGGGGCCTAACTCAAGAAGAGCACGTACTAGATCAGGTGTTACAGGTGTTTCACAAAACAGGTGTGGATCTGTTGGATAGTCCGTATGTGTGTCAATGATCGCACATAGTCTTACTGTGTCATCTTTGTCCTCTGGACGATAGTCTGCTGAAGTGGTCACATCTTCTAGGGGCTCCACTTCCACTACCTGTGCGGCCGCAGCAGCCAGGGTGCTGTCACCAGCCCCTAGGACGAAAGTAGATACTAGCAAGTCTTTAGAGGGTTCCACCTCAGGTGCAACCACAATGGCCTGTGCATCGTCTCCATCTCCTGGGCTGAAGGTAGGTAGCAAGTCTTTAGAGGGATCCACCTCTGGCGCAGCGGACGTCGTGTGCTTGCCGAATGAAAAGTAGGCATCCATTCTCTGACATTTTGACGATTCTTTTTCTCGATTTGCAACTTCTTTCATCTTCTTTCTGTCCCACCCAGATAGTTTCTTTTTCTTAGTGTTTTTCTCCGTGGCATTTCTTATCAGAAAAAAAAAATCTATGATAGTTTTTCTAGGCAATCTTAACAATAGACATATAACACCCTCATAATAAAACGAAAAGGCAACTTAAACTTGCCTTTGCAATATATATGCCGTATATTAAATTGAACAACCCCATAATCCATATCGCCTTTCTCGCTTTGCTCCCGCTGAGCATGCATGGCAGGGCGTGTGCACTTGTACCCTCCAGAAACTGGCAATCATGGCAATAATGGCAATCATGGCGCTTCCGTAAACTCATCAATTCATTGGCTATGCTCGAGACACAGCTAGCTCAAAATACCAGTGCTTAAAATGGACAAAGCAATCAAATGGTCATGCAAACGGAGAGATACAAGGTGCCAAATTCTAGTTCAGCTTTGGAGTAGTTAATTCTAATACACAGTATTGAATGAATGGTGACTAAAACTATCAATTACGCGCCGAATATTTTCACTAAACCATTCCTGCGATGTCATACTCTTGTTCTTGATCTTTGCTCTGTACTTAAATGAGCCGGTTTATTTAAATTAAAGCTGCCAATGTTGGACTCTGTAGTGGTTTAAATTCTTCAAGTGATAATCACCAAATCTATTTACTCACCCAATCTCGGCTGGCGATGTCCGTCGGCGAGGGATGCTTGGTCTCGACTGCCTGTTCGTCGCGGTGGCTGCATATTTATGTCCTTCGTGGCCTCTCCAATTATCCTCGCGATTGCATGCCCTCTCGGGAGATTGCATGCCTTCCTCGCTGCCTGAAGTCCCCGCATCCGTATTGCATCCCGCGATTACAGTACACGGATCAAGGACTTCAGATCTCGGGATCTGAGAGCGACCCGAGGCCAGAATTGAACCTGGGTCCCTGGAGATATGAGGCAGCAGCACTAACCACTATGCCACTGTGCAGCCCTTGAGAGAAAGGTTTGGAATGACGTGCCTACTCTGTTACGTGTTAAGATGTGGTATTGATAATCGATTGAGCAGACACCAGAGTATGTCTATCGACTGTATCAGAACTACGTCCCATGCCTAGAGTCCAAAGTAGAAGTTCACATCTCAGAACAAACTATTTTTTTGTTTCAAACCTGGGTTTATTCTCAGATAAATAAACTGTTCGTCTCAGCAGATCATCACACTTCTCTAAAGTGACCTGTGTGTAATCTTGGAATGTGAAATTTCAGACCAGTTGCTTGTTTTTTAAAAATTCATTTATGGGATCTGAGCATGACTGGCTTGGCCAGCATTTATTGCCCAACCCTCAGAAGGTGGTGGTGAGCTGCCTTCTTGAACCACTGCAGTTCCTGAGATGTAGGAACACCCACCTTGCTGTTAGGGAGAGAGTTCCAGGATTTTTACCCAGCGACAGTGAAGGAATGGCCATATATTTTTAAGTCAGGATGGTGGTGTGGCTTGGAGGGGGGACTCGCAGGTGATGGTGTTCCCAGGTGAATGGTGCTCTTGTCCTCGAAGGCAGTGGTTGTGGGTTTGGAAGGTGCTGCCTACGCAACTTTGGTGGGGGCTTCAGTTAAAAACAAAAGACAAACAAACTGGTGAAATGGGCAGATGCTCGCCAGATGAAATTTAAAGTGTGAAGTGATTAATTTGTTTAAAAGAATGAGGAAAGATGCTATAAGATAAATGATGCAATTGCTAAGGCGAGAGACCTGAAGGTTTATTGTGGCAGGGAGTAACACTGTCTCCCCAACTTCAGACAGCTGTAGGAGATTCTTGTGGGAGACTCTCGGACCAGAGGGCATTATCTCAGAGTAAGGAGTTGCCCTTTTAAGACAGAGATGAGGAAGAATTTCTTTCCTTGGACGATAGCGAATCCGTGGATTTCTTTACCACAGAGTGTTGTAAAGGCTGGGTTGTTAAGTATGTTCAAGGTTGAGATAGATTTTTATTCAGTAAGAGAATTAAGGGCTATGGGGATAAGGTGGGAAAGTGGAGTCGAGGGTTACCACATCAGATCGATCATGATCTCATTGAACGGTGGAGCAGATTCGATGGGTCGAATGGCCTACTTCTGCTCATGGTCCTGTACACTGAAGGGTGACACTGGAGTAAGTTACTGAACTGGAACCTTTGTGTAATTCAGTCTTCTTCCTGCATAACAAGTCTTTAAAAGTAACAGGACAAGTTGAGAAGTCAGTCAAAAAAATAGATGGGCTCCTCAGCTGTAGAGGCACAGAGGGAATTTTTACTTGCTAATGCACTAGGGATGGATTGGGGAGGAGGGGCAGTGGGCAGCTAGTGTGCTGGGAACCCCGGTCTCTGGATTTCCCCTCCTGTGATGGAGTCCATTTGTGACTAGAACTCTGCCCAACAGGTTCAGCTTCAGTCAGGGAGTGAGCAGGCCACAGCAGCAGGTAAGGCCGAGTACCAACCCAGTGTGGTCGGAGGATTCATTTACCAGCCTCCGAGCCAGGTGGCATTCCTCGACAGGAAGAATACAATCCCAGACCGCAGGAAGACTCGCTTCCAAAATGGGGTTAGATCCTGGCAGGATTTCCAACCTTTGATGTTGAGGTGGTGTCCAATCCTGGGAGACATCTGATCCCAGGGTGGGAGCAGGGAAGGTGTCTAATCCCTGACATTGGGCTTTCCAATGTATCAGGAGAGGTCCGAATTCAACTTCCTGATGCTGAGTGGGAGGATTCCAATTCCGAGAGCAGGAGTGTGGGGGGGAGGGGGGGATGCCTGATCCTGAGAGTGGGCTGCAGTTGTATGGGAGGGTAGTCTGATGGAGTATTCATGAGGAGTGTTGTGAAGGCACTTGCCTTTTCTGAAAGGCTGTCCTTACGTCACCGCAGAAGCAAAGGGCTTAGGAAACCAAGGCTTAACTGGAAAACCTGCAAAGCAGGTTAAATCCGAGGCTTCCAGTCTCATAAGTGTACTTAAAATCCTCCCTGCTGAGAAATACTTGACTCACGATCCCCTTGTCCCACCTCAGTTACACCCAGGAGCCGACAGGTTGAAACCAGTTTCCTGATGCACTTTGGATCTCTGCCTACTTAACCCTATACTCGTACACAATTCCACATGTCCAACCACATTTAAATGGTAGCACAGTAGTTAGCACTGCTGCCTTACAGCGCCAGGGTCCTGGGTTCGAGTCCAAACTTGGGTCACTGTGCGGAGTCTGCACATTCCCCCCGTGTCTGCATGGGTTTCCTCCGGGTGCTCCAGTTTACTCCCACAGTCCAATAGACACGCTGGTTAGGTGCATTGGCCATGCTAAATTCTCCCTCAGTGTCCCCGAATAGGTGCCGGAGTATGATGACTAGGGGATTTTCACAGTAACTTCATTGCAGTGTTAACGTAAGCCTACTTGTGACACTAATAATGATAAAATAATTGTAAAAAATCAAGGAAATTATGTTAAACATTTGCAAAACTGTGGGTCAGTGCCCGCTCGAACATTGTGGCCGATTCTGGAGCCAGACTTCTGGAAAGAGATATCAGGAACATGGGTGGCACGGTGGCACATTGGTTAGCACTGCTGCCTCACAGCGCCGGGGACCTGGGTTTGATTAACAGCCTGTGTCACTGTCTGTGTGGAGTTTGCATGTTCTCCCTGTGTCTGCGTGGGTTTCCTCCGGTTTCTCCCACAGTTCAAAGACGTGCTGGTTAGGTGGATTGGCCATGATAAATTGCCCCTTAGTGTCAGGGGGACTAGCTAGGGCAAATGCATGGGGTTATGGTGATAGGGCCTGGGTGGGATTGTGGTCGGTGCAGACTCGATGGGCCGAATGGCCTCCTACTGCAACGTAGGATTCTATGATTCTATGACTTGGCAAGCACAGATTTATCAGAATGTTACCAGGGATGAGGAACTTCAGCCATGTGGAGAAACTGAAGAAGCTGGGATAATTCTCCTTAAATTAGTGAGGAGATTTGATAGCGGTATTGAAAGTCATGAAGGACTCTAATTGATCGAGTATAAGGAAAAGTAGTTTCCATTAGAGGCAGCACTAAGGACTAGGGACTAAGGGAATTAGCAAAAAAGCCAGTGGTGAAATGAGGAAAGAAATACATTCAAACAGCAAGTTATTGTGATCTGGAATGCACTGCCCAAAAGGTTGGCAGACTCAGAATCAATAGTAATGTTCATAACATGGGTATGGGTAAATTACATGGGTAAGATGGGTATAGAGGGATATGGGCCAAACGCAGGCAATTGGGACCAGCTTAGGGGTTAAAAAAAAGGGCGGCATGGACAAGTTGGGCCGAAGGGCCTGTTTCCATGCTGTGAATCTCTATGACTCTATAACACGATTGGATAAATATTTGAAGGGGAAGGAATTTCAGGGTAAAAGGGAAAGTGCAGGGAAATGGGACAAATTGGATAACTTTTCTGGAAATCTGAGTTACACTGGCGTTGATTGATTTTTAATGATAAGCTATTGACAGTATACATGGATCCAACTCAGAAGCACTGAATGGTTACGGCACAGAAGGAAGCCATTTGGCCCATTGTGTCTGTACTAGCTCTCCAAAGGAGCAATTAACCCAGTACAACTCATCCACCTTCTCCCCATTGTCCTGCATATGCTTTTCAGATAATGATTTAGTTGTCTGTTGAAGGCCTCAAATAAACCTACCTCCACCATGGTCTCAGGCAATGCATTCTGGGTCATTACCACTCGTTACTTGAAAAAGAATTCTCATTGCTTCCTCTGCCAATTACCTTAAGTATGTGCCCTCTTGTTCTCAAATCGTCCACCAATGGCAACAGTTTTTCCCTATCTATTCTGTCCAGACCCAATCTATCTATTGAGTGTTGTGTACAGTTTTGGCCCCCTTATTTAAAGAGAGGGAATTGGTTAGTTCAGTTGACTGGACAACTAGCTCATGATATAGAACAACAGCAACAGTGCGGGTTCAATTCCCGTATCAGCTGGAATTATTCATGAAGGCCCTGTCTTATCACCCTTGCCTCTCGTCTGAGGTGTGGGGACCCTCAGGCTAAATCACCACCAATCAGCTCTCCCCCTCAAAGGGGAGAGCAGCCTATGGCTATCTAGGACTATGGTGACTTTACCTATTTAAGGAGGGATGTAGAGGCATTAGAGGCAGTTCAGAGGGGGTTCACTAAATTGTTGAGGGGCTGGTCTTCTGAAGGGAGGTTGAGCAGTTTAGGCCTATACTCTCTAGAGGTTAAAATAATGAAAGGAGATCTAATTGAGGTAATATAAGATGCTAAAGGGGATTGACAGGGTAGGCGTGGAGAGGATGTTTCCTCTTGTAAGGTAATCTAGAATGAGAGGTCATAGTTTTTGGATAAGAGTGACAGATTTAAAACTGAGATAAGGAGAAATTACTTTTCTCAAAGGGTCGTGAGTCTGTGGAATTCACCATGTCCGAGTGTGGAGGACACCAGGACTTTGAGTAAATTTGAGGAGGAGATAGACAGATTTTTAATTAGCAATGGGTGAAGGGTTATGGAGAACGGGCAGGAAAGTGGAGTTGAGGCCACGATCATGTTGAATGGCGGAGCAGGTTTGAGGGACTGAATTGCCCACTCCTGCTCCGAGCTCCAACGTTCTTATGTAACTGAAATCGCTCATTCTTGGATCATTCTCTTGAATCTTTTCTGCATTCTCTCTAATACCTGCACATCTTTCCTGAAGCGCCCCCCAGCACTGGACACAATACTCCAAGTGAGATCACACATTGTTCTGTACAAGTTTAATATAATTTTGTTGCTTTTGTACTCTATATCTCTAATAATAAAGCCTAGGATGCTGTATCCTTTATTAACCATACTCTCAACCTGTCCTGATCTGAGCACCTACACACCTAGGTCCCTTTGTTCCTACACCCTTTTTAGAATTGTACCCTTTATTTTAAAATGTCTCTCTTTGTTCTTCCTACCAAAATGAATCATTTCACACTTCTTAGCCCTCTGGCAATGAGTTCTCCAGATTCACCACTCTCTGGCTGAAGAAATTCCTCCTCATCACAGTTTTAAAGGAGCGTCCCTTCACTCTGAGGTTGTACCCTCGAGTTCTAGTCTGTTCCATTAGTGGGAACATCCTCTCCAAGTCCACTCTATCCAGGCCTCTCAGTATTCTGTAAGTTTCAATTAGATCCCCCCTCATCCTTCTAAACTCCATCGAGTATAGACCCAGACTCCTCAGCCGCTTCTCACATGACAAACCCTTCATTCCTGGGATCGTTCCTGTGAACCTCCTCTGGACACCCCCCCCCCCCCCCCCCCGCAAGGCCAGCACATCCTTCCGTAGGTATGGGGCCCAAAATTGCTCTCAATATCCCAAATGGAGTCTGATCAGAGCCTTATACAGCCTCAGCTGTACCTTCCTGCTCTTGTATTCTAGCCCTCTAGAAACA